>NC_138183.1:138377695-139099028 GCF_964194105.1 Spermophilus citellus | reverse complement strand
TATCCTTGCCTCATTTGTATGGCTCCTCCCCAATAAAACCCAGGTTCAAGGAGTGCTCCCTCTCTTTCTTGCCTGCCTTTCCCACCTTGTGGGAGCTGTGGTTGAGAAGCAGTCACTAAACCCAAAGAAAAGGTACCTTCTGTGTCTTTATTTAGTCCACCAAAATTCACTTGGAGTGACTCTGACTGGTTTAGATGTGTGTTGTGACAGTAGTTGAAGGTCACAAGATTTTACATCTAAGAGCCTGCTGGGGAAATCCAAGTTGACAAGTAGCATCTTTACCAACTCTAGGACTTCATCAGTGAGATTTCTAAAAGCTCCCAGGAAAAGAAATCACCAGCACAGGAATTAGAATCATGTTGTTAGTGAACATCCTAAATACCCTGAGGTGTTCTGAGGAAAACTTGTTTTAAATCAGGAATTCCAAGCCAGCCCAAAGACCCTGCAACAGGAAGACAGTGGTAGTGACGCTGACACTGCTTCCCCTGGCGAGCAGAATTCACACCAGTGGCAGGCCTCTCGTGTGGAGGCCACTGTGCCCTTACTGACACGCCAGGCCCTCCATATTGAAACCGGCCCCAGCTGCTCACCCCCATTTCTTCTTTCAGGGTTCTGACCCCATAAATTCAAGGAATAGGAGTCACAAGCCCCAACAAGGAGCTCTACAGCAGATTTTCCTCCATCACTGAGTGTGCTAGTCCAGAGCTTTATATAGCACTTGGGTCACTACTATTGGTCCAGATTCATGCTGATTAGGGTTTGGAAACACACTAATACTGTGGGTCAGCTCTGGAGTCCCAACTTCCACTCAGCTCTGCCCATGTCCATTTCCTCAGGGCAGGTCAGAGGGGGAAGGGGTGATCATGGGACGGGGTTGCAGTGCTGCGTGGAGCCGGCTTCTGCAGCAGGCAGGCCTGGCCCCCGAAGGGTGACAAGTCAGCACCTTGGCTCAAAGCACCTCAGGATGCCCAGCCTGCATGGCAGGCCCACATGGCCACAGGCCATGCTCAATGCCTGTGCTCTGACCCACCCAGGCTGCCACTCCAGGCTCCTGCTCTGCTGCGGCTTCTCACTAGGGTCAGTGAGCCACCACATGCCTTGGCAGCTGGGAGCCATGTCAAGGGAGGGTTTTGTACACAGGAAGGGGGCTGGGGACGTGACTCAGGCGGTAGCGTGCTCGCCTGGCATGCGTGCGGCCTGGGTTCAATCCTCAGCACCACATAGAAAAACAAAGATGTTGTGTACACAGGAAGGACTGAGAAGAGGACCTCCAGTTGGGTGCAGACCTGTTCGCGGATGGCCTACAGTGAAATGGAAGGTGATGCAAGGCAGAACCTATGTGAACACAGCTAAAGTGCAAAACCCTCCAGACAACCCATAGGTCAGTTTAACCTATTTTTTTAAATAAAGAAAGAACACTCCTAAGATTAATTTCTTTAAAATGATAAGAGAATAGGAGGTAAAGAAAGAGAGAGGGAAGTGATAATAGGCTAAAATTTTGACCTTTTGAGAAGGAAACGTATAGAAATTAAGTTTAGAAGTTTACAAACCAAGACATGCTTCCGTGGGATGTTAAAGGCGTAACCACGTGAACAAGTCCATGAAATAGCTTCTATCACTGCAGAAAAGAACGGAACAACTGATCCGACTGGAGGAGAAACAGGGAAGTCAAATAAATAAGAAATTATTTACCTAGAAGCATAAAAAAAGATGGCATGATTTAGCACAAAATACACCAGACATGGCATTAACAGAAATGGGTTGTATCCTCTGACTGAAGGCTAGACAGTTTCAAGCTGTCCACTTGGAGCATGAAAACACTGTGTGCCTTTGGGCAGGAGCCATGTTGCAGGGCAGAGGGTACAGGAAGGTGACATCAGACCCAGCAGGGGCTGTTGTATTGTTCCACCTTCACACGTGGAGAATATCTGCAATGTTGTAAGTTTTTTCTGTGTCAGGTTAGGAAATTCTTTTAAACTAAGGTGAAACAGGAGGCATGTCAGTGAACCTCCCAGACGGCTGGCTGTGTGGTTCTGCCCACTGAAGCGCATGCGGAACACTTCTCACCCACAACATGAAGCTAGCATGGCATGTGCTGGTAAACTGACTTGTTTTCTATTGCAAAACTACCAAAATAAAATATAGTTTTAGAAAGAAGAAAGCATTCCAATTTCCTCATCCAGAAATAACAAAAATCCAAGCTTGTGAATTGGCATGTAAAGCCCAATTAGGGCTTTACTACCAGGGAAGATCTCCACACTAGCCTTTCAACCTGCACCTCTCAGGTGACTCAGAGGGTGGCTGGGTGAGGTGTGAGTCCTGAGGCAGGCTGATAATGGCTCTCAAGGCATGACCCACCCTGACCCCGGCAGTCACCTTCTATGGGGAAAGAGTCTGACCTTAGGGACTTGAGGTGAGAAGATGATTCACAGCATCTTTATAAGAGAGAGGTAGGCTAGCCTTATAAAGGGGAAATGTGGCAGAGAGACAGAAGAGGGATGTGGAGACAGAGGCGGACAGCAGTGATGAAGAAGGCCAAGGAACTGGGGCACTGGCTGCCATCAGGACCTGGGAGAGGCAGGCAGCGTTCTACCCTGGAGCCTCCCAAGGGAGCTGTCCCCAGAACTCCAAGGGATAAATTCCTGCTGCTGTAAGTCACCAAGATTGCAGGCTTTGTCACAGCAGCTACAGAAAAGGAACTGATAGCCCTCTGTACCCCCAACATCAACACGCACTCTGCATCAGCGCAGGGCCCTCCTGTCTGTGCTGCAGTAACAGCAGTTCCCAGATCCTGAGTTCCAGAGGAGTGGGAGCCAAAAGTGACTCTGCCAACTAACGCTGGACTGTGAGATTTTTATGGGAGGATGTGTGTTCACTCACCTGCTCTTACCCCAGCCCACTGTCATCTCAACCACCTCCCCAAGGAATGGGCAGGTTTCAAAACTCTTATTTTCCATTTACCTGTATATGTTAGATTTGGGCCATGGAGACTAGAGTCAAGGAGAATCACTACACATGCTGTCTGCAAGAAGATCTATAATTATCTGAAAGAATACCTTTTTAACTCTCTAAATTAAAAAAAATTATCTGTTGCTAGTTTGAAATATAACATAAGTTTTAAAGATTTATTAATCAAAGGAGAGGAAAAAAATACATAGCATCAAGAATGAAAGATGAGATAAAGAGACGTTTGAGAAGAAATAGGAGCACGTTGAGATGCAAGGGCGAGGGGTAGGCAGCACATAGCCAGGGCACCTCAGAGCCCACAGCTCTGCACCTAGACCCGCAGGGCTAGAACATGCTTCCAACCTTACTGGGAGTGATGGGTTTAAAAAGGTTAGTAGCTCCTGGGCTCTCTAGGACAGAGGCCGGCGATTCTCACACAGGGTCCTGAGAATCCTTGGCTGACCTGCAGGTGCGTTCACGGAGCCCTCCACTGCAAGCTCCGCTCCCCTCCCTTTCCTTGTCTGTGAGCTCCAGGACCTTGTGTCACCATTAAGCTGACAAGAAATTTCTAAAAGAAAGCAATTACATTTTTACATTTGCAACGCTGGTGAAGAAGGTCCCTGGCTTAGGTCAGGGCTCCTTGGGAGAGGTTGCCCTGTCAGTGCCCAGGACCTCTTGTCTCTACCCCTCGAGCTCTTTTGAGAATGCCTGCCAACACTGAAGTGGCAAGGAAGAGCCACAGTCAGGAGTCAAATGTCAAAGCAGATGGGCAGATGGCTCCTGAGAAAGGAGAATTAGACAGGCATTGGTTTCAGCCTTTGCGTCTTACTTCTGGTCATTGCCTTTGAAGAAAATGCTTGGAAAACTTCAGAAACAAAGACCAGAAAGGATTTAGAAACACCCTGTGGGTTCTGACTTTGGATCTTTATTTAGTTAGGAAAACTGAAGTTCAGAGGGGTCAAGTGATCAACTCCAGGCCGTTCCTCCTGTGTTTCTGCTCCAGGAAATGGGAAGACAGGAGGTACAAGAGCAAACAGAGAGCCACTGCCTCTGAAAGGTTCGGCCTTGCTGCCCATAAGAAAAAACCAATAAACTGCTTCTCAGTCTCTTTGTCCGTTCCTCCACATCCTGCCGGTTTCTCACTGCAGAGACAAAGGGCATCATGACCCTGGGCTGCTCCCTCCTATTCAAGGGGAAGAGCCCTCCAGGCGGATAGCTCCCTGATAGGCTGGTTTTAAGTGCTTGCCAGTTTTCCAGGACCCCTTCTGTGTGTCTGCCACAGTGCCAACCTCAACAGGGCAGGCCTTTGCTGCAGGTGTGGCTTACCATCTCCAGTCTTGGTCAAAGTCATGAAAACTAGTTGTGGACAGCTGCCAACCTGGGATTGGGACAGAGTGAGACTGAGCTGTGCTCAAGGCTCTTATTCAGCAGTTTCAACTGTTTTCCTTTGAGGTTTATTTTTGCTCTTTAATCCTTGGACTTTGGGGCTTGTTTTGGCGAGATCTGGGGTGTGCCGTTCCCACAGCCTTCCCTACAGTCCTGGATTGGGTCACTAGGATGAGGTGTGTCTTAGGACCCTAAGGCACAGACATGAGAGTTGTTATCCATCTCAGGTGACCTTCAGTAGGGAGCTGCAGCTACCTAACAGGGAACAGAGATAGATAGGTCAGGAGTAGCCACCCGGGACAAGAGAGGGTGCTTCTGCAATTGAGGAGGCCAGCACATGTTGCCAACTGCCTCAGCACCACCTGCCCGGCATCCTGCCACATGTCCCATCCACCAGGGACAGCACTTGGCAGCTCCTGAGCACAGGGATTCTGGGAAGGCTGCTGTGGTGGAGTAAGGAGCCCTCAGCACCCCAGGGGGTGGGGGGCGCCAACCCAGGAGGGCACTTCGGTGCCTATTCTATTCTGGTACCATCCACCTTGGAACCAAACCAGCCTTTTCTGAGGCAGTGCTCAGTGGGCACCACTTAGCTAATGACTCTACCGTGAGCCTCTGGGAAGCGAGCTGATGCCAACAGTACATGTCAGGCTTGGCCAGGGTACGCCAGGTGCCACCCAAGCCATTAACTGATGGCCCAGGTGAGCCCTCTGCAGGCCAGAGTGAGCCCTCTGCTGAAGTCATGATGATGTTGAACTTTCCAAAGGAATTTTCCTCTCTACTGAAGCTGAAGGAGGAGGACCTCCTCCAGAGTGCTCTCTAAGGTGGGCTGGCTCTCAGTGGCCCAGGATGCCACGAAGGACTCCAACTTACTCACTTCCCAGCCCCAGAGGCCTGAAGTTAATGTCCCTTTCATACTGAGCCCAGCAAGGGCCACTCTTCGACTTCTGCCATGTTGGCACATGGGAGTTGACTACCCCACTTCCCGGATGGGAAACCACTCTCTGGATTCTAAGAAGTCATTCAGCTAGATCATGAAGCACACAGAACAAGGAATCTTGTCCCCATGTTGCACAGCTTCCAGAAATAAATAGGAAGTGGGAAGGACGGGGTCAGGGGAGTCTTAGGTGGGAGCAGACATCAGCCTCTGCTTCCTCCTTCTCTCCTTCTCCACACGAAGACCTGTTCTGTTCTCTCACCTATGCCCACTCTTTTCTGTTTCCTGTCTGCCTGATGTGAAGTTATCCAAGTGGTGACGGGTCTGTATGGAACAGATGTGCAGAAGGACACCAGGCCTGGCAGAGGTTTGCCGCTGACCAGGTGTGGTGCTGATAGCTCTCAGCACTGGGCCCTGTGGGCAGTGTTTCCATCTGGACCCTGCGGTGAGATCTGACTCAGATTGGCTCTCTATGGCATGGCTAGACTGGGATCCAGAGGCCTTGCACATGGGGGAGGTGGCGGCAGATGCATCAGGGTCCCAGCTAAGTGGGTCCTTTAGCCTTGTTCCCTGGGCTCCCTGCCTGCTCTCCACAGTGAGCCCATGCCTATTTGAGCTGTGTTGTGGCAGCTCCATGGGCAACTTGCCCAGAAAAGAAAATATACCCTTGCTTTTAAGCTAAGACACATTTTTCTGAACAAAAGAAAACGAAACATCCTCTTGGCAAGTGGGAACCCTATTTGTGTGAGACAATCTTTTTCCTTTTGAGTTTTTCCCACAGTTTACTTAAAGGACATCCACAAATAGGCGGTCTCCATTGTATTAAATTATTTCACCAATATTTCTTCACCCAGTGCTTGTGGCCTGAGAAGCTACAAGAGAATGAAAGGAGTCCAGACCACAGCCTCTAGAAGCAAAATATCCAACAGAAGGGCTGTAAAGGCTAGCTCTGCAGACAGAATGGACAGGACCCAGGAATTGAAGATAGCATTGCCTGGAGGGAGAAGCTAGGAGAGGGAAGAAGGGAGGCCACCCTGAGTTATGTTTGTCAGGGAAGACAGCAGAGGACCTGGGCAGAGGGGAACAGGAGAGCAGAGGGAAGGCCTGTCTTCTTGTTGGTCTCGGCTTCTTGTCCTTGGTTAGCACAGGCCCTGAATGGCAAAAGTGACAATGAGAGCTCATTTTCTGCAACAGATGCTTCAGTATTTTCTTTCCCAGCATATAAATGGCCTTAGAATCAATTTTTTTCTTTGAAAAAACCTTAGAACAGTTCCAAGACCTGTAGTTATGAGGCAGCTGAGCAATAGTAAAGACACTTGGATCTCCTGCTCCTGGCTGTTTTGTGTGCCATTGGAGTGCCAGAGGATCACCAGGCAGCACAAGGACCTGGCCGTGAGCATTCCCTGCATGGGACCAATGCCATAGGGCCATTAGGCTCAGCTAGGGGGGCTGAGGTGCATGGTCTTGACCTGTGCTGCTTCTCAGAGCTGGCTCTGTGGGGCACTTGCTGCTGGCCAGGAAGCAAGAGCTTTGTACCAAGAGTCCAGCATACCCTAGGTAATAAGTCTTGGAAACCTGGAGAAAGTCTAAGGCATCAGAATTATGCATGGGTTTTGGCTCTTGTTAGGCAGAGCTATTATGAACTCCCAAGAAAGAAAGATGACTTTGAAGGGAAAAAATTGTAGTTACATCTTTAAATGTTTGTCCTTTAAAGAAAAATGCATGCCCTGCTGAGCAGTTCAGCAAGTTTGCTCACAGCTTGGACTACTAACTCTGGTTAGGACGAGGAGCAACCACTGAGTGCGCAGTGCCCCAGAGCACACCTGGAGCTCTCCTGCCAGTGTCTGTGCAGGGCCAGGGTGAACTGTCTGCAGATGCGCTTGTCATGGACTTCTGTAACCAGCAGAAGCAGCAGCCTGGAGTGGCTTCTGCCACTGCAGAACTCCACATTCGAGCCTGTATAGCTCTCAGGATCCTTTCACATGGCATGATTCTGGCTACTCATTCTTCTACAAAAGAATCCACAGAAAAAGAGGAAATTTACCAAAAAGTACTGTTCTCAGTTGTGCTTTTTCTGCTTCCAAATATCACAACAGCACAGGAAGCCATCCTCTGAGTTGCTCTCTCTGTCCTCCCGCATCACGAACAAGCTTATTCTAAGGAACCCCCACTATCCCATCTAGAATCACCTTTCACCATTGGTCCAGCCAAGACCCCAACACTGCCCTAGTATTTGCTGCTGTGGGGCTCCCTGGTGCTTTTCCTGTACTTAGATGGGAGTAGGGACCCACTACCTACCTAATACCACATCTACAATCCTGGAGCCAATATACCAAGGCCAGTCTCTCCACCTGTTGCAGAGCCAGAGACTCCCAGCCTTGCCACTTCAGAGGATGCAGCAGTCCCAAAGGGCCAAGCCGAAGGTGTTACCGTGTAGCACGCTAGCTAACCAGTCACCAGTTAATAGTTCAAAGCCAGCCTTAGCAACAGCGAGTCACTAGGCAACTCAGTGAGACCCTGTCTCTAAATAAAATAGGGCTGGGGATGTGGCTTAGTGGTCTAGTGCCCCTGAGTTCAATCCCTGGTACCCTCCCCCTACAAAAAAACAACAACAACAAAAACAAAACAAAACAAAACAACAAAAAAAAAAAAAACGTGTTTAACCTGGTATGTTGCTGCACACCACTAATTCCAGTGACTCCAGAGGCTGAGGCAGAGGATCGCAAGTTCAAGACCAACCTCAGTAACTTAGTGAGTCCCTGTCTCAAAGCTAAGATAAAAAGGGTTGGGGATGTGTCTTCATAGTAGAGCACCCTGGTTTCAATTCCTGGTACCAAAAGAAAAGGAGGAGGAGGAGAAGGAGGAAGAGAGGAGGATGAGGAAGAGAGGAGGAGGAGAAGGAAGAGAGGAGGAGGAAAAAAGGAGGAGAAGGAAGAGAGGAGGAGGAGGAGGAAAAAAGGAGGAGGAGGAGGAAGAGAGGAGGAAGAGGAGGAAAAAAGGAGGAGGAAGAGGAAGAGAGGAGGAGAGGAGGAGGAGGAGGAGAAAAGGAGGAGGAGGAATAGAGGAGGAGGAGAAGAGGAGGAGGAGAAAAGGAGGAGGAGGAGAAGAGGAGGAGAGGAAGAAGGAAAAGAAAGGCTCACATCTGAATTTCTTTACCAGTGCTTACCTCTCCTCTGATGTACCTTTAAGTAGCCCACTAGTCCTCTGACCGACATTTTCCATGGACAGTCCAGTGCTGAGGGTGGTGCCAAGATGCTCTATGGGTCTCCCCTGGTGGTGAACACATTTTCCTGATTCAGGGGAAAAGAATAAAGGGGGATCTTGTACATAAGAGGCAGCCTGAGGGGACAGTCTAGATGCTGCTATGTCTCTTGGGCTCGTAGGTCGTAGGTATTGGGAACCTCAGTGTCCCATATTGTACTTGGAAACAGCCCTGGTCTGGAGATTCTGAGACCTGTGTCCTAAGTCTTATTGGTATGTTTTCTTTTGCTTTTAAGCTCATGATCTATTACAAAAAGGGATTTTGTTACATATACAGTTAAATAAGATCTTGAAAAATCCTATTTATAATGTTCAACCAACATTTTGAAGCAAAGAAAAATTTCTTAGTAGACTTCATTCTACTCCAATGTGTTTTTAGTGGAGAAAAATCATCTTCAGATTTAGGATTCCTGTTACCCAGACATGCAAGGATTCACTGAACCTGATACCGCAGGAGTCATGGATTACAGGGCACTATGCCCACCTGACACAGACCTCAGGCTTATTGCTTGATGAATGCAGTGAGAGCGATGTGTGTTGCTCCTGTAAACTCCAGGAAGTGCAGGGAGATGTGTCCAGAGGCCTTCCAATGGCCTCTGCCATGACTGGGGCTTTGAGTGTCATGAGGACGTCTGACGAGAGGCCCTGCGCTCGGGCCCTGATTTCTCACTCTTCCTTGTTAGGCCAAAGATGTATATCTGGAGGGTCTGATGGGAAATTTAGTCTCCTAAAGCTTCTGCAGCCTTCCAGAAAGGCAGTTAATGGCTTGTTAGAAATGCTCATGCAGTTCCTTTGCTGTTGTCTGGCCTCTTTGTGCCATCCTTCAACAGCACAGTAAAACATCTGTGCTGCCCCTTCTGAGAGCCAACCGCCAAATAAGTAAGAAGAAAACCTGAACTGAGCAACAACCATCAGGACCTGCTCTCATCAACGCTTTTTAAATTCAATTCCTGCAACTTCTATGTGTGATAAAGACTCCACATTGGTTATGTTTTGGGTTCTATTCATCTTTATTTAGATAGATAAACCTGGGTGTAGACACAGGTAGATGGGTGACAGAGACTCCGAAACCACAGTCCTCTGTGAGGTACAGCAGGAAGGCACCCAGGGATCAGGCTGCACCTAGGCGCATCCCTGAGGGCTCTGGAGTCAACAGCAGCAGTGCAGGGTGAGTTTCCCGGGGCCAGGACAGTGCTTAGAAGGTCACAGGATGAGGTCCTCATGTTTCTCCTGACTCCTCTCACGAGGCTGCTCACATGGGCTGGGCTAGAGCCAGAGGTCCCAGCTCCTCTTGCCCAGGCAAGCGCTTTGCCCCCAGTACCCATAAGTAGCACGGGCTCCAAGGAAGCACAAAGAAATATTCTGAAAGGTAGAAAATGATGTAATCAGCCATCCACAGTTGCTGGGCAGTGGTGTGGCCTATTGTCTGGCAGGAATCCACCAATCCACTGTCTAAGGGTGCACTGTGACTCAAAAGGGTGGAGAACCTGGAAGGAGGAAGGAGGAGAACCATGGACCAGATAGACAGCAACTGGGGACACACATCTTATCTAGGAAGAAGCAGTAGAGTGAAGGGAAAAGAGCTTATCAAATATTTGGGAAACAGAGGTAAAGAGGAGGTAGTGGCTTCCTGCTCATTGTCTTCCCAAGCCACATGATAAAGTTAGCCTACCCATGGGTACTTTGGTGATCTCTTATAAAGAGATGTGACTACTGGATATGTACATAACTACTCAGTGTCTTTCTTAGTTTCAATCTTGGTCACATCATTCTACTTCCGATTCAAACAAATCTTACTAGAACAGACATGTCCAGTTAAAGTCATCTTTCATTCTGACATGGGTCAGATTTTGTCTAAATAGAGGACAGTGAGTCAGATGAGGTTAGTGAGCTTGCCATGGGTGGAGATGTGTAACTAGGCAGGAGGTTTCCACTCCAACAGGGAGATGGCATTTTCCATATTTCTCTTGATGACTTTGTGAGGTTAACATGAGCAATTGGAAGGGAAATTGGAATGAGCACACTGAGGGTTTGTTTATTATTTATGAGATGGAAATGAATCTCCTGTGTAGCCACACGCGTGCAAGCCCACGTAAGCTCTTCCCATCTTCTGCAGACAAAATTCCTGTAACAGGCGCTTTACACATTCCCAAAGTACCTTAAACTCTGTGAAAGCCAAGTTTCCTCTCCAGGAGTATAAGGTATCCTCCTATCCCAAGACTTCCCCCCATCAGAGTTGCATAGCTCTGCAAGGAACCTGCAGGCCCCCAATGTGGGGAACAGCCTTGCAGGCTCTGTGGTGCTGGCCTGTGCTGCTGGACACTCAGTGGGAGGCTCTGCTCTGGGAGGGCCTCTGCCTGGGCTCCCTGCCCCTTCCTGGTGCCAACGTGAGCTCTGTCTCATATGCGGATGTGCCCTGCAGGTGCAGACTCTCTTCTCCACCCTCATATCAACAGGAAGGGAAAGTCTGTGCATTTGTCCGGGCCGACTTCCAAGCCAATAGTCACCCTGTTATTGGAAACTATGAAGAGTGCCTCGTGGGGGTCATTGCAAGACTAAAATGAGAAAACACACACACAAGCTCTAGCCCAGCACATGAATGGAAGTTACTGTTACTCAAAAATTTGGCATAAATACATTTGTAGATAAACTTTTGTGCACACTTACGTTTTTGTTCAGATGTGTCTTGTCCATAGCCAAGTTGTGCCATTGGGGTAGGTTGCAGACAGGCCAGAGAAAATGCCCAGAGACAACATGGAAGACCTGTGATTTATTGAGGAAAGCTCACAAGTGCCGCAGTCTTGGCTGGGCACAGAATCATGAGCCACTCAAGCAGGAACAAAACTTTATTTTTGAAAAAGCCGCCAATACTCCGTAGGCGCCGGCAAGGCAAACCCGGTCCTCCCATGCGGGCGTCTGCCGGAACCGCGCGTCTCCCAGAACCGGGGGGCCCCCCCCTGGAATTTCCTCCTACTATCCTTCCCCAACCAATGGGAACTCTCCAGGAGTCCTGTAACATGAGTCCGGTAGCAGGCCAAGGTGAACAGCGAGAGTCCAATTTCCATATGAATGTAAATCTTAACATAATCATATCTCAGTGGCTAGCTGGCGTCACTTTACAACCAAAGGTGCCATACATCGTATTATTTGCTTGTGGCTCCTAGCATCTGCCCCCTTCTGTTTAATTAAGCAACAAGCAATGTGGCTAGGGACCGTGCCTGGTAGGTTGTCCAATTCAACATATGGTTCTTACCCGTCATGGGAGAACTGACCTTTAGGCGTCAGCTTCCTGTCTTAGGTTGAATCCACTGTAATCAGATCAACCCGTCACTGACTACTGGTCCAGCATTCAGCCATGCTTGTGGATAGGCCTATGCACCAGTGGGGGGGTGAGGTTCTTGCCTCACCTCTGTTGGCTCCCAAATTTTGCCTTGGTGCCAGTGGGGGGGTGAGGTTCTTTGTCTCACCTCTGTTGGCCCCCAAATTTTAGACCATCACTAGTAGAAGGGAGGAGGATATAGAAATGCCACGACACCAAGCCAATTGATGGCTCTTTTTGGAAAATTGCGTCACTGGTGACACCATCAGCAAAGATATGCCAGCAGTACCACAATTCGGTGCACCAGATAATATTTCACAATGCATGCAACTGATATATAGTCCAGGCAAGTTCTGCAGGCACTTCAAATCGGAGGAGTCTATCAATATGTCCATTTCCTCCCAAAGTAAATCAAGTCCTTGATTGAGCATTACTTGTTGAGTTATATTCATTGATGTATCAGTTTATACAGTTTACTGTGATAGCTATCATAGAAGCTGTAGTTTGGTTTTATCTTAGTCTTCACCGGAATTGGGATGGAGATGGAAATTTTGGCAATGATGCTAAAGAGACATTATCCTGAACAGAATTATTAAATATAATGAAAAGGAAAGGTGAAAGTAAACAAACAGATCTGTTAAACTCTTTTAAAAACAATCCTTAACAGCTGTTTACCTAATTTAAATTAGTAAACAAACAGATCTGTTAACCATCTTTAAAAACAATCATTAATAGCTATTCACCTAATTTAAATTAAACCATATAAATCACGTGAATAAAGAAAAAATTTGGATCCATTTTTTCATGAGCGCTCCTCATATAAGAAATATGGACATACACACATACAGACATACAACACAAAACAGAAGTGTGCACACAACATACAACACATAAGACAATAGTAAATAAAGGCCTTGTAGTTATACCTAGGTGAAATCTCCATTGCAATGTTTAAAAACTCCACAGTCAAAAAATAAAACACAGTCAAAAAATAAAACTGATCAGAAAAACATTAACCTAGGTTTGTATGAGCTCAAAAATAAAATAGAACTTTATGATGTGGGAAAAATGCAATAATAAAATAGATATTGAAAAAAAAAACACCTTGGTTAATCACTGTCGCAGATGTAAGAATAGCCAAGCTGGAGCTCTGGATGTCAACTGTTATGGATTTGAGTCAAATCATCTTCTTTTTCTGTAGAAATTGTTTTAGTTAATCTCTCTGGAATCCAAATCGGTTGCTGTTCCTCCTGTGGGAAAACACAGACAGCGCCCCGATTCCAGACTATCACTGGATCTGGGCCTTTCCATTGTCCTGTTAGAATATCTTTCCAAAGTACCTTAGGCTTATGTACATTTTTGGGGTACAAATGTCTTTCCGCAGCACTAAGTCCCAATGAATCCAAATTTAAAAAGTTTAGAGTAAAAAGGGTTATTTTAAGTTTATCTTTGGGGGATATATACCCCTTTCCAATTCCCTCCTTTTGTTTTAATAAGTACATTTTAATAGTTTGATGAGCTCTTTCAACTATGCCTTGTCCTTGTGGATTGTATGGAATTCCTGTTATGTGAGTAATGCCAAATGATGAGCAAAATTGTTTAAAAGAGGTGGAAGTATAACCAGGACCATTGTCCGTTTTTAACTGTTTTGGAACGCCCACAGTGGCAAAATTTTGTAAGCAATGAGCTATAACATCTTTAGTTTTTTCTCCGGCATGAAGGGAGCCCATCAAAAATCCGGAAGAAGTATCAACTGTAACATGTAAATATTTTAATTTTCCAAATTCTGGCAAGTGTGTGACGTCCATCTGCCAAATATGGTTAGGTATCAGTCCTCTAGGATTGACTCCAAGATTAACTTGTGGTAAAAATGTCACACAATTTTGACATTGTTTTATTATATGTCTGGCTTGTTCTTTAGTTATTTTAAAATGCTTTTGTAAAGTATTAGCATTGACATGGAACCTTTTATGAAAATTTATAGCTTCTTCTATTGTGGAGAAAATATGTATGTCATGTGTAGATTTATCTGCTAGTTCATTGCCCATACTAAGTGCTCCAGGCAATCCTGTATGTGCCCTGATATGACCTATAAAGAATGGATCTTTTCGGTCCCAGATTAGACTTTGTATAGTGGAAAACAAAGAGAAAACAGTAGAAGAAGGTGAAATCCTACCAGCATCTTCAAGGGATACTATAGCCTTAACTACATACTGACTATCAGAAAATAAATTAAATACAGAATCTTTAAACATCATAAAAGCTTGTAATACTGCATTAAGCTCTACCTTTTGAGCTGATTGTTTGGGTACTAAAAATGTAAAAGTTTGATCAGGAGTAACTACTGCTGCTGTACCATTGTTTGACCCATCAGTGAATATATTTGGAGCATTTATGATAGGGGTTTTTCTTGTCATTTTTGGAAAAACTACAGGATGCTTAGACCAAAAAGACAACAAAGGATTAGATGGTAAGTGATTATCAAATGAAACACTAGTTTTACACATGATTATTGTCCAAGTATTTAACTCATTAGCTAACTCATCAATTTGATCCATAGTATATGGAGTAATAATTTTATTGGGAGAAATCCCAAACACTCCCTTTGCTGCTTTTATTCCTTTGAGTATTAATTGTCCTACAGCCTCAGGATATCTAGTAAGAATAGTGTTAGGAGAATAAGATAAATGTATCCACAATAATGGACCTTCTTGCCAAAATACTCCTGTAGGAATATTTTTTGTTGGTAGTACAATAAATAATAAAGGCAAACTTATATCAATTCTATCCAAATGCATATTTTCCATATATGTTTCAATGATTTTTAATGTTTTTCTTGCTTCAGGTGTTAACATGCGGGGTGAATTTGGATCTGATGGACCTTTTAGAATATCAAATAAAGGTCCTAACTCTCCTGTTGGTATGCCTAGATAATGCCTTATCCAATTTATGTCTCCCAATAACTTTTGAAAGTCATTAAGTGATTTGAGTTGATCTACTCGTATTTGAATTTTTGGTGGACGGACCATGGTTGAGGATAATAGAACTCCTAAATAATTAATTGGAAGATTTAATTGTACTTTATCTATTGCTATCTCTAGATTATAATTTTTCAATAAGTTTGTAAGTGTGGCATAACATTCTAGTAATGTGTTTTTATCTTTATGTGCCAATAACACATCATCCATATAGTGAAATATTTGTAGTTCAGGATTTTGATTTCTAAGTGGCTGGATTGCTTTATTAACATAAATTTGACACATAGTTGGGCTGTTAGCCATCCCTTGAGGGAGTACTTTTCATTCATATCTCTGATCAGGACCTTCATGATTCAGTGCAGGGATAGTAAATGCAAAATGTGGACTATCCTCGGGATGAATTGGAATTGAAAAGAAACAATCTTTAATATCTATAGCTAAAACATGCCAGGTTTTTGGTAAAGCAGACAATTGGGGAATCCCTGATTGAGCAGGTCCCATAATAACCATCTCATTATTAATGGCTCTTAAATCTTGTAATAATCTCCATTTACTAGATTTCTTTTTAATGACAAAAATGGGAGTATTATGGGGGGATATGGAAGGTTGTACATGTCCTTCCGCTAATTGTTGTCTGACCAAGTCATGGGCTACTTGTATCTTTTCTTTAGTCAGGGGCCACTGAGGAACCCACACTGGTCTTTCTGATTTCCAAGTAATTTTGATCGTCTCAGTGGCCCTTTCTGAAAACCCAAACCATGTCTACTTATTTCTTGATCTATTTGAATAGGTGCTGTCATACCTTGTTCTTGTTCTCTTAATCTTTTTTTCTTTTCTAAAGCCTTGTTTAGCCCTAGTAGTGGGCGCGTTAGGATTGATGTTATTTGTTAATGTCAATCCTAATTGATCTAGGACATCTCGTCCCCATAAATTTACGGGAAGATGATCCAATACATAGGGCTGTATAGTTCCTTCACATCCTTCAGGATCCCTCCAATCTAATACCATAGCACTTCTATGGGGATTTGTTGTCACTCCTAGGCCTCGAAGTGTTTGAGTGGCTTGTTGTAATGGCCAATGTTTTGGCCATTCTTGACGAGATATGATGCTGAGGTCAGCACCTGTATCCAGCAGCCCATTAAAGTCATGTCCTTGAATATTTAATTTTAGCATTGGGCGAGAATCTAAATTTAAAGACAGCATAGCCCAATCTACACCTGTGGAGCCTAATCCCTTGGAACCTCTTTCTACATTACAAATGGAAAATTTATCATGCAGGCTGGGTATTATTAATAACTGTGCTATTCTATCTCCTGGTGAAATTACTGATATACCTCTTGGAGAACTAGCTATAATTTTTATTTCACCCTCATAATCGGGATCAATTACCCCAGGACTTATCATAAGTCCTTTTAGTGTAGAAGAACTGCGTCCCAATAATAAGCCTACTGTTCCCTGGGGAAGAGGTCCTTTTACTCCTGTGGGAATGATTTGAATTCCCATCTCTGGAGTTAGTACTGCTCTGGCAGAGGTGCAGATGTCCAGCCCTACGCTCCCTCTAGTTTGTCTGATGAGGGATTTAATGGATAATGTGTCCTGGGCACTACCTTGATGGTGCTGCTGGGTTCCTCCATTGCCCCATATATTTGTGGTTTTGGGCCCCGGGGCATTGGGCCCTCTAGTCCGTTTTTTGGCAATGGAGCTTGATACCTTTCTCCATGATATCGTGGGTAAACACTTGGTCCTTGTCCGTTTTTTGACAACGAATACCCTCTATGGTGGTTTGAGAATGGCATTCATTAGCCCGATGTTTCCCTCTATGGCATCGTGGGCAAATACCCGGTATTCTATTCCTTTGATACCCAGCTTTGTTAAACCCTCCTCTTATGGGGCAACTCCTTTTAAAATGTCCTGTTTGATTACAATTATAGCATGTTTTTGGCCTGGCATCTAAAGCCTGTTGTGCTGCTGCTAAGACTTGCCCTTGTTCATTAATGTCTCTACATAATTTAATATATGTGTTTAAATCTTCATGTCTCCATGGTCTAATGACCTCTCTGCAGCAACGATTTGCTTGGTCATAAGCCAGTTGTTTTATAAATGGCATTACCTGTTTTGTATTTCCAAATATCCTAGAGGCTGTCTGAATAAGTCTATCTACAAATTCAGCGTAAGGTTCATTAGTTCCTTGTATTACCTTAGATAATTGACCCTGTAAATCTCCATGCCCCTGTAAAGTTTTGCATGCCCTAACTGCATCTACAGTAATTTGTGCGTATACACCAGGGTCATATTCAATTTGCTGTCTTTGACCCTCATAAGGTCCCTTTCCCAATATCATATCTATATTTCTTTGAGGGTAACCGGCTTCTGCATTTCACCTAGCTCTCTCCATGCAAAATTCCTCATTGGCAACCTTCCATAACAAGTATTGTCCTCCATTTAGCACAGATCGACACATGTTAGCCCAATCTGCTGGTGTCATGTCCAAGTTGGTAACAGATTCGACCATGCTCACCGTGAAGGGAGCTTGCGGCCCATAGGTTGTTACAGCCTCCTTTAATTGCTTTATTGTTTTGAAATCTAAAGCACGGTGAATTCGTTGCCCTCCTGCCTGCTCAAGTACAGGGCATGCTAATCTTTGGGGTCCTGCCTCAGAATTCCATCCATCAACTAGGGGAGTTGAGGGCCGCTCAGTGGTAGATGGAGCTGTTGGTTGAATTACGCCCTCTGGTGATAGAACGGAGTTAGTAGCAACCTCCTGTTGTAATTCTCCACCTGATGGCTGCTTTTCCTCTAAGCTTTCTTTCTTTAAATTTTCCTCTGTCTGACTAGCTTGAGAGACCTTCTCTTTTGCTTGACCTAGCGTTTTTTCTACCATAGTTTGGACCTCTAACAATTTACTTAACAGTTTTTCGGTTTCTTTTTTACTAGATTCTAATCTACTATAAAGGTAACGTAACCCAATAAGATAGGATAAAACAAAGCCGAAGCAGAATGAAACAAAAACGGAGCAGAGAATGGTTGTATCTATTTTCTCTTTCTCAGGGCCGAATAACTTCAAACCTTGAGCCAACCATTTTTCCCAGTTTGCCTGAGAAAATTCTAGGGCTAGGGAGCTTGAAATAAAAACAAAATAAATCAAAACAAGAACACATTGTTTTTTGAAATGGTCACCCATTCTGTCGCCTTCCCTCAGGGGCGAGCAATTTCACTCACCTCTAAGTTCCAGGCGTTCCCCGTACGGGCCGCCAATTGCCGCAGTCTTGGCTGGGCACAGAATCACGAGCCACTCAAGCAGGAACAAAACTTTATTTTTGAAAAAGCCGCCAATACTCCGTAGGCGCCGGCAAGGCAAACCCGGTCCTCCCACGCGGGCGTCTGCCGGAACCGCGCGTCTCCCGGAACCGGGCCCCCCCCCCGACCTCCCCCGGAATTTCCTCCTACTATCCTTCCCCAACCAATGGGAACTCTCCAGGAGTCCTGTAACATGAGTCCGGTAGCAGGCCAAGGTGAACAGCGGGAGTCCAATTTCCATATGAATGTAAATCTTAACATAATCATATCATCTCAGTGGCTAGCTGGCGTCACTTTACAACCAAAGGTGCCATACATCGTATTATTTGCTTGTGGCTCCTAGCACACAAGAGATCAGTGACTGTCCAAGACTTCAACAGCAGCAGGTAGACCTCTGTTCCTCATAGTGCTCTGCCAATGGTGGCCAGCTGGAGGAGTGACCCATATCCTTCCACACCCATCCCTCTGACAGAGGGGTTTCACATGTCAGGTACAGAAGCAGTGACATCAGAAGCTTGCTTAGGGTCTTGTCTGACCAACACCCCAGGGAGCAACTATCCTGGTACAAGTGCAGGGAAGCAGTTTTCTCCATGCTGGTTCCCAGCATGCAGGGGGAGCCTTGTCCTTCAAGACAGCACATGTGGCCCTTCAGGCCCAGGCCACTCTAAGGTTGTTCCCTAGGTTTTAGGAACAGGAGGAGCACTCAGTGCAGGTGTTTTTGCCCCCTTTGCTTTAGTGACAAAAAAACAAGATGAAATCTTAAGAGTTAAATAGTCTAATCAAAAATACATTCATAAAATTGCTGCTGGGGATTGTTAGCCATGCTGTGAAAACCCTTTTTCCTGGGACACAGGAGATAGCATTAGCTCCTTTTCTGTATCAGTTTTGGATGGTTTAGACTTTATTTTAATTGGCCATTTATAGAGAAAATACGGCATCTCATTTTAACTTTTATTTCCTTAGCCATTAATGAGATTGAAGTGGTTCATGTTGTATAAATGATGCTTCCCAGTGCTTCTTTTGAACATTAGTTTTTCTTTTTGCCCATTTTCCTATTAGATGTGAGGGAATATTTTATAAAATTTTGAGAAATCTCTACATTGTCAATTCCTAGTACTTTATGGCTTCACCGAAAGTCTTGATTCCATCTGGAGTTTATTGGGTGTTCAGTGGAGTCAATTCTATTTTTTTCTGTGGAGTCTGCAGTGCAAGGGCCTGGCCCCTCAGGGAAAATAGCAGATGCATTAACTTGAGCTATCAGGGCTTTCAATTCAAGCTTTAAAGTTTTGCAAGCACAGGAAGTCATAGAATTAAATCAGGAACCAGAACTGATCAAATACACAAAAGAGTGAATATATTCCCTCTAGCCCAGACTTCACTGGAACCACAGGGTGATCATTGTTATCACCGGAAACTACTTTTTCAATTACTTCAGCCTACAAAGGTCAGACTGAGGAAGGCAGTACAAGGTTCTAGGTCCTAAAGTGAGGAAATGCTTATTAAATAAACAATATTTCTTTTGCTCTTAATTTTGGTATTGACTGTTTCATCTAAAAATTATTCAATTTCTAAGCTACAAAGTCATGAGCTAAATTAGACTGCACTAGGGGAAATTCAATTGGGGTGAACCACAAAGTGATCTCAGTTATGCAATACATTATAGACTTATGACCAGGGAACCCCAGGAAGTCAAAGAACTCTCCTGCTAATTGCAGAGTTAGAATATGTTTTATAAGTGAAATATACCTAAATGTGCATTTGTGTTTATATATGTGCATGTATCATCAGGGACTTCAATGTGACACCTTCAATCTACCAAGGGAAAAACAGGGTCCAGGACTTTTCTCTAAATATTTTGGATTTCACAATCTTAATAAAATATATATGTACATATAATTTTGAATCATAAACATGTCCTATTTATCAAGGTTTAATGGATTTTGCAGGTCACAGAATACTACATTTACTAAATTTTTAAAACAATTCAATAAAAATCAATATAACTAGAAATTTCTATCTCCCCTTCCTTACCCCAGTGGACTACCTCAAACACTTGCATACCCCCATTTTGAAGTGCCCAAACTAGACAGCTTGGCTAACAGGCCCATGGTGCATGAGGAGCAGAGGACTAGAAGGTAGTTTTCTTACTTGTGGGGGATTCGATGTTCCCTCAGTGTCCTGCTCCCTCCAATGTCCACTCAAGTTAGAGCTGGGCCAGTCAACTGGGTTGATAGTTTCCACGCTTGTGAACTCTACACTTTGAAATACCTCACAACCACATACAATCAAACCTTAGATTTAAGGCTAACATTAAAGTCACATTTCTGCTAGCCCAGAATTCCCAATTTGGCATTAAGATTATATCTGAGGGCTGGGGTTGTGGCTCAGTGGTAGGAGCTTACCTCGCAGGTGTGAGGCACTGGGTTTGATTCTCAGCACTGCAAATAAATGAATAAAGGTATTATGTCCATCTATAACAACAAAAAGATCATATCTATGGGAAAGGGCCAGACTATTAGTTTCCTGTCAATCTTGGGTAACCCTGGCTTAGATCTGCGTGGGTTCCTGTGTTATGCCAGATTCGTGGGACCCCAATAGACCTCCAGGAGCCGAATCCGATGCAATCACACAAGAGTCTTTATTGCAAGCTCGAGCCTGAACTCACAACCGTTCCCGCCGCAGCGGTCCCAGGGAGTGAGTCCCGGTCCTTTGTTCAGTGAGATTTTATAGGTTTTGGGGGGATACTCTATGCGTCACAGCATCACACAGCAAATCATTCCATACCGCGGGAAAATCAAACAACAACTCTTAACATTGATTAGCACATTCACTGGCGGGAACAAGTTGGGTAGGGGTGACTGGTTAGTACATTAGGGGGATTCATTTGAACTGATTGGTTTAGGCCATGAGGAGTGTACATGCTAAACTACATGGTTTCCCAACATGTTATCAACCACCATAAACTACTGGGGGGTCATCTGGTATTCCAGGTATTTTCCCTGTCTCATGCTGATTGGAGGTTGCTAGGGGGTTTATATGGGTCCTCATCTAGCCTGAGTCAGGGACACCTGGCATCGTAGACCTCTCTTGTTATTTACAGACAAACAACTCAGCAGGGTGGGTATGTGCTTAGGAGTGCTCTGTGGGTTTTTCTAAGGACAAGGGTCACGCCCCCTTCCTTGGACAGGCTTTGCTCTGAGGTAGAGGCTGGTTTCTCAAAAATGGAGTCACATTAGTTTCTCACCTAGAGAATACCTCCCACCATAGGGCAGGGGCCCATCTATAAGAATCCTGAAATATAGCACAAAGATATGTTTAGGCAAATGACTTTGTCCTCTTGCTCTTGAAATGAGAGAGAAAAAGAGAGAGAGCCTAAATGCAAATCTCCTTATGCTTGCAAATAACTTTACAATCCAATAAACTGAATTTCTGAAAAATATTTAGCTTGATGTGACCAGAATTCTCTGTAAGTAAATGATCTAAACCTGGAGATTCTGTACTCTTAAAGGAGCTGAGACAAAGGGAGATGCCACAGGTCTAAGTTTATGAACACCACTGTCTAGCCCTTGGTGAACAGGATCTGGCTCCAAGCCAGCTGCATGGAGCTTGGTCTTGTGGCTTAAGCCTTTCTCACTTGGGAGAACTTGCACTTTGTGCCCTTGGTGTGTGCGTGTTGACAACCACACAGGTCCACCCACTGAGCTCTCCTCTGCACTGTGCACATTCCAATCACCTTAAGGGGCATCTTAACCACAAGTGCTGCTGTTTGGTCTCAGGGCGTGGCGCACTTGGGTCTAGACTGACATGGTGCTGCACATGGCTGCTCTACGTAGTGTGGGCTGAACTAGTCAGGACTCCACGCCTGCCATATAGCCCAACCAACTAGCGGCCTTGCAGAGGTTCATGTCCTGCAAGTGTCCAATGCAGCCTACTGGGGAGAACCTTTGAAGGCCTCACCTTCCCAAACTCCAGTCAACCGAGAAGCTTGCCTTTGCCAGCAGTAGGGCTTTGGGTTGCACAGGGCATCCACCAGACACGGACTCCACTCCTTCCTTCACGTGTTTGCAGGGGCCACAAGTGGAAGCCAGTGGAAGCAGCTGCTAGAGAACATGCCTCTCGGGGCCTCGGGCCTAGCCACCTGCCCACCTCGATCTGTAGCCCTCCCACACAGCACAGTTAGTTCCAGAGAGGCAGGAAGTCACACCTAAGGCCACTGGATGTGCAGATGTGGCTTTCCTCACTAGCTGAAACCAAGTGTGAATCTGTGGCTCTGTGACTTGAAAGTGCCAGAGAAGAGCCCGTGGAGACCCTGCTGGCGCTGTTTCACAACTACACAGAAGCACCTTCATAAGTAAGAGCTTCTACTTTCAGTAGCCTCACTCGCCAAGACACACGATAGGGGAGGCAATGTATCACAGGGGGAAGGTTTGTCCTGGCTCACAGTGTCAGGAGGGGCAGTCCATGACTGCTTGGCTCGTCACTGTCCGGCTGTGCTGAGGCAGCGTGTCATGGTGGAATGCACAGTGCAGCCACCCCTCTCACCCCAGGATGAGGAAGCAGAAGAGGAAGACAAAGAGGAGGGGCTGGGACCCCCTTATCCTCTTCACACCAGTGACCCAAAGACCATCCACTAGAGCCTACATCCTGAAGGTCCCACCACCTCCCCAACGCCAGGTCCAAGCTGCAGCACCTCAGAAGGGATGCCACTGGATCCAGCCCGGTCATATGCCACCTGCCTAGCTTGAGGGAATGGGTATTATGAAGGCCACACCTAGACTGGGTGAGGATGCCTTTGCAGGGTGGGGCCCTCGGTCTGGCTGCTCCTCATCCCCCAGGAGCTAGGGAAGGAGCATGTCAGCAAGAGAAGAATCAACAGGCCTACAGGGGAAGGAGGAAGTGGAACACACTCACCTGGGAAGAGATGCTCTCAGGCCAAGTGGCTTCCAGATGGCGTGGCAGGCAGAGTAGGATCAAAGCTTTGCAGTAGTGTGACCAGACAGAAGAGGAGGCAAGCCGACTCAGGGTCAGTGCGTCAGTGCTTCGCAGCAGCGGCACCAGCCCACACTGCCATGGTGATGCAGTTCCATCATGGCATCAGACACCATTGGAGACTAGGGCTATGTATTTGTTGTGTTGGCTCCTTTTTATTTAATTAATAAATATTTTAGTTTTTTGATTCTATACCAGGTTTTTGTTTAATATATATTGCTAACATGGTAGCATTAAATTAACTAGCCCCCACTACACTTCTTTTATGAGGGATTCATACATCACTCAATTCTGAATTGCTAGCACCGCTCTTTCATCTGAGATCCACTCTTTTCTTCTTCAGGCAAACCACTAGAACTCCTTCCCTCTTGCTTCATGTGCTTTAGGGGTAGTTCCCAGACCAAGGCCTCCCAGAGTGGGTGTGGGTTCTTGGGAGGCCCATGAGGATCCTCTGATTCCTCTCCTTAGCATGCCCACTGCAGGCAACAAAGACCACACTGACCCACTCTAGCCATGGGATATCTGTTGGCTCCAAGTGAAGGGTGGAGAATAAGGTGCAGCTCCTGGTTTAGGGTGCCACAGACCCAAAAACAGTGGTGAGTGTGTGGTCTAGTTACTAAAAACCAGAGAGGAACACTTTGGCTGGATCTGCAGCTCAACCAATCACCTACCTGGAACTCAACTTTGTCTCCCTTTGCTTTGATTCCCTGATACTGACTGTGGTAGGTGGGGAGTGGGCTACCCAGGCCTTCATTCCACAAGGGTCTTGACTCCCCACTGCCAGCTTGCTTAGGATCTGCCTCTCATCCAGCAGTCCTGAGGTCTGTGGCCTTTCTGAATGCCAACAGGAACCTGGGGTGGATAGATAAAAGCTAATATGCTTATTAGGCACCACAACTAAAGAGCTGCCCCCAGTAGCTCAGCCAGAAGGTGCACAGACAGCCTTACCTGGCAATTTGGAAATTCTGCTAAATTGATTTTATGCAAGCACACACATTTAAAAACACAACAATAAACCTGTTTGTAATACATCTGAATTTTAAAAACAGTAAGGCAATTTGTTGGGTGTTTAAATCTTTTCCTTGCTCCTTCATTCACTGAATTAGCATTTGAAAGCACCCACTGAGTTGCGCCCTGTCCTCAAACTGGGCCTTTCCAACTGCAGCTGCATCAGTCACTGTCCTTTTCATCACCCCACTTTCTCAGACTGTGACTCTCTCCCAGCCTTGGGGTAGTTGACTTCACACCATCTCTATGGAACAGGAGGATCTGAGTGTTGCTATGCCAGCTTTGGCTCCTGGACACCAGACCCCCAGGTCAGGACCGGCCCAAAGAGAACCTTCACCCTGGACTCCTAAGCCCCACTCTGCCACACAATTTCCTATCTTTGGGGAATTGTCTGTCCTTGGCTGCTATAATAAAATACTGACCTGCAGTTTTACTTGAGGGGGGGGGGGTGGCGGGAGCACTATAAGAAAATTAAAATACTATCTGTTTTGGCTCTCTGCTCATTCCAGACAGGAAACCTGTTGCTTTCACCTGAAGCTTCCAGCAAGAGGACAGACTCTGCCCTCTAAGGACTGTAATCTATAGCCCTTGGAAAATAACATTCCAGGGGAAGAGGTTGGGGGAAGCAGCAGACGTTTGTGCAATTGTAATTCTTTTTCCCTAGAGTATGGAAAACTGGATGGAATTATATTTGGCTTTTTAAAAAGATCATGATCTTAGAAATATTGTTATTATGCTAGTACTCCCATGAAATTATGGAACCTTGAAGGACCCCAGCCCCATAACCTAAGGCCCAATTATGAAAAGTAGAAAGTATGCAGTAAACAGGTGAGCTCACCACATGACCTGTTAGAAAGGGCACCCTGCCTACATCACAGGACATGCTTGAGCAAACTGGGATCATAAGCGGGAACAGGGAGGAAACAAAATGTAAACCTGTGAGATTTATGAGTTTTTCGGGAACCTATAGTGAAAAACAAGTTTATCATAGTGAAAAACAAGTTTATCATAGTGAAAAACAAGTTTACCCTTTAAGTGACATGTATGCTGGATTCAAAGGGACCAATGAGACACCTGTTACTGTGCTAGGTGGGAAACAACTCCTTTTTCCTTACAAAAGATCTGTACCCCAAAGCCCGGTGTGCCAGTTCACCAAAGCTTCGGCTGAGGTTTTGCTGTGCACCCGCAGGCGCCTGTGTATTAATAAACTTGCCTCTTGCTTTTGCAGCCAGTGTGACGCTAGTTCTCTTTTGGACGGGGGATTTGAGGGTCCGGGGGTCTTTCAACCTGACCTCATTTCAACTAGAAAAATGCCAAACTAAATATACAACATTTGTTGCACAGATCAGAAATCCAGTTTCTGACTATCAGAAGATGGTGCAAAAGAACCAGGAACATAGAAAAAACGACTCAGTTCTAAGTGAAGTTCCTTGTGGGTGTCTGCAATTCTCTAGTTTTGCAAATAATGTTCACTTTTCATATTTAAATTTCCCAGAGTGGCTTTTCAGTATACTGAATACTTGTTTTTCTGCAAGTTCCAAGGAGTGCCAATTCAAATGATTTTTGCACTGACTGTCATTTAAATATGAAAACCCAAATGCACTGCTGTTTAGTGGGAAGTCTCTGGGATACTTGGGTCCCTGGATACATGGTAAATTTCTACAAAGTACTTAGGATTTCAGAGACACAGCCATGTAGAACAGACCTCACGTCACCACTCTTATTCAATCAAGCACCCGGAATTGTACTCATTAGTTGAATTAATAAAATTAAGAAAGATAAAAATTCGAAATGATCTCAACTCTTCCTGCTTAGTACAAATTCATTAAGTTAATGATTTGTAGGTAATGAGGTTTTAGAAATCAATCAGATATCATCTGGAATCAAATATCATTACAAGTCTAAATTACAATTCAAAGATATAGCCCATGTTTTCATAAGGACACAAATGCTATTGGAAACAAAACATCCAAAAATAGGCCATCCAGTTTTCTTCAGGGAAAATTGGAAATCAAAAGAACAAAGCAAAAACATTCAGGAACAGTGTAATTTCAGAGTGAGGCTGGCGACATTTCTTCCAATGCTTCTAGAAAAAGAAATACTAGTTTCTCCTTGTGGAAGAAGCATTTTAAAATATTTTATTAAAGTACATTTTAATTGCTATTCGAGAGGAATAATAGTCATTCACATAAACACCTCAAAATTAGTTATGAGTTAGCTAAAAAAATCTTAAGCAGTTGGTAGAACAAATAAGTTATGAAAGCAGTTAAAGAGATACAGAAAGAACAGAGAGGCAAACCAGAGGCGCCCAGTGGGTGGGGGGCTCGTGCTCCTGTTGTAAGGGTCCAGCGGAGCGTCGGAGAAAGAGACCACACAAGAGACTGGCTCCATGCAATTGGCAAAAGGGGATTTATTAATTCAGCATGCTGAGGTTCCAGGCTCACTCAGGAAGATAGAGCAGCCCAGAGCCCCAGAGCAGAGGTCAAGCAGAGCTTAAGTACACTTTTTGGAGGGGGGGGGCTTTGCATACATCAGAACAAATCATCATGAGGCGCGGGAAAATTGAACAACAACTCTGATACATGATTAGTACATTCATTGGCGGGAATAGTCTGGGCAGGGGTGATTGGTCATTTCTAAGCGGGGTACACATTTAAACTGATTGGTTTTGGAGCCTAGATGCTTACATGCCATGCTACCTGGAGCCCTTAGCTATTAAACAACCAGGGAATCAATGGAGAGATATTTACTGGGCAGTTCCAGCATTGTCCTAACAACTACAGAGATTACAGGTTCCGGGGGTAGCAGAGGAGTTGTAACAATGCCTTGTCTTTTACTTTTTAGCTCAGGCTTTGTAATCTAGAAGCTTTACAATGCCCTAGTCTTTTACACTTTAACTCAGACTTTTGCAGCTTAGAAATTTTACCTTTACACTGTTGCAGGGTGAGTACCTCTTTAGGGCCCCCTGTCCAGGCAGTCACAGTGAGGTTTATGCTTCTCTTGTGAATTTGGGGTGCAGTCCATGGCCTGACAGCACCATGTCACCATCTGCTGTCCTTGTCTGCTGCACCCTCTGCAGTCCCCATGGGTTTCCCCATACCCTCTCTATCCCTGTCATTTCCTGTCATTTTGATAGGAACACTTCTAATGGGTGGGAGGTGGGATAGTGTCCCTTCTTGGGGGTCCTGGGAAGAGAGTCCAGCACCTCTGTGTGTGTTGGTTGTCTGTTTATGGCTAGCAGCACTGCCCCAGGATGCCAGGTTATGCAAATGGGGGGCAGAGCAAAAGACATTTCATTGAGCCAGGAACTGAAGGAGTGAATGTGGAGTATATTTTTAGCTGGGCTGGATCACAGCTCCCTTCAGAGGCTGAAGCTACTGAGAATAATCATTTAAAAGATGCAAAGCTTTCAAACTCCTGGTGTCCTGAACAGTCTCAGCTGGGGCTGCAGCAGGGGTCCTTGCCTCTTGTGGGCACTGAACAGTCTTCAGAGAACATTCTCATCCAGTGCCAACAAAAAGAGGAAGCCCACAGGGAAGTCCTACATGTTATAAATTGGCACAGGGAGAAGAATGCTTAATCCTGTTGACTTTAATCTCACCACCTAGGCCTCAAGTTCAGTCCACCATAACTGTGAAATGCAAGGCCAAATGAGCGCAGTAGGGCTTCTTTGAGAAGGCCCACATGCTCTAGGAGGTTCTCCTGGGTTTGAAGCACAAATCCGTATAAAGAACATGGAAAACTGACAGGCACCATGGCTTTCTTTCAAGTTTTAGCTCAGGATATTTTCCAACCTTTGTGCTTTATACAAGCAAGTTTTATAAGAGGTTCTATTCTTCATTTATTAGTTTGTTAAATGCAAATACCATATATAGAAACAAGGCACTGTGTTAATTGCTCTAGACATGCAAGAATAAATTAACACTATCAAGGAACTTAGAACTAAGGGCAATAAGTCATGTGCAAGAGTAACACAAGACAGAAAAACCATCTGTAAAGGAGATTAAGTACAATGGGAAAAGAAAAATCACTACTAGGAAAGAACTTCAAAAAGGACACAGCATTTGAGTCAGAACTTAAATAGAGGAGGTCTGAGTTCTGTGGAGAAGCAGAGGGAAGGCAAGCTGGGAGGAGGGATGTCAACCATAACAGCAGCACCAGCAGGGAACCTCAGCATGTGAACAGGGAACAGCATGAGGGAGAAATGAAGGTGGGTGGGGAGTGGATGGGATCTGGTCTCAAGGTTTCCTGATTGCTGGGGAGGAATGCATTTCATGCTATTGTTACTTTTAAATGTAAGTTGTGGTCATCACCCTAAAATAGTTGGTGGAGAGTTTGGGAAATAAATCAAAAGGCAATATGGGCATGTAAAAGCAGAAGGGGAGGGAGTTTCAACCTGCTGTTAAAACGTGTGCAGAACCACCTCTCTTCCTCTAGAGCCTGGCACTGAGAAATGAGGCAAGGGCAGAAGGAATTCCAGGTATGCTTGGCCTTTAGGTCTATAAATAGGTCTATAAATGCTATTTATAGATGGCCTACTTACAGATACCCTTTATTGTAAATGGCTACCTGGGACAGCTCTCACAACTGGATTCTGGGTAGCCCAGATCTCCCAGCTCCAGCAGGGAAAAGGCGTTTCCCCTGGCAACCTTATTACACACCAACTCAGCTGCTCAGTGATACGGCCCTGATATAGTCCCTCAGTCCAACACGCTGTGCGTTCGTCTTTCATGGCTGATCTAACACCTGTGAAAGGAAAGGCAATAACATTTTATGAAAAGATTAGGACACATACACACAAGTACAGAAACGAATACCACAAGTCCCCATCTGCCCTCACAGAGATCCAGGAATTATCAAGCCCTGGCCATGTCTGCCCTCCCTATGTTTTCTCTTCTCTCCCAAGACATTGTAAAACCAGCTCCAGGCCTGGCCCCTTCCTTCCTCCTACCTCAGTTTGCATCTCCTAGGTGCAAGCATGTTTTCTTAAATAACCTTCAGGACGCTGGCACACTTAACCTTTAACAACACTTTCATTTCATCTATTACCAATCTAGTCAAATTGTCCCACTGTCTCAAGCAGGTCCTTTTGTTTATGTGGCTTGTTAAGAGCCGGAAGAGGGTACACACATCACATTTGGGATTAAGTCTTATTAAAGCTACATTTGGAGCAGCCATCTTTGCCACGCCCTTGACTTGCTGCTTAAGCAGGGTTACTCTTATTATAAAAGTCCTGTGTTGGCCTCTTTGCTTCTTTATTATTTGTTCCTTTGTCCACAAAACACATTTTTGAATCAGATATTGTCAGTTCCTTATAGTGTTAACACTTTCTATGACTATGAGAAAGCAAGACAAAGGATGGATGGTCATCTAGTGGGATAGACACAACCTGTGTTTTTAAGACACAAAGAACTGAATTCTATTGCACCGTTAGCATTTACTTGCCATGTAAATTTGTACATATTATTTAGCCTCTTCCTTCCTCCTACCTCAGTTTGCATCTCCTAGATGCAAGCATGTTTTCTTAAATAACTTTCAGGACGCTGGCACACTTAACCTTTAACAACACTGTTGTTGGTTTCGTTAGCTTCAAGTTGGTTTCGTTAGCTTCATTATGATTACACCAGAGACCTCATGGGGTGCCATGAAGAGTACATGAAGAGAACATGTAAAGAACCTAATTTGGTGGCAAGTACTTAAAACAGAACTGCAAAACTGGCAGCTGTTTAGAGTGGACTCCAAACCCCAGCCTGTGGTCTGACTCTCCTGAAGATCCAATCTGCTTGATAAACTTATCACATTTTTGGTTTATTTCCCATGTTTCAAAAGATAGATATCTTGCTAATTATGAAAAAAATCAAAACAGTTGTCTCTTTGGAGGATAGATAATATGAATAGTAATTTAAAATAAATCCAACTTATACCTAATTCCATTAAGAGGAGGAACTATTTATTATTAGTCTGCACAATCTAATCAGAATACCAACCAGTATTTATTTCCCCTGGAAGAGAAGATTTCTTACTTGAATGGTATCTTTCAGCCTCCCCATAACTTAAGGAAGGAGGTACCTCCTCCAAGACACCCACGGCTGGTCTCCCCTGCAGCAGAAAAAGTCTAAGGCAGCTAGCTTGGCAGGCAAGCTCAGACCCTTGAGGGCCACTTTGGTAAATCTTCTCCCAGGGGCTTTCTGCAACCTTTGGAGTCCTTGGTGGCAGGTTGTTACTTCTGCTGCTCCACTGGCATCTTTCCGTGTGGGGCATGTTGACGGTGGTTCTTTGTAGCTAATAACCACCACTTCATTTCTTCCACTTCACCCTGAAGGTGTGAAAGGAGCTGTTAATTACATAAATGTATAAATCTTTCTGATATTTGTTGGCATGATTGCAATACCATTCTGTTTGCTAGAGAGTTGTCAAATAGTAAGTTAGTCATTAACAATACATCAGGAAGTAGTGTGGTCATGCTCAAACTACGGAACAGGGCTCCCTTGGTAAGAGTGACCTTAGACGGAGTAAACAGACATTTCTGGAAGGGGGTCCAACAATCTGCACTTTCGCATACCTATTACAGATTGAGAATCTATGAGACCATCTGGAAGGACACCCCTGGAGTCACTGAACTTGTGCTGGGGTTACAATTATGAACAGTATCTAAGCTGGTATTTTAACCCACCATCTGCACCTCTTGCCAAGGACAGCCTTTGCTCTCACAACCACTCGTCTCATTGGGCTTATCAATGAACCCATGCTCACCAACCCCTTAAGATGCTGCATGATTTCACTTTCCCCTTCCTTTCTGGCAGGCTGATTTATCAGAATGGAGTTGAAGACACTCTTTCCCTCTAGTCAGTAGTGGAGCCTTTTGTCTATTCTTCGTCCCCATCTCCATCCTGCCTTCTTGCCCACTCTGTAGCCTTTCCTTGACCTTCTTTAGGGAATGAATTTCTAATATAAATTTCTAGCAGGTTCAAAATAAAATTGAAACTGTACTGCTGAGCCCGGGGTTCTGTTACAGAATCCAACAGCTATTTCTTACCTATATTGAAAATAGCAATGATTCTGGTTCTAACTCTGCCAGAGTTATGGGACATTAAAGTAGTTTAATGACAGCATACAGGAAAACTATTACTTCCTCCTTGCCATAAACTGAAAAACAGGAAGAAGAGACTGGAAATAAAAAAGATCCCTGTTCAAACACCAAACATGTTAACTGAGGACACAGTTTCCTCATCTTTACCAACAACAGAATATAAGGCCTCACAGAATATATGGTTCTAGTTTTCACGGTGTTTAAGGTGTGTGAGGGTCCAATGCAGACAGGAAAGAAGGGGCTATTTGCTTGGATTCCAGAAGCCTCTAATCTAGTCTTGGGCAGGGGCTGTCTTTCTGTATAGGCTTTTATCTGAGGTCCTGAATGATAACCATAGGTGTCTGCTGCTCCTCACTGAAATCTTCACTCCAGGAATATTATGGCTTGGAAACTTGAAGTGCAGGCCCCTGGGAATCCATGGAGAAGGACTAGCAGAGCTGCTGCAGGAGCCCCAACCTCCTCCATCTGTCTCTCCGGAATTCATGGAGCGGGGGTTCCCAGCTTGTCACAAAACCAGCACCTACCAGGGGTTTTAAACTGTGGTGAGGGCTTTGACTTGGCTGTTTCAGGTTCTGGTTTTAAATTTGCAGAATGTTTTCATTTTTGAATTCCCTCTTGGAGTTATCACATCCTTCTACGTGGGGATGGAAGCACCAGTGTCAGGAGAACAGCCTCCCCACGAGGCTGCCCTGGGCACTCCTGCAGGCTGAACTCGCCGCCCCACGCCCACCGCAGGAGCGCGTAGCCGCGGGGCCAGATGACCAGGCCAGGCCGGGTTCATGATGGACAGTGACTGTATTCGCCATGGACTGAATACTTCATAAACTGCGGTCCCGGGTGACTTCCTTACTAGTGTGAAGTCCCGGCTGGGGGCCGCCGTGCTCTCGAACAGGGAGTCATTCCCCCAGGTGGCTGCGCGACCCGTCCTCGGCCCCGGGCAGGCGGGCGTCCCGCCTCCACCGCGGTCGGCCCCACAGCGCCGGTCTCCGCCGCTGGAGACGCGGGTCACACCTCGGCAGGCCGGACTCCGGCGTTCCACGGCCACGGGGTTGCCGCTGCAGCGTGCGTGCTGCGCTGGACGGGCGCCCGCACACCCTGGCGTCGGGCCCGACCCCGCGTTTCAGGGGACCTGACGATATTAGCCGGCTCCGCCCTACTGCCCAGGCCCGCGCGACTGGCGGCCCGGTCTCGCGAGACTTCCTGCCGGCCTTCCCGCCGGCCTTCCTGCTTCTCGCGAGAGCGCGCGCCCGCGGCTTCCGGCGGGGGGCGGTGGCACAGCGGGCAACGGCGATGGCGGCCCAGCGGCTTTTCTCGCTGGAGCTGCTGGTGGACTGGGTGCGCCTGGAGGCCGCGCCACCTCCCGATCCCGCCGTGGCCTTCCGCCTGCTGGACTTCCCGCCGCTGCTGGTGCGCGCACCCACCACGCCCGCTCCGGCACCCGGCGGCGCGCTGGGCTTCGGGCGCGGCAAGGCCTGCGTGTTCCGCCTGCGCCCCGCCGCCCTGCGCCGCCCGCGACTGCGCGCCGCGCTGCTGCAGCTGCCCGCCTCTCCTGGCCCGCCCGCGCCGCGGATGCTGGGCGCCTGCGACGTCCCGCTGCCCGCCGCTCGCGGGCCCGGCAGCCGCGGCACGTTTGCCCTGCTGGACCCGGAGGGCGAGCGCGTCGGGGACCTGGCGCTCTTCTGCCGCCTGACGGAGCTGGACGGCTGCGCCCGGGACCCCACTCCGGCCCCCGGACCTCAGAATCCCGCCCCTGCCGACCTGGACCCCGTCCTCGGCGCCCCGGACCCCGGACCGCAGGATCCCGCCCCCCAAGACCCCCACCTCGGCGCCCCGGACCCAGACCCCCAGGATCTCGCCGACCTGGACCCAGACCTCGGCGCCCCGGACCCCGCGGCCCGCCCATCCCGCACGGTCTCCGCGGAGATGGGCAGGCCTGGCTCTGTGGAGGCTTCAGGCAGCAGTGCCAGCGCCTCCACCGAGGAAGACGCCGAGTTGGACCTGGAAACCAACACCTTTTGCCCTCCTCCACTGTATTACACTCACTTGACCCAAGAAAGGGCAGTTCCTGCAGGCGTCAAAATCACCATTGAGCCCCAAAGGGACGTACCCGAGGAGCTAGGTGATGCCTTGCCTCAAAAAGTACTTGTAAACCCTCCAACACATCTGAGTCCTCCTGAAGGTACAGATTCTGCAACACAGGAGACTCTTCCCGTGCTTTTGAGTCCACCAGGGAGTCAGGATGTAGGAGCAATTAATCAAACTACATATCACCCTCAAACTGAACAAAATACAATTAATACAATAAGGCAGCTTCCTCTGCTAAATGCTTTGTTAATTGAGTTGTCCTTGTTATACAACCAACCTGTGGCAAGCCCAACTCATGTACATCCGCACTTAGCCTGGTTGTATAGAACCGAGGATAAGAAGGTACCAGAATCTTGCACCAAATCCACATGTCAATCTGAATATAAGAAGGATAAGCTTTCAGTGGGGGGCCACGAAAAGTCAGCGAGCCTTCAGTGTAAAAAGAACCAAGTTGAAAACCTTAAGAAAGGTAAATATTTTGAGAACAATGGCAACCACCAAAAAAGAGTTACAAGGGGGAAGCTACTTTATGGCTTAACAAATACACTCAGACTACGTTTAAAGCAAACAAATCCTGACATGTTGGTAATACATGAAAAAAGAGAAGAGTATAGAAAAATGCAAGCACAAATGTTGGGTACAAGTACAAAATTCAGAATTCCATCCTCTAAAGTATTAAGCTTTGCAGAACAAAATCAGAAGCCACATCAGCTACCTAGAGACACGTATTTAGATTCAGATGCATCTTCTGAAAATAGTGATACCTCAAGGCAAATTAGTGAAGTCTTTGATGAAACCAGCACAACTAAAGAAACTAAACTAAAATGTGCAACTGGAAAAAAGACAGTTGATTGTGGGGAAAACAGAACCAGCACATTGGGAAGAATCTCGAGTCCTGCAGATTTTATTATTCCAGAAAGATTGACTCATACAAGTATTTTGGGAGGAAAACTGGAAACCAGAGTACAAAGTCCATGTGCTTTCCAACAACATGCTATGGCTGGCAGAATTGTAGATAAAGAAATAGATAATTGGCAGGTCAGAAACACAGATAATAACATTCCTGCTGAAATGAATGAAAATAGTTCCCATGAAAGCATCTCAGAGCTGAAGTATTCAGATGACTTCACCAGCCCTTGCTATTCAGAAGACTTCTACAGCACTGAGGAGACCAGCAGGAGCTTACAGAGTCATGCTAATAGTCCACGGGCAGAAATTTCACCTACGAGGAAGTCTAGTGGACCAAGACCACCCCTAGGAAAAAGTAGCAGTGAGAAGAGTTCTATTCTTAGCCCACCTTTTTCAGCTGGATCACCAATACTCTCACAAAAAAGATGTCATCTTTCAAAGACTCGGGATGAAAGTGTGGAAAAAGCATCTAGTAACTCCACCAGTAATTTATCTTCATCCCACTGGACTAAGGAAAAAGAAAGCCAGATAGACCAAAACAGTAGGCATAACACTAAGGATAAAAAAAGATGTCAAGACTTCTCTATGAAACTTAAAGCAGAAACTGATCGCAAATGGTCAGAAAAAAGCCAGTCACCACGGACATCTCAAGTGAGTTCTTACCTGCCCTCTAATTTGTCAGAATTAGAACTCGATGTTCTGGATGGCAGTGCTTCAGATCATTTTGAAGATGATGATGACATTGGTTCACTAAGAATTTCAAAGCAATATAAAGATATCTGTGAGTTAGTAATAAACAAACTTCCAGGATATACGGTGTAAAAATGTGCTTTAAAAAATTTTTTTATGTGTATTGTTAAAAATTTTAATACCTTCACATTATTTTAGTGCATAAATTATGTGAATATTTCTTTTTTAAGAAAAGTAAATGTCATTCCTTTGATGCTTAACTAATATTTACATTAATCTGATAATATTGATCATGAGATCACCTCATAACTTAGGTAAGATTTCTTTATAAGTTATTTAAAAATAAGAGTATATCTTTCTGATCTTTTGAAGTATCCTAAAATATGGAACATTCAAAGCTGACTTCATTGAAAAAAAAAAGTTAATAAGAATAGCTGCAGATTTTTATGGGAATAAGTTATTTAACAAACAAGATATGATTCCTGCTCTTGCAGGAGTTTATAGCACATGTACATATATTTGTGTGTGGGTGTGCTTGCATATACAGTGTTCTATACCTTTGTTTACCCACAATCTGTGTGACTACTTGATTAATGTTTGTCTTCCACTAGGCTAAAGTGCTCTGATGAGAAGGACCCTGTCTGTTTTTAGCACCCAGCACAGTCCCTGGCATGTAATTGGGATGCAATAAAAACATTTGTTAAACAAAATAAATGATTGCCTGGCATGTAAAATATCTAATGCGAGGTTAGCCTTAAATAGTAATAACAAGCAGAAACCCTGAAAAGACACTTGTGAAACCTAATATTTTTGTTTTGCTGCATGTAAACAGCCTTCAGATGTTCTCTGAAGCATCTGGAGAGGGGAGTTAAAAAAAAAAAAAGAAAAAGTGTCTTCCTGTGTGGTTTCTTGAATAGGAGTTCAGTTTATTGCTTGTCACTTCAGGTTCAGTGATTATTTTTAATGTGTGAAAGCTTGTTTTCAAGTCTAGTGATAATTTATAATCCATTGATTTTATACTTTGGCTTTATTCTGTGTTCAGCTATTTGCATATATTTTCTTCTGAGTTATACTTTAATTTTTTGGTTTTGGACATGTGAAGTTCCTAATTTTCCTTTATTTACAAATAATTAATTATATGGTATTATCTCCTGAATGATGGTAATAGTAGATGACACTTAGATAGAAGGTAAGAAGAGAAGAGGATGTTCTATGTGGGGGATCAGCACAAATAGAAGAATGATGGACATGAGCATGAAATTCATGGGAGATGGAGACTCTTACCTTGATTGGAATAATAGTTTCTGCTAAGAGTGATAATTGAGTAATCCTTTTTACTTTGCATGCTCAAGGTTCCCAGCACCAGAGTAAACTTTCAAAGGCAGGAATTGGGCTTGTAGTTATTTTGAGTCTTCCTTCATCTGTAGTGATAGCCATGGCTAATCATCAGGTAGAATTATTGGTGGCTTGTTGAGATTTCTAGACTCTTTATCCCTAGTCATCCAGTCTTATAGGTGAGTTTCAGATCCTTGTTTGTTCTAATTAGATTAAAATACATAGAGAGTTGTGCAGAATGACAATATGTGAGCCGAGATTTGCAGAATCTTCTAATTTTTAATGTAAATACAAAGAAAACTGACTTGATCAAGACCAAGGTATTCTTCCTCACTTTCTCTAGGAGTCTTGTCATACCAAGCAGAAACTGACTTCAGGATGGTTATCAGGAGGTTGGAGTGCTGACCCTTCATGCATTTTCCTGTCTTCCAAAGAGTTCCTAGGTTTATTACACTTAAAAAGAAAATCATTTAGGAAAGGTTAGAAAATTTGGATAAGAGCTTTTGTTTCAAAATGTGTACTAAGGAAAGGTTATGGTCCTTTCCTTCCAAAATTCCACTAAAAAGAAAGTGTAAAAATAGCAACCCAAAATTCACATAAAATGCCAGTAATGAACTAGACAATTTGAGGAACTTTTGGAAGATCAAAGCAGATGGGACTAAGTTGATGAAAAATTGGGTTAGAAATCCACACTTCAGCATAGACATGAGGGTGGAGCTCATGGAAACAAAAGAACCAGCAGGAAGAAGTCTGGAGAAGGTCACACAGCAGAGCCACCAAGTTGGCAGCAGAAGGAGGCTTTCCAGTTATTAAGCTAAGTCGGGCATGGCATTGTGCAGGTGTCAATCTAATGGGGACTCAGGAAGAAAAGGAGCCCCAAGCCAGGGCATACGTGAAGACCGAGTTTTGTAAAATAGGAGAAGGCAGTGTACTCGTGTAGGGAAGCACAGTTGTCCTGCACACCTAGGTAAGGGCCTCCCATAGGCTCTTCGTTTGTATGTATTTCATGTCTTTCCCTGATAGTACACAAAAACATTTTCTTTCCTTTAAGTGCTTCTGGGATGTGGGTGGGACCAGGGAAGAGCTGTCCTAATCCATCAAAATAAAGCAGTGAGAAGCTTGCCGAATGAGGTGGGGGCTATGGAACTTGGCTTTCCGATCAGATACTGAGTAATAAAACACTTGGCAGCAGGACTCCGTGAAAACTTTAGGAGAGAGAATGTGCTTGTCCCAGAACAGGACAGCGCAGGTTAGACAAGTTTCCAGCTCCTGAGTAATAGTAAGAAGACAGCTAAAGGTTCATGTTGGAAAGAAAGCATGGGCTGGAGCAGGCCCACAAATTAGGAGCTGGTCATGATCAGCTGGAATATTGTATGTGACTTTCATTTCCTTTTTGTCTTCCTCTTGGTTTTAATTTAGTTCTTTTTGAAGGATCTTGTTCAGCTCTAAGAGCAGTGGGAAATGGATTTGTTCATAGCTCATAACTGGAGCTGAAATCCTAAAGGAGGAGCCACAAACTCCCAGTCTACATATCCAAATACCGAGAAAAAAGATAGAAGGACTCTTAGAAGCCCTTCCTTTCTACCCAGAGATTTCTCCTTCAGCTGTCTACTGAAATCCTCAAAGGGCTTTGCACTTTCTTTTATTGAGGGAAGCTGTTCAATTATTGTCTCACACCCATCAACTGCCTCTCAGAACCTGTGATTCTGGAAATTATTGCTTGCGTATTCAGAATCTGTAAGATGGTCTGCAGGTCTTTGGAACAGCATCTGTTAGTCTGTTCGTCCAACCTGAGACCGTCCTGAGTGTGCACATGTGCTGCTTGTTACGAAGCAGCCCTGTTCCCAGTGGTGCCTTCAGCTCAGGAGGGCCGACTCGAGTTTCCAGGTGAACCCTCCTCTCATTCCAGTGCTGCTCGTCTGCATGTCTGATTTCTTGGTGTTCTCTTCCACCCTTCCTGACCACCTCGTGTGTTCTACTGTCCACCTCTAAGAACTAGTGTAAGAGGTTCTTACTCAAATTATGGCCTTGCTCCTTATTGAAAACAAGGGTGCTAAAAAGGTCACTGGACCTCATTTTATGTTGTCATTACTTTGGCACTAATGTCCCCTTACCTGGAAGAGCACTTTTCAGCACACAAGGCCTTTCATGACCTCACATAGTCCTTACAAAAGTGCTGCGAGCTGAGTAGCCATGTAAATGAGGAAACTGAGGCTATTTCCATATCATTACCTTTCTCACGTTCACAGAGAAACCAAGGGGTTCTTGGCATAACTCCCAGAAGATGCATGTTCCTTCAACACTTATGTAATTTCTAGAAGCAGGGTGGACAGCAATAGTCTATAAACATATAAAATTCCAATTTTATGCTAATTTCCTGAGGTAAGAACCTTCATCATGAAATCCATCGTCTTGGCTGATTTCTGTTTAGAAAACATTGCTTTTGGCTGTTTGCTTGGCATTGCACAGGGGTCTCCAGAGCTCGTTCCTCTTTTTGACTGAACTTTATGCCTCTTGGCCAGCAATTTCCATTTCCCTTCATCAACCCTGAGAACCTGCCCCACTCCAATCATACCCATTCCACCATTTATATACCTCACGTTGTGGCACCTGCAGTGTCCTTCTGTGACCCCAAATGCACCTCTGTTGTGTGTTGCAGAGTGCCTTCTTTCTAAAAGGTGCGTAGTATTCCATTGTATGGTGTCACATTCTCTCTGTCCACTCATATGGCAGGGACGTGTAGGCTGTTTACCTGGCTATTGTGCTATTGTGCTGCCGTGAGAAAGAAGCTTTAGTATCTCCACCAAATCCTGGTTTCAGTTCTTGTGGATAAACACCCAGAGTGGCCCTCCCTTTTATTTTTGTGTCTTTTACTTTTATCTTCTAAACTAATCAGTTGTTTTTACTGAACCAATTGTATGTTTTCCTGCATCATAAAGAAGCCTCCAAGCCAGGTACAGTGGTGTGTATCTGTAGTCCCAGAGACTCCAGAGACTGAGGCAGGGGCATTGCAAGTTCAGGGCCAACCTGGGCAACTTAGACCCTGACTCAAATTTTTAAAAATAATAATAATAAATAAAAAGACTAGGGATGTGGCTCAGGGATAGAGTGCCCCTGGGTTCAATCCAAAGTGCTGGTGGGCAGGGGGAACATCCATCTTCCTGCAGAGAATATATACTACAATGAACCTAAGTGTAGGATTAAAAATGAGCTTAAATTGCTGGGTAGTTGGATGGTTACTAGAAACAAAAATGCAAGCTAGAAAGTGCACATCACATATTTCAGCTTTCTCATTTCATAAATAAAGTACATCCAGGAAAAGGGAGGTTCTTAGTCTTTCCCCTCACTTTAAGGTTCTTGCCATTGGAAAACACCATTTCATGTGTCAAATGGTGTTCTAGTCAGATTTTTTCCAGCACAATTGTAGAGGTGGAAAAGTTTATTTGAGGGCTCATGGTTTCAAAGTTCTTTGTCCATAGAAGTCCAGCACCATTCCTTGGAGCTCGAGGTGAGGCTGAACATCATGGTGGAAGAATGTGGCAGAGGGAAGCAGCTCACATCATGGTGACCAGCAAACAGAGAGAGAACTCCATTATCCAGATACAAATATATACCCAAAGCCATCCCCACAATGCCCCCTCCTCCAGCCGTACCCTACCACCTCATTTACCACCCAGTTAACCCTATCAGGTGAATAGTTCACTGATTGGGTTAAGACAACCCAATCACTTCTCTTCTGAACCTTCTGGCATTGTCTCACATGTCAGTTTTTTGGGGACACCTCACATCCAAACTATAACAAATGGGGATATAGCAGACCCAGATTGTGTGTTTGGCAGACATTCTGCACCATTTACATGGAAAACACTAACTGAAAGTTAACCTATGTAGAGATGTGGGAATTCATCCTGTTCCCTGAAAGGCATCCTGTTTGGACTAGGGTTACACAGACCTGTTGATGCTGGCTCCCTCCAAACACCTCCTACAACCTCAGTTTTCCGTGTCTGTGAAGTGGAGAAACAGTAGAACTCAACAGATTAACAGGATTAAGTGAGGTAGGATTATAGGTGGGATGAGCATATCCCTGGTCCCTGTCAAAATAAACCAGCTCTCCTCACTTCTCCAGATCCCTGGCTGACACATAGTGAAACCTGTGAGATCCAAGTGAGCCCCATCTGGACCCCTGTCCACACAGGACTGCTGAGAGACTGCTAGGAAGAGTTGCAGCCGATTTGTCATGTACAAGGCACAGGAGTGATGTGGGGTTTACTCAGAAGCTCGCCTTCTCAAGGTGGAGGGCCTGGAGACACGCAGAAGCTCTACATGTGGAGCGAGGGTCCTACTGCATGTTCTGCTTTCCAAGTGTTTTTTGGGGTCTTTAAGGTCCATGCCTACCAGAGAGCTCTGAGTATCTGAAGACATTAGCGTGTCTCATGATTTTGAACATCTAACAAGAAGGGGCTGTGGGCCTGATCTTGCTTCTCTCTGAAGTCTACTTACACCTGTACAATTTACCTTTCTTTTGTTGTTCTCTATCCAGTCACAGAAAGATTTCAGATTCTCCTCCTCTTCTTCTTCTCCTTCTCCTTCTCTTCTACCTCCTCCTCTTTCCTCTTCCTCTTCCTTTTCCTCTTCCTCTCCTTCTCCTCCTTCTTTTCTTGGCCTCACTAAGTGGCTGAGGCTGGCCTTGAACTTGTGATCCTCCTGCCTCAGCCTCCCAAGCTGATGGAATTACAGGTGTGTGCACCATGCCAGGATTTTCAGATTCTTAAGGTTGATGAATATGATTCTTCTTGTATTTACACAACCAAGAATGACTTTTGTAGTTTGTAGGACGAGTAAAAGAGTTTTTTTTTTTTTCCTGAAGAGTTTTCTGTGTCTCCTTATGTTTATCCCTATGGGAAAAGAGTGGGCATCACTGACCTAACATAAATCAATGAACCCTGCTTCTCCTGGGCACCTCTAAAAATGTGTGTTCTTTCCCCAGTCACCTGCAAGGAGCCTACCACAGTACTTTCCACAAAGTGTGTTGTCTTAATTCATTTGTGCTACTGTAACAAAAAGCCACAAACTGGGTAATGTATAAGGAAGGGAAGTTTGTTTCTCAAAGACCTGGAGGCTGCCCCAGGTGCCTGCAGGCTCAACCTCTGGTGATGATCCACTTCCAAGTTAGCACCTTTGTGTCACGCATGTCCTCCAAAGAGGAAGAACATGTGTCCTCATGGCAGAAGGGAACCAGGCAAGAGAGGCAAACCCCTCACAGGCCCCTCTATAAGGCCACCCGCTCTGATTCTAAGGGTGGAGCCCTCATGATAGTCACCTCCCCGGGGCCACACCACCTCGTGGGTCTTTGTGGTAGAACTTGTTGCTCAGATTGTTTGATTTTATTGATCTGATTTTATTGATTAAACCTGCCACACAGACCATTGTTTCCTCGTCTTAATGTTTTAGAGTACTTTACAGCTGTCATTAAATGTATAATATTCAACATTTTTTCCATCCAAGTTTGAAAAGCAAAGGTGTCGTTGGGGCTGTGTTCCAGCTCCCTGATGGCAGTTACGTGCAGGCGGTCCTCGCCCGACCCTCCGACCACTCCAGGTGGCACCCACTCCTCGTGCTTTCTCAGCTTTGCGCTCTTCTGGTTTTCTCCAGAACCATCTTCTCCAGGCTCCCTGGCTTTTCCTCTGTGTCCAGACCCTGCCCTCCCCGCTTTCACCGCTGTCCTGTGACTGCTCACACAACCCCGTCAGCCCATCTCCCACTAACTGGAAAACAACTTGGGGACAAGTTTAATGTCCAGCATAACCCTCTTTCAAGGTGCAGACTCATCTACCCGAAATACCAGTTGTACATCATGAACATCTAAAGTCAGAGCGCCACTGTGGCTCTTGACTCCTACCTGCACAACCCCCCTCTCTCAGCTTCCTGAGCCGAGGGCTCTCCCTTTGCACCCCCTAGTCACCTCCACCTGTCTCCACCTCCTCTGGCTTGGGGACAATCTCTGTGGATGGCTCCAATAGCCAACTGTGGGTTTCAGCTTCTGCTTCGCTGGTGGAAGGCACTGGCAGGAGGTTGGAGGGAAGGAGGAGAGGGCAGTGGGCATGAGTCCCTGGCTCCCTCCTGCTGCCAGCCTTGGGTAGGTCGTGCCTACACTCCTACAGAAGAAATTGTATCTTCGTGGGACAGTCTTTTATAGCTGTGGTCACAACTACAGTGCTTGGCTCTAGGAACCGACCACCCCTTACCCCTTGGCCCTAGGATGCTGGTCCTGCTGTCCTGTGCTGTCCCCAGCTGGTCTTCCTAACTCTGCCTGCCCCCTCACTGAGTTCCCTCCTCAGCCTATTGGAGTGCACCATCTTGTCAAGTTCTCGACTGACGCATCTTCCCGGGCCCAGCGCCAGCACTAGTCTGCTTGCTCAGGCAGAGGATGAGCAGCACCCTCTCTCTGTCCCCTCCACATCCTGTCCACCCTGTTGACACCACCTTCTACATCAAAATAACGCTGCTTGTCTCCTTGCCCTCCTGGCCCTTACTGGTCTCAGCTTGTTCAGCCCACTCACTGCATAGCTAAGTAATCACTTAAAAATACAAATCAGGGGGCTGGAGATGTGGCTCAAGCTGTAGTGCACTCGCCTGGCATGCACAGGGCGCTGGGTTCTATCCTCAGTGCCACATACAAACAAAGATGTTGTGTCCGCCGAAAACTAAAAAATAAATATTAAAAAATTCTCTCTCTCTCTCATTAAAAATAAATAAATAAATAAAATACAAATCAGGCCACATTCTTTCATTAGTGGCTTTTAAAGAAAAATCCAAATTCCTTTCCACAGGACCACAAGGCCCTGCGTGTGGGACCTCTCCAGGGACATTCCACACCTCACTCCAGCCAGTGCTGCAGGCACGCCATGCTCCCTGCTGTTGCTTCCACACCTCAGGACATTTGCTCATGCTGTCCCTGCAACACCCCCTCTGGGGCGCACTGGCTACTCTGCTTTTCCATGTTCCTTCTTGTCATCTCTTCAGAGAGGCCTTAGAACAGTCTCATCAAATGAGGTTTCTTTGTCCCACCTTCCCCCACCCCTGTCATTGCACCTGGTCAACTCCTAAAGTCTCCTACCACATATAATTATGCACATCAATAGTTTTTATGCTTGTTTAAAAAAAATCCTCCCTTATTTATTTTTTGTCTTTTTCACTAGTCTGTAAGTCTCTGATGGCAAGGATGGTCTTGCCCCCACTGTCTAACCAGTCATAACACAGTTCCTGATGTTGGCATATATCGGCATGCGATTGCTTACATTCTATAAACATTTGTTCAATGCACAGAGGCTTAAATATTCAAGTGAGGGAGAAACAAGCGCTAGTGCTTCCTTAGAAGGTTCACAAGAAATGGCAATGAAGATTTTACGTAGGTACACACATGTATCTATCCCCCACCCCAGGGAATGCTCAACATTCCAATGTCCTTAGCCTGTTGAGGATCCACAAAAACCACTTAGCTACAGAGGAAGTTTCAATTACACAAGGGAGATTAAAGCCACAGCACTTGGGAATAATTACCACGATGTTTTCCATTATACATGCTCAAGAAGAAGAAAAGAAAAAAGAAAGATCGGTATGAAAACCCAATGGAAAAACATTTCAAACACTAATCAAATGACTATTACAATCCTAGGAAAATTATTTCAATGTCTCAGATCTTTGGTCTGAGGCCTGAAGACTAATCCTAGAATGATGTGGTTAAAACTCAAGAATTCCAAAAGCTCTGCTTGAGCGGGAAGGTTTCCAGTGCTCTGCTCTGGCCAGAACCATCCAGTGAAGGGATGGCACGTGCTTCCTGCCTGAGGTGCATCTGCACTCTGACAACCCCCCGACCACTAGCATTCTGCGTCTCCAGTTGTTCTTCAGGTATCTGGTTTATTCCTCACTGCTGTGTGGTAACTTTTATGGCTAGGGATGTGTTTTAAGCTTCACTTCCTGGTCTAGACAATCTTCTATAGAGGGCTGTGGTAAGCATCTACGAATCTTGCTACCCAAAATCTATTGTCTTTGGAAAAACAGTTCATTCCGATTTTCCTCTCAGGAAGACTCTCAGGCCCTACTTCTCCAGCTCTGCAACTCTGGTGCTCCTAATCCTCCCACTTCTCATTTGAAACAGCACCTCCTCCTCTCCCAGCCAACGGCACTCAATGGGCACTTGCTCTCATTTGAGTAGCTGCCACGCGGCTGCCCTGGGGAAAGCCTCCTGCCGAAGGGATCTGAGCATCTATCTGCCTGGAGCAGGACCAGAACTTGGAGAACAAGGACCCTTGGCCCCCGGCCACAGTTGGGTCTGGGCCACACATCCAAAAAGGGTTAGTTCCTAGACTGGTCAATTACATTAACAAGAAATTCACTTTTTAAATATAAAGACTATTTTGGATTGGGGGTCTCTCAATGGAATTTTTTAATACAGTAAGCACTTGATTTCCACCATTTGGGCAGTTGTGTTGAAGCCCCCTGAAAGAGCAGGAAGACTCAATGTTAGAGTCTGTAAACAAGTCAGGATGGCGCCTGGCATTTTGCCAGAGGGAGTGGTTTATGAAGTAACACCAGCGAGCCATTAAGTGTGGAGATTCCTTATTGGTTGACTGCTGTATCTAGTTTATGTTAATTAGATAAGCTTTGTGGAATGTATATATACCCCTCCTGTTCTAGAATAAACGGCTCCTACTCCCGCTGTATCAATCTACACAAGTTCCTCGTCACCCCCCCGGTTATTTTGCTGCAGCAGGACAGCAGTAGCTCCCTTGATTGGAATGGGTGGGAACAGAAATCCCTGCCGGAATGAAGCTTCCTAAATGCTTCAGGGCCAAGCAATTCTGTTCAAAAGACCAAAACTTGTTTATTAATTATTATTGTTTCCAGACCATTCCTGCTGTTTCCCTCTGACCTTCTGAAAAACAAGTTTGTACTGATTTAAAATTAGAATGCATTTATTTATTCTGAAGAAAACATTTCTTTGTTTTTGTCAACAGCTGTAACTGCATCCAAATAGGCCAATTTAATTTAATCCTGTACCTAATTAAGGAATTTAAAACTATTTAAAAGATATAATACACTTTTCAGAATTTAAATGTGACTGTGGCAGGAGGATAGCAAGTTCAAGTCTAGCCTCACCATTTAACCAGGCCCTACGCAACTTAGTGAGACCCTGTCCCAAAATAAAAAATCAAAAGGGCTGATGATGTGGCTCAGTGGCTGAGCACCCCTGGGTTCAATCCTTGGTACCAAAAAAAAAAAAAAAAAAAGGCGACAATACTTTTGCTTAAAATTAAATGATTCTGCTGTGTAAATGGAAACCACTCTCTGTATGTTCATTTAACAATAAGAAGAATGTGGAAGTCTTTACATGTTAAAATATGTAAATATCATCACTTTCAACGACTGACTGTATTCCATATGTACCCCGATGTTTTTTTTTAAGAGCTCATCACTACATGAAGGACATTCAGATCGATCCCCTAATGTGAGCATGTATTAAAACGTGGCTAATAATCCTGACATTTCTATCACTCTTATGAATACAGGCCAAGAAGGGGGGCGGGGGGCTTGTAGGTTGAACCATGGTGCCGCTCACCCAACAGCCTTCTGAAACCTGAGCTTCAGCTCTGCATGGAATCCGGTGCTGGTGGAGGTGGAGGAGAACCCTTGCCTATGCGCCCACCTGGTAGGTGGAAATGGCCCTGTCTCATAGCTTCTGTTTGAATTTCTTTGATAACTAATGGATGGAACTTGTTTTTATGGGCAAACTATCAGTTTTTGTTCCTGTAAGAAACTACCTAGAAAAGGGGCTTGAGATGCCAGGCACCAGCTGGGCGGCTGGGGTGCTGGTGGGCTCTCTGCAGGTGGCTGGGTGCCTCTGCCTCGGGGGCTCTCTACGTGCACTGGCACTAGGCAGGGAAGCCTACACGGTTCCCAGGAGAGGCAAGTTCCCAGAGAAGGAGCAGAACGTGCGGAGCCTCCGGACCCCCAGGAGGCCTCCTGTCTACCTGCTATTTGACCCAGTGGGTCCTGGACCAGCTGAGACCTGTGGCTGGGGAAAGAGCCCCAGCTGGGTGCAGGACGGACGGACTCACCTTGCAAAGGGATGTGAACAGGAGGAAAGAACCACTTGAGCTGTTTCCAAACCATCCAAGCTTTCTCTAGGTCAGTATGTCGTAGCCAGACCTTTCAGCTCTTTAAACACATTCGTAGTTTTGAAGGTATTCAGATTGTTTTCTCAGTGTGATGGGCAGTCCGTGACGGGAAGTCCATGATAGACTTATCTCTCCACCTGTCCCTTGGGTCAGTAAAAGGACTGATTTCATGTCCTGTCGTGTCTGTATCCTTTCCTGTCCACCAGTCTTCACCTCAGGCTGGTCCAAGTACAGGTTTCCCAAGCCATCACCGCAGAGGCTCACTGCCTTTCATCCATGGACGACTTCCTACACCCGCTTCAAGAGCTGGAGTTGCTGTAGACTGCCTTCCTACACCGGGTTCAAGAACTGGGGTTGCTGAAAGAGGGACTTCCAAGTAAGCACGCTTATTGTTTAAGATGCTCACCATTTCCAGCTTCTGATAACAATATACTGCCTGATGGGGAGAGGCTTTCCTGCAGTCAAATTTTCCTGGCATGTTGTCTAGGAAGATTCCTCAAAAAAATTTTTCCTAATGTTTTTCTAGTGCTAAGGTCCTATGGCTGTAGGACTTTTGATTAATTAATTTATCTATTTATTTTCATGGTGTAAGCAATTGAACCCGGGACCTTAAAAGACCTTTATTTTGCAAACATGTCATGCTTAGTAAAGAGTCCTTCAGAATGAAAACAAAACCCAGATACTGACAATACAAATATCCTATTCTGAATATGAGATTCTTCTTACTGAAGGGACCATCAGAGAAGATATATGGTGGCTGGGGACGCAGCTCTGTGGTGGACGCTTGCCTGGCGTGGGTTTGATACCCAGCACCACTATAAAAAGAGTGTAGGGACAGAGATGGTCATATAACCAGGTCATTTTTTAAAAAAATCTATGTTAGTCCTTGGCGGTGTGGGTACATAGCAAGTTTAAGCCAATGCAGCCATCTCCAGACGTGGGAGCTTGTCCCCACCAGCCATGTCTAGTAATCACTCCTTTCTGCAACCTGCACAGAGTGGGGACCCATCCTGATCCTATGAGAGCTGCCATGGTCACCAAGTTCGCCATCCATTGGGAGATGGACAGTTAAGTAGGTGGTTGTGATGTGGACAAGTAGTTTTGTTTTTACACCCAAAGACTCTACGCCAACAAGGACTCCATTTCCTAAACCCAACAGGGTGAATTCCTCCAAGCACCAGGGGAGCTGTCAAATAAAAAGCAAGTCAGCCTCAGGTAAGGAGAGACAGTGTAGGAAAGCCTTATTGCAAGGGGAGGGACCGCAGCAACCCTGGCCACGAGGTTTGCTCACATCTCTGAGGGCAGCTCCAGACACCTCCCTCATGGGGAGTCCAGAAGGCATGCACACCTTTTAGAAAATGTTGTAAATTAATCACAGTGTGGGATGCCACCTGTGAAGCTACTTCAGCGGTGAAGCTACTTGGGTGGCTTTTACTTGGTACTGAGCCACGGGGGACTTAGGTCTCCCCTGGGGATCGATCCCGGCATTCCCATGTGTAGACTGCCCGAGGCGTGAGATCTCTGCCCTCGCTGTACTAGTGGGACAGGTCTCAAAGCTCCAGAGTTGGGCCTAACCCATTGGGAACTAATAGTTCACCCCCTACCTTATTTGGCAAAGAATATTCCATGGAAACCTTTGAAGTTCCCCCATATAAATAAAGCAAATGAGGGCTCTCGATCTTTCTTTCCAGTATGGAAGCTCGATGAAGAGCCCTCCGGCCCCCATTTTCTAAAACTGCTTCCTGTGTCCTGTGGTTTCTTCGAAGTTGTCTCTTTCTTAGCTTTATTTCACGGCCCGCCTGTTACACGAAGAGGAAATCCAAATTTCTTTGCCTGTAGGGGACATGGGCGAGACCACAGGAAAATATGTCAGGTTAGAAGACAGTCCTTCTCTTTATTTAGCTTTGGAGGGTGAGGTAGAGTGTGAGATGTGACTTCCCTTGGGTGGCATGCATCTGCTTTGCGACCTCGGTGCCCTCTAGAACCTGGAAGGTCCCAGCGTTTGGGAGGCTTCCTTGTGTCCCAATGTTGCAACCTTTCTTCTGTGTCAGAGGAACATTGTCATAATGTTGGGAAATCCTGGCCAGGTCGCAGTGAACCATCTGGAACAAAGGGCAGCATGACCTTCTAGCTTGCCTAATAGTTTGAAAATCCATTTTGAGAAGCTCAATGCAAAAATGACCTTGCTCCAATGTCTTTTCTGTACTGTGGGTTTTAAATACATACCTTTTGAGAAGGCAGTAAATTTCCTTGAATTTCATCTTCAACAGTAAAAAGTAACAGCTCAGGTCCATTGCCTCCTGCTCCTAGATGCTGCTAATATGAAAGAACCCGAATCCCATACGCCTGTTCCGAGAGCTGCAGGAGCAGGTGCGTCGGCATCCTGTACAGCAGCAGTTAGCCACTGAGGACTCGCTGTGCTGCTTGGAAGCTTTGCTGGAATTCTAATCTCTTTCTTTTACTCTTAGCTTGTGAAATAGAAGGTTAGGTTTTGCTCAGCTGGTCGACTCCCTAGGTGCAGGTATTTGGCAACTACAAACTACAAATTAGGTTAGGTATGCAGAGCAGAAAATTTCTAGTTTATAAATAAAAGCAATTTATTTTAACCCAATAGGAAAACAAACAAAAACACTAGTAAATGAAACAAATAAGAATGTAAAAACTATGGGGCTGGGTTGTGGCTCAGCAGTAAAGCGCTCACCTTCCACATGCGAGATGCTAGGTTCAATCCTCAGCACCACCTAAAAATAAATAAAATAAAGTTATTTTTGTTATACAACTAAAAAAATATTTTTTAAAAAAGAATATAAAATATCATTCCATAAGACCAAAGCTGATAAATCAGTTTAGTTCCCAGTCTAAACCTGGGAGGGAAGAGTGGAGGCAGGTACGAACTTCAAATGGGTCTACCTTTTCCAGTCCTGTGCTCTTCTGTGTGAGGCAGGGCCTCCCTCCATGGTTCTCACAGATGTCCCAGCCCCACGTGCATGTGGACCAGCAGAGCGCAAGACCAGCGCTCTTCTCTGACAGGAGAGAAGTCAGCTGTGCCCTCATCAGCACCAGGTCTCTGAGTGCTCTCCAAGGGCACTTTTGCTGCAGGGGCCAGGTAGTAAGAACATTCCCCTTTCAAGCCCCTGACTCTGTTCCTTGACTAGTCAACTCCACCACCGCAGTGAAGAGGCAGCCTAGACTGTCTGAAGATGGATGAACACAGCTGGGTACCAGCATGACTTCATTTGCAAAGCAGGTGGTGGGCTGGGCTGGGCCCACAGGCTGCAGTGCAGCTGACCTAGAGATGCCCGGGCTCTGCCTGGGGGCTGGGGGTACTCACTGGGAGGAGCAGAGTCCAGCTCTCTGCAGCCAGGAGCTCAGTTCCCAGGGGCTTCTGATCTCTCCTGCCACCCTTGTGCCCTCTGCACGTGTTCTGCTCACGTTGGCTCTGGAGGAACTGGATGGTGGGGACAAACAAGGTGAGCAAGGACAAGAGGCAGCTCTCAACAAGCCTGTCTGTGATGACATCCTCCTCCAGGAGGAGGGTGGGGCTTTGTCTGGTTTGGGACCCAAATGGGGAAGCCACATTTTATTCTTGGGTCAGTGATCTCAAGCATGGAGCTGCTCTAAGAGTGTAAGATCCAGCTCCAGCTCATCAGGGACAGTCGCTCATTGACTGTGTCCTGATCTCAGGCTGTCACATTCCTGATGAAACTCCAGTACTTTTTGCACATTATCTAGAGTGTTGCCTAAAATAACTAAATTTTTAAAAATGTGGTTCATGTTTCTTTTGCTTTATTAGAGTGGAGGTTTTGGGGGTTTTGTTTGCTTTTTGTGAACTTCAGCTGTGTATCAGGGAGGCTGCGTGGTCTCTCCTTCTCTTGCTATCTCACCTGCACGAGCACTCCTCCTCTGCCCTTTCATCTGCTTCTCTGCAGAGGACCCTTCTGGGGCCCTGTGATGGTGCTGTGAAGCTTCAGGGTTGCAGGTGCTCTGAAGCTTCTTCTCTCATCGGCCTCAGGAGGGCATTTTTGGCGATGGTTTCTCCCCTCTCTTTTCCTTCTCTCCATCTCATGTCCGAGTGTTTGGTGGCCTCATCTGCTGCCCCTGCTCTGCTCTACTCTACTTGATAATGTTCCAGCTGCCAATAGGGGCCACGCTGCTGTGTGTCCTGGAGCTGCAGAGATGAAAAGGCAGCTCCTGCCTTCAAGGTTCAGGGTGCAGAGTGATGAGGAGGCAGACGCAAGCAAGCCTGACGCTGGGTGCTGTTGTCTGCCTCTGTGAGCTGCAGACACTGTGTCCATCAGCCTTTCATCGCGTGGCAAATACCTGAGAAAAGCAACTTAGAGGAGGGCGATTTGCAGCTCACGTTTCGGAGGTTTTAGTTGGTCTGTCCCACTGCCCTGGGCCTGAGGTGAGGCAGAACGTCAGGGTGGAAGGACATGGTGGAAGAAAGCTTGTCAGCTTAGGCAGCTGGGAGCAGAGAGCAAGGAAGGGGCCAGGACAAGATAGAGTCCCCAGGGGGCACACCACCAGGGACCTCCTTCCTCTAACCACATCCCACTGCCTGTGGTTTCCATCTCCTCTGGGGTCCATTCATCCACCAGAGTGATCATCCACTGTTGGGGTCAGAACCCATCAGTCACTTCCCAAAGTCCCACCTCTGAGCCTTGCTGCATGGGACCAGGCACTGCACAGGGTCCAGGCACTGCACGGGGTCCAGGCACTGCACGGGGTTCAGGCACTACATAGGACCAGGCACTACACAGGACCAGGCACCACACGGGGTCCAGGCACCACACAGGGACCAGGCACTGCATGGAACCAGCATTCAACACATGAGCCTTTGAGAGACATTGTGGATGCAAACACTGACATCAGTGTTGACCAAGTGGCCACAGCCCAGCTGGGTGGGCAGGAGTAGAGCTGTGATACATTATTGCACTCCAAGGACGGGAGGAATGGCACCTGGTCACCTTTGGAGGCTCAGCCAGGGCCCATCCCTGTGCAGCATCAAGTCCTGAAGTGCAACCCTCTGCCACCCCCAAGACAGCAGACACAGCACTCCTGCTGAGAGGCCCTGCTGCTGCAGTTGGGCCACAGTGAGGGGGAGAGGAGATAGGAAGTCTCCTGACTCTGTGCTAGAGCTCATGGGGTGCAAGATCCTGCCTTCGGATTGCTCACTGCTGGAAGGACCTACAGAGGCACAGAAAAGAAATGACCAAGTAATTTTGTCAGGTCAGTGTATCAGCCAGCACAGGTTGGCCTTTTGCAGTGCCCAAGTTCTGAGAGAACACAGAGTGAGAGGAAGTGAGGATCTGGCTAGTTTTCTTCAGAGGGGAGTTGGGGTGTGAAGGTTATGCTCTTCCCAGTCTTTGCTGTCACTGGAGAGGCAGCACGTGGGCTTTGTCAACACATCTCGGGCTGCATTTTGGGTTGTTTTCTCAGGACAAATGCCCCAACATATATGATGAGGTCAATGGATGTCAGGAGCAAATGTGTTCAGAGGTTTCGTAAGATTGCCAATTGCTTTCTTAAAGGATCATAATAAATGTCCACTCCTTGCCCCAGCAGAAAAGATGTCCAACTCACAAAAACTTAACAGCATCAAAAATCATGTTCTGAAACATCTCCAGTACAACAGGTGAAAGTATCTCACACTTCCTTTGCGCATCCTTGATTCCTAGTGATATGGAGCATTTTATCGTGTTATTAGTCATTTCTCTGTCCTCTCCTGCCAACCAGCTGCCTTGCTTTTGCTCCGTGGATGGATCCTCCACAGGTGAGTTGTGTAACTGCAGTAGGACAGCAGCTGAACCGGAGTGCTGTGCTGGTTCCCGATGTTGGACTAGCAAGGACTTCAGAGTTGAGAGCTGGGGTTCTCAAGGCTCATCACAACAGCTGTCTCCTGTGGGCTCTCTGGGAGATGGCCCTGCAGCTGCAGTGCGCCTGCTCGTGACAGTAACACCCTGGGCCCCTCAGCCTGCTCGCCCCCCCAAATGGCCACAGCCCTCATTGCTCATGGGAGTCTCACCTCTCAGAGTTAGTTTCAAGTCCAGCAGGACTGACAAAATGCACCTGGCACAAAGGGAAGCGAGTCTGCAGGCAAATTTGGCAAAACCCATCTTGAGATCTCAATTTAGGAAAAAATGACTTAGAATTGGTTTTCTAGGGCTGGGGATGTGGCTCAAGCGGTAGCGCGCTCGCCTGGCATGCGTGCGGCCCGGGTTCGATCCTCAGCACCACATACCAACAAAGATGTTGTGTCCGCCGAGAACTAAAAAAATAAATATTAAAAATTCTCTCTCTCTCTCTCCTCTCTCACTCTCTCTTTAAAAAAAAAAAACATTAAAAAAAAAAAAAGAATTGGTTTTCTATCCTCATACTTGTTAGAACAGAGTGCAGTTTGACAAAACTGGCTTTCTGCCAGATCTTGAAATAAGCCTATATAATAACGAAAGTTAGTTTTCTAGATATTTAGATTTTCACATCCAAGATTCACAAATCATTTTTAATTTTAATTTTGTAGAACAAAATGAGAAAAGCATGACGTTTGGACCCTCAGATGCTTGCTTGACCCTTCTCTCTGCTTCTGTTGTTTAGTAAGCTATTTTTGTAGGTTTAGATTCTTCAAATATTGCAGCTATAGGTAGTACTTCTCACAGTTCTGTTTTCTTCTTACTAATGACTTTTAATGAAAACAAATGTAGGGGGCTGGGGATACAGCTCAGTTGGTAGAGTGCTTGCCTTGCATGCACAAGACCCTGAGTTCAATCCCCAGCACCAAAAAAAAAAAAAAAGAAAGAAAGAAAGAAAGAAAGAAAGAAAGAAAGAAAGAAAGAAAGAAAGAAAGAAAGAAAACAAATGTAGGAAAAGCATTAAATCTAGAAAAAAAACGCGGAGGTCCTGACACATACTGTAAGAATGAATCTCACAGAATAGCAACCATAAGCAGCATGTGCTGGGCTCCTGAGGGTGTGGCCTAAGACCACTCTTCATCTGCTTTGTACCAGGGGACGGCTCCGATATTGTGTCCGCTCTGCGTTTATTTCGTCTTGTGTATTTTCATAAGTGCTTTCGGGCTGCATGTCCCTCTTGGAAACCTTTAGCGTTCTCCCAGCACAAAGATGGATACTCTGCCTTTTGCCTTCACTGAGGCGTTCTGGAGGGCTCCCAGGAGGACTTGGCCTTTGAGTCCCTCAGCCAGTGGAGACCATATATAATGAGGCTTTCGTGTGGAACGTTTCACATTGTTTCTGGAAAGTCCTAAGAACACCCAGATAGTGGCCCAGGAGCTACAGGGGGATGGCCCCAGGGATAGATGTGGTGGTGGGGGAGAGGTGGTGAGGAGGGACAGGCTGAGTGTGGTCCTGGGCTACTCTGCCACATGCAGCCTCCTTCTCTACCTGCAAGATAAGTGCCACTTTGTCTGCTGAGGGAGGAGACAGGATGAGAGGAGCCGGTGGATGCGGAGCACCTGGCATAGTGGCACTCACAGATGACCACATCCCAACCACCTGAGTGACAAACTCCAGAGGCCCTGCATGGTGAGATAGGGCTCCGCACGACCGTGTTTCCATTTATGTGCCCGCTCATCCCAAGCCTGCACACACACACACACACACACACACACATACATGACCATGTTTCCACCTGTGTGCACACTCATCCTAAGCCTGCACACACACACACACGACCATTTTTCACCTGTGTGCCTGCTCACCTCAAGCCTCCACACATGTGTGCACATACACACACGTGCACACACACACACACACACGACCATGTTTCTATCTGTGTGCACGCTCATCCCAAGCCTGCACACACCCACACACACACCCCAGGATATTTTTTAAAACCTTAAAACTTTTTAAATAGAAGATTCTCAAACATGTTAAAAAAATTCTGCATTCAACAAGAATGGCACATACATTTTTAACAAAAAATAATACATCAGTGGAAATACTTCAAAACATTCATTTTAAGATGTTCTTTCAGGCTGGGGTTTGTGGCTCAGTGGTAGAGCACTTGCCTAGCACTTGTGAGGCACTGGTTTGATCCTCAGCACCACATAAAGATAGATAGATAGATAGATAGATAGATAGATAAAGGTATTGTGTCCACTACCATTAAAAAATATTTTAAGGTGTTCTTTCATGTAACAAGTATCTATTGAAAAGAAGCAATTAATTTCTCCTTTCCTCTCTCCCTCCCTCACTCTCCCTCTCTATCCTGCTCTCTCTTTCCCTCCCTCCCCTTCCCTCCATTTCTCTCTTTCTCTCTCCCTCTATCCTCTCTCTCCCTCCCTCCGTCTCTTACTTTTTCTCTCCTCAAAGGCAGAAGAAACACATTTCTCCCCTATACATGTGCCTGGCTTGTAGTTTGCAGTTTTGCAGTTTCCAAATGATCTTGCTCATTCAATCCCTGCTCCCTGTGCTTTCATAGTAGTCTCTTAAAATAAACCTGGACCTTAACCCCCACCCTGAGGGCCCCCACCACAGGGTTGGCTGCAGGAGGAAAGCCAGGCCTCCTCTGCTCCCCCCAGTCCCCAGGAGGATCACCTTTTGGGCACCCAACATTTGAATGTTTTGCTCCTTTTTTTGGAGTATTCTAAGAAATGTCTGCTCCTCCCACGGACACACATCTACCCATCAGATTTCCTGAGGGCCTGGTCCTGGCTCATGGCCACAGCTGCAGCTCCCGCATGGCCACTTCTTTCACCCACTGAAGGCTTGTGCTGGGCTGTAGGTGTCTGCTGCGGGTCAAGCCTGTTTCCCAGGACAGGGAGCAGCAAGTGTTCTTCCCCACCTTCCACCCTAACAGCCCCCAAAGGGCCAGGGACCAGGTAGAAACTCAGTAAATGAGCAAGTAAAGCAGACAGAGGGTGGCCTACCAAAGACAATGTCATAACTGAGAACTTCCGCTTCTCCTAAGTACTGTTGCTTCCTTGTGTGATAAAGCCAGAGGGAGGCAATTGGGCTGTGTGATTCATTTCCATTTTTGAGTCCCAGGATCCTCATGTTGAGTGGGAGCCGCTTTCCGTTCTCAGTGATATGCACTAGATTAACTGCTAGAATTCGATAATGAACAGTCAGGTTAAGTGATGACTGAGCATGAATTTAAATGCACAATCATGAGGAAAGATGTGGGTTTTTTTTTTTTTGCTTATTTGAAGTATTATTTATGGTAGTATCAGTGGTGTAACTAAGAATAATGGATTAAAATTAAGAAAGGAAAATTTTGGAGAAAGATAAAAAGTCTCCAGACAGTGAGACCCACTAGACTGTGAAATAGGCTTTCAAACAAAGTTATGAAGGTGGGATCCCCGGAGACATTCTAAATAAATGGACAGTGGGCTAGAAAGGACTTTTCAAAGAATTCCGCAGTGGTGCCAGAGCAAGAGGGGGCAGGGAGCTGGGCCATAAACCAGCTGTTGCCCGGGGAGGCTGGAAGGGAGGAGGCAGCAGATTCCAGAACCCTGCAGAGGACTTGCTTAGGGGAGCAGCAGACAGCGACTTTGGGGACGAGGGACATGGTGTCAGAATTACCATGGCACACACAGAGACATTTGCAGTGGGTAGAAAAGGCTGGCTAGAGCCAGACAGGCCATGGAGAAGCCTGGTGGAGACCCTGGATCTGGATGAGGAAGAGCCTGGGAGGCGGGAAAAGTTTGGTCCCAAGTGGAAGGAAAGCTGCTGCTCCTGAGCTGGGGGAGTGTGCACTCAGCTCACGGGCTCTCCTCGGCACCCGTGGGGCTGGGCGGCAGAGGAATGGGATCCGCGTCTGTAAGCCCAGTATCTGCACAGAATGGACATCTGCTGATCCTTTTGTAGGTGAAGGGAAGAATAGCTGGGTGGAAGCTACACCAGGAGAGCACAGGTGGAAAGATGGGTTGCACGGCAGGGTGCAAGATCAATCAGCTAGGCTGGAGCTGGCTGAGCAAGGCAGAGTCCCTGGGAGCATGACAGAGGTGCAGCGTCTGAACACTTGGTCCAAGGAAGAAATGCCCACAGTGCGGTTGCTCAGTGCACACAGTGCTATGGCACACCCTTGTTCATGTGTGTCACCAGAGAGTAATGTCCATCTTAAGTAGGATGTGATTTGGAATTATTTTTTTGTGTGTTCTGCTTTTTTTTTTTTTTTTTTTTTTTTAAAAATGCTAGCTGGGATATACTCAATTGGTTATAAGACCAAGATGCTCACAGGTCATAGGCTGCAGTTTGAAAAGTGTTAATCTGCAGATTAAAAACTAGTTACTATATGTCATCAAATGAAGCACAGGAGGCAGGATAGGTTCTTGAAGAAACGTTAAATCATTTCCTCTCTTAAGGTGGGAAATTGCCAGCAACAGACCAGCTGTTCAGACCCTGAAGCAGCAGTCAGACTCGTGACCTCAGACAAACTGAAGATCGTCCTCTGGAGCAAAACCTAGGGCTGCCTTCATACTCCCTGCCCTCCACCCCAGCTCCAGCACTCACAGCAGGTGTTTCAGAGACAGCCTGGGACTCAGTTAAGCATCCAGCGGTTCCTTCTGATCAGACTTTCACACCAGCGTGTTGCAGAGCTAAAAAGAAAGCTGTCACAACTACTGTGATCTTGACAGAGAACACCTTGCACCTTCCAGTCGAGGGCGGGTGGCACTGAAGTTCAGGCTGCTCTCTGACCCCATGGAGCCTGGCCTCGTCCACATCCTCCATGACACAGACCGCCTGCCTCACATGCCTTCTGGTCCGAATCTCAGACAGAACTGTTCGTGGACTGCTCTGGTTTCCATTGACCTTCCTGTTGCTGTGGCAGCTCCAGCCTGCCTTCCTCAGCAGGCACAGGAGCCGCTCCAGTGTACACTGGGCATAGTGACAAGAGTCGGTCTTGTCCTCCCCTCCTCTTGTTCTTCAGTGGCGCTGTTGATACTCACAGGCGTCCCTGACCCTGTTCCTTCCTGGTAATCTGCAAAGCCCACCTGCTCACACTCATCCCCTCTGAGGCAACACCCAGGGAGCCCTGCCAACAGGGGCCGGTCCCCCTGGGTCTAACCAAGTGTTTCTGAATGGCCTTGGGCTTTCTCGCAGACATTTGGAGGGTCGTGCAGGGGGCTGCAGTGGAAGGGTCCTCCAGGAGACGCAGTGATTCATAAAGGCAAAACAAAGCCATCTTTGTGAGTCTTGGAAGCAGCGCTGGTTTGCTTTACAGGCTCAGTGGCGAGACAGATGTCCTTGGCTGCCCTTCTCTGTTAAGCAGAGAGGAAGTCCCGGGTCCCCATGTGTCGGGGGAAAGAGGGACAGAGCTGTAGGTGTACACATCTGTGTTTTAATACAGAGTCTGACACTTCTTGCTTCGTGCCTTTGGGTGCCTGTGACAGTAGGTTCAACGAGGCTCCGTCTCTCCATCTGTGAATTCAGTGTAGCGCTGTGGTGTGATAAAGGTCCGAGGAGATGGCACACATGAGGTGCCAACACAGCGCTCCTCACACTTGGATGTTCATCGCAACCACCTCAATGCTGAAGATGCCCAGGCCCACGTGCCTTGGGCAGATGAGGGCCTCCCTCCTCTGACCAGACTCCTCACGTGGTTCTGATGGACAGCACTGCTTGAGAAGCACTGGCCCAGCACCTGTGGCCACGCAGCACGCAGCCACCTGTGTCCCACTTCATGCTTGGAGCAGTTGCAAAGTCATTCTGAGAAAATTAAAGAACATTAGTTGTGACTCAAGCTTGAGTGTCACAGGCCAGAGAGCTGGGCAGGAAAGCACTGGGCTGGGGCTGAGTCTGCCTCACTGCTGCCTGTCAGTAGCCCTAGAGGCCAGGCCTCCTGGCCTGATGCGGCAATCCTCGCTGGTGACTGTCATTTCTTTCATGTTGATAAAGAGTATGGTCCAGAAATATGTAGCTTTATACATGTTTAAATTAATAGGGCGAGATTCATCTTAACCTAAAAATTTATTTGCTTTTTTCATATTTTATACTTTTTACTAGATCATATGTAAGATTTTCAGAACACAGTCTCTACTTTCTGTTATTTATAAATATATTCAGTCTTACATTATTGTATCTTTCATACAGCCTTGTTTACAGCTTTATTTTATATAATCCTCAGTTCAAAAGGACCCAAGGTAGCTCACAGAAATGTGGATGGATGCCTACATCCTGCCTCCAGCCTCCAGCTGAGGATGCAGAGAACTGGGGCCAGAGTTGCTCTCACTACAATAATGAGAAGTTAGATAACCTAAATCAACCACTCTGACCCTGTCCCCCACCCCCCAGTGCCTTGCTCAGGGCCCTCCTCCCCACAGTGTCCTTCCCCAGACCCCTTTTTCCTAGTTCTCCTATGGAACAAAAGACCAAGCTCCTAGGGAAAGGACAACAAAACTCCTGTCCCCAGTACAGAGGTCATCTCAGCTTGGATAGATAAAGGACAACAGATCTGTACACCTGAGGGCAAGGGAGATCTCCACTGTAAGTTCAGATGGTTAAAAATCTCCTGCCAATGTAGTGGTGCAGGTAACAATCATATGAGATATGACAAAGCCCAAGATGGAGTTGGCTGCCATGGAAAGAAGTTCATGCCACTTAAATTTCCACCTCTGAAACCCAGTGACAAGGGGTCTAACCAGGACCAGCCGAACCAAGACTACAGACATCCACCACTGTGGCCAGTCAAGCAAACGTCAAGCAATAACAGCTATCCACACTGGGGAGGGAACAAGAGTCTGGCGAAGCTCTCAGCGGGCAGGGCACACAGGGAAGCCGGGAGAAGAGAGTGGAAGAGAACATGGAGAAAAGTCTGCCAGAAACCCAAGCTCCATCCTGAACATAAAACAATACTAGAATGTAATATCTGTGGTGTGTTGACAGCATTCACAGCAACGAAACCCAAGTTCAGCTAATCAACGGACTCAGCTATCAATCTCAACTGTAAGGGGCCAGTAAATAAAAAGGTGAACGATTCCAGCTGTGACCTCTATTGATCTCAGCATCTGTGTGGAGATGATGTTTGGTTTCCAATGAAAAGTTACAAGATACACAAAAAAGCAAAGAAAAACAACCTGCTCTTAAGAGGCAAATCAATCAATAGAACCAGACATAAAAATGAACATGACATTGAAACTTTTCAGACAGAATTTGAAATGACAGTGATTGATGTGATAAATTAAAAAGGTAGCTGGGTGTGACGGCACACACCTGTAATCCCAGGAACTCAAGAGCTGAGGCAGGGGGATTGCAAGTTCAAAGGCAGCCTCAACAAAAGCAAAGTACTTAGCAACTGTAGGACCCTATCTCTAAATAAAATACAAAATAGCGCTGGGGATGTGGCTCAGTAGTCAAGTGCCCCTGAGTTCAATCCCTTGTACCCCCCACCCCCCCAAAAGGTAGACCATATGCATAATTTCAGCAGAGCAAAATAGAGATTATAAGGAGTATGGAATGAACATTTTAGAAGCAAGAATAGTCAGAGATGAAGAATGCCTTCAATGGGCTCATTAATAAACTTGACACAGTCAAGGAACTAATCAGAATATTTAAAAGTAGGACAATAAAGATAATGCCAGCTGAAAGAAAATAAGAACTAAAAATAGAAAAGGCCAGGTGTGGTGGTGCACACCTGTAATCCCAGCTACTTGAGAGACAAATGCAAGAGGATCACAAGTTTGAGGCCAGCCTGGGCAACTTAACAAGATAGCAAAAGTTTTCCCTCAATCAATAAAATATAACATGATATAACATAGTAATACACATCCAAGAGCTGTTGAGCAATATTGAACAGCCTAGTTTTCATGTTACTGGAATCACAGAAAGAGAAGAGATAGAGATGAGAGAACATATATTTAAAGAGATAATGGATGGAAAATTTCCACATCAAATGAGATAAAATACAAATCCAAAACACTTATAGAAAATCAAGCAGTATAAATACAACACACACACACACACACACACACACACACACTCACACACACACATACATACACACACAGACACACATCACGAGCCATCCAGGGGTTGCATGTAGGTTACTCACATGGAAGCCTAGTGGACAGAAACATCTGGTGTCTGGGAATGACCAGTGGACATTTTCTCTGGTCAGTTGCCCAGGGACAGTGTGAATTTCTATCCAGCTCTGCCGTGGTCCACACAGCACCTGAGATGGGTGTGATCTGAGAAGATACCAATTAACCTGCCAACCACTAGACTGCACCCTTGAAACCTTATCCCTGCCTTTGATGTACCCCTTTTAATAAACCATCAGAGCCATCTTTTCTTCATCTAGTTTCAGTGTCCATGTGGACTAATCTATCAGAGGCTTTGCTTTTGTAAATATATTTCTGAACATTTGTGTTTTGTTATTCACTAATTATTTGAGACTTTAGGATTTAGGGTGGCTTACATTCTCCTAGGGAAGGAAGAAGAACCTCCCAATGAGATACTGGCTATCTCCCCGGTTACACACACACACACCCTATATGTGTCATATTCAAATTACTGAAAAAATTACTTCAACTAAACTGAAAATCTTGAAGACAGCCAAATAAAATAAAACATTTTACATATACAGAGGGGGAAAAAACAAGAATTACAGTCAATGTCTTATAAGAAACTACGCAAGAGAGAAAGCAATGGAATAGCATTTTTAAAGTACTTAAAAAATATGTCAATGCAGAAATAGTGCCTAGTAAAAAAGGTAACTTTAAAGGAAAAATAAAGAAAAAAGATGTTTTCAAGAAAAAAACAAAACAAAACAAATACAGAAAGAATTTATTCATGGCGCACTTTCTCTGCAAAAAATACTGAAAGATATTTCTTAGCCAGGTGCAGTGGTGCACACCTGTAGTCCCAGTGATTTGGGAGGCTGACACAGGAGGACTGCAAGTTCAAGCCAGCCTCAGCAACAGGTATAGAGACTACAGAGTTTTAGCTTTGGTCTGCATTGCTTTAATGACCAGTGAGGTTGAGAACGTTTTCATGTGCTTGTTGACCATTGGAATATCTTCTCTGGAGAAGTGCCCATGCAAATCTTTTGCCCATTTAAAATTGGAACTTTCTAAAAATCGTTTTAAAATCATAAGTGTTCTTTACTCATGCTAAATAAAAATCCCTTATCAAATATGTAATTTGCAAATATTTTTCTTCATTCTTTGGGTGGCCTTTTACTTTCTTGGTGGTATTCTCTGAAACACAAAGGTTTTTAATTAAAAAATACCATTTATCTTTTTTTTTTTCCTTTTATGGCTTCTGTATTTGCATTTTTTCTTTTATGACTTCTGCCTATGACAGTATGTAAGCAACTGTGATCCAAACTAACATCATGAAGATTTAATCCTATGTTTTGTTTGAAAGGTTTTATAGGAAAAAATAAAAAGGTTTTATAGTTATAGCTCTTATATACAGGTGTGTGTGGGTGTGGTGTAAATAAGTGGTCTGTCTTCATTCTTGTGCATGTGGATGTCCAGTTGTTCCAGCAGTGTTTGTTGAAGAGACTGTCCTTTCTTTGCACCCTTGCCTCAATAAGTTTTTCTTTCTGGATGCTGGGTTCCATCCAGTGCATCTAGTTGTCTACCCAGGTGTCATTAGCGTGCTCTCTTGGGCAATCAGCCCTGTGGAGTTGACATTAGGAAGTCTGAGTTCTCCAGCTTTGTTGTTTTTCAAGAGAGATTTAGCTACAGTTCCCCCTCTATTTCCATATGAAATTTAGGGTCATGTTGTTAATTTCTATAAGGAATTCAGCTGGTATCTTTTTAGGGTTTGCTTTGACTCTCTAGATGAATTGGAGACTGGTGCCAACTTAACGATATTGACTCTTCCGGTGCATTAACATGGTAGATCTTTGCACTTATTCCGATCTTTAATTTCTTTCAGTAATGTATTCAAATTTTCAGTGTACAAGTCTTACATTTGTTTAAAAATTTTTGTTAAATTTTCTATATTTTTGGAGTTGTTCACCTGATTTTGATTTTGGATGGGTCAATCCTGGTGTATAGAAGCACAGTTGATTCTTCCGTGTTGATCCTGTACCTGCACTCCTGCTAACTCATCTATTAGTTCAGAAAGGCTAGGTTTAGAGGCATCCATTGGGATCATTTATATGTCACCCCAGGACACTTGTGCATATGTACAGCCAGCCTTTTCAATCAAGCTGTCTTGTTCCCTTGCCTCTCTGCCTGGATGGAATCCCCATGCCGTGCTGGTTAGGATGGCGCCCTCCTCTGCTTCATGCCCTTGGTGACCTTGGGAGGAAGGCACTGTGCCTCACAGCCACTGCAGGGTGGGCAGGCTTCCTGGGGCCCTCTGTCAGGAAGCTTCTGCCTCCAGAATCTGGAGTGTCCTCCTCAGTAAAGGCGCCGTAGACCATCAGTCCTCTCCGTCCTCTCAGTGAGTAGTCATGGGCTGCTGCCCTTCTTATGGGAAGGACTCTGAGTGTTAAACCAGCCTTGCGTGTCCAGGGCTCTGGGCTTGTGGGTGGCGCACAAAGGACACAGCTAAGCTAGCCCTCAGTCTGATGGGGTTAACAAATATCCCAGGAAACAGGGTGTGACAAAGTAGAGCCATCTTCAGAGCTTTATAAATAACACATGAGGAGCGGGAAGGTTGGCAGCCTCCAAAGACTGTGTGGTCAGCAGACACCAAGGAGCAGAGACATTAGGCAAGGTCAGACCCACAGAGGTGGGGCAGGGATATGGCCCCTAAAAAGCCCTGTGAAGAGCCTCCCCGGAAGGTGAGGGCAGGAGCCTGGTCACTAACTTACGGTGACCTTCACTTTAACAGCACAGGACACTCACATCCAGGTGGAGGCTGAGGACTGTCACATGAAGAGGTGTGGTGGGGAGGAACACAGGTGTCAGGGACGCCTCCCTCCACCTGTGCTGGCGTCAAGGACGGGGCCTGCCTCCTGTGGTATCACTGAACCTCTCCGCCTGTTTCAGGGACCCTTCCACCTGTGTCAGGGACTCCTCACCCTGTGATGACATCAAGGGCAGGCCCTGGGGTATCCTGAGGAGCAGCTGCAGGTTTGAAAGGCCACATGGAACTGGGGAGGGTTCTGCGGAAAGGGCACGTTACAACCTACAGGGTTCACGGCTCTGCAGACATTCCACCATTTTTCTTAAACAAATGCTGGTCAGACCATTGAAAGCTTTTGATTAATTTACAGACTTCTGAGAAAAAATATTTGGCATTTTTGGTCTGGTTCTTTGCTTTGAGAGATAAGCAGCTTTTGAGCTGTTTTTACTTGGCCATTCCTACTAAGCTTACTCCCAAAGATTAGCTTTCTGTGTCCTAGTTGGAGAGACCACAGGATTTCATCCTGTCCCAGTCTCTAGCACACAGCTAAAAACACAGAGGATATGGTTTTTCTCTTCTGGATTTAGGAGTTTGCGCAGTTTCTTCAACTTTGAAACTCTTGATAACAGAGCCTTTTTCTCACTCCTCTTGGCCACTGAGCCCAGTACGAGGCTGGACACAGGACAGGCATGGGGAAAAGGAGCTGCCAGTCCTTGCTGCATGTTTGAGTACCCTTCACCCCTCCATCACCTGCCCTTCAGCTTACAAATCAACTGGAAAAGTAGATTCCTGGAGCCAAAGTGGGTTGTGCCTGGGGTTAGAGTCTGTATCTGTCACATAGAAATGCCAAGCAAACTGTCAATTATACATGCAAGTTTTATGGGCTCTGTAGTCTGGAAATATGATTTCTTTTTTTAGAATTGTTGACTGCATTGGTAACTAGATTAGTATTGATTTAATTCAATGTCCTAAATCTCTGAGCTATACAGTTACAATAATAATCATTTTAATAATGAGACTGTAACCCTTTAAAAGTCCAAAGATACAAAAACAGTAATGGGGCTGGGGATGTGGCTCGGGCGGTGGCGCACTCGCCTGGCATGCGTGTGGCCCGGGTTCGATTCTCAGCACCACATACAAACAGAGATGTTGTGTCCACCAATAACTAAAAGGTGAATGTTAAAATTCTCTCTCTCTCTTTCTCTCTCTCCCTCTCTCACTCTCTCTTAAAAAAAAACAGTAATGGAGGGAAACCATTCCTTTTGGGGTGATTTTATCAGGTTATAATTCTTTGATCACTTATTCACGTGCACGTTTACTGAGTAGGACTGGGTGCCCAGGCTTGTGCAGTGTGCAGGAAACAGGGGAAGAGTGGCCGCCTTCCTGCTGGGAAGCAAATGGCAACGTGAGTCCAGGGACAAGAAGGGAGTCATCAGAACTCTTATATCCGCTCTGGACAAATGGGCTGCCTAGGTGTGCACTGCCCTAACGTCACTGGAAGATTCTGCATGCAGCAAGGTGTCATAGGAGGCCGACAGCCTCTTCCAACATGTTTCCGAGTCTCCTCTGCCTTTGGGTCACTTGGTGTCTGCTTCCTCCAAGAGTTCTCTGCGGTCACGTCACCCTTCATCTTTCCCAGTGTTTTGTTTTCCATGTCCCCACACAGAAGCCTGGCGGCGGTCTCCTCTCTGAATGGTGGAGCTCAGGCTGAGAACAGCATCTCCAAGGAGATGGGGCAACTTCGGAGACTCCAGGACCAGCCCCCCATGCCTGGCCCTGCCTATGGACAGCTTCCTGTCTCAGAACACTCTGGACTCTGGCTGCAAAATCCCCTGGGGAATTGTCGTTTTGAGTCTTCTAAGACATTTCATATGAAAGTGAGTTAGTCCATTTGAGCCTTTTCTGAGAACAGGTTTGAGTGGAAAAGAGGAAAGACCTGCAAGCAGTGGGTCCTGGAGGCTGGTGGAGGAGGCGGGAGGGAGTGGAGGGACCCAAGAACATGGGGAGCGAGTCACCGCAGGCTGCACGGAGCCTACCACACCTCAGGCCATCGCTCAGTCCTTCAAAACGCTCTCTGAGATATTCCATTGACACTTACAGTTAGCCCAGTGATGAGTGTTTAGATGCCACTGCCCAGAAATGGCCCTGGGGAGGCCACCTCCTTGACCTGCCATGCCTGCATTCAGCCTCTGGTGTGCTCCTCCTCTCCTAAGGCCCCATCTTAGGGTGGGGATGATCCTTGGCATTCTGAGTGTGGAGTACTAAATACAATGTCAGTGGGCGCAAAATTAAGAGCAAAGAATAGCACAACTGTGATTTTAGAGCCATCAAAGATGTGCTGGAACTTAATGTGGAACAGAAGTTAACCAGTTATTTCACAGACGGGGCTGTGGACTCAGGGTTGGTTGGATGGCGATTGACACGTGACATTCCCTAGGCATTCTGCCCTCTCGCCTGGGTTCCTACTCACACACATGAGCCTAGATGTTTCTGTACAAATATTCCCACTCTCCTCGGGAACCCAGCTCAGACTGTAATCATTCATGGTTCTTTGAGTTTTTGTAAGACTGTTGTAATCATTGTTTCAGTTTTAACCAACTAATTTTAATAACAGGTTTTACAGTTCTATGAAACAGTAAGGTTCTTAATGTGAAAGCGAGGTCTTAAATGAACAGCGTTCCGCTGATGGCAGTGGTGTGATCTTGCGTGGGAAACTAACAGCATAAAATATGTGGACCCGACATTACTGACCATCTGTTCCGCCGGCATCTCATAGAGGAGGAATGAAATTTCAATTACGTTTTATTATTGGGATGTGTAAACGACAGATCCTGTATGAAAGGCCAGGCCAGCCAACTGCCCGGGTCAAGAGTGGGATATCGCATAGTTAAGGAGCTGGAAGGGTCCCCTGATTGCCTAATTTGTAAATAATGTGCGTGTTCACCAGCTCTTGGGCAGCCATGCCATTCTGAGAGTGGATCCATATGGAAGGTAGATTGGAGTGTCCAGAGACACGGTGCAGAGTCATCTGGTTAATGTGTGATTCACCACTCTCACTGGAGAGACCAAAGTCGCATCAAGAAGGACTCGAAAGTGGAGAAATGAAAGTCAGATTTCAACAGCTGCTAATGAAGTTCAATTGGCTGGAAGCTGTGTATCCATAGCTCAGAGACCCAGCCAAGCGTCCCAGGAGTGGAGGCCAGGAACCAGGGCTGCTGTGCCCGTGGCACCGGCCAAGAGCGTGTCCCACATGCTAACTCGGCTCCTGCAAGGGTCCACACTAGTGGTGGGAGAACACATGGTATTACGGGTCAGTACTGAAACTTGCCTCCTGACCCACTGGGCAGGTCCTCGTTTTCTGATCTGTCACTGTTATTAGTATCTTTATCGCAGACCTAAATTCTAACTGCTCAGATAGTAAGTGGATAGTTTCCAAAAGAAGCTGAATTCTCACTCCAACAAAACAAACTAAAAATAATCTGAAGCTGTTTCTCTTTACTACAATTCTGGGTGGGGAATCACAATTTAGCAGAGCTCTCCTGCATCCTGGAAGGTGCTGTCTGCAGCTGGGGCCCTCGGGGGCCACTCGAACTCGCTGGAACTTTTGCTGAGCAACATGTGCCATGCAGTGGCCAGAATCCAGCCATGGGCAGGATTTGCCAGAGGCATCTGCAGCTGGGCCACATGTCTCCTGGGGCCCTGGTGTCCCCATCAAGGTTCCTGAGTGGGTCAGACTCCTGGAGGGGACTCTGCATTGGGTTGTCCTTGCAGAGTGGCTTCTCTCTCTCTCTCTCTCTCTCTCTCTCTCTCTCTCTCTCTTTCTCTTTCTCTCTCTCCTTTTCTTCTTTCTTCTTTTTGTATTACCTTTTTAAAAAGAGTGAGTAGAAGTCAAGACTGAGAAAAGTAAGCATCCATGGGGAAGAAACAGCAACGAGACGACACTGGTGGTCCTTCGTTCATTCAGAAGCACCGTGCATCCACCATGGGCTGTGGTCCGCATCCTGGCCAGCAGGGGTAGGCACATCCCATGGCTGTTTCTGGTTTGAATTCACACTCAGGGCAGGTGTATGTGGCGTGTAGGAACTTTGGCTGGGGCTAATTTGTTTGAAGGCTCATTAATTTGCTTAGTAAAATGCATGAAGATTTCTAACATTTTAGCCATGGGATGCTCATGGGTCCATATGTCTCAATGTGAATCTGTTTCTGGAGAATGCTAAAATATAGGACCCCTGGAATGTAAGAAGTTATTGAAACCTGGATTTTATTTCCCCTGTGTTTTATTTATTTCCACGCTTTTCTGAGATTGCTTCCTGTCTCTCTTTCTCTGCTTCTTCCTTTCACAATTATTTCCCCAATATTTGCCAGTTGCAGGCCCTTGAGCCCACCAAGCTCCAGGTCAGGCCTCTTCCTAAGCTAGCCTCCTCTGTATTTCCCTCTAGTGACAGACAGTGGCCCCCACCCTGGAATCCTACTCCTTGTCCTCCCAAAGTCAGCAGCTCTAGGCTCACACAGGTTGGCCATAGCGGAAAGCGCCTTTCACGCTGCGGTTGGAGAATGAAGTCCACTCAGCAGTTGCCCTAGGTGTTCCCCTGTTGAAAGCTGTCACCTAGATCTGGCCCTGGAGGACAGCAAGCATGTGCATGGGCACCTGGAGGACAGCAAGCATGTGCATGGGTCACCAAGGCTGCGCTTCCCCAGATGCAGACTTTTCACTGCCACTTTGCAGTACTTTAAAATCAGCATGCATATCATAGTATTACCACTTTATACCTACTACTGCAGACATTATACACCTGCTAGATACTTACTTATAATTTCAATAAAATATAATTTCTAGTATATGCCTATTTGGATTTACCTATTGCATACCTATTAAACATTATTATATAGTTATTTACTATGTGCTAGTTTATCTATTTTTACCTGCAATAAATACTATTATATACCTAGACACCTCCATATCTATACAGCTCAAAAGTACTAAACATTGAGAGTGCTTCTCTGGGGCTGGGGCATAGCTCAGTGGTAGAGCACTTGCCCAGCACCACACACACACACACACACACAGTAGTTCTCTCTAGGTGCTTAACCTTAGTTGGGCTTTATAGTGTAAATATTTTCTTTCAAACACAGGCTGTACTTGTGTAATGATAAAAAACACACGCAGTGATCCTGTCTGAACTGGAGACAGACAGGTCTATACACATACGAATGGTGTCTGTACAAGTGGAAAAACCCTGCCCTTAAGGCCTCTGGCTCCAAAGAAAGGCCTGTCTCTCCCACACAGAGGTCAGCCCAAGGCGCGGGGCCACTCCCACCGGGACAGCAGCGGGCACCAGGGAGGCAGAGCCTGGGGTGCACAGAGCTATCTTCTGCTTTGATTTCCCGAGGAATGTGCCTTTAAGGCCAAGTGCTAGGAGAACCTCCTCTGGAAAGCCTGGGAGGGCCTGGGTCTCCCCCTTCACACTCCAGCTTCATTCCTGTGCACAGATAAGGAACCTGAGGCTGGAGGCTCCAGGTGCCTCCCAGCCCCCTGCGCAGAGCCGCACTCACACTGGCCCCGCCAGGCTGCTCCCCGCTACCCAGTCCTTCCTGTGATCGGAGCTCTCTCACCAGCCACCTCCCAGCTCACTGGGGCTCTTGTTTTGTCTATAAATAATATGGTAGAGCTGTTTCCATGAGTTCTGCCCTTTCTTGCTAAGATTTAAAACTATATTTAACATTTGCGTACAATGAAACGAAACACATTCTTGGTCATGTATGACTAACCAGAAAAAAATGTAAAAAAAAAAAAACCGTATTTAAAATTAAAACAGCTTTCCAAGATTCTACTCAGGACTCCCATTCGGAACTCCATTCTTCAGTGTTTCTTAAGCTGCCTTTGGTGGACTCACATGGTACAATACTAGTAAGATGCACGTTCCTGGTCCCCCAGGCCTAAGCATGGCGTCTGGAAGTGCACCAGAGCCTGCACCGAGGTAAGCCTGCAGCCCAGCCCACGGCTCTGTCCTCTGCCCACGCAGAACCAAGGGTGCAACTCACAGCCACTCCACCATCCGGTCGGCTGAAGGGTGCATCTGCTCCAGCCAGCTCGCCCCTGTTCTGTGTGCACAGGGGCCGGTGGCTAGACCAGAGATAAAATCAGAATCACAGCAAGACTAGTTTGGGGACCTACTCCAGACTAAAGAAGACCCCCAGGCCTTCCTAGCTCCTCTAAACCTGGGTTGCTACGCAGGCAACAGAGAACAGAATTGAGGTCGCTTGACCTGAATGTTGCTGCTCATCTGATGTTCAATTTTTCTGCCTCTCAATTTTCCAGCCATTGTGGCATAAAATGCAAACCTCTCCATGCGGAAACATTCGCTGATCTCAGTAGGTCCTGGAGTATCACCCACCGCAGGTACTGCAGGCCTGAGGCGGTTCCCAGGGAGGAAATTATATCACATGTTAAAAGCACAGGAAGGGAGCTTGTCAGGAATGAATTTCAAAGAATAATTGCTACAGAGAGAAGCTGATGTGTTCAACAGGGATTGAAGAAGGAGCCCCAGATGGAAGGGGAAGCCTGAGGAAGCCACTAGCAGCCATCTAAGTAGTCTTGGGAATGGGTGGCACCACTCCCAAAGGGCTTCTGCAGGGCAGTGTGGCACAGAGGACCCCAGGCTGCCACACGTGGCTGGAGCCTCCCAGGAAGGAAGGGCTTTCTTCACCATGCTGGTCACAAGACAGGGCCATCTTTTCTAGATCAACTACCTACAGTTGGCTAAAGGTGGGAGCCTCCTGGGAACAAGGGTGACGTGCAGACACAGGCACAGGTTAATGACTTCAGAGGAGGGATCCTGCTTTCTGGATCCTAGGTTGCTAACTTACCAGCTATCTCAATGCCGCCACTGGCCACCACTCCCAGTTAACATGCATACTGAGCCGATCCTTTCCAGATGATGCCACTAGTGAAATGAGCTTTCAATGACTATTTTTACACCTTTAGGTGTCCAATCTATCACAGAGCAATTGCAAATCTGAGATTACTGTTGACGCTACTGCCTTGGGCTAGAGAGGACAGGGCCTCCTTCACAGCCACAGAATTTCAGTAAGAATTTCTGTTGACTGCTTAGATATGAGATTTTTTTCTACATACCCTTCCCCTTCTGTCTTAAGCCAACATTATTAAACATCCTCACAAGAAAGACTTCCTCCCCACATTGATAGCAGCACCCTTGATCTTTCTCAGCAGAGCCTGGCTCCAGCTTGCTGAGACACCCCCTTCCGTCCATCACCCAGAGGAGGGGCTGCTCCCCCACGGAGGAGGCCCCCAGCTGTGGCAGGGCTCCTGAGGGTACTCAGGGTGGGGGATGTGGCTGGGAGGGAATCCTCAGCCTGAAGACGCTTGGCTCCTTGCTCATCCTGCTCTTCCTTCAGTGGCTTTGGAAGGGAGGAAGGGTGAGGCACAGGTGGGCTCAGGGCTGTGGGTGTGCACAGTCGCCCTGGGGAAGGAGTACAGCCAGGAGAGCCCAAGGTAGCTGAGGGCAGCAGCTTTGCCTCTTGAAGGCTGACAGAGGCCCATTCTGAAAACCAGAAAATGTTTGCAGAGGACTTAAAATGTCAAGATGCCAATGTCACAATTTAGGGATTAGAGAGAGAAGAAAATTGCAGCTACCATGGAATTCAATCCACAGGGTGCAAACTGGTAGCCTGTGGGCTAAATATGATCTATGGACGTATTTTGGATTTCCCCCCATGAAGTTGGGCCACATGATGTTTTAAAAAAATATTCAATTGCAGGTTATCATTTCAAAGCAGACTTCATGTAACAGTTCCAGATTTCAGCTTATCTCAGAGAATCTGGAAACCCGGTCGCCCAGATCCATGTTCCTATGTGCAACAGAGGCTGGTATGGTGCCCCAGGTGCACAGCCCAGCAGGACCGGTGTCCTTCAGGGGTGGGAAGCCCCGATCTCTGTCATCTCCCAGTGCTGAGCCCAGTGTCCAACTCTGTGGCTGCATGTGCATGGTTCGTCACACTGAAGGTAAGGCGAGGTCACCTCATGGCGGGAGGAGTAAAATAGTGTGTTCACTATGCAAGCAGAGAATGTTGAAGGGACACAGCTTGGAAAGCTTTTGCAAAGTAGCCTTGGTGACTTTACCACTTACACGACTTCCCTGCCTTGTTGGCATTTGAGCTTGTGAACCATATTTTTAAGTAGCTTTGGGGACATTTTGAAAAAATGGCATAGGAAACAAGTAAGTTTTGACAGTGGTAGGGACTCTGGAAGGGCCCAGAATGGAAGCTGTCCTGGGCAGACTTCTGGGCTACAGAAGGTGGGGTGCTGGAGGAGTGGGGAGGTGGCCGGCTCTCCTGGTTCTCCTGGATCTGAGGGAACCTTTAAGGGTGGAAGTCAAGACCTGGAGGTCCCTGGTATGCTGGGATGCCTGGTGGCCCCGGTAAGAGGCCCAGCATGGATGGGGTGGGTTCACCAGAAGGAGCTGCCTCCCTCCCACCTTTATCCAGAGACAATTCTGGGGCTGCCCCACTCCCTGAGCCTGGGTGGGCTGGGTTCCCAGACCCTCGGTCTCACTTCGCTTGGAAGACTGCGTACATGAAACAGTCAGCTTCATCCTTATGCTCCACAGAAAGGATCTGGCCCCAGGTTTAGGCCTTGGGCTTCCCTGAGCAACTCCCCAACTGCTGGCCAACTGAGTTTGCTCCTGGCTCGTAACTGCACTCAGGTCTCCCTGAGATGGGGAAGGGGCTGGGCCACTGGAGAGGCGCCTGTGGTTCTGGGGAGGACAGGGAGGCCACCAGGCAAAGCTGCCTGGCCTTATGTCACTGTTCGTCTGTCCCAGTCTACCAGTCTCATGTTCCCTGAGGTCATCCTCGAGAGGAGATGGTCAGTTACTCTTGCCAGAGGCGATCAGTAGCTCGGCTTGTTCTCAGGGTCACTCTCTCCATGCAGAATAGACGTCCCAGCTCCCCTGCCAATCCTGGGCCTCCCTCTCCCCAGCATTCGCCTCCCTCTGACCCCTTTCCAGCCCAGCTTGCTCCATTCTGGTCCCTGGGGTCCCCACATCCTGATAATAGAACACTTTATGCACAAGTAATTCAGACTTCACTGAGGCAGGATCCTGGGGACTCCACCTGGGCTGAGTTCAGTTTTCTTGTGGCTTACATTTTATGAAGAAAAGGTTTTCACAAAACAAATGAATACTGGCAACAAACTCGCAGGATATAGAGGACGAGCTGCTGAGATTCGTCCATGATGTGGGGGGAGGCCTAGCTGGGATTCCTTAGCATAGGAGAGGCGCTCAGCACACCGTGCAGAACGGGTCTCTATCTGTGGCACTTAATGTCACCTCTATCTGTGGCACTTAGCATCTTTCGCTTTTGCTTTCATTCTTTTTTTTAATATTTATTTTTCAGTTTTCAGTGGACACAACATCTTTTATTTTTTATTTTTATGTGGTGCTGAGGATCGAACCCAGTGCCCCGTGCATACCAGGCAAACGTGTTATCGCTTGAGCCACATCCCCAGCCCATGCTTTCTTTCTTGATGTAAAGGATTGCTATTTCCCCAAATGAGAGGCTCACGTTCCCTTCCTTTTCTATGAAGCCTGGGGATTGTGGAGGACAGGGTCCTGTAACCTCGGTCGGTATTTCTACATGGCAGGTAGGAGGAAGGCCAAGAGACGAGCCTTCTGCTGGGAGGTTCCTTGTTCTCTGCTGAGAGCGCATGCAGCTCACGTCCTCTAGGTCAGACTCTGCCACAAGGTTGTCCCTGCTGGAAGGCGGGCTGGGACTACTGTTCCCCGCTGGGTGGTGGAAGGCGAGGGGCCGGTCATTTCACAGGGCCTCTCCCAGGCTAGGACCAGCATTTCTGCTAAAGCCCCTTGGAGAGGAGCGAGGACCTGGGACACGGGAAGCACAGGGAGGCTGCCATCAGGTCACAGGGCACAGCTCTGAAAAGACATGGTCTTGGCTGTCTGGACCCAAGGGGTTTGTCCAACAAATGTCCAGATTTTCCAGTCTCCATATAAACTATCTTTTGTCTCAACATGTACTGGTAATGAATCACGATTTGGGGTTCAGAAAATATGAGTCACACTAAGAAGTGTCTCTGTGCCAGGGTTGAAGTGAAGGCTGACTGACACGGCTTCCAGGGACTTGTAGAGAAGGCCAGGAATGGAAGAAAGTGCCCGTGAGGTACTTCTCCACAGGCAGTGGCCACAGCAGCTGTGCTCTGAACAGAAACTTTAGACCTGGGGGAGACCCAGGCATCAAGGAACAACTGAGGTGCTGCCTCTTTGCACAGTGAACATCTCAGGAAACAGGACCCTGCAGGGAACCTGGCAGTCAGCCTGCACACCCTCAGGGCCTGTGACTGCAGAGTCAGCCAGGGGTGGGGGAACTTCCAGGGAATCGCATCTGCTGCACACATGCTTGCTGGGTTTTTGTCATTATTCCCCAAGTGATACAGTGTAACAGCTATTAATATAGCATCACCATTGTCTCAGGTATCATAAGTGACCTAGATGCGATTTGGAGCATGTGGGAAGATACACAGGAACACTGCTCACATACTGACCTGAGCATCTGTGGATTGTCATATTCAGGAGTTTCTGGGCTGAGCTATGTTATTGAATTCCAGTGGTATGCAACTTCGAGAAAGGGGCCTTAAAATGCCTAGGCATGCCCTTTTTCTTCTGTCCCTTGTCCCTGCTTCCTGGAACGAACTCATGATATGATGACTGGAGCTGGAGCAGTCCCTTTAGACCACAAAGTATCTGTGGGATTAAGCGTCACACGCTTGATGAAGTAGCAATATTGGAGTCAGGGTCCCTGAGGATTTTAGGAAGTAGATGGAATATACCAGATTTGGACTGCCTACTTCCAGATCTAATGTGAAAGAGGAAAAACAACAACAACAACAACAAACAAACAACAAAAAAAAACCACCCTCTGACTTCTTTAAGTTATTCCTATCTGGGGTTTTGCTGTGCTTACAGTTGTATCTATTCCCAGCCAGTGCAGGAGTGCAGGGGGGAGTGGGCTTCACGCTATCTGATGGACGTCGTGTGTTATTTGTTGTGTATGTCCAGACATCTATAGAGACACATATTTGACATATCTAGACAGAGAGGCATGTAACTGATAGCTTGGGAGTTTCTCCACAAACAGCAAAATGACTGAACTCGCCCTACAGTCTCCAGCATGCACGTGTTGCCAGCATTGACATTATGGTACCTGGCATGCGTTTTATTCCTGTGTTCCTAGGTCACTGTGCTCTGAGTACAGAGGTTTCCAGAGTTGGTTGTACATGAACTGAGGATGGCAGCAGGTAAGATCCATTCCCTGCAACACACACATCTCCAGACTGGAAAATGTGGTCAGTTGGAGGGGTGGAACAGTCCCCCTAGGTGCCTGCGCTGGTCCAAGGCCCCCACTCCTGGCTGTGCTCTCACAGCCTCTCCTGATCGGATTACAAGCTCTCCCCTCTGCTCTTTGCTTTCCAGCACCTGCCTTGGCCTTTCACACCCCCATCCATATCTCCTGAACACCATGAGCCTCTGGGAGACTGGACATGCCAGCACCCCCAGGTCTGCCCAGCACCTGCTGCAGGCCAAGGCTTATGGTTGGCCTGGGATGCTGGCAACACGTTGAGACCCCAGGGCCATGGGGAGCAAGTGGACTGCCCACTGCCACTGCTGGTGTGGTTTCCTCCACAGGTACATTCTCTGGTTTGCACCCAGTACTCTCTCCAGGACAGCCAGGCAGTGTGCCAAGTGCTGTACCCAGATGCACTGCACTTGCTCACGGGGTGAAGACAAACTGACCAGGAGTCGGGAGCAGCAGGTAGCCTTTGTTATAGGAGCAAGGAGCCTGCATTTAAATGCAGAAAAAACACAGCTTAACCTAGAACACACCTGGTGAAGGAAGCACATCTGTAATAGGTGGAGGAGGGAGAATCACGCTGTGGACTAGGCAGTCGCAAATTGAGTTTATTCTTCTCTGGTCTTAATGTTCCCCTTCCAGGCTTTTGTTATCTGACTTCAAAAAGTAACATTAAGTGCAATGGTGCCCACGGGGAAACGGTCCTCCCTCCAGGGCCTCAATCCTGAAGGCAGCACAGGGCACCATCTCACTGTCAGATTAGATGATTTCTCATCAGTCAGGATGAGCCCACTTCCCAGCAGCTATTTTCCACACTCTTTTTTCATTTTTGGCAGGACTTCTAAGTGTTTCTTGCCTCTGATGGATCAGATTGAGATTTTCTCCCCAGGTCCTCTTTCTCTATTACTCCAGAGAATGCTCCTCAGATGCCTTGAGCTGTTATAGTAGTCAGGGTCCTCTAGGGGAACAGAATCCACAGGAAGTATGATTATAAAAGGGGCTTATTAGGTTGGCTTACACAACCAGAAGCTGGATGGTCCCTAATGGCCGTCTGCAGGCTGGAGAGTTGGGAGAACCAGTAGCTGTGCAGTCCAGAGGCTGAAGCCACAGAACAAGAGGGATCAATTGTGCCACCCTAGTCTGAGACTGAAGGCTTCTGGAGAATCTCTGGCAGAATCTGCCTTGGAAGAGTGAAGAAGTGACAGTCTAATATTCTCAGATGATTGCAATAGCAATCAAGTACCCCTTCAAGAAGAATCGAGCTTGCATCTGCTGCTGCTTCCTTGTTCCTCCAACTTTTATCCCATCCAAGCCACCATCCTATTGATTGGTGCTGCCGACACTTAGGGAGGGCCTCCATTTCAATTGGCTATCCCACATGCCAATCATCTCTAGGCACACCCTCACTGCCACACCCATAAACCTTTGAAACCTTGGCATCTCTTAATCCATTCAAGTTGACAGTTCCAATTAACCATTACACCTGTGGTCTCCATGATGGATGACGGGGTCTGTGACCAGGAAAGCCTCTTCAAACAGCAGTTTGGGATACTCTATCCCTTTGGATGGCAGTCAGCAGCAGTACCTGGATACGAAGGGGCAGGGTTACTTCTCTACAGTTTATTATTTTTAGTGGTGCTTTTACTTCTCTGACTAAATTTGAGGTCTGAACACAGAAGCAGTTGAGGCTTCATTTCTCCTTAAAATAGAAAGAGAAGCCTCCTACCTCCAAGTTACCTGTCACCCAAGTTCACTTTCTCTCTCCACTTTTCCCTCCTGGGCAAAGGGCCCTCCAGGCAGGATGGGGGCTGCTGTGGCTGCTTCTGCCTCCTGGGTGATCTGTTGGTGAGAGGCAGAGTGGGTAGAGAGCAGCAGCCATGTCTACTACTACCTGGGGGCAGGTAACTAGTTGCATAAAAACCAAATGATGGTTCTGTGTGCTGCCCCACCTGCAGCCTGGACCCTGGGCAGGAAGCATAGGCACAAGGCCCTCACTAAGACTTGCTGAACCCAGTTATTGAGTTGAATCCATCTTTCCTCTAAGGACACAGCACAACGGCCCAGAAGAGAAGAGATCTGCCACCATATACAATCCCAAAACCTCGTGAACTCAGACTTTGTAGTTTGCAGAGTATGTGCCAGAGAAGGGGCAGTTTCAGCCCACTCTGTGCTGCTGTGACAAGGACCTGAGCCTGGGCACCCTATGAAGTGGCAGATCTGACTTACGATTCTGGTGGCCAGAGGGTCTAAATGTTACAGGGCTGGGTCTTGCCTGTCCTGGCTCGGGTGGTGGAAATGGAGTTCCCTCAGTGAAATGGTCTGGCTGTGAAATAAAAGCCAAGAAAAATAGAACGCGGAAAGAATCACAGGACAGAAGATGTTTTCAAAAGCAGGGGCAGGACGGGCAAGCCAATCACAGGGATCCAGCTTCTACACTCTGGCAAAATGGGGCCCTGCTGGCTTTATTTACATCAGGGGACATCAAAGGCAGGGATAAGATTTCAAGGGCAGAACCTTGCTTCATGGTGTCTTGCAGTCAGCAGGTTGATTGACATCTTGGCAGGTCACACCCATCTCAGGTGCTGTGTGGGGTGCCACAGGAGGTTCCCAATGCCAGACTTATCCCCTCATTAGGCTACTATGTGCAACATAGTCCACACACAGCCACGGATGGCTCATGACAGCGGGGTCCTTCTGGGAACCCAAGGCAGCAGATGATCTGTCTTCAAACCTGATTCTTGCAATCAAGTCAGAAAGATTTCAGACATGCCACTCAAAGTCATAGGCCTGAGTTTATTGAAGGGATAGGAGAAGGGAAAGGGGACACTCTCAAGGGAGAGAGTGGGTCTTTCAGAGAGGAGAGGGACAGTGTGCCCCTCTTGCCCTTCAGTTTTATTGGGGATCCCAGAGTAGTTTCCAGAGAGTCTTGCCCAGGTCCACCTCTTGAATTTGACTGACAACAGGATGACATTAGTTTTCCAAGTCCCCACTGCCATGGCAATTCTAGGTCACCTTGGCCCATACTGACCAGTTCTAATTGTATTTTTAACCATAAATTCGAGCAGATTTTATGGTTAGGAAGGATTATCCTTATCTCTCAGAGTTTCAGGATCTGGTCTGTGTAAGTGTCACAGAAGTCTGCCTTTCAGGTAACTAGGCTTCCTCTTATCAGAACTATTTGGAGCCTGCATTCCTGCTGTAGATAACAGGTTGTTTCCTACTGAAGAGAGGCCATCTCAGAGTGGCTGGAGAGTGGGGAGATTTGCTAATAATCCTTACCCTACAGCTGTGCATAGGAGAGAAACTCCAGCTGCAGGGCTGGAAGGGACCCCTGTTGACTTTCACAGATGCAGACCTCTCTGTAGTCAGGGTCCTGGCTCACCCAGGGCCATGGGGCTGACGTGGTTGGCAGAAGAAGAGCCCAGGCATCTGGACAGCCAGCTCTGTGCTCCATGAGACCACACTGCCCTCCAGGGACAGTAGGCCCAGGCGCACTGTCAGCCCCTGATGGTGCTGTGCTCACTGAAGGAGAGAAAGACCTGCTCCATCAGTTGGGAAGCCACAAGGAGTCAGGACACAATTTGGCCCCGTAAGAAGGGGACAAATGCCTTTTCTCAATAGATTGCTAAATTCTCCATTTAACAACAGCCAAAGGAAAAGTCTAGGCCCAAAGCATCTCACAAACAAAATCCCTCTTCATAGACATCTGCCCTCTCCAGTGGGACTGGGGCCACGAGGGCCACGTGCTTGTCACAGGGCTCGCAGCAGATGTCTGCTGCCGCTGGACGGTGTTCCTGTGAGTGGGTCTCAGCCAAGTCTCTCGCAAAGAGGGTTCTGTTCTAATGGAAAAGGAGGGCTGACTCAACAGGGCACAGCGCCCCCATGCATTCCTTGCAGAGCCACGAGAGATCAAGGGACATGGGCTTCCCCAGCCCTCTGAAGGCCCAGAGCAGGGCGCTGTGGCAAGGGAAACACACTCCTCACTGGGCACGTTGGCTGTGCTGCGGGGGCAGTCGTTAAGCTTGATGGCTTTTGTAAAAGGCCAGTCCTTGCTTTGAAGTGAGCAGACTGAGGACCACTTGGATAGGGTCCACATCAGAGCCTGGAAATATGTCGGGAAGAGCCAAATTCTTCACGCCTGCCGGGGACTCCCCAGGTCACACAGTGGGGGGCTCATTTTAAGAAAGAGCCACTAAGACACCCAATGGTGACCGGTGACCGTGGGTGCTGAGACAGAGGGACAAGAGGTCACAGGATTAGCTGGGCCCCCAGGAGAGGAGTCTGCAGGGAGCACTCTCCAGAGCTGGGTCTGCAGCAGCCCCAGCCGGCCGCTCCCTGGGGATCTGCCTGGGGATCTGCTTGGGGATCTGCCTGGCAGCACACACACTGTGCCCTTCCAGTGCAAGTGGGATATCGTTCTGGGGGAACAGAGATGGTTGATTAGCAATTTGCTAAATGAACAGCCCCATTGCCTGGGCCCTGCTAGGTGCGGTCTCCCTGGGGAGGCTCCTGCTGGGAGTCATTGGGTGGGACCCGGAAGGTCGCTGTTTGTTTTGGTAGCACCTTCTTTTTTGAACAGGTAAGACCTTAGTCTGGTGAAAGGTTTAAGAGCCACTCTCCTGGGCAGTAATTCCTTCAGATGGACCCCAGGGCAAAGGAAGGAAAGCCCCGGAGTACCCACAGCCTGCCATATGTCGGTCACCACGTGCTCGCTGTCCCTCCTGCAGCTGCAACTGTATAGCAGGCTCTTGCTCAGAAGAAGGACCATGTGTTCCTGGGTTGAATCCCCGAAAGGTATGATCCAGGTTCTCCTGGCTCCAGATCTACCCTCCTCTGGGCTCACAAGATGGACACTTACAGTGCTCTTGCATGCTTCCTTCCTGAGAGAACTGGCAATAACCCACACCTTCCCAAGCCCACCTTCCTTTAGGTGTGTGTATCTTTATTGAGCGCCAACCCTGTGACAGGTGTTCATTGTCCATGAGAAGCACTGCAGTGTGGGCCGAGTGACGGGGTGCAGAGGAGGGAGGCCGAACAACACCCCTTTCGGTGTTCAATGATCGGGTAGTCCCAGAGGGACTCCTGTCCCTGACTTGGTGTATGGAGGGATCCCAGAGAATGAGGGAGTAGGAGGTAGTCAAGCAGGGTGGACAAGGCAGAGGGCCCTTGACCGACAGGCCTGCTCAGGGAGTACCTGGAGGCTGGGTGAGCTGCTGTCATGTGGTAGAGGCTCAGTGTTTTCGAGGCTGAGGGGAAGCCAAGGCCAGCGAGCTGCTTGGGACCAGCTGTGGCCCTGCGAGAAGGTGCACCTGGGCTCCCAGGAGGGGTGGCGCTAAGGAGCTCTAAGCTCCAGTCCACTTGCCATCTATACTCCCTGGGCACTTTGGCTCCCACCATGATAGAGAAATGGCTGCCTCCCTGCAGAGCCGTGGTGGACCCAGAGCCACAGAGGGCTTTCTCACTTCCAGGTGAGGAAGCGCAGATGCATGGGGTGTCAGGGCTCGCCAAGGTCAGCCACAGGAGAAGCTGAGCGCCCAGTGGAGTCTGTGACCAGGGGAGGGTGAGGATGCTGCCGGGTACCCTCCAGAGGAACCAGCTGGGGACAGCACAAATGCCTCAGATGATTAAGAAAAACTGCCTGCTGAGGCTCAGCCAGGAATTTTATTGAGCAAGTGGGGACGCTGAAGGTCAAGGCTTTGTCCTCAGCTGTAGGACAGGGGATGATACCACCTCCCAGGCCTGTGGCCCGAGCACAGTGAGGGGGTAGTGCTCAGCTTGTTAGCCATCCTGTCCCAGGTGTCTGAGGAAACAGTGTAGGAAAAGTCTTCTTCCGTTGGGCAGCAGAGCTGGACATACCCTGTCCCCTCCCTGCTACGTCCAGCAGAGGCAAGTGCCCACTTCCTCCCGCCACAGTGCCCCACAGTGCAAGAGACCCCACAATCCTGCCAATCACAGGCAGAAGGGGGACAGCAGGCTTGGTGTGGACCACTGGAGACAATCAAGACAGCCACCTCAAAAGACTGGCTGATGTTGTGCCGTCTGGCCACTGCTCTGACATCTACACGCACTTGTAATTTCACGTTATGTGTAATTCAATTAAGCAGAGAAGAGTCAGTAAAAATCCATAGGGAGCCAGACACCCGAGCCACCCGAGGATGAAGGAAGCATACACCAGGCGCTCAGAGCCAGGCTTTGTGCCTCCTGGGTCTGCCTGAGCCTTTATGACAAGCTCTCCCCAGCCCAGAGGGAAGAAGGAAGCCAGCGGCAGCTTGCTGGACATGCAAGCCATCCTGTGAGGACACAAAGCTGCTTGTCCAAGTTATCCTTAACAACTTTTTCAGTCTTCTAAGCAACAAGAGGGCTGCGGTGCCCAGGGTCTGACCAGAAGCCACTCAAAAGTGAGTTCATTTCTTTAAAAGGCAACTGCAAACAGGGTGCAGTGGTGCATGCCTATAATCCCAACTGCTTAGGAGGCCGAGGCAGGAGGATTGCAAGTTTGAGGCAACTTAGTGAGGCCCCAAGCAACTCAATGAGACCCTGTCTTAAAATAAAAAAATAAAAGGGGCCATGGTGGGGCTCAGTGGTTGAGTGCCCTTGGGTTCAAGCCTTGTAGCAATCAATCAATCAATCAATCAATAAATGTATGTCAGTAGAAGGATGGGTGGTGCCTACGTCTCCAATGGCTTCTCCACTTTTCTTTTCCCTTCCTGTTTTGCCACTCTGAGGATGGAACCCAGTACCTCCCGCATGCGGGGCAAGTGCTCTAGCACTGAGCTGCACCCCAGCCTTTTATAGTTTTTATTTTGAGACAGGGTCTCTCTGAGTTGACCAGGTTGGCCTTGAACTTGCCATCCTCCTGCCTCAGCCTCCCGCGTAGCTGGGATTACAAGTGTGTAATCAGCATTCCACCACTTTTAACTTCACAGTTCTTTATGACTATTTATGACTTAGCATTATTATGTGCCGACTGACCCCTGGTGGGTGTCCCGTGGTCAAGTGCTGCGCACACAGGCACCTCTGCTGCCCTGGGCAGTCTCTCTGTTCCGTCTCTGTGGGCTGTAGACAGGCCGCCCACCCTCTGAACATTTTGCCTTCACCCACTCTGCCTGTCTGAAACTCTGGAGGCAGCTTTCCCTGCACCATATTCAACCAGACTTATTTGCAGAATGATGTCCCTGCCTGAAATGCCGGAGTCAGAGCCAGCTGCAGGGGGGCAGTGTGACCTGGCCTGTCTGGCTCTCTCTTCCATACCCTCTGCAGCACGCAATCCAGAGTCTGTGCTGTTTAACTCATGAAGACTTCAACAAGTTTCTGGGATGTCTACGCTGCTTTGTTTAAATTCCATCACAGCTAATAAGTGCCAGAGCCAACATTTGCTACATCTCTGACCAAGGACTTGTATGTGGAGTGTGTATTGAGCTATTCTAACTCAGCAATCAGAAAACAAACAATCCACAAAAACGTGAGGGAAAACTGAATAGGCACTTCTCAGAAAGTATCCAAAAGGCAGTTAGCATATGAAAGATGTTCAGCACTGTTAGTTACCAGGAAGTACAAATTACAAACACAAGAAGATAGTCCACTAATGGATAGCATGAAAATACCTCATAATAGTAGGGCGTTGGCCCACACCTGAAATCCCTGAGACTCCGAGGTTGAGGCAGGAGGATCACAAGTCTGAGGCTAGCCTATGCAAATTATCCAGGCCCTGAGCAACTTAGTGATACTCTGTCTCCAAATAAAAAATAAACAGGGCTGGAGATTTGGCTTGATGGTAAAGTACCCCTGGGTTAAATCCTTGGCAATGTTAAAAAAAAAAAAAAAAAAAAAAAAAAAAAAAAAAAAAAAAACACTCCTCACAACACCCAGTATTAACAAGAATAAAATTCTAAAGCACATTAGCTGCTTAGCACGTATCTACCCTATGGCTCAGAGACTGTGCTCCTGGTTGTTGATCCACAGGGACGAAAATGCCCACCTGCACAGAGGTAGTGAGTGCTCAGGGAGAATCCTCTGGGTCACAGGGGCAGCCAACGCTCAGGAAGACTCCTCTGTGTCACAGGGGCAGCAAGTGCTCAGGGAGACTCCTCTGTTTCTGCTCTTTGTTGTCTGTTTTAAAGTAAGAGCCCCAAACTGGAAACAACCAAGCGTCCAGCAACAGATGGAAAACTCTGGTGTGTTAGACACAGAGAACAGAGAAAACTCCACAGCAAAGAGGAATGAAAAGCCCCTGGAAGGGAATTCACAGAGCTATTTATTTCTGAAGCTCGAGCAGGGCCAGGCTTGCTCCTGATTTGTAGCTGGGTTTGCTTAGATGGATCCTTTTTTTTTTTTAATGTGAGAATATTTTTATTGGTTGTTCAAAACATTACCTAACTCGTGACATATCATCTTTCATACATTTGATTCAAGTGGGTTATGAACTCCCATTTTTACGCTAAGTGAAGCTAGCCAATCCTTAAAAAGCAAATGCCAAATGTCTTCTTTGATATAAGGAGAGCAACTAAGAACAGAGCAGGGAGGAAGAGCATGAGGAAAAGACTAACATTAAACAGAGATGAGTGGTGGGAGGGAAAGGGAGAGAGAAGGGAAACTGTATGGAAATGGAAGGAGACCCTCATTGTTACACAGAATTACATGTAAGAGATGGTGAGGGGAAAGGGGGGAAAAAAAAAAAAACAAGGGAGAGAATAGATGGATCCTCATGGTGCAGCTCATGTATAAACAACCCCAGGGATGAATTAAACAACACCATTGTGTGTGAAGCCAGCCGACCCCAGGGTGCATCTCAAGGCCTTCCAGCCTTCTGCCTTTAGCCACACCAGCCAGCTTTGACAGGAGTTGGGCGGGACAAAGGCTTGCAAGGCACTAGGCGCAAGGCCCCATATAACAGATTCATGTCCCAGGTAGGTGAGAAGCACCTGGTTCCAAAATGGAAACCAAATAGCTAGAGAAGTGACTTGCTTTGTCAAAGTCCCTATCAGCTTAAAACTTTCCCAAGTCCCAAGCTGTGAAAGCAACTCAGGTGGTTTCAGAGGAAATGAATTTAGGGGAAGAAGAAGAAAATAGCCTCTGGTAATGAGATAAGAAGAAGGGAAAATTAATCTTTTTTTTTTTTTTAACTTAAAATAGTCTTTGTTTGTACAATGAAACTTACTCGCAAGACCTGGTAGGCAGGCAAAATGTGCACCAAGTTCACAACATGACAAAACATGTTTTAAGTAAAGCAAGAAACCATTAATTATAAGTTGTTTTTTAATTACAGTAGGTGGTCACGAGGTAGATTAGTTTTCAGTCTTCTAAAAGGGACTCCAGGCTTCAAGGTCATGAGCATTGTTGACGTCATTTTTATCCCTGTCCAGTCTGCAGATGCTCTGACGCTGCAATCCAGAGGACACAGGAACAGCCCAGACCTTCTGGACCCAGGGGCTTCAGACCCACCCTTGGATCTGATGCACCACCTCACACCCACCCATCGCAGCTGCCATTCCAAATGCAGCTGCATTGCTATGGCAAGACAGGAAGCCCCAGAAGCCCCTTCAGAATTCCATGCTGACCTTGCCTTTCAACTTGAAGCTAGCTCTGCACATACTCAAATTGCTACCTGGAAAGAGAAGAATTCAGCCAACCTCCTGGTCAGTTCCAACCATGAAGATGATAGCCAAGTTTCCCATTATCTATGACCATTCTTTCCCTCTTTTTCTTTCTGATGTTCTTAGGTATTGCTTTCCCTTCTCTGAACTGCATCTCAAACACAGAATCTGAGACTCAAGGAGACCTTGGGTGCTCTATGGCTCAATTTCCTCATGACACCAGCTGGGAAGTTGGACGGGAGAGGTGACGAGCACCCTTAGGACTGCTGCCTTTAGCCAACAAAACACCCTTAGTTAATTTGAAATTTAGACTAACCATGAATAATTATTTAGCATAAGTACATCCCAAATATTGAATGGGACATACTCATGCTAAAAATGTTCTCTGTGGCTCACCTGTGTTTTTCTAGCAACCTTAGGCACCCTGTGAACCCAGGCCCCCTGCCACTCTGTTGCCATATCTGCAACCGGGGTTCTTGGGCCATCTTCTCTTGGTTCCTTCCCCCACTCTCAGTCTCCTTCCTGAAATTCCCACTAGGATTAGAATATGATTTTATAATGTGTTGATTCCCTTACAGCCTTGGTGTGTGGGTCACCAAATCCCAGACTGTGGACAACCACGCAGGGAAAAACAACTGTTTTTATTTTTTATTTTTTTAACAATTTGTAAGAGCAGACCTGGAGAGGAAGGAGATCTTGCATACTATAAGATATAAGCCGCGCCAGCTCACCGCCCGCATATAGAGCTCACAAGGATCCTATGAGAGCGCAGGGTCCTGACTTCTCCACATCCTCATTAGCACTTATTTTCTGTTTCTGTTGTTAGTCTTGACAGTAGCCATCTGATGGATGTGAGGTGGCCACTGTATTGATTCTGGGCAGATTTTATTATATCATTAAATAACTGTTACATGCATTGAGTATGTATTCTGCAGGGGAGAAGCATGGGCAGGTAAGAACCAGCCATACCTTGTTGGGAGCCGCTCTGGACAGGAGCTGTGGACACACCGTTAAGTCCTGAGTGAAGAGATACTGGACTGGTATCGCACCCATTGCACTACAGGTGGACTTTACCTCTGCTTGGATAAGAAGATGCAGCTCAGGGAGTGGGCGTCACCCAATTGGGTTGAGTGACACCCTCCCCTCTGTTGTAATCCTACCCCTGTGCCCTTTTTTGATTGGAATGTTCCATAGATTAGCTTCCCACATTAGTAAAACCTGGGTTCGAGGCGTGCTCCCTCTTTCTTGCCTGCCTTGCCCCCCTTGTGGGAGCTGTGGCTGAGGAATGGTCACTGAACCCAAAGATAAAGGTACTTTCTGTGTCTGTGTCTATTTAGTCAGCCCAAACTCCCGTGGAGTGACCCAATTGATTCAGTCAGTGTCCCTTTCTTACCCAAGGGCTGCTCCTCACTCTGAGGGTGGAAGAGGTAGCTGTGTGGGGTGTCACAGCAATAGGGTTCCCAGTGCTGCCCTCATCTCTTGCACTTCTCCCAGATTTATAAAGAGTCTCGCTGAGAAATGAAGTACTGAGTTCAGAAATTTATTTACTTAGCAAACCAAATGTCTGTAGGCTAGGGACTCGTTGGTGAATAACCCTGAGCTAGTTCCTCCATAGAGTCTTCATTCCAGAGGACAAAGTCACAAAACAAACTCAGTCGTCATCATTCAATTACTACCTTGATGAGAGAAAAAAACGAGAAGTTCAGGAAACTAAGAGCACCCAGGAAACTAAGGTCACCCATCAGGGATACTCTGTTCTGGGTTAGGAGCAAGGAGATCGCGGCAGGGAGGGAAGATGGCGTGGGAGTAAGCCTTTGGAGCAGAAAAAATGTGCAGAGGCCCAGGAAGTGGCGTGGGGCATTCTGTCTGTCCCGTTCCAAGCCGCAGCTCCAGGCAGCCAAGGCTGGCTGTGCCCCTGGCCAGCACCTTCCTGCGGCTTCTACCAGGGCGGGTGGCACTCAGCATCTTTCAGGGCTGCCTCGAGCAGGGCAGCTCCAGTGACCTGAGATCTTCAAATGGAAGGACTGGCCAGGCAACCACAGGTGGGGTGCCCAGGCTGCAGGCAGGATGGTGTGCCCAGGCTCTTCTGCAGCTCTGTGCTGCTCTTGCCTCAGCTTGGAGCCTCCTTATGAAACCAGGTGAGGGGCTGGAGGTAGGGACCTTAGGAAAAAAGAGTTTCTGTCTGTCCACATCTCTAGGAAAACTAGCCCTCTCTCACCCTGGGGTGATAGAAATCCAGTTTCACTAGCCCATGGGGGCTTCTCCACGTGGAAGATGAGCAACCTTGCCCTAAAATGCCCCAGATAATTTGTTAGTGTGCCACAGTTGACAACACATATCCACCCAACCGGGTTTCAGACCACACATGGTGTTAGGAGGGACAAGGTTTGGCCCAGGACAGGATCAAAGTGCAGTGCCTGTCTGGGATGGGAGGGGGCCTCTCTACAGGAAGACAGCCATGGGGAGCGCCCCAGAAGGCTCCCCTTCTCCAGCCCCTTCTCCTACGCTTTCCCTCCTCCCTGAGCCAATCCCCGCTGCCATGAGTTGAGCAGCTTCCTCCACACCCATGAAGCTCTGCTCACCTTAGGCCCAGAGCAATGGAGTCGGTGGACCATAGACTGAAACCACGAGCCAAAATAACTCTCCTGCTTCAAGTTGCTATATCCAGGTACTGTGGTCACAGTGATGAAAAGCTGACAAAAGGCCCTATGTGATAGTAATTATGATTCTGGAAAGCCCTGGGGAGGAGAGCTCGATTACAATCAGGCCAAGAGAGGCCCTGTGTGATGTCTGCTCTCACAGCTATTAAAAGAGCTGCTTTCACCCTCTTATCCCTGTGTAATATGATTCTGGTTTTCCTGGAAGAGGGAAAATTGCCCAGCGGACCGTGTCTGCAGTCCCCAACAACCCCTCCTGCCTCATGATATTGCCCCTGATCTACTTTCAGGACAAGAGTAAAATGTACATCAATAAACAGAAGCACACTGCAGAGGCTGGAGGAGACAGGCTGCGGCCCAAGCCCGAGTCTGAACTGCACACACACGCACACGGGTGGTCCTGGACTTCAGGGGCTTCAATTCACAGCATTTCCACTTACAATAGTGTGAACATGATACACACTCAGCAGAAAACATTCTTCCAAATTTTGAATTTGGATCTTTTCCCAGAATAGCAATATACATTCCAATACTCTGGATGCTGGGCAGCAACCGTGAGCAGCAGCTCCCAGTCAGCCCTGCCATCATGAGGGGCCAACAAATGACACCCCACAGTGCACTGTGCTGCTCAGCTGGGGTGTTCTGTAGGTTATGTAGTAAGTGCATTTTTGATTTAAGATATTTTATACTTGTCCTAAGGGTGTATTGGGACACATATGCATGAGAAACATCTGTGTATGTATATGCTTCTATATGGATGCATGAATGGGTGAATGGATGGATGGGTGGGTGGATGGATGTATGAATGGATGGATGGGTGGGTGGATGGATGGATGGGTGGGTGGATGGATGGATGTGTGAATGGATAGATGGGTGGGTGGATGGATGGATGAATGGGTGAATGGATGGATGGATGAATAGGTGAATGGAAGGATGTGTGAATAGATGGATGGATGGATGTGTTGATGGATGGATGGATGATTAGATGGATGAATGTGGTGATGGGTACATACCTGGATGGATGGATAATGGCAGCCTTGGACATTAACCTCTCTATGCCTTGGTTTCTCCATATATAGCAAACTTTCTGATTAAAAAAAACAACAACAACAATATAATCTCTAACGTTCTTACAACTGAGCCTGGCACACAGGAAGCACTATGTGAATGTTAGCTCTTCCCATGTTAGACGTGTGGACTGTTGAGAGGCTGGTGGCTAAAGGGCTTGCTCAGTGGCAACCTTTATTCAACAAGGGTGGGAGAGGAACTCTTCCCAGAGAGTTTGAATAAAGACATTTTCATTTTGAAAGAAAAAACGCTGCAACTCATGGGCATTTTTTTTCCTTCAAAATTTGGACCTCAGGTACAAAAGGCAGTGTTTTTAACTTAATCTTCTCAAGAGAGAAGTAATTTCAGTTTAATCCCTATCATTTACCACAGTATCTGGAACAGATAGTGGGAGGAAGGGAGAAAGGAAGGAAAAGAGGGCAAAGGAAGGAAGGGGGGGGAAGGAAGGAGGGAGGTGTGTTCAACAGACAGCTCCCTTCAGATCGGCCACTAAATGCTCATTACATGCAGGGATTTGGGGTTCCTACTCATTAGAGACAGATTCAAACCAGAATAAGTGCCACGCTATTTTACACACAACAGATCCTCAACTGATGGGATCAGGTGGGAGGAACGACCTTGAACCTGAAGAAAACATAGTTGCAGAATGTGCCATCCTCCTGAGATGACGGCAGGGCCAAGCAGCTCTGCTCCCAGCCTCCTCTGCCCTGCACCTGTCTGGCCCTTGGAGTTCATTATGAAAATCTTGTTTATTCCCATTATTTCATGAGGCTAGAAGAATTCTGGTCATTTCCACTGGTTGGCTAGGGACTGAGGGGTTTCCTAAGACAGGGGACTTAGTTTTAAAACTAGGACAGTCCTGGGCTAAGGGAAATATGGAGAACCCCCACAGAACCTTGTTTTTCAGACTTTCTCGGCTTCTCTAACTTTAAGAGGTATTCACAAACTGCTTCCCTAAAGAACAGTGCTCCTTCTAGCCAAAGGGAGGCTGCACAAGGTCTGCAGGAAGAAGAGCTGCAGTCACATGTTCCTTGGGAATGTCCACCTTGTGTCCTGGTGTAAGGAGACAGATTGATGAGAATGTTGGGAACATGAGTATAAAATGGGCTCACTGTGCTGACCCCCATAAGCTTCCTTTACCCCAAAGCAATTTGCTTGTAGCCCTGCCTGGCCTGAGTGGACAGGACATGTCACATTCCTCAACAAACTGGGGCAGGGTTGAAGGTCAGGCAGTCAGTGTAGGTAAGGAATGAAAGGGGTGGAGAGAGGATGAGGACTGGCTATCAAACAGAGAAAAATGAGTTGTTAACCTCTGCCATCATGTTTCTGGACACTCTGGGTTGCTAACAATTAACCTCCATGTCCCTGCTCTCAGGAAGGAAGAGAAGACAATAATCAAAAAGAGAGGTTCTGAGGTCTATAAAAGAGCAAGATGCACCCCTTCCTATGGATACCAGCTCTGGGGCCCCTTCTCTTCAGAGAAGTCTGTCTCTGTCTCTTTCTTAAATAAAACTTGCTTTCTATGATAGACTCACCATTTCTTGGGTATTTAAACTTCTGGGGAATAAGGACCTATTCCTAATCTCTAAAGGACCAGTATCACTAGCTCAGTTTACTGTAACATAATACCAGAGACTCGGTGGCTTAAATAGAAAACATATATTTCTCACAATTCTGAAGGCGGGAACCCCAAGAACAAGGTGCAGACATCCTCAGGTTTTTGGTGAAGGTTTCTCTTGGTTTGCCAGTGTTGATCATCTTGTGTGCTTATAAGCAGAGCTCTCTTCCACCTGTTTGCAAGAGCACAGATCCCATTCATGACGGCTCCACCCTGTGACCTACCTATCTCATGATTCTTCATACTGGGTAGGATTTCAGCATGCATTTGGGGGACAGAGTCAGTCCACAGCATCTTGATTAGATGACAAAGGAAAATGCCATTCATTCAGGATGGTATTTTGTTGCTAATCACTTTGTCCCCTCTTGTTAATCTCTAGAAGACATGGTTAATTAACCTGTGCTACCATTGTAAAACACAACACATAGAAGAAAACTGTACAAATCAGTGTTCAATCAATTATCATGGAGTTAAAACATTTCTGAAATCCCCCCAAAAGAAGTAGTTTTTAATGGATAAAGAACATCTGTTTAAGGAAGAGTTTTCTTTCTCTTTCCTGACACACTGAATCTCTAGATCTTGATTCTATATATCCTTGAGCTACCTACATTTGTGCCAGAATCCCATACAGAGCATCACAAGATGCTTCTGGTGAGCCTCTTCCAGATTGCCTGTCAGCAATGAAAAATGTTACCTTACCAACATTTAGAATTAGTGTTTTAAAACAAGAGATACATTTGTCTGCATATATGTTTCCTTCCCCTTTCTTTCTTCCTTTTGGAAGATCATTCTATGGGTTTATTTTCCTATATCCTGTTCATTGACTCAAATTTTCATGCAGGTACAAGATGTGAAAGGCCCTACATTACATTACCCGTGGGGATAAGTGATATACTGTTATAATAATATACTGTTATAAATGTTGCAGATATTTATATCTTATAAATCTGACTCATTTTTAAATTTTGTTTTGTTTCTTTTTAAGCAAGAAACTGAGGCCACATGACTGCCACATATTATAGGCTAACTGGAATCCAGGAGGTCTGTTGTGTGGGCGCAACCCAATTAAGCTGAGCACTCACTGAAATTGCTTTCTCAGCCAGGATGGAAAATGATTGATCACAAGTCAAACCACACATTAGACTGAAGGAGTTTACAGGTAAATCTGGCCCAAGGCCATTGCCATTTCATTTTGATGGGTGGAAATTTGAAGTGGTTAAGTGAGGCAGGGAGCTACTTAATTCTCTGCCTAAGATCCTTCAGATTGGGGGGCAGGGGTATGCAGGGGAGACTGGCTTCCATGTGTGGCTGCAGATGGGATATTCACCTGAACCAGTGGCTCACACCCAGTGGACTTTAGGAACTTCCTGACAAAGGGCAAGTGTGCTGAGGACTCACCTAAGCCCAGTGACCCCTGTTAGATATGTTTACTGAGCTCCTGCACTGGGCCCCTGCAGACCAGACCAAGCCGGAATGGAGTCACTTGTGCAAGTACCTGGTTATCAAACTGAACTTCCAAGGAGGCTAGTTTTCCTAAAGCAACAGAAAATTCCAGCCCACCTGAGCCAGCACAGTAAGGAAGCTTCTTCTGTTTTAACCACATAAAGAGAGTAGCCGTTTGTTAAGCTCCTTTCTGCATGTAACTGCCAACCTCCTCTGCTCTGCTCATCGCCAATGCACATTCTATTTTCAGACTCCAATAAAAGCCAAGTAGCTCTTTAGGTCTGTGTAACCTTGTCTTGACACTCCTCATCTTGAAGGTGGCGGTCAGGCCTCAGGGTAAGTTCACAGCTGCCCGGGCCGCTCTGGGACTCCGCGTGGTCACGAACACTGCGCTCATGGCTGCATGTAGCCAGGCCTGCTCCTTTCCGAAGCCTGCCCAGAAGCAGAGGGGCAAGCCGCAGCCTGGGGGGCCTGCAGCAGAGGGGCGGCCCCAGGGCAGAACTCGGGATGCTCGGCGCAGCAAAGGCTCAGTAGCTGACACCGCCTGCAAGCCCCGAACCGAGGGCCACGCGCGAGCTCCAACCCGACCCTGGCGGCTCAGAGGTGCGCAGCTCCCGCAGCCCGCCCAGGCCTGGTCGGAGCATGCGCGGGCGGAGGCGCGGGCGCGGGGCGGGGCCTGCGGCTTGGGGGCGGGGCGGGGCTGACCCGAACCGGACGCGGCGGCGGCTGCTAGCTCAGCCAGCCAGCATGGCGCGCCACGTGTTTCTCACCGGGCCGCCAAGTGAGCGCTGGGCAGCGGGCCGGGGCCCCCAGAGTTCTGAGCTCGCGCTGCAGCGGCCCCGGCCCCGCAGGACCTCCGCGCCGGGGGAGGAGGCCGGGCCCCGGAGCAGGTGGACGCGGCCGAGGCCCGGAGGTGGCGGGGCGCCAGTGCGAGACCGGTGGCCGCGAATCAGTGCGGTCCTGGGGCGGAGGTCGTCACCCGGTGTCATTCATTTAGCCCCAAGTAGCAAAGGTCACGTCCACGCAAAAAAACGCTCTTGCCCCAAGGGAAATGAAAAGATGGCCAATGAGTGACCCAGGTTACAGGAGGAAAGAATTTCAAGAGTCAGTGCATGCTCCAAGTCTGCTGCAGTAGGCGGGGCTTCCATAGGCCTCAGAAATGGCCTTCTTAGCTGCAGCGTGGGTGGAAGCCAAGGTCAGCTCAGAGTAAAGACACAGGAGGTTATGGTGGGTCAGGCGCAGAGGCTAGGGACTGAGGTACTGCAGATAAGCCTGGATCTTACCTGCAACATTTCATCTCCCCCATCAGGGTGTTCCTGTTGGCCAGGCCCAGGACTCTGCAGGGCCTTTAATATGGATAGGACCTCTTCAGAGCTTCAGAGCTTTAGAGCTTTTCATTGCATGGTGCAGACTCTGGAGCTTTACTTTACTAGGCCGTGTGTGAGGGGGGATTTAGGAGATCTGGGATTTAAGAGATGCATTTTAGGAGACTGGAATAAAGGGATTTTCCCACCAGTAAGCATTGGCCTGGTGTCCAGCACCCAGCCTCTGACCTAAGCATGGCCCCTGTTGTTTCCCTGGTGGAAAAGTGAGGAGGGTGTACCTGGGAGGAAACAAAGCTTAATTCTGGATGCAAACTCATCTTGGTAGCATCTTGGAAGCAGTCTGCACATGCTGGGGTTGCATATGAGACAAAGCTGAGGATGTTTCAGAACCTGAATAAACTTCAGGATGCCATTCATGTTTTCACTGTGTTTGTTTCTGCTACCATTGAAGCGTTTGTAACACCTGGAGCAATCAAGATCAGAGTGAGCCAGTGATTCCTCACACTGTCATGTGTCTGTCTCTGAGAACCCCTACAAACTACATGGTGGAAGTTGCACAAGGAACATGGCCCACTGGCTGTGCATGTTCCCGTGGGGGTGTGGTGAATGCCATATAGAATGACTCCAAAGCACTGTAGGAGGCCCTGAGAAGGGCCTTGGAGAATGACTGGAAAGTCTGTACCAGGACTAATGCTGCCCTGAATCCTCAGTGACGACCCTTCCAGTGTCAGAGCTGAGGGTGTAGCAGTTGTGGGAGCTCCAGTGGAAAGACCACAGCTATAAAATGGGCACAATGTCATGAGCTTTGTAATGTTTTGAACAACCAATAAAAAAAAAAAAAAAAGAAAGCACACAATCTAGAGTCTGACACATTGTAAACATATGATTATTTTGTTATTCTTTTGAGATGAATTCTGCATTGCAAATAAACCTTATGCCACATTTAAAAAAAAAAAAAAAGAGAGGGTTCGTTGTGTTTAAGGATTAAGACAAGTTAGCAAGTTAGAGTCATACCATAGCCACTGGTTTCCTGTGGCTCTTAATCCCTTCAAGTTTGGCCAGCCCAAACTGAGGAGTTTTATAAGTATAATAAACACACCAGATTTTGAAGACTAGTCTCCTCACCAAAAAAAAAAAAAAAAAAGATGAAATATTTCTCTTTGTTTTATATATAAAAATGTGTGATTTTTATATGCAAAATATATTTTTTAAATTTTGACCACATGTTAAAATAATAATATTTTGAATATTCTGGGTTAACTAAAATCTCATTAAAATTAACTTTACTTGTACGTTTATAGGGAGTGAACCCAAGGTCTCCCACATGCTAGGCAAGAACACTACCATTGAGCTATATTCTCAGCTCTTATTTTTAGTTTGCAAATGTGGTTACTAGATAATTTTGAATCACTGACATGGCTCATATTAAATTTCTCTTAGATAGCATTGATCTAACCCAGATCTGCAAACTGTAGCCCAAGGGTCACATTTAGCCCATTCCCATTTTTGTGTGGTCCATATGCCAAGGAAAGTTCTTAGATTTTAAATGGTGAGGGAAAAAAAATAAAAAACAGAATAATATTTTGTGACATGTGAGAATTGTTTGAAATTCAAATTTTAGTGGTCTAAATAAATTTCTGTTGGAAGACAGCCATGCTCGTTTGTTTATATATTGTCTATGGCTATATTTGTGCTTCAGTGGTGGAGTTGAGAAGTTGTGACAGCGACTGTATGCTGCTGCTACAGAGAACTCGTTCCTCTGCCCTGGGAGCCTTTTATTCCCTGTGTGTGCTCACACTGGTTCCTCCACCTGCGTGCCTCCTCTCCTAGCTTCCTGTGCGGGCTCTCCAGATCCTTTAAGGCTGAGCTCAATGCCGCTTTCCTTAGGAAATGGAAACTTCCTCACTGAATTCTGAATACCAGCAGATGCTTGGGACAAGTTACTCAACCTTCTAAACCTCACCTTTCTCTGTAAAATGAGGAATAATAACAACTTATGCTGTAGGCGTTTAATCCCTGCAAGAGGGATTAAATAATGCATGGTGACTGTCACATAGTAGCACTCAGTATTGTCACAGTTGCCACTGTTATTGCTAAATGCAATGCTACCATGAATGAGAATAGGTTTACCATGGCTTTTTTTCCTCCTTGAGGATATGCAGACCATTCTCTCCCTCTAGATCCTCAGCCTGCACATGGGAGGGGCTTAGGAAATATTTGTAACACCTCGGGGTCAAGATCTCCCTTTCATAATTCACAAATGATATACAAATACACACTTACCTCCTTTTGTCTACCTTTTTGGCCACCATCCTCTCCTGCCTGGATTAGTGTTCTCCACTCTGTCCATTTCCAATGGGTGACATACTGACAAAAGGTTAACAACTTGTTCTCTGAGAGGAAAAAAGTGCTCCCTGATTTGCAGGGTTGCCAATTTCTGTGGTGTAAATGTTCTCATCATGGCTGATTTCAGGCTGCCAACATAGCGTCCCTGAAGTTGGGTGTTGGGAAGAGAGGCCGCAAATTGGTCTCTCAAGCCATGAAAACCAACTTCAGCATGCCACTGCCCTCGACTCACTGTCCACTCCACTGCATGGTGACCTTTCACAATGGACTATGCTAGTTAGAGCCCATTGGTGGCTTCCTGTTCACCTCAGGATCAAATTTCAATTTCTTAAACATATTTTAAAACCTTATCAGACCCAGTCCTGCTGCCTGTGGGCTTTATCCCACCAGCGGCTTTCCTCCACCCACACTGAGCATCTTATTCTCCTCAAACACATCCTGCTTCTCCACCACCTCTTCCTTCACAGACCTTCCCTGGGCCTCCTGAGATCTGAGATCTGCTGGGACTTCCTCTTCCATATGCTCTTTACTCTGCCTACTTCTCTCTCTCCCCATTACAGTTGTGGTCTGTCACTAATCTGCTTCCTAACTCGTTGTTACTGCCTGTCTTTCACTGCTGCTGCGTAACTTCTGAAAGGTGGTAGCCATGATCATCGTGTCCATCATCATATCCTCAGCCCCTGGCATAGAGCTTGACAAAAATGCTTTTGGAATGAAATGCAAGTTGAAGAAGACTGCTGTGAAGGCTATGGGGGTCACCCTCACTTAGGTATTCCATTTCCATATCTGTCAGTATTTGAATACCCAGGGTCTTGCTTACTTTAAAAATCTCATGATTTTAGAAACTAGAAACAGTGAAGATATTGTTGCATCTGGGAGCTTTGAGGTGGGCTTACCCCTCAGGGGCTGTGATGGGCCTCAGAGGAAAACCTAATGGGCTTGGTTTTTCTTTCATTAGATGCCACTCAAGCACCTCATCTTAATTCTTGGGAGAGAAAGTTCTTACATCAGAGGGTACTTACCTAGTGTTGAGCAGATCTGGTGCTTAGCATCCCAGCTCAAAGCCTCTTGGGGCTGCAACTTTTCATGTCCAGAAGTTGAAAAACAATTTATTATTCCTACTTTGCTAAATCTTTGTAATTACATATATTTTCTCCAAAGCCTCAGTGGCAATCCCATATTTATCCCACAATCAAAGCCATTGTGGATTATCAGGTAAATACCTCATTAGGAGGATTTTGAAATGTGTCTCCCAATGGTTTTTGTTTTCTTCACAAAAACAACTGAATTTTGAAGGAAAAGCAATGTATCTATCGTAAATGCTTTTAGCTGAGTAATTTTGAGTATCTCTGTTAAATCCACTTGAGAAAAGAGACTTATAAGGTGATAAATTGCAGAGACTGATTTTAAAAGCAAACATAGGACAACTAGTAGAGCAGGCAGGATCCCTGGCACAGGAGTGAGTCTGGGAAGCATTTAGACTCTCACTCTGGCATTCCCAGGTATGTAAGCTGGGGCCTTAGTATGTCTAGAGCCTCAGCTTCCTGACTTATAACACTGGAATGCTAATACCTCCAGGAATTGTTTCTGGATTAAATGAGATGGTGTGTTCCCTGTCATGTAACAGATGTTTAATAAGTGCTTGTTATTTTTGTTGCCATGGATATTAATATATAATAATTAATTGCCCACCAATAAATTGGCCTCATTGAAACCTTTACCATAGTTTATCCCACACCTGTGAGAATTTTAATTAGATCTATATGAATTTTGAAGTCACTTCTGAGATAATGTAAGAAAGAGAGAGGGGTGGGGAGAGAGAGAGAGAGGCAGAGAAAATCTCACCATTGTGTACATTCACAAGACAGGGGATCTAATTGGAATAAGATATAGTCCATGCTTCCATAATCATATCAAAATGGACTCGATTGTCAAGTGTAACTAAAAAGAACCAATAAAAAATGCACAGCTATTGCAAAGAAATCATTTTAAAAGAAAAAAAATAAACAGAATCAGACTCGGGCAGGGAAAATGTGATGAGATTTTAGGGAAGTGAGAGAGAGTTGGAAGAGGAAATCCCCTTTGTTCAGGCCACAGGACTGTGAGGCAGGTATCCTGTGCTGAGAATTAAGGGAGGTGACAGGTACTGATGTCCTTGGGAAAGCACATGTAGATCATGGCCGAAGGGGGGTTCTGCGCCACTCACTGCTTTTTCCCTGTACCTAGCACTGCAGGCTCTAGCAACTGCAGTTATAGAACCTCGTGTGTGTAAGAGTTTCCATGTCCAGAGCTAAGATTACTAATCCTTTTATTTCATGGATGGTGCTTGAAAAATACCTCCTCAGTGATGTCACTTAGGTAAAGTAAGGGTCACTCTAAGAATTTTCCATCTCAATCAGCAAAGTAACTTTTCATCTCTAGGAACACAATGGAACTGAGAAGGTGGGAGCCAGCAGCTCCAGGTGAAAACATCAAAGTCACTGAACTTTAAGATGAATGACCAGACCCAGAAAAAAATCTCTTTGACTTCTGTATTCCTTGCAATGAAGCAAAGTCACAAGCATCTCCTTGCAACAATGAAGGTAGGAAGTCCTGAAATGTATCCAGCTAGCACAGATTAGCATATGAAAATGAAATGCATAGGACATGTTCCATTGGAAAAAAAAAAAAAAAGATGGACAACGCTGGTGAGGTATGCCTATACTTCCTACATCTCTGGAGGAGATGCTGTTCAAAGCGTCAAAGGAGGATTGCAAGTTCAAAGCCAGCATCAGCAACTTAGAGAGACCCTAAGCAATTTAGCAAGAACCTGTCTCTAAATAAAACATATTAAGGGTTGGGCATGTGGCTCAGTGATTAAGCACCCCTGGGTTCAATACCTAGTAGCCAATAATAATAATAGTAAATAAATAAATAAGATGGACAAAATAGCTCTTTTAAAGAAGTATGTATAATTTACCATTTCTTTGAGTAAAACAACAGAGAATAGGTTTTGTAGGTTTATTTATAACCTAAGTGGCCCCAGCTTGTTTTTCCAAAAATAATTTGATAATTAGAACTTTTGAAAGTCTACTATAGCGAGACACTGTGCTGAACTTTGTACCCACTCTCTCATTTAATGCTGATATCACTTGTGGGAAAGACCTGTTTTAGCTCATGTTTCAGACAAGGAATCGTGAGCATAAGTTTTAGAGACAGTTTCAGAGGCATCTGAATCTCTGAGAGCAACTACACCAAGACCACACAACTTTAACTGACAGAGCCTTGAGTCAAAGTCAGGTTGGTCAAATTCCCTAATCCATAATCACTTCATCACAAGTTATTTTCTGATAAAAGTGTTGTATTTCCAAAATTTGTATTTTTCTACTGTCAATGTAGAAATGTAGGGTTGGGGAAAGAAAACTTGCATTAGGAGGAGTCTTAAACTCAAATGTACACAGGAAACTGCCAAGTAGAGCAAGAGGCAGGTGGGGAGTGTGGCAGTGAACCCACAGTGGTCTCTCTCTGGGGGCAGCTGTTACCTCCAGTTCATTGTGGTCAGAAAGAAATAGTTTAGTTTTGTCACTAAACTTTTTATTGTTCCAAAAGAAATTGGAAATCCAGATTTTTCTGTAAAATATTGTGACTTTAACATATTTTCATTTAATTTATTAAAAAGAAAAACTGGTTACAGTTGTAGAGGAGGAATAAGTTCTGGTGCTCTGTTGCACAGTAAGGTGACTGTGAATAATGATATTTTACTGACTACTTCAAAACAGCTAAAAGAGATATTTTTGATATTCATACCATAAAAACATAAATATACAAGGTAATGGATATGCTGAATACTCTGATTTATTTATTAAACAATGTATACATGTGTGTACATAAATGTGTACAATTATTGGTCAAATAAAAACAGTAATAATTTTTTTAATATCAGAAAACAAAAAACTGTACAAGCCAACAGAATACACAGAGATAGGTGTTCAACGTCTCTTGATTTGTTCATCAAAGTAATCACCAGAGAAGTAACATGCCTGCTCCAACAGTACTGCTGTTGCCCATATTTTAGAGCTATTCCCTGGAAATGTCCTTTGGAACAAGAAGATGGGCTACACCAGGAAGTCAGTCTTATCACAGTTAAAGCCCATCATCCACTTCTAAGTCTGTGCAGGCATCTACCTACACCATTTCATGTATTCCTCCAATGCTTCCATAGGGCCTTATCATTCTTCTCTTTTTGGTAAGAAAACTGGTTCAGAGAGGTTGAGAGTCTTATCCAGGGTCACAGAATCATGAAATAGCAGAGCAGGACTGGAACCCAGGTCTTCCTGGCTTCTAAGTCTGTGCTCTTAACCTCTGCACTGTGCTATCTCCCTCAGGATCTATAAATATTCAAGAGTTGTCCTGGGCTTTGCTTTATTGGGTGCCCAGTGTTTGTCAGGACTGGATGTCAGGGAGTATGGGAACTAGTTCTGGAAATGAACACCTTGCCTGGAAAAGCATCTGTCTTCTAAGTAAAGTGCTTTGTGTATCGTAAAACCTTCAATTTAGCTCCATTATATTTTAGGTCCATGAGGGATAGATTGCAGCTCCTGCCTTCCCACTGATTAGAGCATCCTATTTACGTGTATACGGTACCTATTAGATGGCGCGCCTTGCAGAATTAGCTCCCTGATGAACGGGTATTATTTCCCCCTCTGCTGACATGCAGCAGCTGTCTGCACTCATTGTGTTCAAGCTTCTGCACATGAAGAGGGGATGCCAGGGGAAATGGTGCAAAACTCAGCAGTCACAGGTCCTGCCTTCACCCTCACAGAAGGGTGAAAACATGTCCTACTGATTGGATTTACTGGGTAAAAGTGCACAAGCCGATTGATCAGCCTTGGCCTCATTACTTCATCTGTTAGATGAGAATGATTTTTTTTTTTTTAGTAGAATGCAGGATCTGGTCCAGAAGAACTGTTGAGATAAATCTGGTTTTGCTCCAACTTCTGTGACTCCTGGAGTCAGAATATGTCTTAAGTGTTGAGGATGTCTGGGCTTAGTGTTTCAACTGCACTTATACATAAGCATTTGTCCAGTGTCTATCATTATTTTCTTTTAGATATACATGACATTAGAATGTATTTTGACATATTGTACACATATACATTATAACTTAGTCTAAATAGCATCCCATCTTGTGGTTGAACATGATATGGAGTTTCACTGGTGGTGTATTCATATATAAACTTATATGTCTGATCCATTCTACTGTCTTTTCTACTTCCATCTCCTCTCCCTTATCTTCATTTTCCTTTGTCTAATCCAATGAACTTCTATTCTTCCCTCATCTCCCCTTATTGTATGTTAGCATCTGCATATCAGAGAGAACATTTAGCCTTTTTTTTTTCAGTATTGGCTTATTTCCCTTAGCATGATAGTCTTTAGTTCCATCTATATATGGGCAAATGCCATAATTTCATTCTTTATGGCTGAGGAATATTCCATTGTGCATATATATCACATTTTCTTTATCTATTCATCTATTGAAGGGCACCTAGATTGGTTCTATAGCATAGCAATTATAAATTGAGCTTCTATAAACAGTTATGTGGCTGCATCACTGTAGTATGTTATTTTAATTCCTTTGGGTATATACTGAGGAGTGGGATAGCTGGGTCAAATGGTGATTCCATTCCAGGTTTTCTCAGGAATCTCTATACTGCTTTCCAGAGTGGTTGCACCAATTTTCAGTCCCACCAGCAATGTATGAGTATACATTTACCCCCATATCCTCACCAAGATTTATTGTCACTTGTATTCTTGATAATTGTCTATGATTATTTTCTACATGGCTAGCCAGTTGTCCTGAGACTGCTTATTGCAGTTTGAACTGCCAGTTTTATCATATATCAAATCCCAAGGTCCCCATATGCTCATCTGTTGATGTGTTTATCTCCCTATCTATCCCACATGTTAATAGTATAGCTTGGTATCTGGAGGAGCAACTATCCCTACTTTCTTCTTTTAAAGTAGTCCGTTTGTGCTCACCAGGGTCACAGCAGGAAACAGGACAATCAAAAGGGGGTGACTGGAGAGTTTCATGAATGGATTGTTGATAGAAGTGCAGGCAAGGACAGGGACATAATTAGTGGTGGGGAAGTATCCAGAGACTAGCAAACATGGGGATTTACCACATAAGGGCTTAGAGAGATGCAAGTATGGGAACCCAGAGATGCTCTATGGAGAGGTGTCTGTGGAGGGATTTGAAGCTGAGGATGGCAGAGTTAGAGTTATGTCTAAAAAATATTGCCCTGACATTGTGGTGAACTGAGACCAGCAGAGGACTGCATTTGAGGCTTGGTGAAAATGAGCACATAAACTCATAAATCTGATACAGGTAAGTAATATCTACTGCAATGAACACAAAATGTCCCTTTCCAAACTAAAGACACCTAAGCCAGGGGATGATCACTGAGGTCAAGCCTCCCCAGTTTCTTTACAGGGGTGGCCCTAGTATTACCTGTGGGATTTTACAACTTGATCCCTGCCACTCCAGACGTTCAGCATCATCTGCATCTGGCATCTGGGTTCTGGGATCATGCCACTATCTTGATACATTGTCACAGGGACCTGATCATGGCCAGGCATCAAACATACATGATCACTTGCAGCTCTAAAATGTGACCTGACTGTGATACATACAGAAGTTTGGTCTGCTGTATCCAAGGCCTTCAGGGTACTAGGCAGGGTAGAAAGGGCAGGAAGAAATAATTCAGAGATACTTTTCAGTGTTTTGGGGGACATGATAGGTCTGAGATTCCTATAACATATTTTGCATTATAGGTGTGAAGGCTTAACTTAAAAACTTTTCTTTCTGGGCACCGTGGTGCAGGCCTATAATCCCATTGGCTCAGGAGGCTGAAGCAGGAGGACTGCATGTTCAAAGCCAGCCTCAGCAACTTAGAGAGACACGTCTCAAAAGGCCGGGGTTGAGGGGGGGGGTGTTCATTGGTCAAGCAACCCTGGATTCAATCCCTGGTACCAAAAAAAAAAAAAAAAAAAAAAAAAACTCACTGTTTGATGGTATCTCAGTAGATAATGAGAAAGTCTCCATATAGCCTGTTCATTCATAGAAACTACCCTTAAATAAAGCCTCAGAAGGACTGGGTCTTTGCATACCTAAAAGTCTTACAGTCCATCTGGTCTTTCATATGCCAAACAGAAGCATTCAATTAGATGCTTATAATTAGGGTTTACTTCTATGGTTGAAGTGGTTTCTCCTGGCATCAGTGCCACCTTGCCAAACTTATTTTATTTCCTTGATTTTGAGGGAACGTGTGTGGTTGGTGTGACATAGACGCACTGACTCCAGACTTAGCCAAAGACAAACTCCTACTCTAGCAGAGGAGGAAGAGACTCTCGTGTATGCAGAATCAACATGCTGATCCCAAACAGGAATCAAAGCCAACAAACCTCTAACATTTCATTCACATTTTTTTTTCTTTCTGCCCTATCACGAGTTATTAGGATTTTAGGAAAAATATTTTAGAACTTATGAATTGCATGAGATTTTTTTTGCAATCAGCTGAATAAGGCATTCATGGTACACACAGCCCAGCATGAGGCACTGGGATTTAGAAATGGAATTCTGACCTCCCAAAAAAGTCAGAAGGATAAATGAATTATTATATGGTGGAAGACATAGAATCATCCAATTACACACAGATCTGGTGACCCACCAAGGAAGCAGCTCTGCAATGAAGAACTTGAATAGAGGAGGGGTGTTCTTTGTGTTTGAAGAGAATTTGATGATGATGATTTTGTTTTCTAAGTGAGAAAATTATATATATAATTTTTTTTAACTGTGATTAGCTGTATTCTTTCTGTCCAGGTACCTGGCATATTTCTTTCTATCCATAGCCCTCTCCTACACTCTGTCCCAACACCTCAGCACTTCCCAGTAGACTTGTCCCATTTATTTTTATATGCTTTTTTTGGTTTAGTTTAGCTTTTATTATAAAAAAATTTCAAACCAGCAGAAACAGAAACTATTATTACATACCCCTAACCCCATACTCACTATCTGGCTTCAATAATTATCAATATCTAGTCATGGAGTCCAAATTCCAGACATCATATTATTTTATTTGTAAATACTTTAGTGAGTATCTCTAAAAATTAAGATTTCCTCACCTTGGAAAAAAATATGTGACTAATTAGCACTAAGTACTTAATAGCATCAGCTATCCAGTCACTATTCATAGTCCCCTGATTATCCCTGATTATATTATAGAGTTCTACAACACATTATGTTAAATAATGTTTATTTATGTGCCACAAAAGTTCATATGCCTTTTTATTTTTTTTAAAGGCTTACAAAAATACATAGAAGGAAAATGAAAGATTAAGGTGTTTTTGTTTTTACTGTATTATCTCCAGGATCTAGCACAGTGCCTGGAGGTCCCTTCAATTAATATTTATTGAACGAAGGGAGGAAGTTAGGATGTTCAGAAGGAGGGAAGGAACAGAAGGAGAGAGGCCTGAATCCCTAGCCTCACTTCCTGCTTCAATTTTTTGAATGGACCTCTTTATGAAAGCATAATTTGATTCCCCTGTGGTGACACTGTGTGTACACCTTCTGTCCTGCTTTCCCCACATGGTAGTTTAAGTGTTTTTCATCAGTCCCTGGGGTGGTTGACAGAGCTTCCTGCCTCTACTGGGTCCCTCGTATCCCTAGCCCTGGCCACAGCCTCTCCCCAGTTCAGCTCAGAGCTCCTGGGGAGGTGGAGGGGGAGACCTTCACCTCACAGGCTGCAGGATAATCAAGGCTTTCCAGGCCTCAGAGCAACACCATGTAATGCTGGCATTTACTCAGCTGGCACTGTGCTAAAGGTCATTTTTAAAATATTTATCATTTAATTTCCTGAAATTGTCCACCCCACGTGGGGGGGCAGTTTACAAAGTAGATGAAGAGCTAATAATTCTAAGGCATTTGGGGAGATTCTTCATCTGGCAGGAGTGCTATGATTATAGCCCTGATATTAGCAGAGCCCAGAAGTGTTAGAAGGGGAATGCTGGAAAGGAGTGATATTTCTAGGGTATCTCAGATTGTGGTAAATAAAACTCTGAGCATGGTAATCACTGTGTTAACATTTTGGAGTGGAAACATTTCCATTCCATTTAGTCTGTTTCCATCTCTCAGTTAACCTAATGCATAGTGATACACTCGAACTATTTTGAGGTTCCAGGAATTAAGTGTTCTTATGGTATGTCTTACAGAGCTTATTTACCTATAAGCACATCCCACACTTGGAAATATAACTCTGCAGTTATTGGTAGAAATGAGCAAGATAATATAAAGATTTTAAACCTAAGGCATAAATTTAACCAAAAAAAAAAAAAAAAAGAAAAAGAAAAACCGTCACCAGATACACTTCCTTTCCTCTCTTATTTTAAAGGGTTGCAAGATGTTGGTGCAAGATGATTGTTTTTTTTTTTTTTTAATTATTTAGTACCTTCTATATATTGTGTTTTCCCAATAGTGGCTTGTTTAAAATTTTCCTCTTAAGCATGCTTGATGAACTGCTAAGTCAATAGGCAATGGTCAGGATGGGGTACCTATCATGTTCAAGAGCAAGAATTTTGATAAAAAAAAGTATTTGCACAACACTGGATCTTTATAATTCTCTTAAGGAGATGTACCCAGGAGATTTAGAATGGCTTTGAGCTATTCCTGAGTCCTGGCTAGGGTCTCTCCACACTTTTGCATCTTGTGTATATCTCTGAAGTCAGGCTAATGTCATAACTGGCTATGAAAGTGGCCTCAGAATAGTAGTATCCTGAATCTACAGCGTGAGCATATTTGCAGACGCCTAAAAATCTGTAGCATTTGAAAACATATCACTGCTTTAAAATTTGTAGGTATGAAGTTCCATTCCTTGGTCAAGGCACATGTTCATTTCTACCTCACTGGGTGGATGTTTTCTGGGGGCTGCCTGTAGTTGCTGCCTCCCACCATGTGGAATATGGAAGCGGCACCTCATCGACTCTGTCTCCTGTCTCTTGGTCTGTTGAGGTGCCTGGCAGAGGAGATGGAAGTGAGAAAGCCCTCTCCTTGGCACTTGGGACAGATTTTTATTTCTGTAAAATGGGGATAACACCCCTTGTCCCTTCACCTCAGCAGCATGCCAGTGGCACAAAAGGAGTGTCCCCTCCAGAAATACAGTAGGCAAAAGAAAGAAAGTGTTCTCATTATACTACAATGTCTATTAAGAATATATAGTGTGAAAATGATTGCTGAGATCAAGCACCAGTTCATGAAAAGAAAAGCCAAAGTAATTTTTAAAATAAATAAAAAGACATTGTTCTGTTAGACATAAAAATGAATCGGCAGGGTTCTGCAGATTACTTCTTGACCCACTGCAGTAACACCTCCATCATTTAGGACTCCCAGGAGTGATGATGATGGTCATGACCCTGACTCATTTGTGAACACTGCGTCACTGTTTGCAAAACCCTCTCGTGTCTCTTCTCTTACAGGATCCTCCTAGGAGCCTAGACAGATAGCCAGGACTTATTATTTCCATCAAACGGGGAGAAAACTAAAGCCCAGAGGGCTTATGTGGCTTACTTAGGGTCACAAGTTGAATAGAATCAGAGGAGGAACCCAAGCAATCCCAGAGCTATCTTTCTTTGAGGATCAGCTGAATGTATCCCACTGTTGCTGTGGAAGTGCTGGTGGTGACTCTGTGCCCCTGGGACAGGTATTTCACATGCATGTCGGAACCTTACAGCCAGTCAACAGGCAGGGAGAGTTAGGATCTCTTTTTAGGTCATGAAAACTGAAGGGTAAGGGAAGGGTTGCAAGTACCTGTGGCCACCCAACTAACTCCAGGGACTTGAGTCCAGGACTCCATAGAGTCCCTCAGGACCACTACCTCTCATTCCTGCAAATGTATAAATATAGAAAGAAGGGGAGTTCCCAGTCTTCTTGGAGCAATATCTAGATGCATCAAAGACACCCACTGAAGGGCACTGACACCCTGCCTTGCCCAGGTGTCCCTGACCACTGACAAGTGGTCATTGGGTGGCTTATAGCACCACTGCCCAGGGTGACTTGGTTTCAAAGCTGCAAATCTAAGAAACAATGGAGAGGATCTGCCGTGGGTCCCTCAAACACCTGGCATGGGAATCTTGCTCCTCCCCCTTTAAGGTTTTTATTCTGGCTTCTAAAAGCATCAGAGTAATTTTCATTTCTCATCTTGACAGACACTCAATTGTGTAAATTTGTTCCACTGCGGTCCCATGATTTGTCACTCTGGTCTCATATGTCAGTGTGAGCTAGCTGTATGACTTTGGCTAAGGTGCTTAATTTTCTGGGTCTCAGGTTTTTGGGGTTTTTGTTTGTTTGTTTGTTTGTTTTTGCCTGGGATTTATACATTTTTTTTAAAAAAAAATTATTCTAATTTATTTTTTTCTATAAAAATGGAGTTTATAAGACATCTCCTCTTCTTCACATGATTTTTGTGACTTTCAATAATGTCATTTGTAGGAAATTCTTCTTAAGCTGCCAATACTCTACATAGGTTTTACAGAGAATTGTGTTTTTATGGTGGCTTATTTTTAGGACAGACTTAAATCTTTTGAACTTCAAATTCTTTGTTGTCTTTTTTAAATTGTTGTTTTGGGGGTTTCTTTGCATATATCCTATGGAGAATTATCCTGTGTCCTTGAAACTTTAGTTTTTCAGCACATAGAATCAAAAAAAGAGATGAATTAATTTTCGTTTTATCCTCCAAAGCTACTGTAAGTCAGATCTCTTTGGTAAATGGGAACAGTTGAGTACAAGAAAATGCTACTACATTCTCTCTTTTGTAAATAAAACTTTACTAGCACCTTCAACTATGTTACTTTAACCACAAAAAATATATATGAATTTAAATTTTAAAGCAGGCAGATATAGCTTCACATTCTTTGGCTCTTTTATAATTTTGTGTAATTTTGCTGAGTATCAATATCCTCCCTCATAAAACGGCACCAAGTCCTTGTGAGAATAAAAATAAAATAAAATATAATAACTTGTACTTGCTATAGAGTGCCTCTCACTAAATGCTCATTTTCCTCATCTAACTTCAACATTCTCCAGGACCCATTCATCAGGATGCTAAGTGCAGGTCCTCCACCAATTCTACCTTTCCTGTGTTCTGGAAACAGCATCTATGAAAATAGTGTTGATAACACAAAAATGTTATTTAGTGATCACCTACTGTGTGCCAGGTAGGGTGCATGATGCTTTTTATCTAGCTTTCATTTTTAACTTAATTCTCAGCATGGGAGATAGTGATTATAAAACCACTTTATAAGTGAAAAAAAAAGAATAGGTAACAAAAATAAATAAATAAACAGCAGATTATGGATTTAGCCTCTAGGAACAAAAAAATTGATGTCTGTACTTTGTCCCAGAGGTTGGCAAACTTTTGTGAGACTCAGATAGTGAATCTTTTTCCTTGTGCAGGTCATGAGTTTCTGTCACAACTATTCAACTCTGTCTTCGTGTGGAAAGCAGCCACAGATGATAAGGAATCAAATGGGTATAGCCATGTGTCAATCCAAATTTATTTACCAAAATTATCTAGCTGGATTTGGCTCATGAGCCTGAGTGTGCTGACCCTGCTGTAAACCCACTTTTTTTTTTCTATTTGTTTTATTTTAATTGCACATCTCTGGTTGGTTGATCATGAATATATCCTTTGTAGCTTTTTCTTGGCAGTAGCTATAAGCTATTTTTACAGCTTTTCTGATTTGCCTTATTGATTGTAAGTGTTTTTCATGTGCCAGGCAGCACGTCAGACTCATTTATAAACCATGATGCATTAGAGATCGTCACAGTTCCAGGATGGCACCTTTGTGGAGTGACAGATGAGGCTTAGGAAGTCTAAGCGATTCGCAGAATCTGGTTTGTCAGGTTCAAGGGAAAGACCTTTTTTATTCCCCAATAACCACTGTAGAAGTCAGTCCAGAAAGGAGATTGCTTAGGTCAGAAAGCCTTGCTGGACTTGGCCATTGGCACATAGACTCTTGTGAACAGAGGCTGAGCCCTTTCTGGAAGGTCTGGTTTATCAGATAGATTTAAAGGGAAGAAAACTAAAGAAAACCAATTTAAGCCAAATTGCACTGAAATATTAGGTTAGGGGATGCCAGAGATGATCCAGCCCAGGAGGCAGACCTGTGCCCACCACATTTTTGCCTCCCTCTCACACTCAGGGGGCATTGCTCATCCTACCTTCCTGCCAGGCTAAACCTTGCTTTCCTCTTCTGTAATTCGAAAGTATCAAGAAACCAAAGAGCCCCATGTCTGTCCCCTGTCCTTAGCCCCTAGCTGGGAGACAGGTTTTCTTAACATTCCACTGATCTTATTTCTATGTCAACAGCCTATCCAGGCAGGGGCCCATCTCCCTGTATACTGTCATTTTTCTGTCACTGCTTCTCTTTGGTCCTCTTCTCTTTCTCTCATTCTACCCTCTTTTGTACTTTAGAGAGAACCTGGCCCTAGTACCCAGAAAATGCTCAAAAACCTTAATATATCACGTGCCTGTCTGTGTCTCCCTCTTGTTCTTTTCCTCCCTTCATTCTTCTCTCTCTCCTTTTCTTCCTCTTGGGATAAACTCCTGCGGACCAGGTTGGAGGCTGCTGCAGGACTGTCCAGCTGGCCAGCAGAGAGAGCACAGAGCAGAATTTCCTTGCAGCCTCTCTACTAGAAACATCCCACTCCTAATCTTCCATGGGGGCCAAGTACGTCCGCTGTCAGCAATGTGCACAAATCAATTAGCTGCAGGCAGTCACGCTCTGTGACTCTCTCTGTTCCCACTGATGTCACCCGGGCAGTGGTGTGAGGTAACCAATTGGAAAGAACAGACTGATTGGGCAGAGGCTGGACATGAACAGGACAAAGAAGTCCCTCAGTTCCCTGGGAACCCAGGGGCTCCCTGGCCCTAGTGTGTTGTGGGCTAACCCTTTGTTGTGCACATGACTGGTGATCAGCTGAAGCCAAGGCCTTCAGCACTCGGGGACCCTGGGGACCCCGTGGCCACGTGCCTCTCTTCTTAACTCTTAGTGCTCTCTGCTCCTCTAAGCACTCCTCCTTCCAGCCTCCCAACTCATCTCAGCAGGGTGGGAACATGTTGCCCTGTTTGGGAGATACTCAGAGCAAGACTCTTCAGAATTCAGTGTCTGTGGAGTGGCACTCTCTAGACATCTACTGTGCAGCACACGTTTCCTGGACCTGACCTTCCTGGCACCCATTACACATGTTATCTCACTTTACTTTATGAAATAGGCATATGATCCTGATTTTGCAGATCAGAAAACTGAGGGTTATTTGGATTTGGGTGATGGATGGAAAACAAGAGAACTACACGTGCATCCCAGGTTTCACTTTGTTTCCATGGTGCCCAGCACAGGGCTTGTCACCTCCTCGGCTCCCATGGAGGCTTGTGGAAACATGGCACTGAGCCATGGGTGGTTAGGTAGATGATCATGTCATGAACAGACAAAAAGGGAGGTCAGAGGAGAAACAAGTTTGGTATGGGGAGATTATTTGTCTGGATGTTGATTTATTCCACAGATATTTATGGAACACTTTCTATATTCCTGGCAGTAAATAAAACATGCAAAAATCTCTGTCATCAAGTAGTTTGCATTCTAGGAAAAGAAGGCAGAGAGTAAACAAAATTAAATGAGTACATTATACTATATATGAAAGGGTGATTAATGGTAGAAAAAGCAGGGAATAAGGAATGTTAGCAGTGGGGAGGAACAGAAACTATAAACTCAAACAGGCTGATATTTGAATAGACAATAAAGGAAGTCAGGGAGCAAATCATATAAAAACCCATAGGAAGGGTATTCCAGATAGAGGGAATCACAAATGTGACAGCCCTAGGTAGGTCCATGCCTGGAGAATGGAAAGAAGGACAAGGGTGTGACTGAGAGTAGCTGAGAAAAGTGCAAGAAAGAGTAATAGCAAGAGCATGAGCTCTGAGAGGTAAGGTCTTTAGGCCAGGGTAAGAATTTAGCTTTTCCTCTGAGTGTTGGAGACCATCGAGAGGTTCTGGGCCAGGAATGACATCATCCCTCAGTGTCTTGATAGGATCATTTGGCTGCTGAGTTGAGAACACCGGAAGGGTGTGGTAGCTGGAGGTGTGGGAGGACATTAAAAGACTATTAAAGATTCCAGGAAAGAGATGAGGATGACATGGACCAAGTGTTAGCAGTAGAGGTGGTTGGAAGTTGGGCTTGAGATGCCTGGGTGGCACAGATGCACGGGGGGCGGGGGGGCAACTAGCAGGGGCCCACCTGAAGTCAGCATCTAATTCATGCTTGATGATTAAAGAGAAAACCCAGGTAGTCAGGAGGCTTTCTCTTGGTGTGTGCTGGAGAGGCAGCCCTGTTTTGAATGGCCTGGGGTAGATGTGTACTTTCTATCATAGGCACAGTTATGTGTGAATTTGACTTATAATACGCCCCAGTCTGGAGGCTTCTTGAGGGCAGGAGTCATGTGTTCTCCATGTCCCCAGTCAGCACCCAGCCCAGGGCCCAGCACACAGTGGGTAGTAGCAGATGTGCATAGTGACTGCATGGGACTCAGGAGCTTTGCTCTCCATGAACATCTAGTTCACCTCATCCCTGGGCCTGGCTTTTTGAATCCAGATATGAGACTTGGCATATTACAGGCTGTGATAGAAAATGAACTGTACTCCTGGCCCTACCATCTCTCTGCTGTGTATGTCTGGGCTGTTTCCATGTGTATAAAATGAGCATGCAGTCATTCATTCAGCAGCATTGATAATCTCTGCCCAGAAAGCATTCCAACAAAAGCTCTCCTGGCCACTTAAAGCAATTTCTCCAACTCTTTCCCCTTCTCCAGCTTTATTTTTTTCCTCACACCACTTGCCAGTGTCTGAAACATCGTACTGATAGATTTATTGTCCGCCTCCCTAGCAAAGCATAAAGCCCATGGAGGCAGGGGGTTATGCCTGTCTTCCTCTCTGCTAAGCCTCTGGCACCTGGGAGGGTGCCTAGTACCCAGAAAGTGCTAAGTATGTGTTTATGAATGAATGAATGATTGTGGGGACTCAACAATCTACAGAAGCCTGCTTTGCAAACCAAAAAGGGCAAAGCAAATGAAAAGTGTTGGGTTTTTATTATAAATGTGCTACACGCTTAGCACAGCTCTGACCGCACCCACAGTATTTTTCAAGGAAAACATTGGTGATAATTTTTTTTTTTCAATTTGGGTTTTCTTCAAAGAGAAGAATCCTGACAACCTAATTTAAGAGAATTTCCAGGTGCGGAATTCAGCAATGGTTCTGCATCTCCTAGCAACCTCACATGGGAGCTGCTCACTGCAGGAGAGAGGTGACAGTTTCTAGTGGGTATGCTAAGTGTCAGGGATGAGGAGGGAGGACAAGACTGTCCCCAGACAGTGGAGAAGTCAGACACCACAGTATAGATCCCCCCTCATTGTGGGACTCCCTGTGAGCTGCACTTGACAAGATCCCTGCAGCCCCATTATCCTATGTTGCACAATTCCATCTGGCACATCAGACATAGTATTTACCATTTATTGAACCAGTTTCTGTGTTAATCAATTTATATGCAATATTTCCTCTAGTCCTTATTTCAACTCTGAGATAGGGTTGTGGTCAGCCCCATTTTCTATGTGAGAAAATTGAAGCATATAAAAGAAAAGTAAATTCACTGTATTAGTCAGTTTGGGCTGCTATAACAAAATATTGTAGACTGGGTAGCTTAAACAACAGAAATTTATTTTTCACAGTCCTGGAGGCTGAAAAGTCCAAGATCAAAGTTTGGCCCTTTCAGTTTCTAGTGCTGAAGGAAGCTCTTCCTGACTGACGGGTGGCCACCTTCTCACTGTGCCGTCACATGGCCTTATTCTCTCTCTTCATCCTTCTACAGGGCTGCTAATCCTGTTATGAGAGGCCCGTCCTCAAGACGTCATCTAACTCTACCTCTGAAAAATTTCATCTCTAAAATAATTTTTTTTAAATCAGACTGGGGGTTAATTCCATATATGAGTTGAGGGAGGAAGCACAGACATTTGGTCTATAGCAGTCCCATAGACAGCAAGTGGCAGAAAAAGAATTTAACTTTGATCATTAGCAGACTACTCATTCTGACTGAAGGGCATTTTGCATGATTTCTCTGTTCTGATACCAGATCCCCAAAAAAGAGGTTCTTCAGGAGGCAGCAACTGGTGTCAGACAGTTTATGTGGGCTCAGGGACCCTGACAGTATTGCTGACTACTATAGCCTCAGCACACAGTCCCTACCACATTGGGAGAGATGCTTAATCATTATATCCCACATAAATGAGTGAATGACCATGACAAAGACTCATGACAATGGTTGGGTACGAAACCTCAAAAAGTGGCTTTGTCCAGGTATCCTAGAAAGACAGGGCCCCTTGAGATCTTATCAAGAGAAGTGAGGGGAAGAGCAGACGTTAAAATTTCTGATACATGCTACATTCTTCCAGCTGCTTTTCATTTTAACCTGTTTAAATATCACAACAATCCAAAGAAAGTTGCTCCCTCTCTCTGTAGATAGGGAGACAGAAACTGAGAAAAGCATCACGTCCCAGGAGCTGAGGAGCATGGCAGCAACTCACGAAAGGTCACAGAAATGTCCAAGAAGTGTGTTTGTCTGCAGGCCCCAGCTGCCAACAGTGTGGTACCAAGAACCATGAGAGTGAAGGCCTCCTACAGGGAGGTGCTGAATGCCCACCCAGGATAGGTACAAGACCCTGGCCCTAAAGCCAGTCAGTCTTTGAACTCTTTGTACTTACTGTGAGGAAAAGATGAATCAGTCAGTCTTATAGACTTGTCTTTGGGCCTGGGAATTTTAGGGTTCCTTATGCGCTTATTCAGAAAACAGAAAGAAAGCCATAGGGTTTGGTACAGACAAGGCAGCCCTAGAATCTCTCTGCAGGACCAATGGAAAGGCACCAATATAAAGACTAGTGGGAAAATGAAGGCTAAGAGTCTGGAGACTTAGTATGGTGGTACACGCCGTTAGTACCAGCCACTCTAGAGGCTGAGGCAGGAGAATTACAAGTTTGAGGTCAGCCTCAGCAACTTAGCCAGACCCTGTTTCAAAATAAAAAATTAAAAAGTCGGGATGTAGCTCGGCCAAAAAGTCTCACTGGGTTCAATCCCCAGTACCACTCTCACTAAAAACAAAGAAGCTGGAGGACCCTCCTGGAAGCTTCACTTGCATAGCAGACACTTTTGACTGCATGCACATTTATTTGATGGGACCAAGGACTAATGGAAGTGATACGGAGGCAAAAGCACCCCTCCCCCAAACCATTGAGAATGCTACTTATGGTTTTAAAGAAGAAAGGAAGGTTTCTAAGATTCATCCCCAGTGATGAGCAAATTGGTCTCAAGGTAGAGAGAGTGAAACCCAGGATAGAGCTTTCAGGGGACCTGTGCAGCAATGGAGGCCTCTGCCAGGCAGGTGTCTTAGTGGGAAAGGGAGAGTAAGGGGTGAGAGAAAACAGAAGACAACAAGCCATGGGAACAGGACTTAGGAGGCAGCAGGAATCACAGGAATGTGTTCTATTTGTTCAGTCAAGACTGATTGTGTGATTGCAAATCACTTTCAGATGCTTCATTTTGAAGAACTCTTTGCTGTGGCCCTGAAGCACTCAGGGAAATAGTATTGTGCCCATTTGACAGAAGAGAAAAGTGTGATTGTCAGGGGCTAAGTAACTTTTCAAAGAAAGTTACCAGGAAATGAGAATGAAGCTGAATTTTCTATTCCATCTCCAGTTTTCCTTTGCCTGCCCCTATGACAGCAGATGACTGTAAGAATTGGGATTTGGGAACAGGGACATGGAGCTCATTCTGCAGAGGTGGCAATTAACAGCTGCAGCAGCTCCAGCCCCCCACTTTCCATCCCATACACACGAGTTATTACTATTATTAAGGCTACTCCTGCTATAGCTATGATTGAGTGCCTACAGTATGCCACACACCGTGCTCAGCATCTGTCTGAATTAATTCTCAAAACCTCTGGAGGTAGGCATTGTTATCCTCATTTTATAGATGACGTGTAGGTAGAAAGAAGAGACGTACTCAGAGTTTGAGGGCGACAGTCTGACTAACATCAAAGCCGTGCATGTCAGACTCTTAGCACCTGAATCAACACATGGCGTTTATTTTCATCATGCTTAATGATCATCACTGTTAGGAGGAGGGTAGAATGGTCTCTGTGGGATTACAGCTTCGTGAATAGTGGAATGAGCTAAAATGGACTTTGGGGTTTGACTTGGGAATGTCTACTCTTGGCCTATCTTATGTCCTTTGGACTGAGACCAGGTGGTCGTGACACTCTCAAGGAACAGTCTGCTTTTCTGTCAACTTAATGGAGTCATGTTTCCCATCCCACCCTCACCCTACCCCCACTGCCCAGGGAAGGACCAGAGAGAGTCTGAATTTCGTGAGGTTCCCAGATGCTTCTGGATTATGTAGTAAGCAGTAGTAAGCATCTCATCCACAAGCCCCACCTACCTCAAGTAATCCATTCTGACATTCTAAAAAGGCTTCAATAAAAAACTGACCTGAGATCCTGCTGCTGGTGTGGAACTACCAATAAAGTAGAGTTAAGAGATAATTTATTAAGCGCCTACTGTCTGCAAGGAACTTCTCAGCAACATGGGAACCAGGTAATTATTTTGTCCTTTATCGATGAGAATACTGAGGTATAGAGAGATAAGGTCATTTGAATTCTTGTAGCTAATTGGTGAAACAAGAGTTTGAACTCTAGTCTTTGCCCCTCTGAATTGTATGCTTTTTCTATAGATCCACATTAGGTATATAAAACTACCCAGTGATTAAGAGATAAGACTCTTGATACATTATTTATGAAAACATGAAACTGTGTGTCTTACAAATTGTCAAGGCTGTGTTGATGTGAATTGTTATTATCAATAATCAAATAATATGGAATTTAATGAGACTAATAGCATGAAAAATTTTGAGAAGATATAAGCATGTAAATCAGTATTTAAGCAAAGCCTGACATTTGTAGCACTGTCATGTAAATACAGAAATAGGAAAACCCAAGAACGATGAATATCCATTGAGAAAAAAGCCCATGGCACTAGAGAAGAATGAAACAAAGAAAAAAACACCCGTGTTACTTGGCTTTGCTTCATCCCCTTTGGGTTCAGAAAATAGAATTGAGACAAGACCAAAGGGGGTGGGTAAAGAGTTTGAACAATGAACACACATTACCAGCATCAGCTGGGTATCTTGTTAGCATTAACCTGATGCATTGCAAGTGAGCTGCAGTTAGAACAGTAATTACAGTAAATAGAATCCATTTGGAATCCTCAAGCAAATATGAGCAGGGAAGAAAGATGAGCTGAAAAAAATCCATTACCCTTTGGAAGTTATGGAAGCTTTGGATGGCAGTGATTTCGACTGTGAATTGCATCTGACTAAGAAGCAGCAATGTGAATGAATCTATCTCCGCTCTCAAGTGTGTTTAGATGGTAAATAAAATGAATTACCTAACCATTGCAGCCAAGTGCAGTTTCCTGAAATATTTGTCTTGGTAATATAGGGAGAAAATTTAGGTAGAATTGGGAAGTTGGCTTGTCTACTCTGCTTCCTGTCGTGGCTGCTAGATTTTTTTTCTGCACAATAAAATATTGCCATTTTGCAAGTCAGAAGGATGGGACAGGGTGATGCAGGAGAAGGTAGGGAAGGATTCTGAAACTCAATGTAGTTGTCACTCTTGAGTGTGGTCATAGTGATTTTATTTTCAATGACTCCCATCGCTGTCCATGAGCTCTGTGCCTGTAAGCACCAGAGTTCCAACCAGTTCAGCTGGGGCAGCTGCAGGGACATGAGACTTTCCTGCAGGTCTGGGTCTCTCTCATTCCCTGGCTCTGCCTTCAGCCTTCCCTCTGTGCTTGGCTCCTGGTGGAAGCTTTGGATGTTAGTGATTTTGACTGTGAATTGCATCTAAGGTCAGGCTCTCTTCTCTGGCTTACTGACTGCTACTTCCCCAGCTCAGAGAGATTTCTTCCCTAAGTTTGCAGTTCACTGAAGCCTCCTGCTCAGAGCAGCCTCCATGGCCACCATGTGAGTAATATTGAAATGCTCTGGGGTGCATGGTCTGGAAATTGGGAGATGTGGGCTCTATGAGCAAGTTTTCATATATCCATCCATTCATTTAAAAACATATTTATTAAGTGTCTGTTCCAGGCATTGTCCCAGGTCTGGGAGTATTTGAAGAATGTTTTCCCATGTGGAATCTGGGATGCCCCCTTGATAGTGGTCTTTAAAATGCAAAGAAAATGCAGACAATGGAAAAAGAGAACTACCAAAAACATCTCTGGGATGCAGCTGGGAAAAGTGCAGGGTGCCCAAGACTTCACCTGTGTTCTTTGTGCCATCGGAGGGGGATCAACCAGGGGCAGCTGCCCCATTCCCCCTATCCCAAAGGACCCCAGATGGTGACCTTGGACATCTTCTTGTTGATTCAATGCCAGGACAAGAGATAATTAGCAATGATAACAAGCTCATTAGTTTCTTAGAGAGCAAGGAAAAGAATCAAGGTAGAGATGGGAAAAATAACACTCTGGTCTTGATCCTTTTCTCTCCCTCTCTCCCCACCTCTCTTTCTCTTTTTCCAACTTAGCTATACTCCCTCTTCTTTAAACCACATAGGCGTTAGTATGAACTTCTGAAGATGAAGCAGGTTGTTTTTTTATTTTTTATTTTTTTGGTACTGGGGACTGAACCCAGGGGCGCTTAGCCACTGAGCCACATCCCCAGCCCTTTTAATATTTTATTTAGAGACAGGGTTTCACTGAGTTTCAACCCTCACTAAGTTGCTGAGGCTGATTTTGAACTTGTGATCCTCCTGCCTCAGCCTCCTGAGCCTCTGGGATTACAGGCGTGCTCCACCTCACCTGGCTTGGTGTTGTTTTTATCAAGCATCTAAATTCTAAATCCTCTAACAGCTGCTTCACAATAGGTTAACACATTAAAATGTTCACCAGGAATTATTTGTCAGCCCCATTTTACAGGTGGGAAACTGAGAACCAGGGATTTAAAGCTCAGACCCTGGAGCAAGCAGAAGCTCTAATCTTTCCCATTTGTGAAACCTTTGATTAATCACTTCACCAACTTGTGCCTGAATGTTCTCATTTGTAAAACAGGATGATTTCAAATATCTGCTTCATAAGGAATTACATGGAGAAATTAACTAGCATGCATCTAAAGCATCTAACCCTATGCCAGGCACAGAGCAGGTGCTAAATAAGTGATCTTTCTTACTTTCTCCAGGGACCAGCAGCAGAATGCTCCCTATCCCCATGTCCCCAGGCCATTCATGCTAGGGGTGGGCCTCAGAGAAGCAAGCTTTAGTGATGCTCAGATGAACTGGTAGTGTGAGACCTCAGAAGCCCACTGTGCCTCAGGGGACAGCCACCAAACCATTGAGACTCAGTCTGGCTGGCTAGGGAGATGAGGCGGGTGGAACCTTATCCTCAAACACTGCACAAACATCCCCCCAAAGGCCCAGTTCAGACGGAGGACAGGAAGGAAAGTATCAAGTTCATGCAAAGCTGCAGTGCTTCAGGGGTGTGGGCCAGGGAAGGGGAGCGTTTCAACAGCACTGGGAATGGCTGAAGGTAATTAGCCCAATTGGAAGCCAGATGACTCCAGGCTGGCACCCTTGCCCTGGATCTGAGTCCCAGAGCGAAGCTGCTCAGCCTTGCCTGTATGCTGTAATCACCCAGCTTTAACAAATGCCATGCCTGGGTTCCATTCCCAGAAACTTTGAGTTAGTTGGTTTGGAGTGCAGCCCAGGAACTAGGAATTTTAAAACTCCCCAGGTGACTCTTGTGTGCAGTGAGGGCTGAGAACCCCTGGCCTAGAGAGCTGTCTGGGAGCCCCTTGGACTTTCAGCTCACAGTCCTACAAGAGACAGAGTCCAGGCAGCTCCCCATGTCCATGTGCCCCAGTGTTTGCCCAGCTGCCCACTCTCCTCCCTTTTTCCTTCTCCCTCTGTGCTTTCTCTTGCCCACCCCAATCTAGCTCCTATATCTTATTCTGTCCCTTGGCCTTTGCCACAAAGTCCATGGTCTCACACTCCCAGAGCCTCCCCTGGCCCTTGAAGCTTGCTCTCCACTTTTGCTCAGTCCATGTGCACTGCCCCAAAGCCCACCTCTCACCATGGTCCATCAAGTCACACCTCCTTTGACCATCACAGGCTGGCTTCTTTGGGAAACTCTTCATCCCAGCCCACATCTGCATTCTGGGAGCACCCAGCTTGGATAGCCCCCATGGTATTTAGGAGAGGCAGCCTAGTACTTTATAATGCAGTGCTGTGCAGCCTGTGGGGCCTCAGTTTCCTCCCCCATAGTTGTAAAATCACCAGTCCAGTGTGCTGTGCACCTTTGCAGTGAGGTTTAGAGAGGACAAGGACAGTCTCCACAGGAACCCAGTGCTTTGTGTGCATTCATATCCCTACCAGGACTTCTTCTGACAATGGGATTACTGTATCCATTCTACAGATGAAGAAATTGAAGTTTTAGGAAATATATTTGTGGAAGCTCACCCACAGGCATCTGGACTCTTAAATCCTGGATTTCTTTCACTTTATCATATTACACGAGGAAGGCTCAGAAAGTATAGAATAAAGTGCTTCCTGATGTTGTTACAAATAATCTAGTTTGGTAGAAGTTCTAGATTCTAAGGGCAAACATTCCATTTTTTAATATCTGTCATACAATAGGGTCGAACAAAAATACCTCCTGGCTAGGATCAGGAAGGTCCCAGTTCAGATGTATACCATGTAGTTGCTGGAGATGTTAAACCAGGTCCCAGCTGGGCACTGGGGACTCAACAATCTGCGCCATTGATTGCAGAGGCAATCAACAATCTGCGTCATGACCCTGCATTCTGGTGGAAGAGACCAACACTTACATATACATTACCACATAGTGTGTCCTGGGCCTGAGTTCTAGCTCTATCAGGTAGTGCCTTTGCAATTTTCTTTTGGCATATGGCCTAACCTCTCTGGACTTTAGGATTTTTTCACCTGTAAGGTGAGGGTGATGGTAACTATGCAGCAGCCTGTGGTGAGATTGAGGCATGATACATGTCTGGTGCTTGGGTTAGGCCTGGCACTTGAAAGGTGCTCACAAATTCTAGTCATGAGGAGCTAGAGTGTGGACACGTAGTTCCAGAGCCCAGGGGAAGGAGAAGGACTCCTGTCCATGTGAATGGGTTTTCTATTGCTGTTATGCCACATGACCAGAGAGTGCCTTAAAACAATACAAATGTGTTATCTTGTATTTTCAGAGTGAGAAGTACATAATCAGCCTCCCTGGGGGTAAAAGGTACTTCCAGGGTTTGTTCCTTCCAGAGGCACAGAAGAGGGAACACATACCCTCCCCTGATGGCTCCCCAGCACTGCCTGCAGTCCTTGGTCTGTGGTCCCACCTCAGTCTCTTCCAACCTTTTGTTTTACATCTCTTGCTGCTAACTCTGAGCCTCCTGCCTGTCTTGCCAGGACCCTTGTGATTATAGTGGGCTCACCTAGGTAATCTCCCCATGTCAATATCTTAACCACAGATTACCTTAATCATATTTGTGGAGACCTTTTTATCAAGTAAGGTAACATGGGAAAGGTTCTGGGGATTATGTCGTGGGCCCTTGGGGCAGACCATTACAGAGGCCAAGGACAAGTTCCTTAGGAAGCACATTTTTAGCCAGTTCTGGAAAAGGGAGGGGTTTGTCTGATTGACATGCAGGAAAGGACATTCCAGAAGAAGTTAAGGCATCAGGCATGGAAGGAAAGCCTGCCATGGGTGGGGTAAGATGAGGAGTTGGTGGCCATGATAGTGTGGGTGTGAGGGGTGGAATGATGGGTGGGAAGGCCTTTTATGTGGTAACACTAGAAGCCAATGTGTGTGGTAGAGCAGCAGCTGCGGGAATCCTCTCTGCAATGTGAAGTCTTGTCCAGGGAATCCTGACATTCCTCCCGGGCCCATTCTAGCCAGCCACAAGGGTATCATGTTCCAGCCAGCTTTTGTGTGTGTCTGGCCATGAGGAGCTGATAGTCCCTAGGGCTGTCACAGTTGTCTCCATTTTATCACCTTCCCCATCAGCCCCCCAAATTATAACAGAAGAATCCCCCCACACTCCCTCAACCCCACCTCCCTGGGCTCCAGAGCCCAGAGCAGAGGCTCAACCCCAGTGTGGAAGGACAAGGCCCAACACCCATTTATTGGAAGTCATTTTCCTCCTCAATATCTTCGGGAGAGGTAGACCAGCCGAGCGACATCCCTGCAGAAATAATTTTTCAATTTCTTATAATAGGACATAAAAGTAGGCCCAGGGAAATTGATTCCATTCGGAGCTCCCTTTGTAGGACACTTTATCTTCCATTGCGGCCTCTGTATTTCAGCAATTTCTAAAGCCCAAGGAAGTCATGTTTCATATTTTTTTTCGCCACCCGGCAGAAGGCTTTGCAGCTCAGCTGAATATCTCTGCTGACCTGTCACTTCCCCATGCTGCTGCCTGTGGCCACTCCTCAGGCCTGGAGGGCCCACCCCACACCAGCCATGAGCAACTGGTCAGCAACCCCACAGTGTCCCCTCTGTGTCCCCAGCAGGGGGCTGTTTCTTCTCGCTGTTTGCCCTTTTTCCTCATCCCTCTCCCTCTCTCTTTCTTTTTTCCTCTTTCTCTTTTGATATTGGTCTCCTCCCATTTTTCATCTTTTGCTCTTTCATTTCTCTTTCCTCTTCCCCGTGACTGTTTCCTTGGGATTATAGTTTAACTGTAACAACCATGTGACCAAGCAGGTTGCTTAGTCTTTTTGAACCTCAGTTTCTTGGTCTGTAAAATGAGCATAATAATGCACACCGTGCTGGGTTGTGAGAATCGCACAGTTGGACAGATGAGCACAAGGCTCCAGGAGGGAGGGATGCACACCGGGGCAGGGAGCCAGTGCTAGGCCTGCAGCTCTGCACAGGAGCTTTTGAACTTGGCCCTGACTCATTATTATGGTTTAGGTATGAGGTATTCCCTAAAGCTTGTGTATGAGACAATGCAAGAAAGTTTAGAGGTGAAATGATTGGATTATGAGAGCCTTAACTTAATTAGTACATTCATCCCCCAATAAGGCAGTACCTGTAAGCAAATAGGGTGGCTGCAAGAGGTGGGATTGGAACATGCTTTGAGGTATATATTTTGTTCCTGGGGAGCAAAGCTTTCAGCTTTCTCTCTCTCTCTCTCTCTCTCTCTCTCTCTCTCTCTCTCTCTCTCTCTCTCTCTCTCTCTCCTTACTGGTGGCATGTCTTGAGTGGCTTTCCTTCACCATATCCTTCCACCATGATGTCCTGCCCTGAGTAGTGAAGCTGGACATCTATATACTGAGACATCCAGACTCTGAAAGCATGAACCCCAAATAAACTTTTCCTCTGCTAAAATTGTTATCGTTGGATCTTTTGCTCACAGCAATGACAAAGCTGACAAAGACACTCATAAAAGTTGAAGGATGCTGTGTTTCTTCCAAACTGTACAATGTGACAATTTTCAGAAGCACAGTACTCTTCAGTTTACCAGGATTTTTCTGACCCATTACCAAGCTTGATCTCTATACTAAGGCCTTGATGGAGATAAAGCAGGTGCACTGTAGATGAGGAAACCAAGGCTCAGAGAGTGTGTATATATGGGCACCTGTGTCATGTGGCCCCGGAGCCTGGTGTTAGCTCCTCAATGGATCATGGAATTCAATGTCAGAAGGTAGCGCCTTCCACCTCTCTTCTCTGTGACTGCTGCTCTCTTGACCTCGGCCTGGGGTTGGGGAAAACCAGATCATGCTGGATCTTCCCAGAACTAAAGAGTCCTAGCTCTGGGACTGTGCTGCATGTGTGATTTCAGAGGGGGTTTCCAGTCCAGCTCATGTCCTGCTTTAAGTTTCAGTCTTGCAGATGGTGGCCCCAAAGTGAATAAGTCCATCTCCAGGGTGGCCCCGACTTCCACTCTGGCCCCTCTCCAACAGCTTATTTGGATGTGCAGATGCTCTCAGGCAGATGCTGCTCTTAGCTGGATGGTATTATCCTCTGGAGTTGAGGAAACTGAAGCTCAGTGAATGTTACTTGCCTATGATTCCGCTGGGATTTAAATCCAGGTCTGACCAAAGTCTTTAGGACTTTTTTGGCCTCAGGGATGTCGAAGGACTAACTCAATGTCATCTAGAATGTTTAGAATCCACGTCTGCCTGTGCCATATTCCAGAGTACTTTTCACTGCATGCTCTGTGTAAGAGCATTTAGACTGCTCTATGAGACTGAGAGGCCAAGAGCCAGGGCTCTGGAGAAATAAATAAGTGGGTTTCAAGCCAATTTCCACCCACAGGACTACCCCATGATGAAAGAGAGGACCACAGCTCCCTTGGGTAGTTTGGGCCAGGGCAGAGGTCACTTGCTAGAGATGCTGTGGAGGGAATTTTGACTTCTGCTATCTGGGTGGTAGTCAGGAGCCATCCTGAGCCAAGGATTAGATGGTCCTCTTAGTTCCCAGGCCTGACCGGGAGCTGAACCCAAGTTGACAGCAGCTGTCGTTCACAAACAATTCCCAAGGGAGAAGGAAATATTAAAAAAAAAAAAAATTCCCCGGAAGAATCTGGAATCTTAAATGAAGTGGCAATTCTTGCCATCTGTGGGTAGGGATATGTAAACCTCCCTAGTTCTTATTATGGTCGAAAAGTCCTGAGTCTGATTAATGGCTTCAGCCATTTGTTCCACAAGCATCTCGGGCATCTCTTCTGGGGCTAGCCCTGTTTGGCTGTGGGGATGCAGTAGTGTGCACAATGACGTTGTCCCTCTCCTTTCAGTGTCATGTTCTGTGGAGGAGACAGTTAAGAAACAGATCCTTACAAATCCATTTTCCTAGCACTGTCTCTTCTTTCTGCTGAGACTTGGTGGATAGTTAACACAATTTCTTATAGCCTGAAAAATAACGAAGGCCCATGGAGAGAGAAGAGCTCTCTGGACTTGAGCTGGGAAAGATGCTGATGTCATCATGAGAGCCTGATTGGTCTCAGAACCTCTGTGTTTCTCAGGCTGATCATCTACCAAGTGCGGAGAACAGTACTTACTTTGCCCCTGTCCTGGGTGAGGTCATGGATAGCATGCAACAGAGACCCCCCTGGAGGTGACCCAGGGGAAAGGTGTCCTGTGATATGGTACCAGAGATCTTTCAGGGAGTCCAAAGACAAGAACCCAGTGCAACAAGCCTCATAGCAAGTCAACATGGAAAGCTAGCTGCCAGACACTGAGGCATCTTGTGTCTCTGTCTCTTTCTTCATGTCTATTCTGTTCTCCTCTTTGCTTCCCCAACTCTTGCTTTCTTGTAGATTATAATCCCAGAAAGTCTTGACCTTCCAGGGCCCATCCTGGTCACCCTGGACTTCTCAATAGCCCCTCAATTTTTACTTTTTTTTTTTTAATTTCTACCTTCTACTATCTACTGCAGTCTCTGCTCCCCAATTCCAACTCCAATTGATTGAAGGAGGAACGTAACCAAGACAAACCCTGAGCTATTGGATAGTCAAGGGTTGTACCCTCCTGGAAAAGTTTATTTGGGGGCTCACAGTTTCAGAGGTCTCAATCCATAGATAGCAGATTTCATTCCTCAGGGCTCAAGGTGAGGCTGAACATCATGGCAGAAGAGTGTGGCAGTGGGACGCAGCTCACATGATGATCAGAGAGCAGAAAGAAAGACACTCCACTCTCCAGATACAAAATATGTCTTCCATAGCCATGCCTCCAATGAATCTCTTCCTCCAGCCACACCCCACCCACCTCCAGTCACCATTCAGTTAATCCCATCAGGGATTAATTCGTTGATTAGGTTAAGGCTCTAGCCCAATCATATCTCCTCCAAATCTTGCATTATCTCACACATGAGGTTTTGGGGGACATCTCATATCCAAACCATAACAAGTACCCACCCTGTTCCAATCAAATGTGGTCACAGTGGGATATTATCACATGACACAAAGCAGGGTTGGCTCCAGATGGGAAAGTTTTCTTAGAAAGTGATGCTGCTTCAGTCACCATAAAACATCTGGTACACACCTACTCTGCCTCCCGAGTTGCCTCCACCAGTTGAATGAGGTTTATAAAGCACCTATGAGACTGATTTCCTGTGCACAACAAGGATTTATTGAGTAACTACTATTTCCAGAAGACCTGAGTAAATTTTAAGGTGCTATGCTGATGTGAGGTGTGAGAATTACTGACAAGTACTAACAAAATGTCAATGTGGCAAAGGCTGGCTTGGCTGGCTTTGGGCCAGGAACAATTAGCTTGGTAACCTCCTTGTTCTCATGGCTGTTTGTTTCCCTGGAGCCTGGGGAGACTGTGTCTTGAATGTGGATTTCTCAGAGTGGCTCCATGCTGTGTCCCTGAGTAGGTCTAGGACTCAGCCTTGGAAATTACAATTTGTCTCATCCTGCTGGGCACAACTGAGTAGGCACTGCTGTGCACACTGGCCAGTCCCAGCAACTGGGGGCATCCTGGGCAGCTGGCCAGCAAGAGTGACAGGCAGCTTACCTCTTTCTCTCAATGGTTCTAGAGAGCACAGAAGGATGGAGAGGGTCTCAAATATGTTGCATCTCCACTGGGCCTGGATCTTCCCATACCTTAACTTTTTTCATCTTCTAATTTTTATCAAGGGAGCATTATATTCCCCATTTTAAAGATGGCAATAATGAAGTTAAATTAAGTAATCTGCTCAAAGTAGTAGAAAATAAGTGGGAACTCTCTAGGCTTCTCAGTGTACTGTGGAGCTTGTAAGCATACAACCAGCCAATTCTTTCTGGGCACAAGAGCTCACTCCTCTCTGGACATAGGATTTCATCAGACTGTCTCCTGAGTTCTTCCTTTGCCAACATGCACAAAGACCCTAAGTGGAAGTCTCAGGGTGCAGACCTCATGAGTTAAGTGAGCCCATCTGGCACAGTGCTTACTGAGACACGCCCATGTTTTGAATGTACACTGATAAGCATTTGCAGTCTTCAATCCTGATTTCAAAGTTTGCCTTTCTGCCTAAACTGGATAAGAAATTGAGGCAATGGGCTGGGGATGTGGCTCAAGCGGTAGCGCGCTCGCCTGGCATGCGTGCGGCCCGGGTTCGATCCTCAGCACCACATACCAACAAAGATGTTGTGTCCGCCAAGAACTAAAAAATAAATATTAAAAATTCTCTCTCTCTCTCTCCTCTCTCATTCTCTCTTTAAAAAAAAAAATTAAAAAAAAAAAAAAGAAATTGAGGCAAATGTGCTGATGACCAGCTCAGGTAGGGTGAGAAGATGCAGCCATTTCTTGGTTTGTGTCTTCCTCGCAATGCTAATCAACCTGCCTTGTAGCAAACTAGCGGTTTCCTAGCAACGCCAAGTGATGTAGCAGGATGGCATCTATTTTGAATCTTCCTGAAGTGACCCATTGACTCTCTTTGAGCTTGGCAGCTATTGCCTTAGATAAGTGGCCTTGCTGGCAGGGTTCTGTGGCAGGGCCGGCCTCGACCACATCCCCATCCTGACTCTGGCCTTGTTCATTTTCTTGTTCATCTGAGCACTCATTACACCCCATTGCACAAGGATGGTGGACCATCGGTGCAGGACCTGTGCCATGTCATGGGGCTTCTAGAAGGAATCAGGCTGGTTTCTGTCCTTGGGAAGCTGAGAGTCTAGGAGCAAAGACCAGTTTATAATGAATCCTGTGATAAATGCTATCAATAAGGCAAGAACACAATCAAAGCGGGAGCTTACGGGAATATTTTTCAGAGGAGTTGTAAGCAACAGGCTTTGAAATAACAAGAAGAATTTTGTAGGTAGAGAAAGAAGAACAATGCATATGTCAGAGGGGGAGGGTACAGCATAAGGCGACCCCTAAAGGCATAAAAGCAACGTAGAAGTTGGTGACATTGCAGACTAATCTGAAAATCTTTCCCTTGGGATGTTAATGTGTTAGTCAGGCAAGGGATTCTGTCTCAAAATAGGAAATTCATGCTTAGAGTGAAACAGATCTCTTTATGACAGGATTTCTCTATCATACGCAACATGTTTATATTCATTGCAGTTATTCCAGATCATAAAATTATTTGCAGCATTTCCTAGACTCATTGACTCCTCAGAGCATTCCAACCATCTTTTAGGCACTGGATTTCTTGCACCCTACCTTAGAACATGCTAAGCTACCGAGTAGCTTACAGTGTGGAGTTGTTTCCCAGGGATGCTTTCAGATAGGGGCTGACCCCCAGGGAGCCTCTGTCAGGGTAGAATAAGGTTGGAATTTTCCCCCTGAAGGTAATGAGCACCAAGGGAGGTTTTAAGCAGGGCCCTGGGATTGTAGAGCAGGCAAGCCAGAGAGGGGAGCCTGGGGACTGGGATTCCAGGATGGGCGCAATGATGAGGGTTACTTTTTGATGTCTCTTGCTGTGTGTAGATATCTCCTGACACCTGAGATAGGTCAGGGGACTCAGCCACGACCCAGGACAATCACACTTAAAGTCATTGTTGAGGATCTCCAAACAGGCCCACTGGCCCACAGCAGTCGCCTGCCAGCTTGTATGTGACACTATAAGGTATTCTGGTGTTCTGCAGCAATTGTTTGCTTGCAAGGCGGCTGGGATCTGCTCTCTGACTCTCACGCTTGTTTTTGTTAGGGCTGTCATTCTGTTTACTTTCTGCCACAAGCCCAGTTAGGTAGTCAATGGTGTTTGCTGTGAGTGGTGTTGATGGGCTCGGGAACTACAGATGACTTAGATGGATCATTCTTTGCGCTAAGAAAGGCAGAAAGTGTTGCCAGGTTATTGGATCAAAGACAGTAGTCTAAAGCAATAGTCCCATTTAAAGGAGAGGAAATTTAACAAGTATGAATGTGAAACCCTTTGGGAATAAAAGAAAGCTCTGGAGCCAGACAGCCATGAGCTCATATGGTCCCAGCTCTACAACTTGCAGTCTGGATGATCACGGACAAATCTCTTAACTTCTCTGGGCCTTGATTTTCTTGCTGGGAAATACAAATAATAATGAAAACTTTAAAATGTTGAGCACATAAAATTTGGCTCTGTAGATTTTAGGGTTAGTTTCATTTTTCTTGGGTCTTCACACCCAATATCCAGTAACAGACATAGTTTAGTAGCAGCAGCTATGAAAACAATTTTCACAGTTTCGGTTGAAAAGTTGCTTGTGGGAAGACTGCCAGAAAAGCTGATATGAGCATAGGCTCCATCAATAAACGGAGAGATTGCTAAGTCAGGGAGGAGTCAGTCCCAGCTACATGCCTGTCCAGCCTCTGTTCAAAGAGTGCCTTCCATTCTGAGTCATAGCAATGTTGACACATGTTCATTCCTATCATTCAGAGAAGAATGGTCTGGAAACTGAACCCCTAAAGATCAGATAAAGGCACCCTGGAATTTGTACATGAAAAAGAGAATGGGAAATGCCATGGTAGAGAGGAAAGTTTCACTGTTCAGATCATTGGCTAGCACATAGTAGATTCTCAATAAATATTTATGGAGGTGGATAAGAGAGCAGGCAATGAAATCAGGCAGATTCCCCGCCCCTTCTTCAAATCCCCTTTCCCTCAGATATCAATTTGATTCAGGGGATAGTCTCCCTGAGTGTCAGCTGCAGATGGAAAGCCTAATGTGCTGTGCTTTTCTAAGGATTCAGTGAATAAAGATGCTGAGTACTGAACAAAGAACTTCCTGCCAGACTCTTGGTGAAGTTCTGCTTCGGTCCCCTGCCATGCTCACTGTTGGCTGGCAAATCCTGTTTCGTGGAAGGGGAATTGGGCATACCTCCAGAGTTCCAGAGTTCAGGAACAGGTAGAAGTTTAGGTGACTTTTTCAAGACTCGAACTATTTAAGAATGATGCAGTGAGCTTCCTGGCCCCAGAGAAGTTGTGCAAGCAGAGGTTGTGGAACGTTTAGCCAGCGCAGCACACATAAGGGTAGACTAGACCTTCAAAGTCAATAATTTCTAAGAATTTCTCGTGGATAGCAATCTACCAAAGCTCGTCCACTTATCCATCTTTAAAATGAAGGAACAATGGTATTGTTCCAAGCAAAATGAAGCAATCAGTGTGAAGAGTGCTTATGAACTATAAAGCACCATGGTGTAATTAGCCCCCAGATGGATTGTGGTGGGACAACATAAGTGCATAATGTTGACCTTTTTCCTATTCTAGAAGAGATTCCCATGAAAAGTTAAGGTTGTTCAAAGTACTTTGCAGGAAGCATGAAAGTTTTAATGACTGGGCCCCCATTTTCCCTGGCCACATGGAGCTGAGATGTGGCCTCCCCCCGGGGTCTCCCTACTCTCACCCACTTTCAGTTGTTTCTTAGAACCTGAGGCCAGATTTGCTTTCTGGCCTCTGAAGTCATTGGGTTCATGACCTCAGCCCTTTATGCTAACTTTTAGGATTCAAGCTTCTGGTCCAGCCCATCATCTGCAAACCACCCACTGGCCATTGCAAAGCTGGAAAGGCAGCCAGCGTGAGGGCTGAGGGCATGGCTTCTGGTGCAGGGCCACTGCATGTCCCAGTTCTGCTACTATCTGGCCAGTCTCTCTGGTCTCAGTCTCCTTCCCAATAAAATGGGTATAATACCACTGCTTTACAGATTATGTGAGGATCAAGATGGTACCCGGCACCATAATAACCTATCATTATTAAAGCAAAGTGTCCTCTTGTCCCATGGGGTAGTGTCTCCTCGGGCTGATTGGATCTGTGCTGTAGTGCACCTGAGCACCAAAATCTGATAGGTTTTGACAACCGTGACTTCAGAACAAGTGTCCTTTCTGCATGAGCAGTGAAGGCTGCTGGAATTGGAGACCATTAGGTGGCAGGCAGGGATTCTGTCTGGAGCCTCCATGGAAAGAGGAGAGGGCTGGTAGGCTAAGCGCTGAGCCCCCACGAGGCTCCCCTGCCCTGTGGTTGCAGGAAGCGCAGTGATTTACCAGGGCCATTAAGCTCCGTTTGGCATCCACAATTTATAGCCTTCCCAGGGTGAGAGGGAACTAATGTGTCACTTACATTTGTATAACATTTAGACGTGAGTTGATGGGATTTTTCCCCTCCTGCTCTTTTTTCTCCCTCCTGCTCAATCTCCTCACCCTGCTGCAGTAGATGTTAGGGAGCAAAGAAGTGTCTCTCCCATGGAATAGGAGGAACACTGGTGTTGGTCCCCTAGCTGTCCTCCTGTTCCACCCTGTGAGCCCCTTCCATGCCCCCCAAGGCCCCCTGAGGTGAGGATTCTGCACCCCCCATCCTCTAGATGAAAAAGCAGAGGCGCTTACATGAGCCACGAGCTGGAGGTCACGCATCTGCTGAGCAGAGCTTTAGCTCTCAGGACTGGGTTCCTACGACTCTATCAGCCTGGGAAAAAATGTTGGCCATGCAAAGGGGTCACAAACAAATCCACTTATCAGTCAGGGATGGGGCAGCCCTTCTCCACCAGGCTATTGTGCTGAGTGCAGCTATGACCTTGTCCCTATACTCTCTCCACCTCCAAATCATGCAAACAGTGCAAGCAAATGCTCTTCTGATCCCAGGTGATCTCTCATTCCCTCCTTTCTGGCCAGGAAGGAGAAATATATGGTTCCCAACTCTTGCTGAGTTTTATTCATTAATGCTATTTGCCATCAGAGCTTGGCAGGGGTGGCTGACATGTCCTTGAGACCGATGATGAGGCATCTGCTGCCCCTGGTGGGAAAGCATAAAAGGGCCAGCCCTTCACTGGGATGGCCCCAGCAGCTGAGAATGTCAGTCTCTCTGTTTAGGGCTGTCTGAATCTCAGGCCTGCCATGTTAGCTGAGTAGGAGTGGACACATCACATTACATCATATCCTGTCACATCCTATCACATGACTTGGCTCTGAGCTTCATTTCCTCATATGCCAAATGGGATAGTGAAACTTCAGAGAGTTACATGGGGAGTGGGGATCCTGAAGCAGTGCTTGTGGACCCTTTGGTCTTGATTCTGGAAGTTACTCTATTTTTATTTATTTATTTATTTTTGGTACTAGGGATTGAATTCAGGGGCACTCAACCACTGAACCACATCCTCCGCCCTATTTTGTATTTTATTTAGAGACAGGGTCTCACTGAGTTGCTTGGCACCTTGCCATTGCTGAAGCTGGCTTTGAACTCCTGATCCTCCTGCCTCAGCCTCCTGAGCTGCTGGGATTACAGGCATGTGCCACCATGCACAGCTTGGAAGTTGCTCTGTTATTTCCCATTTGATCCTCACAGTTATTCTATCAGGGACTTCAGATACACAAAAGACTCAGTTTTCTTAGTTATAAAATGGGAGTGAGTACATTGCTGGTGGGACTGCAAACTGGTGCGGCCAATTTGGAAAGCAGTATGGAGATTCCTGGGAAAGCTGGGAATGGAACCACCATTTGACCCAGCTATTGCCCTTCTCGGACTATTCCCTGAAGACCTTAAAAGAGCGTACTACAGGGATACTGCCACATCGATGTTCATAGCAGCACAATTCACAATTGCTAGACTGTGGAACCAACCCAGATGCCCTTCAATAGATGAATGGATAAAAAAAATGTGGCATTTGTACACCATGGAGTATTATGCAGCACTAAAAAATGACAAAATCATGGAATTTGCAGGGAAATGGTTGGCACTAGAGCAGATTATGCTTAGTGAAGCTAGCCAATCCCTAAAAAACAAATACCAAATGTCTTCTTTGATATAATGAGAGCAACTAAGAACAGAGCAGGGAGGAAGAGCAGGAAGAAAAGATTAACATTAAACAGAGACATGAGGTGGGAGGGAAAGGGAGAGAAAAGGGAAATTGCATGGAAATGGAGGGAGACCCTCATTGTTATACAAAATTACATATAAGAGGTTGTGAGGGGAATGGGAAAATAAACAAGGAGAGAAATGAATTACAGTAGATGGGGTAGAGAGAGAAGATGGGAGGGGAGGGGAGGGAGGATAGTAGAGGATAGGAAAGGTAGCAGAATACAACAATTACTAATAGGGCATTATGTAAAAATGTGGATGTGTAACCGATGTGATTCTGCAATCTGTATTTGGGGTAAAAATGGGAGTTCATAACCCACTTGAATCTAATGTATGAAATATGATATGTCAAGAGCTTTGTAATGTTTTGAACAACCAATAAAAAAAAGAAAAAAGAAGAAAAAAAAGATAAAAAAAAAATAAAAAAATAAAATGGGAGTGATAGTGAAACTCAACTTGGGTTGCACAGACTTACCGTGAACTTTAAATTGAGATTCACTTAAACTCAATGAGCTTTTAAATATGGATGAGTTTTATGGAGAATTTCATGGTGGTAGTGGTGGTGTATGAATTGATAAATTGTAAAATGGTCCTTTCCCATGTACTTTTGCTATTGGCCCTAAACTTTCATTTACTGCAAAGGAGTGAAATGAAAGGTAATTGACTTGTAGACCTTCTTCATTGATTCAAATGAAGCTTCACTACCATCCGGCAATGAAACCCTTGGCCTCTGTCTCAATCATAGTATTTTATTTCTATAGAAATACAGTATCCATTAAAATTATCCATTTCTGTGGCACTTAAAATTGTCAACATAGTCTTTCTGCTTCACCTTCTGGCTGACTTATGTAACCTCAGTGTGCTAAGGCTGGGGGGAAATGGGTGAGCATTTGCAAAGATTAATGTTTTGTTTTAAGTATCAGGACCTGAGTATAATTCAGATCAGAGCAACTCATTTATATTGAATATGTGTTGCAGTCATAACATTCAAAGGGGAACAAAAACCAGGTTAAGATGAGGCCTCTACCCTTGGCAACATATGGTCCAGTTGTTTTTAAAAACTAATTTGTTTGTGTGTTTCCTAATTTGTTTAATGTGAGTAGATACCCAAACCTGCTATGTGCCTGGCATGAGGACTTGGAGACAGAGATGAGCAGACCAGATTCCCTCCCTCTGCCTGGGAGGGAATTCATGTGAACTGAAGCAGCCCTGGGGCCTGGGGACAGACACAGTTGATCTGGAGCTGTGTGTGGAGTACCAGCTCTGTGGCTCCCAGTTACAATGGTGGGATTCTGCCGAGGGTGGGGTTGTTTGTAAATTCCATCCTGGTCTGTGGCTGCTATTGGAGAATCCAGCCTGAATCTGGTAGTGAGCAGGACAGGAAAAGCGATGAGAAACGTAGGAGAAAGCGACAGCTTTGTCATATAGGACAATAAGTGCCGTGAAAGACAAATGAGCCAAGAGCCATGAGACTTCAGGCGAGGAAGAGGTTCCTTAGGACTGGGGAGTGCAGGTAGGCAGGGCAGGAAAGGAAGCCTCTGGGAAGAACCTTGAGGACTGGGTAGATCCTCCAGGACAAAGATCCAGACAAGGAAGTCACTGGGACAGCAGTGACCCTATGCAAAGACATAATATGCGGAAGGTCACTGGGTTAACCTTGGGTGGCCTGCCCAGGTGGGTGATGTCTAACAGAAGTGGACCCTCGAGTGGAAGGGGGGTCAAGGGCCATCCACGTCCCTCCCAGAGCAGGTGCTTCATTCTGCAGACAGAGGAACCCAAGATGGATTTTTTGAGCCAGGTTTTACTTCAGAGAGGTGGGACTTTTAAAAAAACTTGTTGATTGCACTATCTTAGGAAGTCTCTGCCCCCACAGTATGTTCCTGGGATAAGGCACACGTTTCCTCTCTGAGGGTGGCAGTTAATAATAGGCATGGGGCCCAGAGCAGGAATAGGAGGGGCACGCAGGCACATGTTTAATGAGTTCACAAAGTGATTTTGTTTCCTAATTTTCACATTGCCCCCCACCCTCCCACCTGTGTGAAAGCTCCTTATTAGCACTGGTGCCTCACGTTCCCTTGAAGATGGCAGAAACTGCCGTGTGGTGGTGATACTTCTGCTGCTGGGGTTGGGAGCTATGTGGGTGTACTCTCGTGGAGACAGGAGAGGGATTCAGGGTACTTTGAAATAAGGACAGTAATTTCTGTCCCTCGACTGCCTACCAGGTACTGGTATCATGATCTCAGTTAGTAGACATTTTTTTTTTTTTTTTTTTTTTGCCAGGGTGGTGATATGTTGCCTACACTGGCTTTGAATTCTTGGTCTCAAGTGATCCTTCTCCCTCACCCTTCTGAGTGCTGGGGCTACAGACAGGTGCCATCATGCCCAGCAATATTTAATCTTAAAGGAAGGCATTTGACAAGAGTAGGACACTCTTATTTGGAGATGGTGTGTTATCTGTCTATAGAATACAGTTATTTGGCTGGAGAAGCCAAAATTATGCCGATGAATATTTGTGTGTGTGTGTGTGTGTGTGTGTGTGTGTGTGTGTGTGTGTGTGCAGTTCTGAGAATTGAACCCAGAGGTGCTTTATCACTGAGTTCAATTCTTTTTCATTTTTTTAAATTTTGAGACAGAATCTTGCAGAGTTGCTGAGGCAGACCTCAAACTTACAATCCTACCTTAGCCTTACAGGCAGGCATGACCATGGCAGACTTCATTAGTATGTTCTGTTTAGAGTACAACACAAACAAGCAGAAGATAAGGTAGAGGGAAGATTATGTGGACTATGCATTCAATCACCAGTGAGTTACTATCCATCTTGTCCACTCCTCCAAGTTTCCTCAAAATGGCGTGGCATTCCTCCTTCATAGTGTGTCTGAAACCACTAAGGTAGCCTGTGTTTGGCCCACAGAGATGGTAGCTGCTCTTGAAAAGTCATTAAATGTTTGGAGGTGGGGGACCCCCATTCCTCATGCATAGGGTACCTTTCACTTCACAGGACTAGGAAAGAGCCAGCTTGAAGCTGCCATGGGCAGCCTTTCCCTGGGACCTCCATCTTTCCTCTTTGGAACATCACTACAGCGGATCTGAATACTGTCAATGGGGGAGGGGCACCAGAACACATCAGTATCTTCAGAAAATCTCATCCCAGGCCTTGTGGCAGGTGGCCTCTGCCAGGGCCTTCTCTGAAGGGCCTGAAGGCCCAGAGAGGTGGGGCTGTCTCCTGGGAATGGCCCCTTCTGTTCTTGGCCCCTTACTATGGCCAAGCAGCTGCTACATCACACTCATTTAGTTTGGGAAATTCCCTTTCTTATACTCTGTGTCCCCTTCTGTGCGGCCCTGGTGGAGATGGCTTGTAGGGGGAATAGCAGTATCACTTACTCGGAGTAATCTAGAGCTCTTAGTCTCTGCACAAGGTTCTCCATAGAAACGGAACCAATAGGATGGCTCCATCTACCTACCCACCTGTCTCCCTACCTATCTATATCTATATCCATATCTATATCTGTACACATGCACATGTGTATATGTTTGTCTGTGCAAATCATATTTTGAGAGATAGGGAAAGAGATTCGTTTTGAGGAATTGGTTCAATTGTAGGGACTGGCAAATCCAAAATCTGCAGTGCAGGCTGAGCAGCCAAGAAACTCAGGTGGGATTTGTGTATTGAATCCTTGTGTCTTCCTTGGGAAACCTTGGATATTTCTCTTAAGGCTTTCAGTGGATTGGATGAGGTCCACACCTATTGTGAAAGGCAATCTGCTTTACTCAAAATCAACAGATCATAGCTGTCAATCACATTCACAAATACCTTCACAGCAGCATCTAGACTAGTGTTTGATCAAACAGCTGATCACCAAAGCCTCATCATGTTGACACATGAAATTAACCACCATGGTCTCTGAGAGGCCTTACCCTAAAGAGCAGTTCAGCTTTCTTAGGAAGCTCAAGGACCTGGGCGGGACTTTCTTTGCTGCTGAATCCTTAGACCCAGGGATTTATCATCAGAGATACAGCCAGTTGTTAGGCCAGTGTTTGTGAGGAAGAGTTTAGTCTCCAAAGTGCTGGAGTGCAAAATGTACCAGATGTTGTTAGAAATTTGTTCACTTATTAATGTGTTCATTTGTCCTATCTATCTACCTGTGTGGCCACTTTTACTATATGCTGATTATATACTGATCTCTGTGTTAGGCCATGTAGGGCCAAGTTGAGAAATAAAAGACCTTTGCCTTTAGGGCTTTATAATTTCATTACTATAAGTTCTCTGTACCAAATCAATGATTTGTTATACAGAACTGTGCTTTATGGAAATGCCGTTCACTTGGCTTGAGATTGTTATGGGGAAATGTGAACACTGGTCATTACAGCCCAGTAGATCTTAATCCTTTGTTAGATTCAGGACCAGCCACGATAATTTCCCCCAAATCATGTTCATTTAAAGACACTGTAATTCACGGACTGTTTTGGGAGGCACAGATACCAGGTTAAAGCCCTCTGCTTCACAAAATCCTTTTAATAAAGATTCTTAGAAGAAATTTCATTTCTTCTCCATGTTAAAAATAAATGTGCCTCTCTAGAAAAGTTGATTTGTTTTTATCTCTTACATGGAATTCTATGAAGAATTAGTGTCTCATTGCTCCTATAGACCATTTGGAATTATAGAATCAAAACTGAGTAATAAGAATTGTAATGCATTTCATTGTCATATATAAATTTTTAAAAACTAAAAAAAAAAAAAAAACTGAAATCTACCTGTTGAGAGAATCAACCTAACTCACAGATCAGTTTTGATGACCTGCTTCTCCTTTCTTTAAAAAAAAAAAATTTTAGCTTTAGTTGGACACAATATCTTTATTTTATTTATTTATTTTTATGTGGCGCTGAGAATCCAGCCTAGGGCCTCACATGTGCTAGGCGAGTGCTCTATAGCCCTCCTCTTCTTTCTTTTTCTTTCTTTCTCACCTACCAGGTTGATGGCAAATTGCTGTTTGTGGTTGTGGCGGTTTTGTGAGGAAGGAGATTGGCATCCCTTTTCAATGTTTAGATACTCTCTTTTCTTTGGGGCAGTAAAGAAGAATGGAAAGATTATACACGACTAAGAACAATGATGAGTACAGGAGCATAAGAGGTCCCATGAAACCACAGCTTCAAGAGGTAGGAACAGGCACTACCACAGAATTTTCTGTACCCAGTACAAAGTGAAAATGTAGACCCCTGGTTAAAAATTAAGAATTTAGGGCTAGGGATGTAGCTCAGTGGTAGAGCGCCTTGCCCAGCATGTGTGAGGCCCTTGGTTTGATGCCCATATTGGGAAAAAAAATGAGTATTTACAGACAGCAATGGTAGCACATTAGGCACAGCTTGGGGTTCTTCTAAGATTGTGACCATGTACAATGTCAAGGTTGCATACCCATGAATCCAGCCGTGATGGGAAAGGAGGTTTCCCAAGTCAGGTGGTGCTTGCAGAAGCTAAAGGAAAGAGTAGGACTTTGCTAGCAGAGCACAGCAGTTGGCATCCACACAGAGGAACAGCTGGTACCGAGACATGGGGATGTGGGAGTTGAGTCACGAGAGGATATTAGCAAGGAGGTGATCAGGCAGGGTAAGGTAAGGTGAGGCTGGGCTCTCCAAGAACCTGAGACCTGAAATTTTTGTCAATTCTGCTTCCAGAAGGCCCACACGAAACTGACTTCACATAGATTTCTAGGCCCCACAGAGTCCTGTTTTGCCATGACCCAGAACATCTTCATCTGCGTGTTGCATCTGCCCTCTGCCCATCCCTCCCATAGCCTGATATTCCCATAGTGCACTAGGACAAGCCAAACTGCTGCTGATCTCTGCACACTGACACAGGCCTCCTAAAACCTCAACTCCTGGCTGACCCTGACTAGCTGCTAACATGGAGAAGGCTGTGAGACAGATTTGCGTGCGGCATGCTGTAGCCTTTGTGATACTCTAAGATGTCAACAGGCCTGGGAAATTTCTGTCAGCCCCGTTTGCATGTCCCAAATTGTCCATTTTTTGTCATTCCTTATTTGTGCAGAAAGTCATCATAGGAGTCCCATGACAAGTTGTTTGAACTCGGACAGATTGCCTGTTTCCTCCTGACTATGGCTGCCTCTTTCCTGGCCAGCAAAAATTGGGTAGTTAACTCCCTCCTTCTCCCCGCAATTTCTTGCTGCTCTTTTACATCACCTTCTCTGATAAATCACTTGGGACGTCGCACCATCAACAGCGTGGCCATAAACCCTTTCTACAGATACATAAATGAGATCACGCTCTGCAGAGAAGCATTAAGCAGCAATCTGGGAAGCGGTTAAAGCTGTTTATTTGTTTGAAACTATAACAGCCAGGAAAGTGGCGGTGCCTGTGTGTAGAGTCTGAGAGCGGCGCTGAGAGAGAGCTCACATGGCTCATCCTACCACCCAGGGCCTCTGTATATCCAGGCTGTGGAGAAGTACGATGCCCCTGGTGAAAGCCCCTTATTGTCCTTGTAGGTAAACTGAGGCCGGAAGAAGCAAGGGATTTGCTTAAGTTATAGCCAGGAAGCAGCAAACTAACCCCCAGTCAGGTCTCCTACTCCTGTGCTATAATCACTGTTATGGTGAACACCTCCAAACCATCAGCCGTGTATCTCTGAGAAAGTCTCTCCACTTCTCTGAGCCTCAGTTTCCTCATCTGTGAATTGGCAATGTGGCCACCTTTGTTTTTTTCTCATGATCCATATGAGGAGGCTGCAAGGAGCATTTACACAGAGGCACCTAGCTCAGTCCTTACCCACATGGCCATGGCAAGTTATATAACCCCCCTGAGCCTCGGTTTCCTCATCTCTAAAATGAGGCTGTTGGGAGGATTTGAAAATCTGATTCCACGAGTGACTGGAGTATTTTAAGCACTGTGAAAATATTGGCTAGTTTCATCATTATTATCATTATTTTCTTCATCATCCTTGGCACTGACTAAACCCTTAATAATTATTTTTTCCCTTTTGTGTAGGCAAAGTTGCAAGGTGGGATTACAGGTGTGTGCCATCATGCCAGCTGGCTCTGCCAGTTATTGGCAGCATGAGGCTGCACAAACTTCTCAATTATTTGGAGTCTTAGTTTCCTCATCCAGGAAGTGGGGTAGCAAAATACACCTTGAAGAGCTGCTTTGGAGGACTTGAAAGAACTGTTACATCATTTATGCTAAAAAAAATTTATAGCAGTTATCCTTTTTTTTCTCCACTATGATTTGGTTGGATTTTAAAGTGAGTCTCCTTCAGCGAGGAGCTGGGCTGCCCTCCCTGCAGCCCTGTTTGTTACAGCAGGAGCCATTGCCTGGGATTTAGATAGTTTGCATCATGCAGCGCTATCTCATCATTCCATGCTACAGAGGCATGATGAAAAAGCAGGGATGGTGGTTAAGTGGGTGACCAAAACTTACACAGTAAACACTGAATGCAAACATTTTCATTCAGTCGCAATCCTGGGCATGTTACCAGGATTAGAAGGCTGCAGAAGTAAGCTGCGTTCTGCCTGCGACCTCTGGACCCTACCTGTCCTACCCTGTGCTATGTTCTGCCTTTCCAGCTGGGACTCTCTACTGCAGCAGAAGGTAGGTGGACATCGCATAGAGCAAGTGTGTTAAACTGAAGGCCCATTAATCATGGGAGGAGCGTTCACACACTCGGTTAGAGCATCTTATCAACCAACTGTGAACCCAGTCGGCAGGATCACTTATAATGGATGAAGGGACTAGGGATAAAGCTTCAGGACACAGTAGAGTGGAAGGCAGCTGACTTGACACCAGAACATCCACCATTTGGGGGCACAGTGGAAAATGTGGTGGTTAGTAATGGAATAAGATGCCTGTGCTCACTAGCATCTTTGTAATTACAGAGGTGTGCTGTTTGGATCTACTATATTAGGTATCTACTTTGATTGTATTATTTGCCCCTTTGTTATTCCCTGGCTAAAGAAAAATGTCTGTGATCAGTTAGCATTGATACTCAAAACTCCATATCAGGTTGTACATTGTTGACAATCTTGCTGGCCTGCACCAAATATTCCATTAGGTGGGATGAAATTAAGCTGTGTATATACAGCTTTATTTTTTAGCTTCTAATGCAGATGATTTAATATGAATCAATTTGATTTAAGATTTTAGTTTTTTGTTATTGTTGTTGTTAATTGCTAAACAACAACATCAAAAAAAGGAATGTGCTATTTATTTAAACCCTTGCTTTATATGCTCTGGATATTCTGGTTTCTCACCTCAGAAGGGTGAGCCAACCCTCTTGGTGCCTGCAACTGGGAATAGACTTTCATTTCTCCTGTGTTAAAAATGAGTTTGCCTTGAAGAATATTGGAGGTTCATGAACCAATAGATATAGTGCATTTCTTTTTATATCAGAGTAATGTGCTGGCTTGAGGGAAAAGGACTTGGAATCAAACATTTCAACACTGTCACTTACAGTTCTGTAACACTAGACAAGTTGGTTAATCTCTCTAAGCCTCAGTTTCCTCATCTGTAAAATGGAGGTAATATTAGTTCCAAATCCACCCCCTGGGGTTTTGATCAAGAAGAATGGGTTAGTGCTAACAAGCTCTTGGCATGGTCACTGGCATGGGGTGGGCACTGAAGTGTCACTAGCAGCTGCAGCTATAGCTGTGGCAGACACCCCCACTGGATGTGCTGTGACTGCCTACCTCTCCCCCAAGCAGTCAAGGCCCCATGGAGATCAGGCTTCATGAGAACTGATGAGTAATTATTCAGGGATTTTATGAGCTAAGTGTTAAACACAGCCATTGTTAAAGATTAAATGATAGAAACCTACATGTAAATAAGTTATATTCAAAACAAAGGGAGCAATTACTTGATATCGATTCCAGACTCTTTTATTTCATTACACTACCCACCTTTGTCTATGTTGTCTGTAGAGTAGAAATCATCTACCATGATCATGCTGCTCACCCCTTCCAGCTCCTCCTGCAGGGACTTCACTTTGCATGGTAGGAATATTTACACCACAGAGATCAGTAAACACTATGAATCAGGGCTTCTCCCGTTTCTAGAGGGCCGAATGTGAAATATTTACCAGCCCGTCTTTAGATAAAACTCACAAGCTAATAAGCTTGGCTGCTTTATTGTTGTGCCACTGTTGAGAAAAATCCTTTATATCATGAGATGAAATGTGTCACCTTCTAGCTGAGTTAGTTAGACTTTTTAGTGAATTTGTGTTTTCACTGGTAAATAGATCCTGTAGCGTAATACGGTATCTTGGTACCTTTTCACATCTCCCCAGTCCACAGAGCGTGGAACGTGTTGGTCCTAACGAAAAGTATTACGGTGTTAAATTTCTTTGTATTCAGATCGGGATTTTTAAAATGTCATTCTTAGATAGGACTATTTTCCTCCAGTCATTAAGCAGTTTCAGAAGTGTTTTAACTGTGCTATTGAGAATATCCAGCCTTGATGATGAATTTTACTTCAATTTTTCCATTTTGATAGAGGCTGTTAAAAAAAAAAAGTTGACTCAGGAGAAGGGAAGTAGATATCCTTTGGGGCCTGTGGAAAGCCAGTCCCCTTCTAGGAGAGCCCTGTCTGCAAATGACCATTTATTCACCAGGACATCTCCTTCAGTGCCAGACAAAACTAAGGTGCAGCATCAGCCTGCTCAGACGCGACACTCAGAGAAATGAAAGTAGCAAGTTGCGAGAGTGCCTACAGGGCCACAGGAAAAGTGGACCACGGTGCTGCTGGGGCTTTTGAAACTGAGGCAGAAAGGCACTGAGCAGGTTGACCTTGGACAACTTGATTAGAGTTTTAGAATCACATGCTATAGTCCAGATTCTGCTGGTGTCCTTCGGATGAGCCGACCTCACTAGACCTCTCTGAGCTTCCATTTTATCATCTCTGTAAATAGGGCTTGTAAAACTTACCCCATTGTCTGTCAAGTATGTTAAATAAGATAAAGATATGAAGGTCCAGGAACATAGTAGTTACCAGTAAGAGCCACTCCACCAGCTCTATCCACCCTAATTAACTTAGGGTTTTTAAGGTCCTAAAATATTAGACACCCTATCCGCATAAAAGTTGTCTTTATAGGTTGCAGATTTCTATTACTCCATCATTTTCTTCTTTAAAATGTAAAATAACACTGTCCAAGTGATTTGTGGTAGCTCATTATAGAGGAGATACTAGTCCTGATTCCTTTTTTTTTTTTTTGTAGGACAGACACAAAATTGGATACATGGCTTATGTCTTTCTTGAAACTAATACCATGTGTGGCATTCCATACTGCTATCTCCATGTGGAATTTCCCTAAGTGGGGGTATTGAGCTCAGTATTTTATAAACTCCACTTGCCTGGAAGAAAATTATTTTAAAAGTCACTTTTTGTCATTTTCCATTAGACACCAATTTCCTAGGCAAAATCAAATGTAGGACACTGTTGTATAAATGAAATAACAGACACATGTCAAGAGGTTAATAACTCCCATTGGCCATTTCTGAAAGGAAGAAAAATCACAGTGTCACTTTCACTCTTGACATTTTGTTCTGTCACCCCTTGAAGTGAACAAAGCGTCTTTGTGCATTTCAAAGAGGCCTCCATTTATTTCCTTCCAAAGTTCTCCTGAGTTGTGCCTCTAAATTTCTTGGCTGATGGTGAGCAATGGGAAACCTAAGAAATCTGACTGCAGGGAGGAGCAAAACACATTGCTATTGCCTGTAAACCAGAGATGTCACCTCCTCCCTGCCCCTCCAACTTCCCTGGGTCTGGTGGCAGTGAAGCATCAGAAATGAGAGGGAATTCTCCAGTATGTCAAATCAGTTATACACATTGAGAAATAGAAGCTTGCTACAATATTTGTTCTAAGGGTGGTGTAAAATGTTCCCAATTTCACTGAAATCACAAGGAAAACCAGCTCTACTCAGTATTCCTGTTTGCCCATGCAGACTCAGGTGCGCAAACCTGCATTTGCACAGCTGGACTCTTGGACCTTCATTTGATACTTGAGTTATGGTTGCTTGTTGTTTCTTTGATGGTGACTGGCAAGTGATATTTGAAACCAGCTTCATTTATTATTTTTCCTTCACCACTGTCCCCTCGATTGTGTGCCTCCCTAGCTGGCCTAGGCTCTCTCCCCCGTTCTTTTTCTTTTCATCTATAACCTTCTTTTCTCCTACTGTTTCCTCATCTGGCTGAGAATCTTGAGATATCTGATAAGCATCACCATGCCCCAGACATTAGAAAAACAGGTAGTGATTTTCTGACGTTGTTTAAAATACAATTCATAGTAATAAATATTTCTTATATCCTCCTTAAGATATGCATATAGTTAACAACAATACTTGCTTTTACTATGTGTGATAAACTCTGACATTTTAAATTCTTTTCTGTTCTACTTTATTCTTCTCTTTGAAAATGTTGTTTCTGATGGACTAAGTTAATTTCACAACTCACAAAGGAGATGCAGCCTACAGATTGAAAACACTGATTCTTGGACTTCAATGCGCACACAAGTCACCTAGGGATGTTGATAAGGAATGATTCTCATTCATTAGATCTGGGGAAGGGCCCATGATTCTTTTTGTCTAATAAGCTCCCATGGGATACCAATGCTACTTAACTCTAGACCATACTTGGAGCACTCTGGTTCTCCATTTTTCAGCACCATGGACAGGAGCAAACCTGTGTTTGTCACCAATCTCCAAGCAACCAACAGATCTATGAGTCACCCTGAGTTTGGCCTTTCTGCAAAACATGTGGCACCAGCTGATGGGGAAGGAAAGAACTTTGTAGAGACTTCCTGACAATGTGGGACATGCTCGCTCTCTGTCTTCCTCATCGAGGAGCCTCCTGGTCTTCAGCAATGAAGCCCTTGGAGCTCAGCCAAGGAGTAGGGCCAGATACAGGGCTGGGGAGCTCTTCATGGGAGTCAGCACAGCCCTGGAGATTACTTCCTTTACTCACTGATTGTCCTGCATCATTCTAGTTCCTGCATGGTGACTCACTGTGGCTCTGCTTTTAATTGGGACCTAGCAGTAAGGCACAGAATGCCCTTCTCTTAGATTCTCTTTCTGGTGAGCTCTACTCCCACATGATTACTCAGCTTAAATGACAAGTCTTTACCTTTGCCTTCATCTGTGTCCCTACTGCCCTTTGAATATAACTGTTGGAGCTTTATGCAATGTGTTTATGTCTTCCCCCAATAGGCCAATCATTCTTGGCCCTAGCCCCATTAAAATTACCTGGGGAGCTTCTGCAAAATACTGATATCCATGCCTTACCCTAGACCAATTAAATCAGAATCTTTGGGCATGCCGCCTGGGCATCAGTATTTTTTAAAAGTTCCCTAAGTGGCTGTGATGTGTAGCCAGGGCTATGAATCGCTGTTACATTGTGAGTCCCTGAGGATATGGATCAAGTCTTACTCAACTTTCTTTTTCCTCTTTCTCCTCCTCCTCCTTCTCCTCCTCCTCCTCCTGAAAACTCTTTCAGCACCTTGCACAATATCCTGGACTCCCACTAGGTGTCTGATGAATAAGTAAGTACTGTATCTAGCTGGGCTCTCTTTAGCACCTACTCTACGCGAGGCACTAAAGGCTGACATTTGCCTACACTAGACTCATAGCAGACCTATGAAGTTGATCTCATTTATTCCAGTTTGAGGAGGAAGGAACTGAAGCCTAGAAAGTTTGGATCACTTAACTAAGGTCACTGGGTAAGTGGCAGAGTCAGGGTCTGAGCTCAGTCCAGGGATGGGCTGGAACTGGTTGGAACTGGCTCCAGCAGTCTTCTCATACAGCTCCTTTTATTAAGCAGGACCCAATGGCACAAGAAAACTGAATTGCTTTTTCTCTAACATCAATTTTTCTCGAGTTTTAGGGAAGATATAGATTTGTTATTAACATTATTATAATATTAATTGTTTTAAAAAATAATACCCTTTGTTAGAGCTTTCTCTTTACCGGGTACTATGTTTAGTGATTGCAGCTGTTTCTTGGTATCTATAGGGGGATGGTGTCAGGATGGCCTAAGAATGCTCAAATTCATGGATGCTCAAGTCCTTTGTAACAAACAGTGTAGTATTTGCACCCAACCTATGCACAGGTTGTTTTAAATCATTTCTAGATTACTTATGATGCCTGATACAATGTAAATTCTATGTGAATAGTTGTTACACTGTATTGCTTAGGGTATAGTGACAACCAAAAATGTTTATCTGTATTTGATACATATATCCCTTTTTCCCCAAATATTTTTGATGCATAATTGGTTGAATCTGTGGATGCAGAACTAGGAGCTGGGGAGGACTGACTGTAGCATTCGTTGCCTACATTATCCTCTGGAGTTTCACAGTGGACCACAAAGCATTATTACTCCTGCTTTGCTTTGAAAATAAGAAAATTGAGGCTTAGGGAGGTTAAGTGGCTCTATGAGGCGACCATGTTTGAAAGTGACTGAGCCAGACTTGAATTCAGGCCCTCCAGACTACAAATTCAGTCCTGCTGAACTGCGCTGCTCCTTCTGCATTTGCAGAACACCATCAGTATGATTATCTCATTAGATTCTCAGAGCTCAACAGGGAGATGGATGACATGACTGAAAAAAAAAACTTCTCAGACTGCAGAGAGGAGGATGGATGAGAACAGGGATTGGCCCCCTGAGACAGGAGAACAGAAATAGGGTCGCCACAGACCAGAAGGGCTTCCTGGTAAAAGTGGAAATGGCTCCACCTTCACTCACCTCCACAGAACTCCCAGCATCCTTGGTATCCCTCCCAAGACAGTGGGGGAGGCAAGTCCCAGGCAGGGTCATTACTCTGCCTGCTTTCGGAGGGACACAGAAGCCCCTCTGTTGTTGCTGCTGGAACTCCACGATGATAGATGGAGGGCCATTTGTCGAGCCTGAAACCATCATTCATGGAGGAAAATGGCCCTCTGGGACCCAACACATTTGGAGAAGAGCGTGAAGCAGACAGAAGCAGGATTATGTGAAACAAAGTCAAAGGAAATTTGTTAGGAGTCTGATTTCCAGAGCCTTGAAATCAGCAGGAATGAAGCCCTTTCTGTGAAAGAGTTATTAGCAAATGCATTTAGAGCTGAGGCAGGTTTGCTAGCTTCCTGGTGTCCATTACCAGCAAATACTGGAAATGATTGTGTAGGATTTAGCAGAGGATTATCCTGTTGGACAGCATTACATGGGATGTATCTTGGTAGGAAGGAGGGTCTGGTGCATGTAATTTATGGTGCTTTGTAGTAAAGAACTGGGGTGGGGAGACTGAATCAGTAACTTCAGAACTATCAGTGGGAGTATTCTTTGTCTGGATCCCTGGTCCCTTTGTACAAGTCTGGGAAGAAATAGGCAAATGGATGAATTTCACTTGGCTTGGGAATCATTTAAAAACTAGAACCCCCTGCCCCATTATGTAAACTATGGAAAATTTAATGTTACAGGTATGAAGATAGGGCTTAGGGTAATAAAACTGAAATCAAAGAAGTACAATCTAAGGTCTATGTCCTTGCCTTCTGGTTTGGGGGCAAGGAATGTCATCAGTTACACAAACTGATTATTTTTGACAGTGACTAAAGAGAAGGTCTTCTGGAAGATAAAGCGAGTGTGAGGGAAGTTTTAATGGATGTGAAACTAGGTGGGAGATCAGTCCTGATGGTAACAAAGCACACAGCTTCCATATCTATGCTCCCTACCAGGAATGGATTTAGTACCTACCCTGGCAGAGAGGACATATGTTGGTTTGGGAATTGGTAGGGAAATTGTTCATATTAAGAGGAAGAAAACGTCCTACTGCAGAATATACTCGGGACAGGCTTGGCAGGGGTTGGATCTGCTCTGTCAGATGCTCATTCCATCTTGGGTCTCACCATGATTGTGGTGGCCTCCACCAAAGAGGTGCTAGGGACATGCTAATTGAGTGCTTGCTGACTGCTTGGTTCTTTGCTAGTGTCTGAGGAGATGAAGATACATGAACTCAGGCAGTGTTTATTGTTCAGAGGTTAAGAACCTGATTGCTGGAACAACATGGCTGGATTCAAGCATGGCTCTGTCACTTTCTTCATCTTGATTAAGCAATTAAGCATATTGTCTGACTTCTCTGTGACTTGGTTTCTTCATCTTAAGAATGGGAGTAATTGTAGGACATACTTTATAGGTAGGCTGTGTACATTAAATACACATTAAATAAGCTAATATTTAATAAAGCATTAAATAAATTAATGTATTTAAAGCATTAAATATGCAAATACACATAAAGCATCAAGTATGCAAATGTATTTAAATCACTAAATAAGTAAATACAAAGCACTAAATAAGTTAATGTATGTAAAGTATTAAATAATCTAACATATATAAAGTATTAAATAAGCTAGTATATATAAAACAATAGCAATAGTAATGCCTGGCACATAGTAAGTGTTCTATACCTGATTTCTGCTTTACTGAAATCCCACTCTATGTCCACCCCTACAATGACACCAGAGACATAACAGAATGTGGTCTCCCCTCATGGGCTCACAGAGCTGAGGAGCAGTCACATAAATGACTACATGGCCAGAAGTGGTTATCCTCTGAGAATAGTTCAGATGGGGAATTGTAGATAAGAGAGATCAAGACCAGTTTGATGGACCAAGGAAAGCTTCCTGGAGGAGGGAACATTTAAGGATTTAAGGATAGGGAGGAATTTCTCACACAAAAATAGCACAGTGAGGGTCAGCACCTGTCCTGCCTTGAAGGCGCTCTCCTTCTTGTGAGAGCTTGTGAGATCTTGAATGGTTTAGATTCCCTCAGGTCCCTGCAGAAAATAGAACAGCCCCAAGGAAGAAAAAAATAAAAATGGCGGCAGTTTCTCTGAGTATTGTGGGATTCCAGGGAGGGAGAGGCAGCAGGGACTTGAATCACAGGGAAAGGGTCCTACAAGTGGGTGTGCCTGGGGCAGGGCAAACACTGAAGTGGTTCTGATTGCTCCAGAAGAGAAACAGAATGAGCCAAGTTTGAGAGGCAGGACTGGGTGAACATGGCTAGAGAAGGGTGGGTAGTTTGAATGAAGACTCCAGGGTGCTTGCTAGAAGGGAGGTCGGCTGGAGAGCCCCAGAGTGTAAGCCCAAGGTCTTGAGTCCTCAGTCAGAGAGTAGCAAGTGAATTTGAGTTCACTCTGAAGGTTTTCATGGTCACATAAAGAACTCTATATTGTGAGCTTGTAAAACATTAGCCTCACCCTCATAGCAGCATTTACAAGGTACAATGAAGGCGATGCCCTGGGAAAAATGGCACACCGACTATACTTGTCGCCCTCCACCCAACCTCCAGCTACCTCCAGCACTCAGCCCCCAGCAGTGCGGCGGTGAGAGTGGCAGGGGGCCAGGGAGATAAGCGTTTAACATGCTGGACACTGCTGGCGGCTTGACCTGTGGCACTATCACCACACAAGTCCTGACAGCTTAAGCATAGATGCTGAGAAGCTGAGAGCTATGGTGGGTTTGGGACTTCAGGCTCTCTGACTCCAGACCCTGCCTCATCCATTTAGGATGGAGAGGAATTCGATGTGTCAATCATTGTCAGACGCAGAGTCTTGTCCAACTAGAAGCTAGAAATGTCCAGAGTGCACCCTAAGCACTCAGAATGGTTTCCACCCTGTGGGTCACCACACTCAAAACTCCCAGCCAGGTCTCATCTTATTAGGCTGATGAAGGAATGAATTAAGCAAGATGTTCTGTCTGCAAGCAGGTGCCCCCAAACCACATTTTATAGAGTGACATGGAAATGTTAATGACATTTAAAACTTAGTATTTTAAAAAGCTGTAAAGAACCCTCTCTCTCTCTCCTTCCACAGCATGCTTATAGTGAGCAGAGGCTTTGGGCTTCTCTTGTTTTCCACTTTCTATTCCTTTTCCTAGAAAGCAGAAGAAGATGTCACAATAACTGACCTTCTCTTCCCAGGTTCCCAGACCTTGACAGAGGCAGGGCTGGAATATAAGGGCCCAGGGTGGAGGTGAGGAAAGCACGTATTCAAAGAGCTGCTCATGCCTGGGATAAGCAATAGACAGGCAAGGCACAAAGGGTCCATTGTCAAGGAAGGAGAAACTGAGATAGGATGAAGGGAGTCGCACGTGTCAGCTCCAGTGCTGCCCCTCTCCTGTGTGATTCAGCCTTTGGTCCTCACCTTCCTCATTCCGGGTGTGTCCTGCCTTCTTGGAAAGCCGCTGGGTATCCAGTGAGGCAGCGTGTGAGGTATCCGGGAGGATCAGGTGCCTCTTGCATCTCCACCACTGCTGAGCTTTCCTCCTTTTGTTCACAGGAGGAATTATCAAAGAAACCATGTACCTTCCTCACCAGAGTTTGGCTGCTCTTTGATGTTATAGACCAAAGTCTTTCTTTTATCTTACGCTTGGAACCACTTTTGCATTTTTATCAGGATGGTGTGTGGTGAGCTGTCCTGTGACACTCTTCATGTGCAACCTCCCTATGCCACTGCAGGTAGGAAGGGACATCATGCATTTGTCACTGCTTCATTTAGTCTTCGTTTGTAAAGCACCTCCAGTGTGCCAGGCCTGGGCTGAGCTCTGGGTGGAGAGAGCTTGGTAAGGACACATACACCAGCAGTGGCCATCCCACCTGGCTTGTGCTGTGGTCAATGGAGGCATTGGGGGCTCTGGTCGGCTCCTACCTGGCAGAGTCAGGTTCCCGCACATTGACTCAGGCTGGTCTTGAAGGTGAAGTCTAAGATAGTCAAACCATCATGAATAGTAGCTTTAGGGTAGAGAATCTCACACTGTCAGGAAACTGTGAGTGAGTTTTCAGATGGCAAAATCAATGCTATGAGAAATCAGAAAATACAAATAATGAATGTGACCCTCAACGAGTCTTTTCTCTTCTCCTAGCCTGTTTCCCCATCCTGCAGATGAGGATCTCTTCCAGTCCCAATTTGCTAAGAATATGGCTCACAGCCTGTAAGTCAGCATGAAGCCAGTTTGGATCTCTGTCGATTTATCTTATCTTCCTATTTATATTTGGAAGCCTGTTTCTTCATCTGTTAGAATTCCTGCATTACACGCCCTGGAAATGTCTCTGTTTACCTTGATGTGCTGTGAGCATGATCCAGGGTTATTAATAAAACAGGGAAGGCTCCCAGCAGCAAGAGGCTGGATCACAATTGTAAAACTGAGTGTGACTGTTGGGGGTAGCTGTGGTTGTCCAAGCAAGAATGCCTGCTCTGCTTGGGCTCCGCCTGACCTCCAGGGCTGGGACGGAGTGAGGACTCCTTGGCCTTTATGGGACACTGACCTGTTTTCCCAGGGAATGGAACCGCCCTCCCTGTAAACCCCAGAGGCTACAAACTGACAAGCTTTTGGCCACACATTCTATTTTAAATATCAAGAAATTTAACATAAAAACTGGTATGTTTTGCCAAAATAGAGAGTTCCACCATCCCTTAGAAAGTCAGAGTTGCCAATATTAGTCCTACCTTCTGTAATGGGGTAATGAAGGACAGTTACCCCTTTCAGAAGGGCACAAGTTCTAGAGTTTGCCACAGTCCCCACTCCTCCCTCTTGTCTTACCCCTATAGGCATTAATGTTTGCCACCTTGGGCCCTCCTACCCTTTGGTTTCCTGAGAGGTAATGCATAGTAATTACTCACATGTGACTATTACAGATGGTCCTCAACTTTCAATGGTTCAACTTAATGATTTTATGATAGTGATATATTCATACTTAGTATGATGAATTTTGATCTTTTCCTGGGCTAGCAATACATTATAGATACTCTTTTGTGATGCTGGGCAATGGCAGTGAGCTGCAGCTCCCAGTTAGCCACATGATGAGAGAAGCAACCTCTACTCTCAGCAGCACTGTGGCAGGAAATTATGATGGTCGGGAGATTAGGCATATTAAATGCATTTTTGACATACAGTATTTTCAACCTTTGATGGATTTATCAGGACATAACTCCCCTGCAGATCTAGGAGCATCTGTGTATGCAATGCAGAATGCTATCCAGGTAACTTGTCTTTTTCTGGATCATTTCCTCATTCTGTCCTCACGGTAGTCCACAGAGGTGGGCATGGTCATTCCCATTTTATGGATGACAAAACCAAGACTCAAAGAATGAGATTATTGTCCTGTATAAAGAGTTTGAAGAATCTCACACTTGGACATGGCTCTGAGGAGTGGTCTGAGCAGGTCCTGGGAGGCAGCAGGGACCCATTCCTATATCTGATTTAACAAATTCACTGGGTAGCCCTGTGCAAGTCCCTGTCCCTTCAGGCACTTTACTTTCCTTTTCTGTAAAGTGAAGTTACTGCACTAAATCAGAGCTTCTTAATGTGAGTGTGTGGCCGGGAACAAAATAACTGAAAGTTAGCATTTTCTCCCATTGTGAATGTAGGCAATAAACCACAATAGCATTAGCAGTTTCTGAGACTTTGTTACCAGGAAGAATCAGATATTTTTGTATCCCATTATAGTTACTGGAGATGCCTCAAAATATCATTTACGCTCATCACTATCTCAAGGTTATGATAGTTATTAGGCCTGTCGTTAGATCTTGTTATGACTTAAAAAAGAAATAAAAATGTAACGATCACAAATTTCTCATTTTAACATTTTGATAACTCTTTCAATATAATTGGTTTCCTTTGTAATCTTATTGATTTTTTATTTTATGCATTTAGGAACACTTTTCTAAGAAAGGGCCTGTAAGTTTCAAGAAATTGCCAAAGGGGTTCATGGGACAGAAAGGCTAAGCTCTTGTCCCCAGTGATACCTAGGCTACTCCAGCTCCAAGGACTCCAGGTTCCATGGGTACCAGTCCTGAGACCAGCCCTCAGGAGTCCACTTCCACCCTCTGCCTGGCCCACTCTGCTTCCACATCTGATGCAGCTTCAAGGCAATTCCCTGGGCCCTATGCAGCCTGGGTGTCACTCAGTTACATCAGACCAACATCGACCAGCCTGCTGGGTGCTTGAAGCAATCAGAGAAGCTTGGGATGGGGTACCAGGAGAGAGGGTGGAGGCTCCCACCCTCACTCAGGCCTTGGCCCCTTTGAGGTTTCTGGTGCTAGAAGAGCATCAAGGTACTCAAATCTCTAGGTCTCATGCCTCAGTTTCTATCCTGGTTCCTCCCCAGTGGGTTTTTGTATGGAAATTTCAGATTAGAGCTCTTGGGTATTTCTTCTTTTTTTACAGGGAAAAAAGCTGAGACACCGAAAGGGCAAAGCCTAGGGTCACACAGAATGGGATGTCTGAGGAAAGGAAAGAATTGCAGAGAGGAAGCAGAGTGGCCAGCAGGGGCCAGGCCATATGGGCATGTAGCCAGTGAAGGGGGCACATGTTCCTGAGCATAGAATGCAAGGAGACCAGTGGGGATCCACTATAGAAGCTCAGGTGAGAGATGACTGTTGCTGGGATGAAGATGGTGGAGGCAGAGATGGTGAGATGTTGACCGAAATGGGAGAGCTTAAGCAGTTAGGACCAGCACGACTCCATGATGGGTTAGCTCTGGGGGTGGAGGAGAGGGGAGAGGGGTTAAGGATGGCCTGGGCTTCTAGCTTGTACCACTGATGAGGTAGGTCCACCTACAGACATGGGAGCCAGCCAAGGGGCACCCATTGGAGGGAGACCATGGGAATGTTGAACTGATGTAATGCTGAGTTTGAAGTTAAAGGAGGGTCTGAGTGCCAGGCCCCCTGCTTCTTGTTCCTAGAGGTAAGTCACATTGCCTCTCCAAGCTTCATGTCCTCAACTATAAACCTGGGGAAGTGAAACCTGCTTTATAGGGTTGCTGTGATGATTGCCACAAACCTGGAGTGGAGGTGCCTTGTACATTATAACTGCCAGTGCCCACAGGCAGTCACCAGCGGTGGTTGATTTCAATCAAATATATATCCTTAGGAATTACTTAAAATATTGTTACAAAGAGGCATATGTGGCTAATTTCTCTCCTTGGGAAATAAAATGTGACTCCATGACACAGATGACGGGGGTAAGGAGTCTGTGCTTGGTTGTTGGAATGAAGCTTGTACCTATGTCCCCAGCACTGGGGGAGATGGTATTGTACAGAGTGGGATCCTTGGACTAGGGTTCAAATGTTTGGGCTCCACTCTTGCCCCTGTGGCCTCAGCAGGCCACAGAACCTCTCTGAGCCTTAGTTTTTTGAGTTGTCAGATGGAAATGGTGAGCCAAATTTAAATAAAGTGAGTTCAGGTAGAGATGATGTCATGCACATTACCAGGTATGTAGTAAGCACTTAATAAAAGTTACTGCTTTGCTCTTAAATGACCATTGTTCTTGTGCATTAGGGAAGAAAGTAGTGAGTGACTCCAGGCCCCTCTTGGCATGACTTTGTCCCCTATCACCTCTTCTTCCATCCCTTGTGATCCAGCCACAGCGGGCAGCTCCACTTTCTCCATACACAGCTGCTCTCAGCTTGGAGTGCCCTTTGCCATCTATGGTGCTCTGGTGCCTTCTTAGTCTCCAGGGTCCAGGCAAGAGCCACTTCTACCATGAAGCTTTCCTTGTGCTACTTTTGTTTTCACATAACTGTCACTTGGCCCTTCTTGAACACACCCCAGCCCTCAGTTTTAGGTTATAGGACAGCCAAATATCCTTCACTATAAACCTCTTGGGCCCATGACCTTATCTGTTTCAGTCTACTAATACCCTTAAAAATAAACACAAGGTCCATGACAAAAAGAAAAAAAAAAGTACCAAATATATTGAATTAATTTAACTGGTAAAGGCTGAAGCACCAAGTCAACCAGCCTGCCCACGGCTTCAGGCCTGCTGTGGAGGTTGCCCTGCACCAACAGGGTCAGAAAAGAACAGGCTGCATGGAGGTTTTACAGTTGATGCCTGAAATTATTCTTCAAGGCATTGCCAATGAAGCCAGGCCCACAGCCTCTGCTAACTGGGCCACTGCAGTTATGCTGCTGAGGAGCTGGAGAGGGAGGGGAAATTAGTGACCCCAGGAGCAAAATCAGGGACCTTTTCCTTGGGTCTGGATCAGCCGTGGCTCTGTGGTTCTCTGCTTCAGCCCTGTTTCTCGCTGCAACCAGTGATGATCTGAATGACAAATCTGGCCTTGTATGTGCCCAGCTTAAAACCCCTGAAGGGACCATCCCATTATCAGAGCCTGGTACCCATGCCTGCATTCCACTTCCCCCTCTTCAGCAGGCCCTTCTCAGAATGGGTCTGCATCTCACGCCCAGTGCCGTGAACCTTTCTGTTGTGCAAAGACTGTGCTCCTAAGTCTTACAGGAAGACTGACCTGCCTGTTCTCACCCCATTAGAACTGAACCTTCATTGGTGGATCTCACTGTAGGTCACAGGCTCTCCCATTCTACCAGTTTGTGTCCTTTAGTGCAGGAGCACATCTTGTGGACCATGCTTAGTGGTAGAAATGTAAAAGCAGGGAGTGTTCTTCAGGACTGCTCTATAGGACCCATCTAGATGTTTGAGAAATGCTGTTCCATATAATTCCCATAGTATCCCTGTAAGACTGGAGTAAGTATCCCTGGTTTACAGAGAAGGAAGCTAAGGCTCAGAGGGAGTAAGTAACTTTCTCAGTGTCCCATGACTCAACTTGGGTTATAACCAGAATTTGAACATGGATTAGGCTGCTGTCCTTTCTGCTTTCTAGACACCAGCTCTGGTCTGGGTCTGACACAGAATAAACAGTTAAGTGTTGAATAGAAGGATGAACATGAAGTTGCTGGGTGGAGAAGCTGATCCTTCAAGAAGAGCTCACATGGGGCTGGGATTGTGGCTCAGCGGTAGAGAGCTCACCTAGCACGTGCAAGGCCCTGGGTTCGATCCTCAGTACCACATAAAAATAAATAAATAAAATAAAGGTATTTTGTCCAACTACAACTTAAAAAAAAAAAAAAAGAAAAGCTCACATGGTTGGTTTGTTAAAATTAGAAAGACTCCCTCACATGGTTCTATGGCTTGTTTGAAAAGAGGTGACAATATCATGTAGTATCTTGGATCATTATTAGACTTTCCATATTTTCCATGCACATAATGAAAACCATTTTCTCTGCTGAACAGCACAGAAAACTCTCTCTGTCTGAAAGCAACTTGATGCAGAGTATCCCAGCCGGGAGCATGAAGGGCACCCAGAGAAGGCATGGCTGGTCCCCAGAAGGCCAGTTAATGCATCAGGATTTCACCCACGCCATGCTGGCTTGTTAGGGGCTGAGGTCTTGTGGCTAGAGTACAATTTTATCATCCTAAATTGTTTCACACCATTCTGATCACACACACAAAAATGAAATCTAACGAAGAGGGAGTAAGAAGAACAAAATCTCTGAAATACCCAGAAGAAAGCTAAAATGGACATGGTTTGAGGACCTAACTGGCAGCAGACATCCAGGTTAAAAAAAAAAAAAAACAAGTACAAGCAATGAAGATGTTGGAAATTATAGACCATAGTCCTTGGTAAGCACGCATCCTTACTCAGACATATGATGGCAATATGACCAGCTTCACTTATATCAAGAAATATATAATCAGCTGAAATCGGCTACTGCACCTAAAGAGCAGATATATAGAGCTCAAGAAGCATCTCTGAGCCTTAGGTTTTCCAGGACCTCTTGAGCAGAGGGAGCAGAGACTTCCAGAAAGGAGACTAGCTTGTGCTCTCTCCTTCCCTGCTTTAATGAGTCCCAGGGCCCTGCCCTTGCAGGTGTTGACCCAGGTCAACCATTGCATACAATGGGTAAGCCAGTGGAAGCCTCAGCCCCAGTTGGTGCCCTGTGAGACCAAATTAAGGTAAAGAAATGGTGGATCTACAGCACAACTTCCTCTTTGCCTTCCATCCCAGAGACCCTCTAAGAAAGGGAGCAGGGGGAGTGAGGACCTAAGTGGTGGCAGACATCCAAGGTTAAAAAAAAAAAAGCAATTTAGTTTCACTAAATTCAGTGACTGAATGCAATGTTGAGGACAGATTTCACTTTGGGGCAGGGCAAAGAGGCAGCTGGTGAAGCGCTGAGCCTCTCTGACATATAATCCACTTTTCTTCCTTTCAATTCATCAAAATACCCTAAGAGAAAATATTCATAAATATACATATGATCTATAGAAGGCAAAATCATCAAAGCAATAATGCTAGAAATGCAAATTTATTTTTTATTTTTAAATGTTAGGAGAGAAGCTGGTGGATTTGATGTAATTACTATATAACTTGACTTAAAGTAAATTCACTGAAGAGACACTTGTTGAAGATGGATAAAGCAGGGTGGATAGAGGAGGAAGCTACAGAAAGGACAAAGGACAAAGGACAAAAACTTTTGAAATGCCTCAACTCTGGTGAGCTTGTGGTTGCCAAAGCCAGGGATTTGAATTTTGTCCCTGGAAGGAGATATGACAGTCATTCGTGATTAGGTCAGAGCCTGGCTTATGAAGAACAGGTCTGATTTGCCACCTCATATGCTTTCTGAATAAGGACCCCCATTAATTTCTTACTAAAACTTAAGAGTTGATTGCTTGGTCCTTAGAATAGATCAGTTGTTTACCTTTTGTTTTTCCTTTGAGAAAGAAAGCAATTCAGTGAGCATTTGTTGAGTGCTTGGCAAATGTGCTAGGTACCATGCCAAGCTCTAAGGAGAGAATACTGGACCAGGGAGACCTGTCTCTGACCTCATGGACCTTTCAGTCAGCCACATATTAAATGAACCACACCAAGCAGCACTCCACCACAGTGTGTGTCCTGCAAAGAAAAGACCTGTACATACTTAGGGGAGCTTACTTAGTCTGGGGGTTGGGGGTTTCTCTGGGGTGATGGTGTTTAAGCAGACAGTCCTGAAGGATGGACTTGGGTTAGCAGGCAAAGAGCAGAGCATACGACCTTTAGGACAGAAAGAAATGGCACTAGGGAAGACTGTGAGCCATTTCAAGACCTGAAAGGAATTCAGTATAGCTCAAGCTTAGAGACTAAGGTGGGATGAATGGATTAGCAACCCACGAAGTACAGAACCCAGGTTCTAGAAGCAGCCTTGTAAGGCACAAGGTCCCACTTTATCTTTATTGGATTAGGAAGCTTTCAAAGGATTTTTGGCAGGGGAGATAATCCAACTTGCATATATATAAATCCCTCTGACTTTGATGGTGAGAGAATTAGAGTGGAGGATTAGGGAGACCAGGTAGACGGGGACTGCCCAAGTCCAGGTGAGAGATAATGATGGCTTGCTTGCATGAGGGTAATGGAGCTGGAGAGGAAGAAAAAATATAGTGATCTAAGGTGTCTTTGGAGGTACAGCTGTTAGGACTTAGTGATTGGTTGTGGTAGTGACATGCAGGGACATGTCAAGACAGGAGCTCAGGTTTCTAGTGGAAGTAATTAAGAGACAGTGGTGCCCTTCCTGTGACTGAACATGCTGGAAGAAGGTTAAAATAACAACAATAATAACAACTATAACAACAAGCAAAAGACAAATGATGAATTCTTTTGTACCAACAAGAGACTAACACTGTATATAGAAATGAGTTAAGGATAAAAAACGTGAAATTCTCAACAGAAGTGCAGTTGCCAAGAAATGTAGAAAAAGATGTTTAACTATATTTAAGAGAGGCAGATTAAAACATAAAAGCACCATTTACCTATCACATTGATAGAGCATTTTTTTTTAGAAAAGCATGCTAATGCCCAATATTGATGAAAACCAGAATTGGCATTCACATATATTGCTGGTAGAAATTAAATGTGGTGTAGTTTTTTTTGTTGTCGTTGTTGTTGTTGTTTTTTGTGGAGGAGGGTAGTTATAAATTGTTCAAAATGTTAAGCAATATAGTTTAAGTACATATTCAAACAACCTTGCAAGAAATATGTACAAAGTATCAAAGTATTTACACTATGAAAAAATTTGGAAATAATCTCTACATCTATAAGTAGGAGGTTATTTATGTATCTATATATCCATTTTTTTGGTACTGGGGATTGAACTCAGGGGCATTCAACCACTGAGCCACATCCCCAACCTTATTTTGTACTTACTTACTTTATTTATTTATTTATTGTTTGTTTGTTTGTTTTTATAAATGTAATACAATTTTTAGTAATTAAAGAAAAAAAATGATTTTCATGAAAACTTCCAAAATGTCACCAAGCTTTTAGCTTCATTTTTTAATTTTTTTTTGTTTTATAGATACATGACAGTAGACTGCATTTTTGCACTTTGATATATCATACATAAATGGGATATAATTTCTCATTTTTCTGATTGTACATATAGAATCACATCGGTCATGTAGTTATATACGTATATAAGGTAATAATGTCTTTTTCTTTCTACTATCCTTCCTATCCCCATATTCCCTCCTCTATGTTCAGTCCCCTCTACCTAATATAAAGCATCTCTATTTTTCCCTAGCTCATTGTTGTGAATTAGTAATATCATATCAGAGAAAACATCTGGCGTTAGCTTATTTAGCTTAGCATGATATTCTCTAACTCTATCCATTTACCAGCAAACGCCATAATTTCATTCTTCTTTAAAGCTGAGTAATATTCCATCACCTACACATATCACATTTTCTTCATCCATTCATCTATTGATTGGTTGGTTCCATAGTTTAGCTATTGTGAATTGAGTTGCTATAAACATTGATGTGGCTGCATCACTGTAGTATGCTGATTTTAAGTCCTTTGAGTATAAACCAAGGAGTGGGATAGCTGAGTCAAATGATGGTTCCATTCCAAGTTTTCTGAGGAATCTCCATACTGCTTTTCATAGTGATTGCACCCATTTTCAGTCCCACCAGCAACATATGAGTGTACCTTTTTCCCTACATCCTCGCCAACTTTATTGTTGCCTGTATTCTTGATAATTGCTATTCTGACTGGAGTGAGATGAAATCTCAGAGTAGTTTTGAATTTCATTTCTCTAATTGCTAGATATGTTGAACATTTTTTCATATATTTGTTGGTTGATTATATATCTTCTTCTGAGAAGTGTCTGTTCAGTTCCTTAGCCCATTTATTGACTGGATTTATTATTATTATTATTATTATTATTATTATTATTATTATTATTTGGTGTTAATGTCTTTGAGTTCTTTATATATCCTAGAGATTAATACTTTATCTGAAGTGCATTTAATAAAGATTTTCTCCCATTCTGTAGCTCTCTTTTCACATTATTGTTTCTTTTGCTCAGAAGAAGCTGTTTAGTTTGAATCCATTCCATTTATTGATTCTTGACTTTACTTCTTGTGCTTTAAGGGTCTTGTTAAGGAAATCAGAACCTAGGCTAACAGGGTGAAGATTTGGGCCTACTTTTTCTTCTAGTAGGCACAGGGTCTCTGTTCTAGTGCCTAAGTCTTTGATCCACTTTTGAGTTGAGTTTCATGCAGGGTTAGAGATAGAGGTTTAATTTCATTTTGTTACATGTGGCTTTCCATTTTTCTCAGCACCATTTGTTGAATAGGCTATCTTTTCTCCAGTGAATGTTTTTGGCATCTTTGTCTAGTATGAGATAACTATACTTGTGTAGATTTGTTTCTGTGTCTTTCATTCTGTACCATTGGTCTACATGTCTGTTTTGGTACCAATACCATGCTGGTTTGTTACTATAGCTCTGTAGTATAATTTAAATTCTGGTATTGTGGTGCCTCCTGCTTCATTTTTCTTGCTAAGGATGGCTTTGTCTATTCTGGGTCTCTTATTTGTATAAATGAATTTCATGATTGCTTTTTCTAGTTGTATGAAGAAAGTCATTGGGATTTTAGATGGGATTGTATTAAATCTGTATAATGCTTTTGGTAGTATGCCCATTTTAATAATACTAATTCTGCCTATCTAGGAACATGGGAGGTTCTTCCATCTTGTGAGGTTTTTTCCAATTTCTTTCTTTAGTTTTGTAGTTTTCTTTTTTTATTTTATTTTATTTTTTAAAATTTTTATTCTAATTTGTTATATATGACAGCAGAATGCATTATAATTCATATTACACAAAAAAGCACAATTATTCATATCTCTGGTTGTACACAAATTATATTCACACCATTTTTTTTCAAGCATTTCTGGGCATCCACCTATCTCTGCACCTTTGTTTTTTTTTTTTTTTTGACTTTTTTTTATTGGTTGTTCACAACATTACAAAGTTCTTGACATATCATATTTCATACATTAGATTGAAGTGGGTTATGAACTCCCAATTTTACCCCAAATGCAGATTGCAGAATCATGTCGGTTACACATCCACAATTTTACATAATGCCCTATTAGTAATTGTTGTATTCTGCTACCTTTCCTATCCCCTACTATCCCCCCTCCACTTCCCTCACATCTTCTCTCTCTACCCCATCTACTGTAATTCATTTCTCTCCTTGTTTATTTTCCCATTCCCCTCACAACCTCTAATATGTAATTTTGTATTGCAATGAGAGTCTCCCTTCATTTCCATGCAATTTCCCTTTTCTCTCCCTTTCCCTCCCATCTCATGTCTCTGTTTAATGTTAATCTTTTCTTCCTCCTCTTCCTCCCTGCTCTGTTTTTAGTTGCTCTCATTATATCAAAGAAGACATTTGGTATTTGTTTTTTAGGGATTGGCTAGCTTCACTAAGCATAAGCTGCTCTAGTGCCATCCATTTCCCTGCAAATTCTATGATTTTGTCAATTTTTAGTGCTGCATAATATTCCATGGTGTATAAACGCCACATTTTTTTTATCCATTCATCTATTGAAGGGCATCTGGGTTGGTTCCACAGTCTAGCTATTGTGAATTGTGCTGCTATGAACATCGATGTGGCAGTATCCCTGTAGTATGCTCTTTTAAGGTCTTCAGGGAATAGTCCGAGAAGGGCAATAGCTGGGTCAAATGGTGGTTCCATTCCCAGCTTTCCCAGGAATCTCCAAACTGCTTTCCAAATTGGCCGCACCAATTTGCAGTCCCACCAACAATGTACAAGTGTACCCTTTTCTCCACATCCTCGCCAGCACTTGTTGTTGTTTGACTTCATAGTGGCTGCCAATCTTACTGGGGTGAGATGGTATCTTAGTGTGGTTTTGATTTGCATTTCTCTGACTGCTAGAGATGGAGAGCATTTTTTCATGTACTTGTTGATTGATTGTATATCCTCCTCTGAGAAGTGTCTGTTCAGGTCCTTGGCCCATTTGTTGATTGGGTTATTTGTTATCTTATTGTCTAATTTTTTGAGTTCTTTGTATACTCTGGATATTAGGGCTCGATCTGAAGTGTGAGGAGTAAAAATTTGTTCCCAGGATGTAGGCTCCCTATTTACCTCTCTTATTGTTTCTCTTGCTGAGAAAAAACCTTTTAGTTTAAGTAAGTCCCATTTGTTGATTCTTGTTATTAACTCTTGTGCTATGGGTGTCCTATTAAGGAATTTGGAGCCCGACCCCACAAATGTAGATCAGAGCCAACTTTTTCTTCTATCAGACGCAGAGTCTCTGATTTGATATCAAGCTCCTTGATCCATTTTGAGTTAACTTTTGTGCATGGCGAGAGAAAGGGATTCAGTTTCATTTTGTTGCATATGGATTTCCAGTTTTCCCAACACCATTTGTTGAAGATGCTATCCTTCCTCCATTGCATGCTTTTAGCCCCTTTATCAAATATAAGATAGCTGTAACTTTGTGGATTAGTCTCTGTGTCCTCTATTCTATACCATTGGTCCACCCGCCTGTTTTGGTACCAATACCATGCTGTTTTTGTCACTATTGCTCTGTAATATAGTTTGAAATCTGGTATCGCTATACCGCCTGATTCACACTTCCTGCTTAGAATTGCTTTTGCTATTCTGGGTCTTTTATTTTTCCATATGAATTTCATGATTGCTTTATCTATTTCTACAAGAAATGCTGTTGGGATTTTGATTGGTACTGCATTAAACCTATAGAGAACTTTTGGTAATATCGCCATTTTGATAATGTTAGTTCTGCCTATCCATGAACAGTGTATATTTTTCCATCTTCTAAGATCTTCTTCTACTTCTCTCTTTAGGGTTCTGTAGTTTTCATTGTATAAATCTTTCACCTCATTTGTTAGGTTGATTCCCAAGTATTTTATTTTTTTTGAGGATATTGTGAATGGAGTGTTTTTCCTCATTTCCGTTTCAGAAGTTTTGTCGCTGATATACAGAAATGCCTTTGATTTATGTGTGTTGATTTTATATCCTGCCACTTTTCTGAATTCATTTATTAGTTCTAGTAGTTTCTTTGTAGACCCTTTTGGGTCTTCTAGGTATAGAATCATGTTGTCTGCAAATGGTGATAATTTAAGTTCTTCTTTTCCTATTTTTATGCCTTTAATTTCTTTTGTCTGTTTAATTGCTCTGACTAGTATTTCAAGGACTAAATTAAATAGAAGTGGTGAGAGAGGACATCCCTGTCTTGTTCCAGATTTTAGAGGGAATGCCTTCAACTTTTCTCCATTCAGAATGATGCTAGCCTGAGGCTTAGCATAGATAGCTTTTACAATGTCAAGGTAAGTTCCTGTTATCCCTAGTTTTTCTAATGTTTTGAACATAAAGGGATGCTGTACTTTGTTGAATGCTTTCTCTGCATCTATCGAGATGATCATATGGTTCTTATCTTTAACACTATTGATGTGGTGAAAAACATTTATTGATTTCTGTATATTGAACCATCCTTGCATCCCAGGGATGAATCCCACTTGATCATGGTGCACAATTTTTTTGATGTGTTTTTGTATTCGATTCGCCAGAATTTTATTGAGGATTTTTGCATCTAGGTTCATTAGAGATATTGGTCTGTAGTTTTCTTTCTTTGAGGTATCTTTGTCTGGTTTCGGAATCAGGGTGATGTTGGCCTCATAGAATGAATTTGGAAGAGCTCCCTCTTTTTCTATTTCCTGAAATAACTTGAAAAGTATTGGTATTAATTTTTCTTTAAAGGTTTTGTAAAACTCCACTGTATACCCATCCGGTCCTTGGCTTTTCTTGGTTGGTAGTCTTTTGATGGCTTCTTCAATTTCATTCATTGATATTGGTCTGTTCAAATTGTGTGTATCCTCCTGACTCAGTCTGGGCAAATCATATGACTTAAGAAATTGATTGATGTCTTCACTATCTTCTATTTTATTGGAATATAGGTTTTCAAAATAATTTCTAATTGTCTTCTGTATTTCTGTAGCATCTGTTGTAATATTGCCTTTTTCGTCCCGTATGTTAGTAATTTGAGTTCTCTCTCTTCTTCTCTTCGTTAGCATGGCTAAAGGTCTGTTGATCTTATTTATTTTTTCGAAGAACCAACTTTTAGTTTTGTTAATTTTTTCAATAGTTTCTTTTGTTTCAATTTAATTGATTTCCTGTCTGATTTTAATTATTTCTTGCCTTCTGCTACATTTGCTATTGTTTTGCTCTTCCTTTTCTAGGGCTTTGAGATGAAGTGTGAGCTCATTTATTTGTTGGTTTTTCCTTTTTTTGAGGAATGACCTCCAGGCAATGAATTTCCCTCTTAAAACTGCTTTCATTGTGTCCCATAGATTCCGATATATTGTGACTGTATTTTCATTTATCTCTAAGAATTTTTTGATTTCCTCCTTTATGTCTTCTGTAACCCATTGATCATTCAGTAACATATTGTTCATTTTTCATGTGATGTAGGATTTTTCCTTCCTTCTTTTATCATTGATTTCCAGTTTCATTCCATTATGATCAGATAAAATGCATGGTATTATCTCCACCCCTTTAAATTTACTGAGGGTTGCCCTATGGCATAATATATGGTCTATTTTTGAGAAGGATCCATGTGCTGCTGAGAAAAAAGTATATCCATTTGATGATGTGCCGCAGTCTGGCTGGGCACAATTCAGGAGCCACTTGTCAAAAGAAACAAACTTTATTTTTAGAACTACAAACGCCAAACAAAACAGCTCCTCAGGAAAAACCCCTCAGAGCCCAACTGCCACCACCGGCTTCCCACAAGCCTCTCACCCCCACACAAACCTCACCACCTCCCACAATCCTCCTGTTCTTGAGGCCGATTGGCTGGATTGTGTGGGCGGAGCCAAAGAAGTCCCCCAATGAGCAGCTCCGTGGAGGAGCCAATCAGCTAGATGTTGCTGGGGCCGCTGTGAGCCAATCATCAGCTGGCAGTCTGAAGGGCAGGGAAACAGCCCAATGAACATCACCGCAGAGGAGCCAATCAGCTAGATGTTGCTGGGGCCGCTGTGAGCCAATCATCAGCTGGCAGCTGGTTGCTGGCAGCTGGAAGTTTGCTGGGGCCCCTTTGGCTGTGGCTCTCAACATCTCCCCCTCTCTGTTTAAACAACAAGCATGTGGCTTGGGGACCGTGCCTGCCTTAGGTTTTCCAATACTACATATGGTCCTTACCCGTCTTCGGATGAGCTGACCTCAGGGCGTCAGCCTCCTGTCTTAGGTTGGTACCATTGTAATTGGATCTTACCCGTCATTGACTACCGGTCCAGTATACAGCCACACCTGTGGAGAGGTCTTTGTCATGACAAGCAGAAGGGAGGAAGATACACCACGCCAATTGACGGCTCTTGTTGGAAAAATTGTACAATCGATGACATCATCAGTATAAATACTCCAACACTACCACAAGTCGCTGCACCAACAGATAGTTCACAATGCATACAAGTGAGTTCATAATGCATACAAGTGACACATAGTTTAGGCAAGTTCTGCAAGCAGTTCAGTGATGGCTATTGCAGAAACTGTAGATTAGTTTTATCTTTGTCTTCACCGGCACTGGGATGAAGATAGGAATTCTGGCAATAATGGCTAAAGAAAAAATTATGTAACATTCCAGAAGGCACTAAAAGAAAACAATTTTCTTAACAATTTACATTATCTTGAAGAGAAAAGAAAACAATTTTCTTAACAATTTACATTATCTTGAAGAGGATTATTAAATATAATGAAAAGGAAAGGTGAAAGTAAACAAACAGATCTGTTAACCTTAATTTTTGTTTACATATTAAAACAATTCTTAATAGTTATTTACCCAATTTAAATTAAACCATTTAAATCACGTGAATAAAAAAAAATAAATTTGGATCCATTTTTTCATGAGCGCTCATCATATATGATATATGGACATACGTACATTCAAACATATAACACAAAACACAAGTGTGCACACATAATATAATACATATAACACATAACATAATAGTAAAGGCCTTATAACTTTTACAGGTGAAATCTCCATTGCAATGTTTAAAACTCTATAGTCAAAAAAAAAAAAAAAAAAATTGAACTGATCAGCAAAACATTAACTTAGGTCTGTATGAGCTCAAAAACCAAAATAGAACTTCATGATATGGGAAAGGGCAATAATAAAATAGATATTGAAAAAAGCATCCTGGTTCTGTCGCAGATGTAAGGATAGCCAAATTGGTGTTTTGGATATCAGCTGTTATGGATTTGAGCCAAATCATCTTCTTTTTGGTCTGTAGAAATCGCTTTAGTTAATCTCTCTGGAATCCAAATCGGCTGCTGTTCTCCCTGTGGAAACACACAAACAGGCCCCCGACTCCAGACAATCACTGGGTCAGGATTTTAGTTAATCTTTCCGGAACCCAAATCGGCTGCTGTTCTTCCTGTGGAAACACACAAACAGACCCCCGACTCCAGACAATTACTGGGTCAGGACCTTTCCATTGTCCTGTTAGAATATCTTTCCAAAGTACCTTGGGCTTATGTACATTTTTTGGACACATATGCCTTTCTGCAGCACTAAGTCCTGATGAATCCAAATTTAAAAAGTTTAGAGTAAAAAGGGTTATTTTAAGTATATCTTTGGGGAATATATACCCCTTCCCAATTCCGTCTTTTTGCTTTAATAAGTACATTTTAATAGTTTGATGAGCTCTTTCAACTATGCCTTGTCCCTGTGGATTGTATGGGATTCCTGTTATATGAGTAATGCCAAATGATGCGCAAAATTGTTTAAAAGAGGTAGAAGTATAACCAGGGGCATTATCTGTTTTTAACTGTTTTGGAATGCCCACAGTGGCAAAATTTTGTAAGCAATGAGCTATAACATCTTTAGTTTTTTCTCCGGCATGAAGGGAGCCCATCAAAAATCCAGAAGAAGTATCAACTGTAACATGCAAATATTTTAATTTTCCAAATTCTGGCAAATGTGTGACGTCCATCTGCCAAATATGGTTAGGTATCAATCCTCTAGGATTGACTCCAAGATTAACTTGTGGTAAAAAGGTCACACAATTTTGACATTGTTTTATTATATGCCTGGCTTGTTCCTTAGTTATTTTAAAACGCTTTTGTAAAGTATTAGCATTGACATGGAACCTTTTATGAAAATTTATAGCTTCTTCTAGTGTAGAGAAAATATGTATGTCATGTGTAGTTTTATCTGCTAAATCATTGCCCAAACTAAGGGCTCCAGGCAATCCCGTATGTGCCCTGATATGTCCTATAAAGAATGGATCTTTTCTGTCCCAGATTAAACTTTGTATAGTGGAAAACAAAGAGAAAACATTAGAAGAAGGGGAAATCCTACCAGCATCTTCAAGGGATATTATAGCATTAACTATATACTGACTATCAGAAAATAAATTAAATACAGAATCTTTGAACATCACAAAAGCTTGTAATACTGCATTAAGCTCTACCTTTTGAGCTGATTGTTTGGGTACTAAAAATGTAAAAGTTTGATCAGGTGTAACTATTGCTGCTGTACCATTATTTGACCCATCAGTGAATATATTTGGAGCATTCATGATAGGTGTTTTTCTTGTCATTTTTGGAAAAATTACAGGATGCAATGACCAAAAAGACAATAAAGGATTAGATGGTAAGTGGTTATCAAATGAAACATTAGATTTGCACATGATTATTGCCCAAGTATTTAACTCATTAGCTAATTCATCAATTTGATTCATAGTATATGGAGTAATAATTTTATTGGGAGAAATTCCAAATACTCCCTTTGCTGTTTTTATTCCTTTGAGTATTAATTGTCCTACAGCCTCAGGATACCTAGTAAGAATAGTGTTAGGAGAATAAGATAAATGTATCCATAATAATGGACCTTCTTGCCAAAATACTCCTGTAGGAATATTTTTTGTTGGTAATACAATAAATAATAAAGGCAAACTTATATCAATTCTATCCAAATGCATATTTTCCATATATGTTTCAATGATTTTTAATGCCTTTCTTGCTTCAGGCGTTAACATTCGGGGTGAATTTGGATCTGATGGACCTTTTAAGATATCAAATAAAGGTCCCAATTTGAGTTAACTTTTGTGCATGGCGAGAGAAAGGGATTCAGTTTCATTTTGTTGCATATGGATTTCCAGTTTTCCCAACACCATTTGTTGAAGATGCTATCCTTCCTCCATTGCATGCTTTTAGCCCCTTTATCAAATATAAGATAGTTGTAACTTTGTGGATTAGTCTCTGTGTTCTCTATTCTATACCATTGGTCCACCCGCCTGTTTTGGTACCAGTACCATGCTGTTTTTGTCACTATTGCTCTGTAATATAGTTTGAAATCTGGTATTGCTGTACCGCCTGATTCACACTTCCTGCTTAGAATTGCTTTTGCTATTCTGTGTCTTTTATTTTTCCATATGAATTTCATGATTGCTTTATCTATTTCTACAAGAAATGCCGTTGGGATTTTGATTGGCATTGCATTAAACCTATAGAGAACTTTTGGTAATATCGCCATTTTGATAATGTTAGTTCTGCCTATCCATGAACAGGGTATATTTTTCCATCTTCTAAGATCTTCTTCTACTTCTCTCTTTAGGGTTCTGTAGTTTTCATTGTATAAATCTTTCACCTCTTTTGTTACATTGATTCCCAAGTATTTTATTTTTTTTTGAGGATATTGTGAATGGAGTGTTTTTCCTCATTTCCGTTTCAGAAGTTTTGTCACTGATATACAGGAATGCCTTTGATTTATGCGTGTTGATTTTATATCCTGCCACTTTGCTGAATTCATTTATTAGCTCTAATAGTTTCTTTGTAGACCCTTTTGGGTCTGCTAGGTATAGAATCATGTCATCTGCAATAGTGATAATTTAAGTTCTTCTTTTCCTTTTTTTTTATGCCTTTAATATCTTTCATCTGTCTAATTGCTCTGGCCAGTGTTTCGAGAACTATATTGAATAGAAGTGGTGATAGAGGGCATCCCTGTCTTGTTCCAGATTTTAGAGGGAATGCCTTTAACTTTTGTCCATTCAGAATGATGCTAGCCTGAGGCTTAGCATAGATAGCTTTTACAATGTCAAGGTAAGTTCCTGTTATCCCTAGTTTTTCGAGAGTTTTGAACATAAAGGGATGCTGTACTTTGTCGAATGCTTTCTCTGCATCTATCAAGATGATCATATGGTTCTTATCTTTAAGTCTATTGATGTGGTGAATAACATTTATTGATTTCCGTATGTTGAACCATCCTTGCATCCCAGGGATGAATCCTACTTGATCATGGTGCACAATTTTTTTGATGTGTTTTTGTATTCGATTCGCCAGAATTTTATTGAGGATTTTTGCATCTAGGTTCATTAGAGATATTGGTCTGTAGTTTTTTTCTTTGAGGTGTCTTTGTCTGGTTTCGAAATCAGGGTGATGTTGGCCTCATAGAATGAATTTGGAAGAGCTCCCTCTTTTTCTATTTCCTGAAATAACTTGAAAAGTATTGGTATTAATTCTTCTTTAAAGGTTTTGTAAAACTCCGCTGTATACCCATCCGGTCCTGGGCTTTTCTTGGTTGGTAGTCTTTTGATGGCTTCTTCAATTTCATCCATTGATATTGGTCTGTTCAAATTGTGTGTATCCTCTTGACTCAGTCTGGGCAAATCATATGACTTAAGAAATTTATCGATGTCTTCACTATCCTCTATTTTATTGGAATATAGGTTTTCAAAATAATTTCTAATTGTCTTCTGTATTTCTGTAGCATCTGTTGTGATATTGCCTTTTTCATCCCGTATGTTAGTAATTTGAGTTCTCTCTCTTCTTCTCTTTGTTAGCATGGCTAAAGGTCTGTTGATCTTATTTATTTTTTCAAAGAACCAACTTTTAGTTTTGTTAATTTTTTCAATAGTTTCTTTTGTTTCAATTTCATTGATTTCCGCTCTGATTTTAATTATTTCTTGCCTTCTACTTCTTTTGCTGTTGTTTTGCTCTTCCTTTTCTAGGGCTTTGAGATGAAGTGTGAGCTCATTTATTTGTTGTTTTTTTCTTTTTTTGAGGAATGACCTCCAGGCGATGAATTTCCCTCTTAAAACTGCTTTCATTGTGTCCCATAGATTCCGATAAGTTGTGTCTGTATTTTCATTTATCTCTAAGAATTTTTTGATTTCCTCCTTTATGTCTTCTGTAACCCATTGATCATTCAGTAACATATTGTTCATTGTCCATGTGATGTAGATTTTTCCTTCCTTCTTTTATCATTGATTTCCAGTTTCATTCCATTATGATCAGATAAAATGCATGGTATTATCTCCACCCCTTTATATTTACTGAGGGTTGCCCTATGGCATAATATATGGTCTATTTTTGAGAAGGATCCATGTGCTGCTGAGAAAAAAGTATATCCATTTGATGATGGTTGATATATTCTATATATGTCAGTTAAGTCTAGGTCATTGATTGTGATATTGAGTTCTATAGTTTCTTTATTCAACTTTTGTTTGGAGGATCTGTCCAATGGTGAGAGAGGTGTGTTGAAGTCACCCATAATTATTATGTTGTGGTCTATTTGATTCTTGAACTTGAGGAGAATTTGTTTTATGAATGTCGCAGCACCATTATTTGGTGCATAAATATTGAAAATTGTTATGTCTTGTTGGTGAATGGTTCCTTTTAACAGTATATAATGACCTTCTTTATCCCTTTTGATTAACTTAGTCTTGAAGTCGATTTTATTTGATATGAGGATGGCCACCCCTGCTTGCTTACGAGGACCGTGTGCGTGGTATATTTTTTCCCATCCTTCACCTTCAGCATGTGTATGTCTTTTCCGATCAGATGTGTCTCCTGGAGGCAGCATATTGTTGGATTTGTTTTTTTAATCCATGATACCAGCCTATGTCGCTTTATTGGAGAGTTTAAGGCATTAACATTCAGAGTTACTATTGATATATGGTTTGTACTTCCATCCATGTTTGATTGTTTATCCTTTTTTAAAAAAATTTAGTTTGTTTCTCCATGATTATCTTTCCCCTCGCCCTCTGTCTTTACCGAGACACTTCCTACTGATGGTTTTGGTTATTGTTTTTCATTTCTTCCTCATGTAGTGTTTTGCTCAAAATGCTTTGCAATGCTGGTTTTCTGGCTGCAAATTCTTTTAACTTTTGTTTATCATGAAAGATTTTTATTTCGTTGTCGTACCTGAAGCTTAATTTTGCTGGATACAGAATTCTTGGTTGGCATCCATTGTCTTTCAGTGTTTGAAATACATTGTTCCATGACCTTCTTGCTTTCAGTGTCTGTGATGAAAAATCCGTTGTTGACCTTATTGGTTTACCCCTGAATGTAATCTGTCTCCTTTCTCTTGTAGCTTTTAATATTTTCTCTTTGTTCTGTATATTGGATATCTTCATAACAATGTGTCTTGGCGTTGGTCTACTATGATTTTGTGTGCTCAGTGTCCTGTATGCATCTTCAATTTGTATATCTGTTTCCTTTTTTATTTCTGGAAAGTTTTCTGTAATTATTTCATTCAGCAGGTTACTCATTCCTTTGGTTTGAATCTCTGTACCTTCTTCTATCCCGATGACTCATAAGTTTGGTTTTTTTATGTTATCCCATAACTCTTGGGTGTTTTTCTCGTGTTTTTTTACCAGCCTTTGTGAGTTGGCTAGACTCTTTTCAAGATGATATATTTTGTCTTCATTATCTGACGTTCTGGCTTCTACTTGCTCCACTCTGTTAGTGATACTCTCAATTGAGTTTTTAATTTGGTTTATCGTTTCCTTCATTTCTAGAATTATTGTTTGATTATTTTTTATAATCTCTATCTCCTGATAGAGATGCTTAACTTCTTCTTTTATCTGTTTATGTAATTCATTCTCAATGTGTTCTTTCACTGCTTGAATTTGCTGTCTCGTATCCTCTTTAAGGTTCCATTCCATCTGTCTAAGGTGTTCCTTGAGTTCTTTATATGACCATTTTTCTGATGACTCTAGGTCCTCCTGAATATTTAGGCTGTCCTGCATTGTTTGTACTCCTTTTCTTCCTTGCTTTTTGAAGCTGCTCATGTTACTTCTTGTTCTGTTTGACTGCTGAATTACTGTTTACTCCTATAAATTTATTTGATGCTGTAGCCGCAGGTTTCAATGAAGTTATCTCCTCCACCGCAGTCTGATGACGTCAGTTCTCTGCCATAGTGGTGTCTCTTGCAAATAGCGACAGTTCGTTTCCCTTTGCCAGGCGACCAATGCAACGGGTGGGTCCTTACTGTCTCTCCCAAGCCCCGTTTCAAAACTGTGGCCACTACTTATGAAGGCTCGGTAGGCATTTACCTCCGTAGGATGAGAAGGGCTGACCAGTTGTTTCAGCTGGATGGATTGATGCTGAGTCACAGCTGTTTGTCTGCGGGAAGCAGGCGAACGGGAGCTTGAATTCATCCAATCTGGGCTCAGTGTGTGTTCTGAGAGGCCCAGATCCACGTCAGCTCAGCATTGCCTAGTGATCCTGAGCAAACAGATTTAGGTTGTTTAGGACTTCCTATGCCCGCACAGCTGAAGAGGTCAGAGACTTAATCTCTCTGCGCCCGCCGCCATATTGGAATCTCTGGCTTTGTTCTTTCTGTTAAAGATTGTTTTACTGTTTATGATCTTTTATGGTTCTACATACATTTAAGGATTTTTTCCAATTTCTATAGAAAATGATTTTGTAGTTCTGTTAAGGATTGCACTGATTTGTAGATTGCTTTGGATAATATAGACATCTTCACACTATTCTTTTCAATCCATGAATGCATAATAACATTTTTATTTATTTGTGTTTCACTCAATATCTATTATTAGTGTTTTATAGTTTTCAGTATACAAGTCTTTTACACCTTTGGTTAAATTAACACCTAAGTATTTAATCTTTTATTACTATTATAATAAAATTGTTAGTTTCCTTTTGAAATGGTTTATTATGAGTATAGAGAAACACAACTGATTTTTATTGATCTTTTTAATATGCCAACCACTTAATTTGTTTATCAATTTTATCAGTTTTTTGGTGGATCTTTAATTTTCTATATATAAGATTGTTTTTTAGCAAACAGATGATTTCACTTCTTGCTTTCCTATTAGGATATCTTTGCTTCCATATGGCTTTTATTGTGTCAAGGTACATTCCCTCTATATTTCATCTGTTGAGACTTTTCATCTTGAAAAGGTACTGAATTTTGTCAAATGCTTTTCCTAAATCTATTGAGATGATCATATGATTTTTATTTTTCATTTTGTTAACATAATTTATCAAGTTTATTGATTTGCATATGTTGAACTATCCATGTGTCCCAAGGACAAATCCCACTTAATCCTGGTAAATAATTCCTGTAAGATATTATTGAGTTTGGTTTGTTAATATTTTTATATTTTTGCTAAAATATTTTTAGTTTTCTAATATATTTATATTTTCACATTAGGTTTTTATATTAAGGATATTGTCCTGTTGGACTGGGGTTGTAGCTCAGTGGTAGAGGGCTTGCCTTGCATGCATGAGGCCCTGGGTTTGATCCTCAGCACCACATAAAAAATAAATAAAAATATTGTATCCATCTATGACTAAAAAAAAAGGTTTTTTTAAAAAAAATATTGACCTGTAATTTTCTCTTTGTGTAGTATCTTTGGCTTTGGTAATTCAGGCTTTGTAAAATGAGTTTGAAACTATTCCCTTCACCTTTTTTTTTTAAGAATTTGAGAATAATTTGTTAGTTCTTCAAATATTTGGGAGAACTCGGCAATAAAACTGTTCAATCCTAGTTTGTTTTTTTTTTTTTTTTTTGATAAGGAAACTTTCATTGCTAATTCAATCTCTTTAGTCATTTTTTTTAAAGAGAGAGAGCGAGAGAGAGAGAGAGGAGAGAGAATTTTAATATTTATTTTTTCGTTCTCGGCGGACACAACATCTTTGTTGGTATGTGGTGCTGAGGATCGAACCCGGGCCGCACGCATGCCAGGCGAGCGTGCTACCGCTTGAGCCACATCCCCAGCCCCTCTTTAGTCATTTTTGGTCTGTTCAAATTTTCTATTCATGACTTAGACTTTGTAGTTCATCTGTGCTTAGGAATTATCAGTTTCTTTTAGATCATCCAATCTGATGGATTCTACTTGTTCATTGTAGTTTCTTATGAACTTTTTTATTTTTGTATTATCAGTTGTAATTTCTCCTCTTTCATTTCTGATCTTATTTGAATCTCCACTTTTTTTCTTCCTTCATCTAATTAAGGTTTGCTGATTTTATCTTAAAAATGAAAAAAAAACCACAACTCTTAATTTCATTGATCATTTCTACCATTTTTGTCTAGTATCTATTTCATTTATTTCCCCCTCCTTCTTCTTACTTTGAGCTTAGTTTGCTCTTTTTCCCCCTAGTTCCCTGAGGTTATAATGTTTGATTGATTGTTTGAGATCTTTCTTTTTTGAAGTAGGTTTTTATCGCTATAAATTTACCTTTTAGTCTTGCTTTTGCTATGTCCCTTAAGGTCTAGTGTGTCATGTATTCATTTTTTCTGTCTCAAGGTATTTTTTTTTCATTTCTCTTTTCATTCTTTTTGTGACTCATTTATTCTATAGCATGTTGTTTAATTTCTACATATCTGTGTATTTTCCAAGATTTCTCCTGGTATTGATTTCTAGTTTCATGCCATTGGGATAATGATTTGATAATTGATTTGATTTTAATCTTCTTGAATAGGTTAATGTTTGTTTTGTGGCCTAAAATATGCTGTATCTTGGAGAATGTCTCATATGTACTTGAGAAAATTGTGTATTATGCTGCTTTTACATGGAATGTTCTGTATATGTCTGTTAGGCCCAATGTTTCCTTCTTAACTTCCTATCTAGATCATCTATCCTTCATTGAAAGGGCAGTACTGAAGTCCCCTACAACTATAATAGTATAATGTATCTCTCCCTAGATCATTTAATGAAAGTGTTTTTAGGTGCTCATACAATTGTTATGTCCTCTTGGAGAATTAACTCCTTTCTCATTATAAAATGACCTTCTTTCTCTCATTTTTAGTAGTATTGTGTATGGGGCTTAGGGCCTCACACATGTAGGCTAGCACTCTACTATTGAGCTACATCCCCAGACCTTTTTTTTTTTTTTTTTTTTTTTTTTTTCATCTGGAGTCATCTCACTAAGCTGCCCAAGCTGGCTTCAAACCCACAATCCTCTTGCCTCAGCCTCCTGAATAGCTGGGATTACAGGAGTGCATCATTGAGCTTGGCTTTGTCTCTATGCAGATTTTGACTTAGTCTATTTTACCTATGTATAGCTCCCCTACTCTTTTGTGCAGAATCTTTCTATCCTTTTACTCTGTCTGTGAGTCACTAAAGATGAATTGAGTCTCTTGTGAGAAATGATTTTTTTTTTTAAGAGAGAGAGGAGAGACAATTTTTTAAAAAATATTTATTTTTCAGTTTTCGGTGGACACAACATCTTTATTTTTATGTGGTGCTGAGGATCGAACCCAGTGCCTGCACATGCCAGGCAAGCGCATTACCACTTGAGCCACATCCCCAGCCCTGATTGGATCTTTTAAACATATTTATCTGCTCAACTACTCTTATCTTTTTATTAGGAAATAGACAGTGAAGGACTTGATACTGCCATTTTCTTTTCTTTTTAATTTCTTTTTTTAATATATATATTTAAAATTTTTTTTTGTAGTTGTACACACTAACTTTTATGTGGTGCTGAGGATCGAACCCAGGGCCTTTCACATGCAGAGCAAGCGCACTACCGCTGAGCCATAACCCCAGCCCCAACTACTACCATTTTCTTATTCATTCTGACTGCTTTGTAGTTCCCTCTGTTCCTCTCTTGCTGTCCCCTTTGTGACTGGATGGTTTTCTGTGATGGTGTGCTTTGAATGCCTGCATTTTGTAAGCTGTGCCACTACCTAGGCTTTTACTTTGCAGTTACCACAAGGCATGCACAAAAATATCTTATCCTTACAACAGGCTACTTTAAGGTGATGACAACTTTAATCAATATAGAAATGATACTTTCACTCCCTCCTCTATACTGATTTATGATTTTATGTCAAAATTTATGAGATTTCTAAAAACAATTTGTATCCCATAACAATTTATTGTAACTACAGTTGTTTTTAATAGTTTTGTCTTTTAACTGTCAGAGTAATGATAAATTGGTTTAAATACTACCATTAAAGCTTTAGATAATTCTGGGTATGACTATGTATTACTTCTGCTGCTGGTACTTCTTAAATTCTGCAATTCAAGAGGGTGTCTCAACCTCCCTCACAAGTTCTAGGATATCCATGGATGTATTCTTGCCTGTGGATCATTCCTAGTAGGATTTCTGTGTGGGCAAGTGGAATACGGAGAACTCCTACTCTATCTTGCTGACCTCACTTTCTCCAATTTCTTTTTTGTATGCTTTCTCTAATTTCTTAATATAGATTGTGTAATGAGTTCAATTCATGAAAATTTTTATGTTTCCTTACTTCTCCATATATTTTATGCTTAACTTGGGAGTAGGTGGACAGAGATTAGATTAGATAAAATTACCTCCCTTTAAAAAAAAAACCTAAACTAGTATAAGAGATACTATAGGTTAATTACAATGTGTCCTTAGCAGATCAACAAAGAAGAACATCAGGAAGCCAACAATGTTTTGAGAACTGCATTTTCCAAGTTAGTGCTGAATACCCTGTACTGGTGGTATTGTTGGGGGTATAGATCCAGAACTATCCTCATCTCCTGTCCCTCAATTCTCCTTCCCTGCTCCCTTATTCCTGTGACTCTCCTTTTCCCAAAGTACCTGACACCATAGTGGGGAAAAATTTGGAAAGCAAATAGCCACAAAAGCAGATGTTTAGTCATAGCAAACTTTCCAAGCCAACATTAACTTCAAATTGACACAATTATGCATGATTTGAACTACAGACAGATAAAAGAAGAAAAATGCCTTCAGATATTTTAATCAGAATTCTAGGATTTATAGAACATTTAAAGATCCTTAGATGATACTGGGAAAGTCTATTAATGAAATTTCTATTAGGTTTAAAAGTTAGGAAATGACAGATAATATAATTGAATAAAAAATTATAAAAATAAGTCTGAATAATTAGTTATAAATTGAAGAAATTTCAGTCATCTGTTCCATAGATTAAAAATAGAAAAATAATAACATTTGTGCATACCTAATTGAATTAACATACAACAAATAGAGAACTCCATGATTTCAACTACCTTCTCTTAATATGTGTGCCAGCAGGTTTGCAAGAGAAGTTGGAATATAAAAACAGCTTTTGGTTAAATAAGAATTTTCTTTTAGTCTTGCATTTAAAGCAAAAGAAGAAAATCATAAGATACATCATCTAATATAAAGGTTTATATAAGAGGAAAGTATATGTTGATTATTAATGTTTAAAATTCTATAATTTTAAACAAAGTTCCCATTTTATTGGAAATCAACTATAGCCTAACATTTTCTGAAATTGTTACCATTTGAGATTGGGAGAAGTAATTATAAGTCTTCAGAAAATAATTCCTCAGTTTAGAGTGATACACTGAGGTAGTGTATACTCATGTTTGTGTTGGAGTTGTTCCCTGCGTTACATTATAAATGCAAACTGGAGTAAGGCCTTGTCCTGTAACTGTAATCTAATTTCAAAGTCATAAAAGAGTTGGTGTGAACAATAGAAAGACATACTACTTGATTGCCTAACAAACACTACTTGATTGCCTTAAATTTTTAAAAAATAGAAATACCTCCTCCTGAAACAAAAAGGAAAATGTTTGGAAAAAATTTTGATCTTAGGCTTTGTTAGTTTAAATAATTCTAATATAAAACATTTAAACACACTTGAAGAAAACTTGAGTGTGTATGTGTGTCCGTGTGTGTACCTTCTATAATACAAACAGGGTTTGAGTTTAGCACGGAGGTAGAGCGTGTGGTTGGAATGTGCAAGACCGTGGAACTGATGCCCAGCATCACATAAAATAAATAAAAATATGTATACATACACATACATAACACTATAAAACTAGTTTTTCTTGTTCAAAATCGTTTGGGCTCTTGTGGATCCTCTTTTTTTTCACATAGACTTTTGTATCAGCTTATTAAATTATATCCTTAAAAATCCTGCAGGGATTTTGATTGGTATTTTCTTGAATCTGCACAGCGATGTGGAAGAATTGAGATATAAATAATATTTAGACTTCAATTTCATGAGCATTGCATTCTACTCATTTATTTACATCTTTAAGTTCTTTATTTTGTTTCTTTGGGTTCATTTCACTGAACCATAAAATTGTGCATATTCATAGAATACTATGGTGTTCCACGCTTATATACATTGAAAAATGTTCCAATCAAGATAAGCATATCTATCTCCTCAAACATTATTCATTTGTTGAATACATTATCATTATCTCCAGTCACCCTGATGTGCAATAGAACACCAGAACTTCTTTTTCCTATCTAACTATAATTTAGTACCCAGTGACCAACATTCCCTCGTTCCTCCCTCCCCATACTCTCCCCAGTCTTTGGCAACCACTATTCTATTTTCTACTCTCCGTGAGATCAACATATACAACTGAGATCTTATATGTGCTTTCTATGTTTGCTTATTTCATTTAATACAGTCTGCACTAGTTCCATACAAGTTGTCTCAAATGACAAGATTTCATTCTTTTTATGGCTGAAGAATATTTCAACACTCACACATACGTTTTTATCCACTTATCAGTTTACTGACACTTAGATTGTATACATATCTTGACTATTGTGAATATACTGCACTAAACATGGAAGTGCAGATATTTCTTCAACGTACTATGTTGAGTTCATTTGTTTTGGATATGTACCCAGAAATGGGCTTGCTGGATAATCTGGGAGTTCTAATTTTAATTTTTTTGAAGAATCTCCATACTGTTTTCATAATGATATGCTAATTTAGCCTTATACCTGGTACACAATGCCTATTCTATTATGTATAATGTTGTTGTTGCTATTATTATTATTATTAGATTCCCTGATGATTAATGATATTGAGCAATTTTTCATATATTTGGACCACCTCATTTCTTCTTTCAACAAGTGTCTATTCAGATCTCCTCCTCATTTACAAATTGGATTACTTGTTTTTTCTTCTTGAGTTTTTTTAGTTCATTATTTATGCTGCATATTACACTTTTTTAGATGAATAGTTTGCCAATATTTTCTCCCATTCTACTGATTGTCTCTTTATTGTTCATCTTTGTTGTGTAGAAGCATTTTAGTTTTATGCTGTTTTTGTTTTGATACTGGGATTGAATCAGAGGTATTCTACCACTGAACTATATCCCAGCCCTTTTTATTTTTTATTTTCAGACAGATCTTGCTAAGTTCCCATGGCTGACCTTGAATTGTGATGATTCTTCTCCCATGTTGCTTGACAGAGCATCTTAATTTGATATAATATCATTTATCAATTTTTACTTTGATCTCCTATTTCTTGCCTATTCCAATGTCCTGAAGCATATGCCCAATATTCCTTCTAGTAGTTTCATAACTTCTGATCTTACACTGAAATCCTTGTTCCATTTTGAGTTGATCTTTGTGACTGGTGAGAAATAAGTGTCTACTTTCATTGTGCTACATTGTGGATATCCAGTTTTCCTGGTATAATTTATTGAAGAGACTATCCTTTCTAATGCATGCTTTTAAAACCTTTCACACAGATCAGTTTTCTGTATAGGTATCAGTTCACTTGTAGACTCTATACAGTCTGCATATTTGGGTTTATGCCAAAAGAATGCTGCTTCAGATACTAGAGTTTTGTAGTATATTTTTTATCAGGTCATGTGATATCTCCTGCTTTGCTCTTTATATGCTCAAAGGCACTTTGGTTGTTCGGAGTTTTAGGGTCCCCTATGATTTTTCTTCTTTTTCTATACCTGTGAAGAATGTCATAGGGATTTTAATAGGAATTGCATTAGATCTATATATCACTATAGGTAATATGAAAATTTTGACAATATTCTTATAGTCCATGAACACAGGATATATGTGGCTAGTCAGCTTTTCATTGTTGTAACCAAAATACCTGTCATAAACAAAGGAGGAAAAGTTGTTTTGGCTCTGAGTTTTAGAAATTTCAGTTCAAGGTCAGCTGGCTCCAATGCTTTGGGCCTGAGGTCAGGCAGAAACCTTATGGCGGAAGGATGTGTGGTAGAGAGAAGTTGCTCAGCTCAGGGCAGCTGGAAAACAACGGAAGAAGGGACGGGGCAAGATAAACTCTTCCAGGGCATACCTCCAGAACCTACATCCTCCAGTTAGGTCCCACCTCCAATAATGCACTCAAATTATTCACAAGTCAAATGGATTAATCCACTGATGAGGTTAAAGCCCTCATGATCCATTTGTTTCCTTACCCCTGGACATTGCTGATTTGGTGACTAATCCTATAAGTACTTGAGCTTTTGAGGAACATTCCAAATAACAACATCCTTCCATTATATACGTCCTCCTCAATTACTTTCCTTAGGCTCTATAATTTTCATTGTAGACAACTTTCACCTCTTTGGATAATTTATTCCTGTAAGTTTTTTTATCTATTGTAAATGAGATTGCTGCCTGCCTTTTAAAGATTTGTTATTGAAGCATGGACATGCTACTAATTTATGTATGATTTTTGCATACTACAGCTTTGCTGAATTAATTAATTCTTGTAGTTTTTTTTGGTAGTCTTTGAGGTTTTCTATATATGTTGTTTGTAAACAGTTACAATTTGACTTCTTTCCAGTTTGTAGACCATCATTTATTTCTCTTGCCTTAATTGCTATGGTGAGGACTTCATAACTAAATTGAAAAAGGGGTAAAAGTGGACAACTTTTTGTTTCAAATCTTAAGTTTTTATTCTCTATTCAGTATGATGTTGGCTCTGGGCTAGTTAGATGTGGCATATATATATATAATGTAGAGGAAAATACTGCTATACTTGACTAGTTCAAGTTTTATGAGAGGGAATACTGAATTTTATCAAATGCTTTTCCTACACATATTGAGATAATCATTTGCTTTTGTGCTATATTCTGTTGATGTGTTTTATTGGCTTTATTGATTTGTGTATGGCAAATCATCCAATTCCTGGAATGAACTGCTTGATCATAGTTAATAATTGTATTGATATTAACTAATAATTTACTGAGGATCTTTACATTTTGTTTCAACAAGGATATTGGCCTATGGCTTTTATTGTTGTGTCCTCATCTGGTTTTGGTATTAGAGTAATGCTGAACTCATAGAATGAGTTTGGAAGAATTCCTTCATTTTCAATCTTTTGAAAATAATCTGGAAAATACTGATAGTTTTCTCACCTTAAGTGTTAGTTAAAATGCAATGAAAACCATCTAGTCATAGGGTTTCCTTTAATGGGAGACTTTTTATTACTGATTCAATCTCATTACTTATTATCCATCTGTTCAGGTTTCTATTTCTTCAAGATTCATTCTTAGGGACAAATTTCTGGACGCATATACCTTACTTTCTTCTAGCTTATCAAACTTGAAGTATTATTGTTCATAATCGTCTCCATTGACCCTTTGTAGTTCTCTGGGATCAGCTGTAATGTTTCTTTCTTCATCCTAATTTTCTTTTTTTATGTTATCATGATCAATTTTTTTAGTTTTATTTTTTTAAATAAATGGCAGTGGAATGCATTACAATTCTTATTACACATAAAGTACAGTTTTTCATATCTTTGTATATAGAGTATGTTCACGCCAATTCATGCCTTTGTACATGTATTTTTTTCCATTACAATTCTTATTACACATATATACCACATTTTTTATCTCTGTTTATATATAAAGTATGTTGCCACCCAATATGAGTCTTCATACATGTACTTTGGATAATGATGTCCATCACATTCCACCATCCTTGATAATCCCCTGCCCCCTCCCTTTCCCTCTAATCCCTCTTCCCTATCTAGAATTCATCTAATCCTCCCATGCTCCCCCTCCCTACCCCACTATGAGTCAGCATTTTTTGGGGGGGATTGGCTAAATTCACTTAGCATTATCTTCTCCAACACCATCCATTTACCTGCAAATCCCAAGATTTTATTCTCTTTTATTGCTGAGTAAAATTCCATTGTGTATATAAGCCACATTTTTTTAATCTATTCATCCACTGAAGGGCATCTAGGTTGGCTCCACAAATTAGCTATTGTGAATTGTGCTGCTATAAACTTGATGAGGCTGTGTCCCTGTAGTATGCTGTTTTTAAGTCCTTTGGATATAGTCCAAGGAGAGGAATAGCTGGGTCAAATGGTGGTTCCATTCCCAGATTTCCAAGGAATCTCCATACTGCTTTCCATATTGGCTGTACCAATTTGCAGTCCCACCACCAGTGTATAAGTGTACCTTTTTCCTCACATCCTCACCAACACTTATTGTTGTTTGTCTTCATAACAGCTGCCATTCTGACTGGAGTGAGATGGTATCTTAGAGTAGTTTTGATTTGCATTTCTCTGATTGCTAGAGATGATGAGCATTTTTTCATGTGTTTGTTGATTGTATATCCTCTTCTGAGAAGTGTCTGTTCAGGTCTTTGGCCCATTTGTTGATTGGGTTATTTGTTTTTTTGGTGTTTAGCTTTTTGAGTTCTTTATATACCCTAGAGATTAGTGCTCTATCTGATGTGTGAGGGGTAAAAATTTGTTCTCAGGATGTGGGCTCTCTGTTCACTTCACAGATTGTTTCTTTTGCTGAGAAAAAAACATTTTAGTTTGATTCCATCTCATTTATTGATTCTTGGTTTTAATTCTTGTGTTCTGATTTTGTTTTTCTGAGGCTACTTTTTTCTCAGTCTATACAAGGGGTTATCAATTTCATTTATCTTTTTGATAATATCATTGTTTTATTGATTATATTTATTATTTTAGTCTATTTTGATTATTTCTTTAATATTTCTCTGTACTAGTTTTGTTTTGCATTGTTATTGCTTTTCTGGTTCTTTAAGGTCCTTCTACAGGTTGCTTAAGCTCTTTCTGGTTTTTTGATGTAATCATTAATTGTAAATGACCCTGTTAGTACTGCTTTCACTATATCCAAGTGGTATATTGTGTTTACTTTTCCATTGATTTCAAGCAATTTAAAAAATTCCTTCTTAATTTACTCATTGACCATTTGGATGTTCAGGAGTAGCTTGTTTAATTTTCATGCACTGCATAGTTTCCAAAATTTATCTTGTAACACATTTTCACTTTCATTGCATGGTAGCTAGAAAAAAACTTCATATTATTCCAATTATTTAAAATTAGTGAAGAGGCTCTTCAACAAAATGGTGCTGGGAAAAATGGGAATCCACATGTAGCAGAATGAAATTGAACCCCTATCTCTCATCATGCACAAAACTCAAAGTGGATAGAGGACCTGCCTAGGCATTACATCCTGTTCCTATTAGAAGAAATTGTAGGCCTAACTTTCTGTCATATCAGCTTAGGAATAGAATTCTTCAATGAGAATCAATAAATGGGATGGCATCCAACTAAAAAGCTTCTTCACAGCAAATGAAACAATTAAGACCATGAAGAGAGTCTACAGAATGGGAGACAATCTTTGCCACCTGCACCTCAGAGCATTAATCTCCAGGATATATAAACTCAAAAAACTTAACATTAATGAAACAAATAACTTAATCAATAAATGAGCAAAGGAAGTAAAAAAGCACTTCACAGAAGAAGAAATACAAATGGTCAACAAATATATGAAAAAATGTTCAACATCTCCAAGCAATTGGATAAATGAAAATTAGAACTACACTGAGGTTTCATCTCACTCTAGTGAGAATGGCAATTATCAAGAATAAGGGTGCAATGGTCAATTTGAATTTTCAAAGTGATTGGATTAAGAGGAATATAGGTGTAGATGAGGGTGTGTCTATGAATGATTGTCATGTGGGATAGCCAACTGAAAATAAAGACGCTCCCTAAGTATGAGCAGCACCAACCAATAGGATGATGGCTTACATGGAATAAAAGTTGGAAGAACAAGGAAGCCACAACAGATGCAAACTTGATTCTTCTTGAATGGGTTGTTGATTGCTGCTGTGATCTTCTGCAGATACCAGACTCTTGTTTCTTCATTCTTCCAAAGCAGACTCTGCCAGTGATTCTCCAGAAACCTTTGCCTGCGACTAGGGTAGCACCATTGATCCCTCTTGTTCTGGGACTTCAGCCTCTTGGACTGCACGGCTACTGGTTCTTCCAGCTTTCCAGCCTGCAGATTGCCATTGTGGACTACTCAGTTTCTGGTCAAGTAAGCCAACCTAATAAGTCCCCTTTTTATAATTATATCTCCTGTTGATTCTGTTCCTCCCTGACTAATGCAACCAGTAATGATAAATGTTGGTGAGGACATGGGAAGGGAGGAGTTACACTCATACCTTGCTGGTGGGACTGCAAGTTGGTACAATCATTCTTGAAAGCAGCACGGAGATTCCTCAGAAAACTTGGAATGGAACCACATTTGATTTGGGTATACTATTCCTGGGTAGTCCCACTCAGAGGACTTACTTAATATCAGCATACAATAGTGACATGGTCACATCAATATTTATAGCATCTCAATTCACAATAGCTAAGCTATGGAACCAAACTAGGTGCCCTTCAACAGATGAATGAATACAAAAAAATGTATATGTACACAATGGAATATTACTCAGCCATAAAAAGTATGGCTTTTATGACTTTTGCTGGTAAATGGATGGATCTGGAGACTATCATGCTAAGTGAAATAAGCCAATTCCCAAAATCCATAGGCTTAATGTTCTCTCTTATATGCAGATGCTAACACATTATAAGGTGGGGGAGGGAAGAATAGAAGTTCACTGGATTAAAGAAATGGTAAGAAAGGGAAGGAGGGAGGATAGGAATAGGAAAGATAATAGAATGAATCTGACATAACTTTCCTATGTTCGTAAATACACCACCAGTAAAACTCCACATCATGTACAATCACAAGAATGAGATCCTAATTAGAATAAGTTATTCTCCATATATGTATAATGCCAAAATACACTCCACTGTCATGTATTTCAAATAAATAAACAAACTAACAAACAAATAAATAAATGAGTGAGTGAGTGGAGACGACTTCTGTGGCCTAACATATATCAAGAAGAATGTTTCATGTGCCTTTGAGATGAATCTGTGTTCTTCCATGGTTGAATGGAGGGTTCTATAGATGTTTGTTAAGTTCATTTTGATTTAGGGTCCAGTTTGTCTATTTCTTTGTTGATTTTTGTCAGGATGGTTTATCATTGCAAGTGGTTTGTTAAATTCACATATTATACTTTTTTGAACTTTATGCTCTTAATTTTTAATCATGTATAGGAAATTTTTATTTTTTAAATTTTAATGCTTGCTTGACATCTATTAATTGTACATATTAATGACATTCATTCAATGTGATATTGCCATACATGGAAACAGCATACACTAAATCCAACCTCCCTTTATCCATCTTCTCCCTCTCTGTACACACCATGTACTATTAATCAGCTTTCCATATTTAGGTCAATATTATTTGAGGTTCCATACATGAAGTTAAGCAAACAGTGCTTGTCTTTCTCTATTTACATATATTTTGCTGCAAAAGAAAGGATTTTGTTATTCTGTATCACTGAAAATATTCCATTGCATACAAAGACAACATATTCTTCATCAATTCATGTGTGAATGGGGAAACTAGGCTAATTTAATATCTCAGGATAGCCTTACTTCGTACAGTAATCTTGGTTGGCAGTTATTTTCTTTCAGGACTTTAAATATATCTTTCCATACCCTCTTGACCAGTAGGGTTTACGTGAAGTAATGTGCTATTGGTCTAATAAGACTACCCTTAAATGTTCATGCTTTTATGTTGCAGATTTTAGAATTCATTCTTTTTCTTATATTTTTGACAGTTTGTGAAGATCTTTTCTGGTCATGTGTATTTGGGGTCCTGTAGGCTTCATGGATGTCATATTTTTCTCAAGGTTTTAGAAGTTTTCTGTTATTATTTCATTGACTAAGTTTTCTATGCTCTTTTATCTTCTATCTTCATCTGCAGGAATTCCAACTAGGCAGAATTTTGTTCAGTTAATTGTCTTCCAAACAACATGAATGCTCTGTTCTTTCTTTCTTTTATTTTTTTTCATTTTTTATTTGGACTTTATTTTTATCTGTTATTTATACATAGATGCTCCTCAGCTTGCAGTGGGATTATGTCCTGATAAACCCACCACAAGTTGAAAATATTTTTAAGTCAAAATACATTTAATATACCTCACCTACCAACATCCTAGCTTAGGAACACAGTTAACTGAAAAGTGTTGGTGTTTGTCCTTGTGATCAAGTGACTTCCTGGGGAGAGAAGTGATGGGAGGGGAGGGGAGGGGTTGGGGGGATAGGAAAGATAGTAGAATGAAACAGACATTATTATTACTGTGTGCATATTTGTGACTGCATGACCAATATGATTCTGTAACCTGTACACTCAGAAAAATGAGAAATTATATCCCATCTGATTCAAATGTATGATATATAAAAGTCATTGTACTCTCATGTGTAACTAATTAAAACAAATTTTAAAAAGTTGAACAAAAGTGAAAATTATAATATTCTAAAGGTTTCATAAGTGAATAATATTCACATGGTCATGACAAAGTAAATACCGAATATTTTTAATCCTTCTTTTATATTTTGTTTGTGTGCTTGTTTGTTTGTTGGACTAGGATATTTTAATAGATCCATCTTCAAGTTCAGGTATTCTACCTGATCAAATCTGTTATTGATGCTTTCAACTGTTTTTGGTTTTGCTTATTGGGCTCTTGATTTACATTTCTCTTTGGTTCTTTTCCAAATTCCCTATCTTTTTGTTGTTTTTTCTCATATATATCCTGCATTATTTTCCTCATTTCATTTAAATGTTTATCTGTATTCTCTTAGATCTCATTGAGATTTTTTTTTTTTGTAATCATTCTTGTAAATTCTTTACTGGGCACTTGGTCTGTATTGATGTCTTTGGGATTTGTTGGTATATTTGTTTTATTTTGAAGGTGTCATGTTACTTTGTTTTTCTTATTTCTTGTCCTTCTTTCTCCTAAAGATGTGTCCATTTGAAGTGTCAGTTTAGTAAGCGATCATGGTTTTGTTTCCAGCAGGGCACTATAGTTTAGTCTCTCCATAACTTCTCTGTCAGTAATCAATGACTTTGGGCACAGTAAATACTACAGTGGTATTGAAGAGACCCACTCTCTCTATGAAACATGTAAGAATAGGAGCCCTCTGTGCTCAGGCAGAATGATGGGGTACTCACTGTGTGATCACAACCACGATGGGAGTGGTGCTCCAAGGAGGTGATGGAAGTTTCCTCAGGGAGTGTAATTCTAACTCTGTTACTAGCAAGGATCTGGTGCTGACAGTCATAGCAGTGGTGAGGGGCCCATAGCACCTGTTCTCCTTCCAGGCAGTGGTGCGGGCCCAGACACTGTACAAGGAGAGGCGTGAGCTGCAGCTGCACACGCAGCCCTGACAGCAGCATGTGCTCAGATGCATGCAGGGGCGGAGCAGCAGCAGCACAGGTGGGATGGCAGCTGGAACATCAGCATCCCCCTGGTGTAAGCAGTGAAGTGCAGGCCCAAGGATGGGGCAGCTGTCATTTCCCATAGCATGTGCTTGGGGATGGGGTGGAGGGTAAAGCTGTGGAGTTGCTCATGCTCCCTCCACATACACCCACGGGCAGGGCAGCATCAGGAACCACTACTTTCCCTCCCAGCCCTGTCAGCAATAGGTGCCTAGGGATGGGGTTGTGGGAACCACGTGGGCACCTGTATTTAGTCCTGGTGCTGGCATCAGTATACATGTGGCTGGTCATGCTCTTCATCTCAGAGAACAAATGCCTGCATCTACTGGCTCTCTGGGGCAGTGCCTTCCATCCCCTCTCATGCCAGCACATCCATTCCCAGGAGTGCAGGGTATCCACAGGCTTGAGTCCAGTCACTCTACTGGTTAAGTTGGGTTTAAAAGGCAGCTACTCTCTGAGTCAGTGCAGTAGGATGTCTATGGGGTGCCAGGGATGGGAATATGCAGGGGTTCCTGACCCCTATACTAGCCCACTTTTCATTGGCTCCTAGCTACAGTACCTTGGAGGATGGTGACATCCTTTTCCAAAACAAAGCTGCTGTGTAGGATTCAGGTTGCTTACCTAACTGGGATGCAAGCCAATGAGGACTATGAGATTTTCTAGTAGATAAGATTGCCAGTATCCATGCTGTAGGGCTTTCTGGAACTCACCAATTCACTTTTATTTCTGCAAAGAGGAATCTCCCCCTCCTCAGGCTGTGGAGTAAGGGTATCATTTTCTAGGGCATATTTTTTCTTTCTATAATGTTGTAACAATGTTCCAGTCTATATCTTGCTTATTTCCAATATTCTTCCAAGGTCAGTCACCTCAAAATGCAACTGTACACCTCTTTCTTTTGCTCTTCTTTGTGGAGAAGAAAGTGAGTGCTGTGTACTTCTATTCAGTCCTTTGGAATCTCTTCCTCTGATATTATGTTGTATCTTTCCCTTGAGGTCTATTAATATTTGCTTGGTATATTTATGTGCTCTGACATTGAATGCAACTAAATATATTATTTCATCTTGCTGAATTGGCCCTCTTATCATTAGTGATCTACACTGTCCCTTTTTACTGCTTTTGATTTAAAGTCTATTTTACATGATACTCTTGGATTCTGTGGGGCTCCATTTTCATGGAATATCTTTTTCTAACCCTTCATTCTCAGTCTGTGTGTCATTAGAGATGAAGTGAGTTTCTTATAAGCAACAGATAATTGGATTTTCTTAATTCACCGTTTCTTAATTGATTTCAAATAATTTATCTTGATAAAGTCTTATTATTGCCATTTTGCACCTTGTTTTCTAGTTTTTCTCTTATACTTTTCCCCCTCTTCTAGTCTTCATTTGTTAAATAAGTTTCCCTAGTAGTATATTTTGGTTGTTTGCTTATTATTTTTGCTATATCTATTATGGGTTTTGTTTCATCATTACCACAAAAATACTTTTGATTATAACAAGTTATTTTGAAATTATAGCAACTTCACATTGACTGTAAAGATAGGAATAGAAACAAAAAAGGCTGAATGTGCTGGTGCACACCCATAATCCCAGCTACTCCTGAGGAGGCCAAGGCAGGAAGATGGCAAGTTTGAGGCCACACTGGGCAACTTAGCAAGATTCTGTCTAAAAATAATAAATGTAAAAAAAGGGCTGGAGGCTAGTTCAGTGGTAGATCCCCTCTGGATTCAATCACCAATACCCCTCACTCAAAATTAAAAAATAAAGAAGAAAAAATAGTAACTTAAAAAAAATCCTACAAGGACCGGGGATGTAGCTCAGTGACAGAATGCTTGCAAGGCTTGTGCAATGTCTGGGTTTGAACCAGCAGTGAAGAAAAATAAGAAGACCTACAATTATACTCCATTTCTTCTCACATTTTGAATTTTAGATGTCCCATTTTACATCTTTTTGTACTGTATATCTCTTGATATACTGTAGCTATTTTAAATAGCTTTTAGACTTTAAATTTATAAATTATTTACATACCATGTTTCTCAATTTGTCTATATAGTTACTCTTAGCCTGAGTTTTATACTTCCTAGTGATTGCTACTTACTTGTCGGTGTCTCTTTCAGTTTGAAGAACTCCCTTAATTGTGTCTTGAAGGTCAGTCTAGTTGGTGATATGTTCTCTCGGCTTTTGTCTGGGAAATCATTACTTCTTCATTTCTAAAGTTCAGCTTTGTTCAGTAGAGGGCTCTTGGTGGGTGCTTTTTGCCTTCAGGATTGTGACTGTCTCATCCCACTCCCTCCTGGCCTGTAAGGTTTCTGCTGTCAGGTGGATTGGGACACTCCTGTGTGTCTTCTCTTGACACTTTCAGAGTCCTCTTTGTCTTTGACATTTGAGTGTTGAGAGCCACAGACAAGTCAAGATGGCGCCTGGCACTTTGCCAAGAGGAGTGGTTTGAGAAGTAAGGCCAGCGAGCCATTAAGATGATAGAGATTCCTTAATGACTGACTGCTGTGTCTAGATTATGTCAAATAAGCTGTAATTATTAAGATGATGAGGATTCCTTAATGACCAATTGATGTATCTGGATGTTAATTGAAACAAGCTGTGTATAATCAGTTAAGTGTATATATACCTCTACTGTCAACAATAAAGTGGCTCCCGCTGTATCAATCTTCACAAGTTGCTTGTCACCACCACCACCCCCCCACCCCCCCCCACCCCCCCACCCCCGTTATTTTGCTGCAGCCAGACTGCGCATTTGAGAGCTTGGCTACAATGTGTCTTGAGGTTGACTTGGCTGTGTTAAATCTGATAGTGACCTTTGACCTGCCTGTACCTGAATATTTGTATCTTTCTTCAGACCTCTCCCAGAAGTTGTTTTATGTTGTTGTTGTTCTCTCCTCGAATTAGCTTTCTACCCATTTGTATTCTCAAGCACCCCCTTGAACCTCAGGAACCTGAATATTTGATTTTTTTAAAATGCTATCTCAAAGTTTCCACAAGATTTCTTTTTCTTCTCTAATTGTGTGTCTTCAAATAGGGTGTCTTTGAATTCATTGATTCTTCTGTTTGACCTATTCTGTTATTGACACCTTTCTTCTATTGTATGTTTTCATTTTATGTCATACCTTTCAGAACCTTTGATTTTTTTAAAGTTACTTTCATCTGTTAAATTTATCTCATACTGAATTGTTTTTATTAAAATTAATTTTGATTCCATAAAACAGCTATTTTAAATCCCCTGAGATTTCAGATGTATTGATGACTTTATGTTCAATTTCTGGTACCATATTTTGCTGATTGGGTAAGTTTACAGTTCCCTGAAAGTTCATGATGCTTGTTGGCATGTGACTATGTTTGCACACTGAAGATTTGTTCTAGGCTTCATAATCTGGATTTGCGCACACATGTCCCTGTGTGAGTGTGTCTGTCCTTCCAGAAATTCTAAGCAGACTGTTTTTTTTTCTCTGAACTGGTGGTCACTGTGGCTATTTTGGCACTAAATAGTGCTCAAGGCCAAGTTTGCCATGAATCTGAAGTTGGTTGGGGGGGGGGTCACTGTTTTTGTAATAGAGTGCTTTATCACAAATCTGATTGATGTGTTTGTTCAAGAGGGTCTGGGGAAGTGCCTAAAAAGGATGGCTCATCCCCATAAGGCTCTGCCTGGCACTGGGATAGGCCCAGCCACCTGCATGACAGGCACCAGCCTGTGATCAGACTCTGTGGGATTCTGCCTCATACCAGGCCTCACTATGGAAGGTCTCGCTCTAGGTCCAGAGAAATTATTTTTACTTACCTTCTGCTTCTTTCCACAAGTGGACATTGATTGTCCACATTTTTAGGATTCCTAGGGTTGAAGGAGGGAAAAGTTGGGGCATTCTTGTGGTCACCTGTGCTATAATGCTAGGTCACAACCAGGACCCACAATCCAAGACAGTTGGAGCTCGGCAGGAGGACCAAGGCTCCCATTGCTATGGCCTGCCTGGTGCTAAAGGGATTCATAGCTCCAGACTTCTGTAGTCAGCAGAAGTAGTGCTAGCCAGAATACAAGTCTGACCCTCTGTAGCTGCAGGTCTTGCCCTGCCATCAAGGCAAGTGCTAAAGTTCTGACCAGGGGCACTGGTCTAGGGACATAGTTGGGTTCTGCTAATGTTGAGTTTCACTGTAGTGGGCCCAGCATTGAATTCCAAGGCAAATTTCTGTGCTTACTTCCCTAAACTACCTTCCAGTGGATGTATTCTTTCTTCACATTGTGCTGTCCTAAGTTGGATGAGAGATGACAGAGGTAGTCCCTCAGATATCATGTATCCAGAGGCTGTGGGGCTCCGCCAAACACTAAGTTTTATTGTTGAGGGCCTGGTATTGATTTCAAGTCCAAGGCTTGCATTTAATTATTTCTCCCTCCCTACAAGCAGGAGGCATCTCTCTCAATGCTGAATGCTTGGATTTCAGAAGGGTTGAATGTGCAACCCTTTCCTTCCTTCCTTCCTTGATGCATCTATTCTTATTAGTATGCTAAAACCACTGATCTCTCACCTGTTTTCCTTCACTTTTGTGAAGGTAGTTTGGTGTGCAAATGGCTGTGCAAATTAATGCTGCTGTGGAGAGATAATTGCTGGAGGGTCTCTCTTGCCATCTTACTCTACTTCCTTATTTCGTTTAACTGTACTATATAGTATGCAGCGTATAGATCTTACACATGCTATGCTAATTTTATTCTAACTTATGTTTTATGCTATTACAAATGTTTTAATTTTTTCTATTTCTAATTGTTTCTAGTATGTAAAACTATTTTTACCCATTGTCTCTTGTGACCTTAATAAATCACTTCTTCATTCTTTTATCTTTTCCAAATACATGGCTCTCATTTCTTTTTATTATCTTATTACACTAGCTAGGATCCCAAGTACAATATTGAAACAAGGTGGTGAGAATCAACATCCTTGTCTTTTGTGTTCTACATCCTAAAAGGAAATTGTTTTGCCTTTTACAATTGTTTTATTACCTCTGGGGTTTTTATTAATGCACTTGGATCAAAGAAATTCCCTTATTTACTGAGAATTTTTAAAATTAGCAGATGCTACATTTCATCAAATGCTTCATCAAATGCTTTTTCTCTTGTCTATTGTGATCTTGTGTTTTTCTCCTTTTTTTAAGTATGGGAAATTGCTTTGTGTGATTATTGAAAGTTAAACTGGTTTTAACAATCATGTAATAAACTCCATTTGGTCATGATGTATTATTCTTTTTAAATATATTACTGGATTTTAATAGCTAAGGTTTTGTTGAGGATTGTTGCTTCTATGTTCAAGAGGCTTACAAGTTTGTAATTTTCTTTTCTTGTAATATATTGCCTGGTTTTGGTTTCAGTCAGGGCAATGGCAACCTTAAAACCTATACTGAAAATGTTCTGTCCTTTTACTTTTGAAACCATTTGTGTATTATTTTTTTCTATAATGTACTAGATTTATTGGTAAAACTATCTGAATCTATTTCTTGTAGGAAAATTTTGTTACACTTTCTATTTTTAATTAATGTAAGGATATTCAACAGTTTTTGTTTTCAGTAATTTTTGGTAATTTGTATCCATCAAAGATTTTTTGCTCTTTCATCTGGACAGGTTTGACAAACTATTGTACAGAAGTCAAATCTGTCCCATTTCAGGTCAAATGGAGTCATATTCATTTTTTCATGTGTTGGATATGGCTTTTTTTCACTCTAACAGAGTAGTTGCAATAGGAACAGTAGGACCAACAGGCTTAATATTTACATATTGGTTTAGAGAACAAATTAGCAAACCTCTACAGTGCCTACTGTTACATAGGCTTGAAATAAGGGACTGCACAGTGGGCTTGGGGTGAGCTATATTCTCCCAGTGTAAGAGGCAGGAATCTGCAAATAGTCTTTCTCATCAACTTTGTTCTCCTAAATAATTAACACCTTCACAAATAGGCTAATTTTCTTCAGTAAAGATAAAGTCACCCCAAGGTATTCTCTTCTACCTTGATGCATTTTAAAGTCTGCAATATGAGTTTGGATATATATATAACCCCAGAGTTTGGATAGAATCTATATATATAACCCCAGATCCAGTTTCTAAGGATAACTTAATTTATACCACTTAGATTTAAGTGGTATAAATTAGTACCAGGATTTGGGTGTGCTTCAGAACTTCTAGATTCTAGATAGGAATAGGGACCATTCACCATAATAGCACAGAGAGCTGGGGCACATAAGTAAAGAAAGCTAAAGGTTTTCTCTTTGATCTCAGTGACCCAGGTCAATCTTATGGGAGAGAGACTGGATTGAGATAATAGGGAAGATGCCATGGTGCAGACTAGAGAATAATAGTGTATTCCTATGACAAAGGCAAGAGGTGACATTAACTAGTATTGAAAAGACTGAAGACAACTCCGGCTCCCCCATGAGTTTGTATGCCAATTCTGGCAGTGCATTTTCTAGATCATTTCATGACACCAACACAGTTAGGAAGCATGGTTATAGAAACTTCTTATAATTCTTAGTCTATAGTTTATTTGTTTTATCTGAAGAGCTAGCTAAGTAAGGGCTTTGGAATTTTTATTCTGTAGGGCAAAATTAAAACATAAGCCAGACACAGCTGCAACTCCAGTGCATTGGGAGGCTAAGGCAGAATGACTGCAAGTTTGAGGCCAGCCTCAGCGAGATCCTATCTCAAAAAAAAAAAAAAAAAAAAAAAAAAGTGGGGGATAGTGGGGGATATAGCTCAGTGGTAAAGCATCCCTGAATTCAGTTCCTGGTAACCTTAAAAAAACAAACCTTGCCTTTAATGCACAAAAAAATAAATTTGTTGTAGTTTCCAAACTTTATTTGGATAAGCTCCCCAAATGAAATTCGGAACGATTCTATAATAATAGCTAACAGTTTAGAACCTGTATCAGACTGCATAAAACACTTGATACCAGCTATATAATTGAATTTCACACCAATTCTCTCATATATAATGTCAATATTCCAATTTTATAAATGAAGATACTGAAGCAAAAAGGTTAAGTAACTAAAAATAATAGACAATTGGTCTAGTTGAGGAAGGTCTGCAGTTTGGGTGTCATGACAAAGAGACTAGTCCTAAAGCCCTCAGTGTGAGATTAATGATGGAGAAGACAGTGCGTGGGCCAGGAGAGAGTCACAGTGCCTGAAATGTTGATGAGCCAGTTCAGGGACCAACCCATTTTAGTACTATGTAAATGCTTGGAACCTGGGTACCACATAGGCATCACTTTCATTGGGAATCAGACATATGACCACTGATAAGTCTCAACCCTAAGAGAAAATTTTAGCAAGCACTCTATATACTGAAGCTCAGGATGCCTCCATTCACTGTTTAAACAGCTTAATCTATCGGTTTCATCAAAGGTGTGGCAGTTCAAGATTGGATCGACTGACGAGTCCTTTTTGCTAAACCCTTATTCAATTGACAGCCCCCTGACCCGTTGCTACTTACCATAGCAAAGTCTATATAAGGGGATCACTCTAGGTAAGGGGATAAGATGGATGTCCCTCAAAACAGAGAACGTCCATGTATAACACTTGTTGGAAAGGTTTATTGTCAAATAATACCAGACTGTGTTCTGAGTGTGGTAATATATGATAGATATAATACTGCCAAATAAAATAACCCTTCAAGTAGAGCTATTATTATCCCAACTTCATAGATAAGGCAAAAGCAGCATGGGAAAGTTAGGGAAATTGTCCAAGGTTAGAGAGTAAATGATGACTCTATTCTGGGGCCTAGAATTCATCCCTCATTTGTATGTTTTGGCAATATTGAATTTGATTCCTGTGGGATGATTATCAAGCATTCATTTGCTATAGATATGCTTATGATATGACTGCTCATGATTGTCATGCATCATGCTACAAACTAAATACAATATTAATTATATGAATATGAAAATGATTTGTTTCCTCCTAAGAATTTTACAGTTCAATGAAGAGGAACATAAACATAATCATGTACTTACCTTTATGACAAGAAGTGATTCTATAATAAATGTAAAACTTATTAGATGGCCTACAAGGGACAATGATTCCCATACTGGGATCATCAGAGAGAGATAACAGAGCAGAACAAGGAATGGAAGAGTGTTCCAGGCAGGAAGCATTAAGAAGGATAACGGAGGGGATGGAGCACAGGGTACATGCCAGGAAAACTTGCTCAGAAGGGCTCAGTAATGGGGTTGGATTATAGAATGAGATATATGGCAAGAGAAAGAACTGAAGGAGGCGGCAAGGATAGGCCACAGAAGGACTCATGCACACAATGATAGACAGCTGGACTTCCTCAGAGGTATTGAAAGCCATATTTGCTTAAGATGATGAACACTCTTGGGGGAAGCAATTGGATTACATCTTGAGGAAGGCTATGAGATGTAGTAGAGGTTAGACAAGTGGATACTCTGATGGTAAGAGATGACTCTTATCACTACTAGCCACAGTCATCTAATGTAGTCCAAATGGGGAAGGAAGGAGAGGAAATGGTTGAAAATAAGACCACTCAACCTTAGCTGGCCAAAATGCTAGTGGTGCTATTTCTTTGTTATGAAGGGCTGTGCTGTAGGATATCTAGACACAGCTTTGGCCCTTATCCTTAAATGCCAGGAGCAGGTACTCTCCAACTATGACAACCAAAAATATTTCCATATATTGCCAAATGGCTGCTCAGGGCAAAAATTCCCCCACTTGTTGTCCACTGGTTTAGACATGCTGTTAACACAGAATTAATTGGACTTGGATGTGTAGGGAATGTGTGAGTCAAGAATAACTTCAAGATTTCAATGACAAAAGAGTTGAGAAGTAGATGTGGAAAGAAAGAACAGGTTGGATTTTGGACAACACTGAGTGTGAGATACGTGTCAGATATCCTAAGGAAGAGGTCCAACAGGTAGCTGGATGGGTCCATATTCAGAGGAGAGATTTCAGGTGGAGTCAAGATTTGGGAATTATTTGTACATAAATGGGAAGAAGTACCATGGGAGTGGATGACAGCATTTGGAAAGACTAGTGGAGTGGAGTAAGCAGCAGACCGGACAGGAGTTAAGGATGGTAGAGAATTATTAAATCATGATTTAATTCATTGAAAAAAACAATTTAAGAGAAACTTGTATTACTATCCTTTTAAAAAAGAAATAATCTTGGTATCCTGTTATCAGAGTATAAGCAATTTAAAAAATTGTGTGTGTGTTGGGGGGGTGGGTCAGGAAATTTTGCCTGAGATGGTTCTTTTCCTCCTTCTGGAGAGTCTTAAAGGCAATATTTGTTGAGGGTGTTTTGCACTGAAAACATAAAAGAAAATAAACACAACCTAACCTTAAAGAGCCTTAGAGTTCTATTATGGTAAATGAATACCTAGAAATGCAAGGTTGAATTGAAAAATCCATCATGCATTTATTAGCAATGTCGTTTCACTACTTTGTCATCAGTGTTGGAAAACAGTACTGCACTTGAAGGCTCAGGGGAAATAAAGGAGCTTTAGAGAGACACATATTCTTTAGCCTTTGATAAGGTTCTGCAGTGATAACTCTTGGAGAAAATAAAATGTCATGAAGCAATGGACAAAAAGAGCTTATAGGATAGAAAGCAAATCCAATAATAGGAAATAGTATCACTTTTGGCAGGAAGATCAGATGAAGTAGGAAGATAATTTCCTACAGGTGACATGATTTCCATACTGTCACCGAGCTAACTGCCTACAATGCCAGTTATGGAGAGAAGCCTTAGAAGCTAGGATGAATACTTGCCATAAAGAAACTCAAGGCGGCCAGATGCTCTGGGTAAATAAGTGTAAGCTAGATATCCTTGTAAGATATATAAACTTTTCATGCCAACAATGTATCACTGGAGGTCCCAAATGATGCTATACATCTTTCAAAGGGCATTACAAACAAACTGCACACCTGTTCCAAACACAACCGCCACATGCTGTGGTTCTGTGTTGAAAAGAAGGTAAATGTTGTTCCTGAAGTACTTCTCCACCTTACCAGAGGGGTATTTACTATTCTGTAGCACAAGACCCTGCGCCTGCCCATTTCTGTAGGAATGACTGGACTGCCTGCCCGGCTCTAGCCTGTCGACCTTTCCTTCCCCTTCCTTTGCCGATATTAGAGAAGAAGTTAACAAACGGATCTAATTACCACAGTGGTTTGAGGCTTAACTTTTTTTCCCTTCCAGCTGTAAATGTCCTCAGATTGAGCTTCACATTTAGAACTGTTGTCAAATTCCCACTTTAATTTAATGTCAAGCTGATGCCTGTGGAAGACCTTGATTAAATTTGCAAACAGTAGACTGTAACCAAACCAGAACTTTAGAGTTTCTCCTTTCAAACTTAAATTCCAGAAGTTTTCTTTTCTTCTTTGCAAAGAATTACAGAAGTTTGCTTGCAAAGACCCCAAGTATCAGTAAGAGCAGAGAGTAACAAGCAAAACAACCTGACTGCTTTGAGAGAGAAGAAATCCCACAGCTTATTACAATTCTATATGAATTAAAGATCTTCCCATATGCTTTATTCCATTACCAGCTCATTCAAAATCTGACTATTCACTTTCATGATTATAATGTTATAAATAGTCTTAAAAAGTTTACACTCTTCCTAGTGTCATTGTATGCACATAGCAATTTATTAAGAGTCTTGTATTATATGGGCATAGTGAAAAATATGGATAACACACAAATGAGATAGTGTCTCCACTAACAATTTACCGCTTCAACCAGCTACAAATTGCCAACCTAGTTTCTTTCCTCTGTAATAATCATACAGCCTCTTTTCATTGAAGAGGTAATAAAAGACTAGAAGTTAAAAGATCTGGAAGACTCATTTTTTTCATTGAAGAGGCTGCTGGCTTTTTCTCTTTTTGGGTTCTCCCTACATCATTCGATTCAAACAGGTTTGCTTTCAAAGAAAACAAAATCAAAATTGTCAAGACCCTGTGAAGCATGAAAAATAAATTGCTTTTGCCAACTCCAAAAGCACCAGAAAGGCATTAATTTCTATCTTCTTACATAAGCCTCTAACCCCTATCCTCTAATCGGTAGACTTCACAAAATGTTTATATATTCTTCTGTATAAAACATAATCTACATGACAGGAGATCAAACCTTAGTAATAAGAAATTGAACTTGTAAATACAACTAATATTTAAACAAGTGTCATTCTGAAGTTGGACTAGACGCATATAAAACATTCAAGTAGGATGACAAATTCTTGGAGCTGCCAGCATAAAATAAATGTTCTAAGACACATCTACCATGCTGTTAATGGCTCTGTCCTTTTAGCTGGTGGGAGCATGTGCTTCATAAAAGGAGAACATGAGGCAGTAGAAAACAATGGCGTTGCAAAGTACTGCCAGAGAAGAAATACCCTGTTATAAGATTTCTTATTTAACTACAGTGGTGAAGCTGCTTCTAATATTTCCCTTTCAATACAACAGAGACCTAAGTTTCTATGCTCAGCCTACTAAAGCTAACCTAACTCCATGGTGAAAACAGCTTTTGTTCATAATATTAAAAGACTTGTGGTTTTGTAGTTCATGGTAGGTTGTTATCAAATTCCTGTTGAACTATAAATGATGAAAGATACAGCAGATGGTTTCAGAAGGGAGAGATTTATTAAAGTAATTTATAGTGAAATAATGTTATTTTCTGAAGTAGGTAATAATAATTCACAAGGACAAGTAATATTTCAGATAGTGACCTATAATTAAATGAGATACTATTTCCAGAAGTCTTTGACTCAGAAGCCTAAAATAAAAACCAGATCAGCTGACACTTTTAGTTTAAATCCTTTTCATATTGATGCAGTGTATCACAAGATTAAAAAAATGAGGTGTTCCTAACAGTTCAGTTTTTTAAATACAATGTCTTCTTTTCAATTTAGTTAGCATCTGACTTAAGGATAAATAACCTTTCTCTTCTAAAAAGAGGACTGAAACGGACTTAATATTTTTCAGGGAAAACAAAATCTAAGGTAATAAGAAAAGTTACATTTCAAGCTGGGTTTCCTTAGAGCCCCAAATCCTCTGGATGAGTAAGTAGAAAACCCAGGGAGGAAATCGGTTACATAAGGGCATCCACAAGACAACGCATGAATTATCAGGGAAAATCTAGTCCATCGTACCACCTTGCCAAGGGTGAACAGAGCAGGGCCAAGCCAATGTATCCACAGTGTTTGCTAAATTTCTCTGGCACTGAAAGGTAGGGATTACTATTATCAGAATATTCATTACTGAAGTTAATTAATCTACTTGGTCATTTATAGCAACCACAAAATGATAAACTGGAGGGTAGGAAAAAAAATTTTAGACTTAAAACCTTCTTGCTTCAGAAATCATCTATTCTTTTTTATCCTACCCCAAAATAGATGGAAAATGACAGCAGATAAAGATTATTATTATCTATACAATAATCCTATTCCTTGATAAATACATCTGGCTATACAAATTCTGTTTCTCTTAATTCTCAAGTCACAAGTGATTTCAGTAGTTTGCTATCATTCAAAGGAGTCAAAGTTCTCCTTGCTCAACTCAAACTTTTTAAAAAATCTTCACTGGTGATTGGCAGTGGTGTTGAATATTCCAAATACTACCTTGAATGGTCATAAAATAAGACTCCCAATTACATACATTTTGATATTTATTAGCACAAATGGTCCGGAAAAAGATTGAGTCAAAATTACAAATTGAGAGTAATTAAAATAAAGGTTTAGCTGCACAGTTTCTTGAGGGACTTCAGCAGTCCAGAAGGCTATTTTCATCTCCTAAAATAGGACTGAAATCACAATATTCAAGGACCAGACTTCAACAGAATCTTTTCATTTTCTCCTGTGTCAAAGCAAAAATACAGAGGTCTATGTTTTTGCCTGCAAGCCTGCTAATAAGTGTGCATACATATGTACAAGAATTGAGGTGGAATGGAGGGAGAAGTTTTAAAAAAAGTTAAAGAAATGGACAAAGTATTAAAAATATGAGAAATAATAGTTGGTGGGGGGAAAAAGTGTTACTTAACTGCCAAAGAATCATGTACTAAAATAATCTTCTAGTTCCTCCATATCCATTTCCAGAGAGGAATTTAAAGAGGCCAGAGCAGATGATGCATCCTTGAGTTTCTGGACACTTGGTTTGGCTTGAGGTTCTGGTTGGGTGGATTCCTTCTTGATGTCTTTACCACCATTTAGGATCCGTTGACTCTCCAGAAAAAATTGATTAGGATGACTCAAAGAAAAGCCACAATCATCCACCTAAACAAGGAAGCATATTTATATCACATCAATCTATAGCAAAATTGTAAAGGGGCTTCAAAAACTGTCTTAGGCCTTCCTCAAAACTTACTTAATACCTACAACATAGATCCCAGCTGTTCTTATAACAATTACTTAACCCATTTCATTCAGAGGGAGATTCAATCACTCCCTCAACATTAATGGGTCCCAATTTATATGTCCAAGACAAACTTCTGCACCTAGCTCTACTTTCTATCTGATTCCCTATCCAACTCTTGCTCAACATATGAGAGTAAGCTAACAAAAATTAAAGTGTGAACCTTCAAGTCACTTTCTTCATTCAATCCCTGGGCTTGACTGAGTTGATCCCATGCAACACCCATTCTAACGCATATCCCTGAGTTCTCATCTTCAGCAGGTGGAGTTGATGACAAAATACCATCTATGCTTGCATTATTTTTTAATATTTTTTAGTTGTCAATGGACCTTTATTTTATTTCTTTATATGCAGTGCTGAGAATCGAACCCATGCTAGGCAAGCACCCCACCACTGAACCACAACCCCTTGCATTATTTATTTAAAGATGGTATTTTCATTTGATATTTCTTAAAACTTAGAAACTGTATTCTTTCACTCATCTGCCTTATTTACCAATCCTTTTGTGTATAACTCTTTGTACTGAAGTGATTTGCACATAATAGATATCTTAAAAATATATAGTTGAGCCCAGAACTAGCCAGTATATACATTTCACACATTAATTGAAGAGGTAGTAGGGTTTTAGCATTTGACTCAGACTAACTTTAAAGAAATTTCCAGCCCAGTAAGTCATACACTTAAAAAGTTTTCAAAAATAGAAAAGTGAAAAAGGTCAGAAAAAAAAGCCTGTTATACTCTACAGTGGAGAAGGAGTTGGGTCTAGAAAGATGGAGAAGGTGAAAATTTGCCATGAATGAAAAGGCAATAGGAGCAGCAGGACAACATGAGTTGAGGTGGAGACGTAATGTCCTAGGAAAGCAAGTAGTTCACATGGCCTGGTATGAAAGGCACATGAAGGGCATAATGGGAAATGAGGTTGGAGACACTGGCAGAGACCAGACCTAAGAGAATCTTGAAAACCAGGATTAGTCTAATTCACTAGGCAACAGGGAGTTAGTAAAAATCCTTACGTGGTGTGATTAGAGCTATGCAATAATCTTAAGGTAGAAAGGAATTGGCAGGAGGGAAAAGGAGCTGCTGTTACAGTTCAGAATGAACCTTCCTGATGGGTGAATTAAGCAGAAACAAGGTCTCGTTGGCAATAACGAGATTCTCTTTAGTCGTTAATGTTGGGCCAATAATTTTAGTTATTACACTGTGTACACACTGACTTCAAGTTATTGCCCAAATCACTAAGGAAAAAAAAACTTTACTTTTTTTTTTAATTGGATGCTTGATTTCAAAATGTGATACATCTATAATTTTTATTAACGGAGTCATTTGTGAACTTCTTTATATTAATTTCACCCCAATTCATTCATAACTAAGATCAATATAAATGTTGCATCTGCAAAGTGCTTCATGAAAAGTTTACTGCCTAACACATTTCAATTAGAAGGACTTATATTTTACAAGTAGAAGAAATTAGAAGGGGCCTTGAGATCCTTTAAATTGAACCCTCTTCATATGTAGACTAAGAAACTGGTGCCTAAATTAGATTACTCAGTCATAGAACCATAACTGGATTTGCCCAAATTAAAATTTAGGTCTTTTGGCTAGATCATTTACATTGGTCTGAAATCTGTTAAGAGGTTTTAGGCAAAGTCAACTGATGATATTTTATTACAGGGGGGCGGGGGGAATCTGATTCCTGATGTAACATAACAGTGGGGGTTGTCTACATCTTGCTTCAAGTTATTCAGTTTTTCAGTAAACCTAACATGACTGACTCCCCAGATTAAATAGAATTATTAGACTGTAGTGTGGACAAAATAAAATGTGGTGATCTTTATAAGCCTCCTAACCTATGAAAGCGAGATGGCGATGATAATAACAGTGCTACATAACAGAAATGGGGAAAACCAAGGGAATAATGAATGCAAAAAGAGCTGTTTGTTCTATGAAATTTAAATTAGACATAGTCGAGAGGCAAGACACTTAAAGCAGAATTCTCAAGATAAAAAAGAAAACCCAAACTGGAAATTGTTGATAGTGCATTATGAATATGAAAGAAAAATGAAATTAAATTTCAATCATAAAACAATACACAAAAGGCCTTGCCCTTATACCAAAAGATTAGCAAATAAAGAACATTTAAATGGCTTAGCTTTAAAACATTTTAGGAATGTTCTTATTTTTTAGAAATGTGTGTGTTAACTGTTTATTAACCATTTAAAACAGTGCTTAGGGCCTTGGAATGAGGGTGATACCACAGTTCTGTTTGGTTTGTTTCAGGAATGCATTTGCCATTCTTTATTGGTTTTGTTAAAGCTTGTTATGGTCTATTAAGTTGCTTGATAAAATGAGGAAATTCATTTCCTTTTTTACGGAATTATTTTCTTCTAGGGTTTTTTCTTTTTCTTTCACTTTTATATCTGAAGGAAGTGCATATGTTTACCATTTGGCTTCCTTTTATCTTGCTCAGGAAAATAAACTTTAAGGGGGAGGGGAATACAGAAAATAGATCTTACTTAAAATAGAAAGTAGGCTCATCCTAGTCCCTTCATTTATTTCTGCTCAAGAGCCAGCAGCTATTTGCCTTCTCATAAGAAAAGAAAGGAACATGCCATTTGCTTCATTCTAGATTTGGAAACATGTATTGAGTATTTTTATGATTGTTTTCTGTGAATCCTCTGTTCCTTGCCCGATTGGTATTGGTGATGTTTTTCTTTATGGCCAATCATTTCTGATTATGTTTTATACTTTGTTAGATACTAGGAAAGGGAAATTCTGTGATAGTTTTGAGTCACTCTGTCAAAATACTTGAGTTGAATCAAATATATGAAATATCATATGTCAAGAACCATGTAATGTTTTGAACAACTAATAAGAGTTTTATCTCGGCTCATAGTTTCAGTTCATAATCAGTTGATTCTATTGCTTTTAAGCCTTTGGCAATGCAGTACAAAATGGTGGGGACACATAAGTAAGCAAAGCTGCTTACCTCAAGGCAGCTGGGAAGGAGCCAGGGTTCCAATATTCCCTCCAAGGGCATACCCACAATGACCTTATTTCCTTCTACTACAGCACCATGGGCTAAGGACAGACTTCAAGACATGGGCTGATGGGGGACATTCAAGACCCAACTATAACACATACTAACTTGGAAGATCCAAAGTACTGAAAAGGATCTAAAATAAGATCAGTTTGGTTAGAATTGGAGGAGGTACTTCATAGGATACATTATTAATTTTTGGTCCCATCTTCAGAGAAATGGGGGCCATTAAAAGATTTTTAAAGCAGGGTACTTAAATGATATCATTCCAATAGTTGGATGGAGGAGTAAGAATTGGAATGGGGCATCTGCAGATTCTGAGAAATGAGTTAGGAAGCTATTCCAGGGTTCCAAGTGAGAGATGATGGTGGTTTTTAGCCCAGAATTCTAATTGGTATCTAAAATGATGATCCTGAGTTATTATTAAAAGGCTTAAGTATATTTCACATGTCCCGTTTAAGATTGCAGGAAAAGGTGATAGGTTTTAACAATATTTCTGTAGAGATTTATATTATGGGGAAAAATATGCTCAGCTATATAGAAAGATAAGTCTCCAGAATTACTCAATGGCTAAAGAAGTCTATTTATAAAGAAACTGTTTTCTATTAATATTCAGACTAATTTATACAAGGTTTAGTGTTTTCATTTATACATAAAGCATGCACTGCAGTATAAAAGTTTAAACATTAGTCCCTAAAAATACTGAGGAAAACAGGTTTTGAGCAGGCTAGCTTTTGACATGTTCTAAATGAATATCTCCCAAGCATTTGCTTGAAATCAACACATGCTGCATACATGACCTTCACACAAACATAGGTCTCATATTTCTGCCACAATAAGTGTAGATTTTGAAGGAATGAAAGCAATATTGTTTTACCTATGGGATATTTGGGCTTTAATCAAGAGGTTTTGCAATGACAGCTTATAAGCTGAGGCAGCTGGTATTACCAAAAAAGCCATATGGAACTATCATAGTGCTGCTGCAAATGGTATCAATTAACTGGTTCATTTTCAAAACTTTCATTTAAGTCAATTTGATCACAGAGGCATCAGGAAAATAAACCTAGGGTTTTATTGGGAGGGAAAGTATGGCAGAAACCTGACAATAAAAACAGATTCTATTTTTAAATTAAATTGGAAAAATAATAAATGAAGGGAGATAGTCACATCTAAAAATCTATAATGAGATATCTAGTGAATACAAACAGCCTTTTTATTTCATTGATTTATATGCAGTTTAAGTTAGACTATTGCTGTATGTGACAGAATTTAGATACATGTCTTTTCAATATCTTCATTTGTCTAAGGCAAGTCTAAAAGTTGACAATAGTAGCAACACTTTTGTAGTATCTCTCCTATTGATTATTCTCACAAAAGTATATTTCGGAACTAAAAATAAAAATCACTCCTTTTTAGAGTCTGTCACAAACTCAATGTTTAACTCTACATATTTTATTGCTTAAAAAGGTTGGATAGTAGACCTCAATTTGTGAAAGTTCTAAATTAAAAGGGTCCCTAAATGATTCAGAACATGTATGAAATTCAAACTGCAGCAGTCAGATTAGGGAATGCAGTCTTTGAGTCATACAAAACTGGTGCTGAAAATAGCTTATCTGGTAAGATTACTATTCTGATGAAACTAAAGATATTTTTTTGCTTTTATATGTTAACTTTTAAATTTTGTAAAAATTTTCAGTAAGAATAATATTTTCTAAAGTTAGGTATAGAAGCAAGAGGACTGGAGCTACATACAGCAGACCAGGTTCTAGCTCCAGACCTTCCATGTGTAGGTTGGGGAAGTCACTTAGAATCATTAGGTCCTTTTTTTTTTTGGGGGGGGGGGGAGTACATAAACCTTGGCTCAAATAACCTCAAAAGTCTCTTCATGTTGGCTATTCCACAATTCTAGAAGATAAATTGTTATCACCTCAGTAGTCATTACAAATCTAGTACTGATATCATGAAACAGCACAGCCATGATTAGGCTCACAAGTCTTAGATGATCTAGCCCAGGTTCAATCCCTATAAGCAGCATGACCTTCAATACGTTGCTCAGATTCTCTAAGTTTCACTCCTAAATAGGGATATAAATAGTACCTAGCTGTGGTGTACATCGAAGGGAGTAATGTATTCAAAGAACTTAGTGCTGTGCCTGGCATGCATCAAGAGTTCTAGAGATGTTTTCTGGTATTATTGTTTAATTATTGGTAATAATGTAGAAGATATCTTTCCTCTGAACACTTAACAAAGAAATATTACAATTATATAAAATATTTCTATTTTGTGGCAACTTAATAGAAGACAATAACATAATTGTAACAGCATGGTAGCTGATGATGAATTCAATGAATGGAACATGGATCCCTATGAAACCTGGTAAATACCATAGAGTCCACTGAAATGCACATATCCATTCAGATGAACCTCTAAAATCCATTTGTGGATGTCTGTCCCAGGTTAGGAATCCATACTCAGGGTCAGTAGTTGTATGGAAAGTCAATGGGCTGAAATTGACATGCAGCTGTGTTCTGTTGGCTTGCCCATGTGTATACTTCCAACAGGGCACAAGTTCTTCAGTATACCAAACTGCCTGATTCTTGTACACTGAGTTTGTAGTCCTTGCTGTTCACATTTTAGACCTCACTGTGTGACATATTAAGTCACTCAACACTCACTGAAGTTACCCTTCTTGTACTGAGGCAGCTTGCAAAATAAAAACCAAACACATTTCTCTGGTTTTGTTGTAATTAGGGGTCTATATGAATAATGTGACTTGGCAGACACAAACATTTTCTGAGCGGAAAATGGAACAAGCCTTTGGTTCTTATGGGGAACTCGGGCAAAGGTTGTAGATCTAACCTAGCAGGGTGGCAAGCTAAGGCCTGAGGACTATCTGGCCCACCACCTATTTTTATAGATAAATGAGACATGGTTGGAACCAACAGCAATTTATGTATTTTCTATGACAGTTTTTGCATTGTAGTGGTAGAACTGAGTAGTGACAGAGAAGACATGGACCATAAAACCTAAATGTTTTCTATAGCTAGATTATAAAAAGTCTGCCAAACTCTCGGCCTTATCCTTAGATATGGAATAGTGGGTAACAGCTGTCTTATAAAGTAATTTTCTCATGATGCGGCTTCTCCTAGTTCCAATATTCCTGGTTCTCCAGCATCCAAGTGTAGCTTTCTGGCCCTTTAATAAGTTTTGTAATTTACTTAATGCTGTTTTATAAATTCCTAAAAATAGTTAAAAGGGTTTCCACTGGAACTAAAACATGTGAGATGAAACAGTAACAAATGACAAAGAATTAGGCTATGAAGTAAAAATTTACTTACATTATGTGTCATCTCAAAGTACTTCTGACAGGCTACCTGGTAGTGTGTCCCCTTTACCAAATCCAAAATCTAAGATGAATGAGGAAAAAGAAAAATCACAAGTTAAGTTTCTTCTAAACCACAGTAGCTCACAGGTATTGGCCTTTTCATAATCTTCACTCCAGATAGGAAATGCAATAAATCATGTAGCATGTTGTACTTCTGCACAGTCTGGAAACTGATAATTTTGACATTATATAGTAGCTATTTGGGTCAGCATTAAACCACAGATGACAAGTGATAGTAAGTGATCTTTCTGACCTACCAACTGTGAATTTTAATAACTTTACCTTGAGAACAAGATGAAAATAGATCCTGGTATTATGACTCTGACAGTTATTGTCAGAATATCATATGGCAACATCTCTCCCAAAATTTATAGATATAAATCTAGTAATCTAATGGTTGGTGCATGAAGCAATCAAGTATACTATTTAGATTTTTATTTTCCACATTACTTGTTTATACAGATACAGCATAAAATACTGCTCTGTGTGCCCATCAGGAAAATTTAATATAAACCTTTTGGATGACTATCTGTGAAGGAGAATGCTTCTACATTCAATCTGATTTGTCCTTTTTGAAATGAAGTTATTTCTAGTAAAGCTCAGCAGAATGTGAGTGAATAGTCTATTCTGAACACCTATTAGGAACATCATCCTATCTTTTGTAAATACAATTTGCTGTCCAATTCTACTTCACATAATCTCTTCAGAGTGGTGCCAACTCCCATCCTTATCAGCAGACTGCAATGCCAATTGAAAGTTGGAAAGTTTTGTTGCCTCCCCCAGACTCCCAAAGACATAAAATGTATATTTGGCCTATTTATCAAACACAGTAAAATGCTGGAATTAACAGATAACCTCAAATGAAGGGAAACATAATTCTGCAGAAATGTTAATTTCTACTCCCTTTCAAAAGGCTGACCTTCCTGCCACAAAAAGAAATAAACATGAAGCCTCGAATTCCTGCTACCCTTATTATTGAATATAGCTTTACATCTTTTGACAGAAATGCAAGAAAACTCCAGTTTTTTGGCTTGTTTGCCTAATTCTTGTACACTCTGAGTTTGTAGTCCTTGCTGTTCACATTTTAGACCTCACTGTGTGACACATTAAGTCACTCGGCACTCACTGAAGTTACCCTTTGTGTACTGAGGCAGCTTGCAAAATAAGGGGTATGATGCAAAACTGACAAGAATGTGCTTAAACGACCATTTTCTCTGATTGTCTTATAGATTACATTTCTGAATTTCATGTCACCTTTTATTAAAAGGCTTGTAAAATGCCAATCAGCCCAGGATCCAGCCTGTCTACCAATTTGACTTATTCTCATAATTTCATCTCTAATAATTCAAGAAAAATAAGTTGATTTGAATCAATTTAGTTTCACTATGAAAAAGAATTTATAGAACCAAAGCTCAACCATGTGGTAGATAAGTTCCTTTTTATGTAAAAAGCAATAAATCCCACATTTTTTCTCTATATAAACATTTCTGTTCCATTGTATAAATTAGAAATACAGGGAGTATGGGAGGAATAGACAAACTCTAGATAGGGCAGAGAGGGGGATTAGCAAAGATGGTGGAACGTGTGGGCATCATTATCAAAAGTACATGTATGAAGACATGGGTGTGAATATACTTTATATAAAACCAGAGATATTATACATATAGAACACAATTTTTCATAAGAATTGATACATTCCGCTGTCATGTATTTAAAAAAACTAAAAGCCATTAATAATACATTAGAAATACATTTAAGTATCTCTCTTGTAAAGTAAATATATACATATAATGTAATATATGTCTTCATTGCCTATTTCCCAAACATGTAAAAGAATCAAATATTTAGGTGATACATACATGTGAAAAGTAAGGAAAACTGACATAAGCCACAATGTGAGAAAAGGGAACTTTTTTTTTTTTAATTTGTATGGATTTGCAAGTGAATTTCAATCTTTTTTTAAATACCCCGATACTGGGATTGAACCCAGGGGCACTCTACCATTGAGCTCTTTTATCGAGACAGGGTCTAGCTAAGTTGCTGAGGCTGGCCTCCAACTTGAAATGTTCCTGTCTCAGCCTCACAAGTCACTGGGATTATAGGCATGCACCACCTCGCCTGGCCAATTATATTCTTAAAACAACCTCACCAATGAGGTCATAGCGTTATGAGGTGAAGAAAGACTCTGTAAATGTGTAAAGACTTAATAACCTCCACCCCATTGGCTAGGAAAATTGTTCAAAGACAGATAAATTTAGGCCTAAGGGAATGAGGCAGTGGAGGAAAAAACCAACGAACGAGAAAGACTGCTTTGAGGAAAGTAGGTATTATTGGTAGATATCATTTCGGAGATGAAGACATTTATCCTCTTAACATAGGGGATGTCTATCTCATGAGGACAGTAAATTTCAAAAAAAATTAAAAAGTCATGTGATTTTAATCCTTTTAAGGAAGGCAAGATCATTAAAACTTGCATGCTTTTAAAATTAAAACAAAATATGGGTCATTGCTCAAAAATCCAACTAATAAAAATATAATTTCAGATTATGATCTGTATTATAGAGATACAGGAAAAGACAAAGGAATTCTTGTGGACCATTTTTCCTGAGTAAAATACAAAGACACTGCAATGTTCTTAGCACACAGTAAACATTTTTTTTTTTTTGAGAGAATTTTTTTAATATTTATTTTTTAGTTCTCGGAGGACACAACATCTTTGTTTGTACGTGGTGCTGAGGATCGAACCCGGGCCGCATGCATGCCAGGCAAGCGCGCTACCACTCGAGCCACATCCAACATTTTTAACAGAACTTTTCTGCCTGCTGGGAACTGACTGGAAAGGGCAGGCGTAGAACAGGAGTTCATTACAAGAATCCAGGGACTAGCTGATGGATCCCTGGACCAGTGTGGAAACAGCAGTAGTGGTAAGTGATCAGATTTGAAGACAGAAGTACTTCCTACTAATGGTTATAAACTATTTATACAAAGGAGATATTCTGCATGAAAATACTCACCAGGAACTTGTTCCCCAATGTTTTAAAATGCATTACATAACACTCTCCTTTCCCTCCTTTATTCAGGAAATTGTTTGATTTACTAAATAAAATGAACTAGTTTTAAAATTGTTTCTTATGTAGTGGCATTTACATATCACATAAATTTTAAAGACCAAAAATATCTCCTAGTCACTAAACAATATGATCAACAGAGGAGTATAACATGTGATATCTCAAGTCTTCGTGTTAGCAACATCTTAGATGCATGCCTGCTTTGCTGACTTCAAAATCTGCCCAAGTGATTCTGGTGTTCTACCTTTTGTATAGAGTGAAACTTAATATATTTTATACTTCATTGTTGATTGTTCTAGTATGAACATCATCAGTAAGCTCTATAAGATATTCTGTAGTTATCTCTATTTTGAGGATAGCACCAATATCACTCGCTGGTGAGTTGGAAGAGTTCAAGGCAGGAAATACAAAGCTAAACATGGGAAGGAAAAGAAAATTAAGGTTTGAAAAAGAGACAGACTTAGGTTTTGGCATTTGCCAGATTTCTAAGGACAGATGGCCTGAGACAGATTTTTGGGGGGTCAGAATTAAAATACACCAAAAGGTAAAGAAGTGAAAAAGATAGTGTAGTCAGACAACAGTAATTTTTAAGAGTGTTGGTTGCCCTAGCGTAGGTTCTGAACACCTAGACCTCTATAAAGCAATAGCTCCTATATCAGGCCATTTTCTATTGCCGTAACAAAATACTGGGTACTTATGTTTATATGTTGAAAATGTTTTATTAGCTGATAGTTTGGGAGGCTGAAAGTCCATGATTTGGCAGTTTCATCTGTTTGGCCTCTAGTCACAACATGGGATGGAAAAGAGCTACATGCATAAGAGATCTCATGGCAAGATGGGAAGCTAAAGAGAACCAGCTTCTTCTTTTGATAATAATCCACTCATGGGAACTGTGTTAATCCCTTCTGAAGTTGATCCTACAACATTACCATGTGAAGGTCTAAACTTCCAGCTCATGAGTCTTTGAGGAATACACTCAAAACAGATTCCTGAGGCTGGCCCAGAGCACAGGTCAGAAATGGAACTGATCAAGAAAACAAAAGCAATACAGAGGTAGAAACTCATTGAGAGAAAGAAATACAAGAGGAGATAGGAGAAAAAAAAAAACAGGAAGACAAACAAACCAAGTGGGAGAAAAATGTGGAAGTACAGAGATAAATGGAGCCCACAGCTTGCAAACATCAAAGTGTAACCCACAACTTATGAAAGGTATTTCACTGAGTGATGGCACTGACTCTCCAGTTTTCATATCCATTCAGAAAGGACCAAAGCTCAACATGATTTCCTACTGCATATAGTATTAATTCCAAAGAATAGTTCTCTAAAGGTCAGAGGAAACTAAATTGAGGGCCAACTCTGATGCCTGGGCTACAGGGTGCCTAATTCTGCTTTAGAAACACATAATTAATTAATCATATCAAATAAAGGCTCATTTGAAAACAAAGACAAATTTCTGTGAAGATCTAAAATGGCAATACTAGATATTAATACCAATATTTCCAGACTAAAATACAAATGTCATAACAGTTCATTTATTATTCAACATATTTCACAAGTAACCAAAAGGCTAAGAAAAATTGTGGAGTAATAATATCAAAGTAATTCATGTTCCTTAAGCTTTCTATCAGTTGACTAAAGTCCACCTGAAAAACTTTAGATTTTTTAAATATAAAGGCATGTAGTTTTTCATCTTCACAAAACAGCTCATTGTATTTGTATTGTTTGGTAAAACCATTAATTATACTTCATCTATGTTTCATCCTCAGGCAATTTACTGCTGTTTTTGTCCCCCCGCCCCTTGTAGAGAATTCTATGGTGGCTAACAAAGATATTGTTTCATTTGAGCAATGAAGAACAAATAGCTCATAACAGTCACTCAGAAAAACAACTATCTGAACACATGTGATATATTTATCAACATTGCTGGGAAATACCATAGATACAACAGAAATAATAGAAATATCTAACATTTTATAACTTTGAGCTTCTTTCTTCCTAATATTTCATGCCAGGTACAACTTCCTGTCTGCCTTTTGCTTCAGTACCTGGCAGCAGAATGTGCCCACCCTTGGCTTTGGTGAGAAGTGTGCCGCACAGCTAGGTAAGCTGTGATCACCAATTAGACGTGCGGCTAATCTATTGATAGTTCAAGGTCCTGTTCTGTTTTATGTAGAAGCAATAATAACCTTGCTTCTGAAAAACTCCCCCTTTCAAAATTAGATCAAACTGGTATTTTCCCACTCCATTTCTAACCTTATTTCAAAGGTGAAAGAAAATGTGGTCCTGACATCAAGACTGAAACACTTTCAAACACATGACTTTGCTGGAGTTTCTCACAAAATCGGCATAGCCTGGTTGCTCTGCCGCGACCTTCACTTACTGTCAGATCAGGGCCAAATTTCCCTCTCTTGAAGAAGCACTTTCATTCGCTTACAACATTATATGTCAAGAATTTTTCTGACTCACTCTTTATTGTCTGTAAACAGTTATTGATTGAGTAGATTCTACCTTTCCTCATCCTTGTCTCTTTATTGCAAAGCTTCTTGATTTATTCTTTCCTCACTCAAAACAGCTTGCACCTATTACCAGAGTAACTCTCCTAAAAGCCAAGTCTAGTTTTACCTGGCACTGATGGCTCTAAGTGGAGGATGGAGCACACACTATTCATTACTATTCGCAGCTCTTTCTCCTCACATCTTGGACTCCCTCTCTAGGATCCTCTCCTTCCCCATCTAACTTTCCCCACAATGTGTTTGGAATTTTAGCTCATAAAATTCTAGTGATGACTTCTTGGAGAGTCTCTAATACATTGTTCGATTTGGTTTAGTCCAGAATTATCTATTTCTTTATGGCAGGGCTTATAAGGGCAGTGTTAGTCCCCAGAACCAAGCTTCCTCAAAACACACCCTTTAACAGGCTTGCCTCCTGCAAGTCTCTTCCCTTATCCTGGTGTAGTTTTCTTTTGACACACTTATTTATCTGCCTCCTCTACTAGAATATCAGCTCCATGAAAGCAGGAGTCTATCCTTAGTTTTATTTATCTATATTCCCACTGCCTTGAGCAGTAACTGGAATATGTCACCATCCAATTATTTGTTGATACCGAATGAATATTGTTCCTTTTGCCTAATATGCCTCACTTCCTGCCACTGGAAAAACTCTTTCAAGCCCAACTCAAACATTGCTCCTTCTGTGAAGCATGCCCTCCTACTTTCTCAATTGAAGATCTTTCCCCTCGGATTCTACAACTAACACTTTCAATACTTTTATATATATATTCATGCAGCACTTATCATAAATAGGTACCAAGAAAAGGATTCTTGTGAGCAATTTAAACTGCTACCCCAAATAGTAAATTTCTCAGTGCACATCAACATTTTAGGTTAAAGGATTAGAACTTTTAGGGAAGGATAAATGAGAATACATGCAAAGAGATGAGAAGAAAAGTGTTGCCAAACCTCCTTTCCATAGTTCAGTTACTAATTATTACTGTGATTTGGGCATTCTGTTGTTTTTTTTTTTTTTTGGGGGGGGGGCGGGGGCTGATATAAGAGTCAGCCAGTTCACAATCACAAACTATGGTCTTTATACAAATGGCAAAAATATTTACGCTGATGTAATAATTATTTTCAAAGATCTTATTAAAAAGAAGTGCATCATCTCATTAGATATGCTATTAGAAATAAAAGCAGAACTTAGAATCTGCCACTTAAAGATTTTTCCAAGGACTAGAGAATGTCACAATGACGCCCAAAAAGATATAGACATGTTAAGATATATATTGTAAACAGTAAATACCACCAAGCCTGAAATGGCTTAAAGCTGAACAGAACAAGAATCTGAAATATTTGCTTTATAAAATCAGATTGGATTTTATGTGTGTCCTATCATAAATGACAGTATTATATCACTGAATGAAATTCCTCTGTTGCTATCAGCAATTTCTCATGTAATGAAAAATTAACTATGAAAAGATGCAAAAGTGCTGTTTTAACACAATACATTTCCCATTCTAAAGCAATTTTAATGTTTAAGTTTTATCTAATAGTGGCATATCACTTGACTTTCAAAGTGATTTCTCTGAACTGCCTAGAATATTAGATAATTATCAAATAATTTAGCTATAGTCTGTTTTTTTAAAAAAGGAATATATGCAAAAATCAAGTTAGATATTTAGTGATAAAACCAAAATACAATCTGGCCTGCTAATATCAATTCCTGCTCAACTTCCCATCTTTTCCTTAATGCAGTTCTGAGGTTTACTAAGAACAATGTACACATTTTCGATCACAACACTGTACTCAGTAATCAAAGTACCATTTCCATAAATCAAAAAAGGTGTTTCTGCACATAAAATAGACACAATGCTGCTCTTAAAAGCAGTTACTCTTCATATAGTAATGAACAGACTGAATATCACTATCCATTGATAAGTACTCCTTACTTAAGGAAATCATAGGAATTTTTAGGTAGTTCAGATTTATATTTACATTGAGTAAGGAGTCACTGAGATTTATCTTTGCCATAAAACCTTCTTGACATAGTTACTTTTATGTCTTTCAAAGTATCTTTTTTGAAGAATTTCTTCATTAAAAGACGTTTACCAGTTTTAGATTTAATATGGTCACTAACTTTCTGAAAAATTTTGGAATATGAATAACAAGTTAATTGACCTCTCAAAAATATAAAGGGCCTGGCTCAGTAGTGCATTCCTATAATCCCAGTTATTCAGGAAGCTGAGGCAGGAGGATTGCAAGTTTAAGGCCAGCCTGGGAAATTTACAAGACCTTGTCTCAAAACAAAATGTTTTTTAAAAAACCATATAAAAATAGGTATAGTTCAATGGTAGAGCACTTGCCTAGCATTTATAAGGTCTTGGTTTCAATCTTTGGAATCACTAAAAAAGTATAAAGATGATAAATTTTGAATGAGAAAAGCTAATATCGCTGTTTTTTGAAACCACCAATTAGATTTGCTTAAAAATAATGGTTATGTTGAATCAAAATTCTAAAATAATTTCATTAAAGTTTCAAAAACATTTAGAAATACATTTGTAAATAACATATTACTTCAATCAACAAACTTGAAAAATGCCTCATTCACTCACAAGTCAACATGTACAAGTATTGGTTGTAATAAGTCAAAACACTGGGAGCAAATATTGAAGTACAATGTGGACACAGAACCAATGTGCTCTAACACTTGACAGTCACAGGACCAACTACTTAGAGCAGTGTTCTCCAATAATGTTATCAGTAATGTTAAGTTTTCAAAAGTTAAAAACAGATGAAATTACTATTAATACATTAAATCAATATATAAAATAATCTTCATTTTAACATGTAAATAGTGTAAAAATATCACTACTAAGATATTTTACAATATTCTCTGCCCCTATGCTAATTTTCCAAAGCCTGGCACACACGCTTTCCACTTAGAGCAAGTGATGCACTAGATCCCACTCCAACTGGCTTGTGAGAGTCATTGTGCATACCTACTCCCACTGTTTTCAAAAGGGTTTAGTACCATCACACTGTTAATTTGACAACAGCCATAGTAGGAATATTTATACAACAGAAATAAGTAATGATGTACATCAGATTTTTAAAAATTTTCCTCCAAAGAGCTGCCTTACCAATATACCAGTGCCTTCAAGACATCTCAATTTATATCAACCACATTTCAAATGCTCAACAGTCACTTGTAGCTAGTGGTTACTATATTGGACAGTGCAGACAGGTCATTGAGTTAGCAATTTTTAATAGTCAAAATGTCCTGTTTCGTAGAAAATATAAAAAACACAAACTGTCCCCGAGAAAGACATGTACTTGCACAGATAAGGACTTAAATCAACTGTCTGAATATGTTCAAAGAGCTAAGGAAACCAGACAAATGGTAAAAGAAACCAAAAGAACAATGCCATAACAAAGAGAAATAGCAATGAAGAGAATGTTACAACCTTGATGGAATGGACAAATTCCTAGAAATACATAATCTGAATAAACCTGAAACAAGTAAGAGACTGAATCAGAATTTAAAAGTGTCCTAACTAGAGAAGCCTAGGACCAGATGGCATCACTGTTGAATTCTACTACTCATTTAAAGAATTAACACAAACCTTTCTCAAACACTCATTTAAAAAAAAAAGAAAAAGTTGCACTGGGGATATAGCTCAGTTGGTAGAGTACTTATCTCACATGCAAAGTCCATGGGTTCAATCCCCAGCACCAAAAGAAAAAAGTCGAATAGTCCTTAATGCATTCTGCAACTAGCATCATCTTGAGAATAAAGTCAAATAGACTTGTATCCTTCAGGAATATAGATGCAAAAATCCTCAATGAAAAATTATCAAAGCAAACCCAGGAGTACACTTACAAGATTAGAAACCATGACCACAGGGATCTATCCTAGTAATGCCAGGTGGTTCAAAATATGAAAGTCAATTGATATATTAATAAAATGAAGGGGAAAAACAGTCATCTCAATGGAAGCTGAAAAGTATCTGATATCCAACATCCTTTCAAAATTAAAACAAAAATAATCCCAGTTAAACCAGGCATAGAAGGGGACTTGCTCAAGATAATAAAGGACATTTATAAAAAGCCAGTTAATATCATACTCAATGGTGAAAGTCTAAGAGCCTTCCCTCTAATATCAGGAGCAAGACCTGCTTTCCTCACTGCTATTTAACATTGTACTGGAAATTCCAGTCAAAGCAACTGCATAACTCTAGATAGAGCAGAGGGATGCGGGGGTAGGGGGGTATGGAGTTAAAATTGATGGACATTATTACCCAAAGTACATGTATGAAGACTCAAATTGGTGTGAATATACTGTGTATACAACCAGAGATATGAAAAATTGTGCTCTATGTATAATAAGAATTGTAATGCATTTTGCTGTCATATATAAAATAAAAAAAGCATCCAGGGCTGGGGATATAGCTCAGTTAATAATGCTTACTTCACATGCACAAGGCCCTGGGTTCAATCCCCAGTACAACAATAAAAATAGATAAAAGGCATCCAAATGGAAACAAAGAAGGAAAGCTATCACTATTCCCAGATAATATGGTCTTATATATACAAATATCCTGAGGAATACACGACAAATCTATTAGAACTAATAAATTAATCTAACAAAGTGCCAGGATAAGTGAATTACACATAAAAATTAGTTGTTAACACCAGTAATGAAAGATCAGACAAGGAGATTAAAAGAAGATTCCAAAGGAATAATAAATGGAGGAATACATTTAGCCTACAAGGTAAAGATGTGTGCTGAAAACTGGGGAAAAAAAGGGGCGGGGAGAAAGCAACTAAAAGATCTAAATACATAGAAAGACAGCCCATGTTAGGGAGTGGAATATAATATTGCTAAAATGTCATCATTACACAAAACAGATTCAGTAACTCCTTACAGTTCTAATGACTTTTTTCGAAGAATTAGTCAAATTCATATGGAATTACAAGAAGCTTTAAATAGCTGAACGAATATTGAAAAAAGAATATTGAAGGATTCATAATTCCTGATATTTAAACTAACAAGCAACAGTAACCAAACTGGATGAGAACACAAACACCTAAAGGTCAGATGGGAAGGAGGTGTCTACAAACAAAAGGATGCTGGGATTGCTAGCAATATGAGAAGCTGAAAGAAAGGAATAGATCACCCTAGACCTCTCAGTGTATATGTGTGTGTGCATGTGCACACACCCTGGATTTCAGAACTTTGAAATAACAATTGTTTTATTGGAACTCGGCAACAGCAGCCGATACAAGATAGAATTAAATATATGTTGAAGACAGGCAGGTAAAAATTTCCCTTGCCAGAAAAGTGTATGTACATTTGATGCTCTACATTTAAAGATTTGGGTCTCCAACTGCAAATGAAAAAAAAAAAAAGTGGTTTGGTACCAGAGATTGAACCTAAGGGTGCTTAACCTTAGGGAGCAATATCCCCAGCTTTTTTTTTTTTTTTTTTTTTGAGACAGTGTCTTGCTAAGCTATTGAGGCTGGCTTTGAACTTGCAATCCTCCTGCCTCAGCCTCCCAAGCTGCTTGGATTAAAGGCATGTACCACCATGCCTGAAAAAAAAAATTACTTGTATGTACTGAACATACTTTCTTGTCATTATTCCCTAATCAATGCAACATAATAGCTATTCACATAGCATTTATGTTGTCTTCAACGTCATAAATCATCTAGAGATGTAGTTATATGCAAATACTACACCATTTTATATAAGGACTCGTGCAAAGGAAAATTCTAGTATCCTGGGGTGTTCATGTATGTGTCCTAGAACAAACTTCCTCAGACAATGAGGGATGACTGTACTTGGCAAATTTTCCCCAAACTGTAAAAAATAGAAAAATAAACTACAGTAATCAAAACAGTGTGTTACTGGTATAAGGATAGACAGAGAGACCAATACAATGAAATTAAGAACACAGAAATCACCCCATTTATCTCTGTCCAAATAACTTTTCCTCATTTGTGGTCTTGTATCTTTGTGAAATCATCTTTTGAACAAACAATACTTAGAAAAACCACAAATATGAAGTTGTACCCCCAACATCACATACAAAACTTAAAATGGATCAATGACTTAAACTACAAAACTCTATTTAAAAAAAAAAAAAAAAGAACGTATTGGGGGTAATCAAGATGGTGGAGTAGAAGCATGCTGCAATTTCTAGCTCCTCCACAATCAAACAGCTGGAGAACAGCTATGGAGTGAGATGGGTAACTGGGTTCAATACTGGACTGAGACTTGGAGAGAGATTATGATTATCAGAACAGAGCCAGAACGAGTTCATCAATCCTAAACCTGCCACTAAGTCACCAGCCCACAGCACAGCTTACAGGGCCTCCCTAAGAGCATCAGAGAAGGGTGGGGTAAAGACTGGTAATAGTCTCGACCTGTGACTTGGGAGCATACAAAGCAGCCACCCATAGCAGAGAAATCTAAGCACAGGCCTCCAGACACTGGAGGGATGGCCCCTTGTGCCACTAGAGAACAAATCAGTACCTGTCTAAAATTGGACAGGGTGAAAACTGTGAAGATAGGCTCTGGTAATGAGGATGCTGATCTACACACAGGTAAAAGCAAATATATAGCTCCACCACAGTACAGTGCTAACTGAGCCTGACCATTTCCCATACTCCCAACACCTGTGAATTGCAAATCTGAAAGTACCTGAAGTCCTGCACCTTAAAAATCTCAGCAGGGAGGAATTTTAAGTTTGGTGGGTTGTTTTAGGTATTGGGGATTGAACGCAGGGATGCTCTGAGTTAATTTTTGAGACAGGCTCTTACTAAATTGCTGGGACTGGCTTGAACTTGTGATCTTCCTGCCTCAGCCTCCCTAGCAGCTAGGATTATAGGGCATGAGTCACTATGACTGGAAAATTTAAGTATTTTCAATGTTACTTTTGATATTGTCTTCCATGTTGGTTTGTTTCAAATCCCCTCATCATTTGTTTCACATAGTTTTATATAATTTTGTGATATTTTAAAAAATTAGCCCATTGATTAGGTTTACTCTTTTTTTGTACACTCACTTCTATTGTCTTTCTCATCTCATTTATCTTCATTCCATTTTTTCTTTCCATCTCTTGCCTCTATAGTTAGTATCAATTTTATCTTCTTTATTGCTTAATTTTTCAATCTAGTATTACTTCACTTTTCTTCTGCTTATTAACTAAACCATAGTTGAGAGAACATTTTTAATAAGTGTTTATTATGTTAGTATAAGTTTGCTTTCAAATTTTCACTGCCTACTGGTGGTTATTCTTCTTTCAAAGTATTGCCAGGGATTGAAAACAGCACCATGAACACACATGGGGAATATAGTCTTTTTAGTGCGGTGCTTTTTCTTTACTTTCTCATACAGTACAAGAGATATCCCAACAGATATTCAAATCTTAATATAGACACACAGGAAGCATGAGAAAAAAAGATAATAAAACACCTTCAAAATTTATAACTCTGAAATAACTGAATCCACAGATAGTAGAGGAAATACCAGATAAAGAATTCAAACAGTGCCAGGTACATTATAATTCCAACAGCTCAGGAGGTTGGAAATTCAAAGCCAACCTCAACCATCTGGGCCCTATTGCAAAATAAATTAAAAAAATAAGGGCTGGGGATGTCACCACTGAGTTCGATCTCTAGTATTCAGTTAAAAAAAAATTCAAAAAGTTGATTGCCAAAATATTCAATGAATTAAAAGAAGAACTAAAGAATAAGAGGAAGACTTCAATAAATAGAGATTATGAAAAAGAATTGAAGAGAAAACTTGGAAATAAAAAATTCAATAAACTAAGTTTTAAATTTCTTTGGAGATGCTCACAAAAAAGTGAGATCAAGATGAAAGAATACCAAGGTTCAAAGGCAAGATAGATGAATTAGAGCACTCGGTAATAAAAGGGGAGGGAACTCAACTATGAGAAGACTATATAAGAGCTTTGAAACAACATTGAAATATCACATTTAAGACTTAGAAGGAAGGAATAAAGATACAGACTAATGGCACAGAAAACTTATTGAGGGAAATAATAGAACATTTCCTTAATCTTGGGAACATGCAGGTACTAGAGACCTTTAGAACTCCAAATAGACGTGACTTCTCTACAAAATAATTAAAATGGCATATTCAGAACAAAGGAAAAATTTTAAAGGCTGTAAGAGAGAAGCATCCAGTCACTTATAAAGGCAAACCTATCAGAATAACAGCAGACTTCCCAGGAAAACCCTAAAGCCCAAGAGGAAGTGGAATGATATGTTTCAAAATTTAAATGAAAATAACTTACCAACCTGGATTATTATATCCAATGAAACTATCATTCAGAATTAAGGAATATAAACCTTTGAAGATAAGCAGAAACTAAAGGAACTCATGACCATCATGACAAGTCAGCACTGTAGAACACAGTTAAAGGAATCCTATACACACAAAGATAAAAGGTGTGTGTGGGGGGAATCTCATAACAGTAGATAAGCAAATAAAAATTAGGAACAAATTAAACATCTCTCTATAACAAGACTAAATGTAAAATGGTCTTAATTTTTTAATCAGAAGAACAAGAATGGCTGATTGCATTAAAAAACGAGACCCAACTTCATGTTGTGTGCAAGAATCACACCTCACTGGCAAAGACATGCAGAGACTGAAAGTGAAAGAATGGGAAATACTAGTCCATGCAAATGAAGCCTAAATACAGAAAGTAGCAGCTATTTTCATATCTAACAAAGCAGATTTCAAGCCAAAATGAGAGAAAACAAAGAAAGAAGGTCACTACATACTGGTAAAGGGAACCATCCATCAAGAAGATACAATGAATGTAAATATTTATTCCCTGAACTTCAATACAACCAATTTGACATATAAGGACAGAAAATCCCCAATACAATAATAGTGGGTGATTTTAACACACCAATCTAATGGGTCACTCAGACCAAAAAATAAAAAATCTACAATATGACACAGTTGAACTATATCGAATGGATTTGATAGAGACCTATTGAATATTTCATCCAACAGCTAAAATCACTTTATTTTTAGCTGCTCATGGATCTTTCTCCAAAATAGATTATATTGCGCCATGAAGCCAGTCTTACAAATTAATTCCTTATATCTTATCATAATGGAATGAAACTAAAAATCCATAGCAAGAAAAACTACAGAAACCACAAAAACACATGGAGATTGAACAAAAAACTTTTGAATGATAAAAACAACATATCCAAAGCTATGGAAAGAGTAGTTTATAGATATGAGTACCTACATTTTTTAAATGAGATCTCAAACTAATGATGAATCGCAAGGTCTTAGAAACATGATAACATACCAGGTCCAAAACCAGTAGAAGGAAAATAATAAAGATCAGAGATGAAATCAAAGAAATAGGAATTCAAGCTCCCGTTCACCTGCTTCTCGCAGACAAACTGCTGTGATGCGGCACTAACTGATCCTGCTGAAACAACTGGTCGGCCCTTCTGAATCTACGGAGGTAAATGCCAACCGAGCCTTCATAGGCAGTGGCCACAGGACTGAAACGGGGCTTGGGAGAGCCAGTCAGGACCCACCTGTTGCATTGGACACCTGGCAAAGGGAACGAACTGTCGCCATTTGCATGGGATACCACCAGGGCAGAGAACTGACATCACCAGAATGCGGTGGAGGAGATAACATCATTGAAACCAGCAGTGACAGGTGTGTAACCCCTTAGCCTTCCCTCTCCGCACATCGGGGAAAACTTAAGGGCCCCTCCCAGCTCTCCCATGAGCGCGATAGCCAGACCGAGGGAATGAGGAGTGGCACGGAACTCCCGGATACCGCTCCCAACCAGTGCTGACAACTGAGGTCTCTTGCACCAGCTACAGGGGGCGTGGCTACCGGAGGGCAAGCAAAATTCGCTGAGGGTTCTCAGCCCCAAGCTCTACAAACTTAGGGTCTGAGGGAATGGCAAACAGGGAGAGTGTGCCCAGTCGTTCATGAAAACAGGGCTCCCGGGAGCAGCAGACCTGGTGTGTAGCCAGTATTGTGGTGAGCGGGGCCTGGCTTAAGGAAAAGTGAGGAAGTGACTAGACACAAGAGAAGGCCCTAGGCACTCAGGATTGGAGACCCGCCCAGTCTGGGAGGAGGAGCTGCTGCACAGTGATTGGTTCCCGCGTATTGAGAGAAGCTTGGCCTGGTGGGCACAGCTCAACCTAGTGGAAGAGAAGTCAATCAAAGTCTAAGACTGCATTTATTAATTTTTTATAAATTTGGGTTTTATTTCATTTTCATTTTCTTGGTTATTCTTTTTTAATTTTTTTATTTTGTCTTTTCATTTATTTTCAATTTTCTTATTCCCCCTTCCTTGAATTCTACCTGCTTACTCTCATTCTCTTTAGTGACTTCTTCCCTTCCCTTCTAATACCTTTCCTCCCAAGCATCAAATAAATTTATAGGAGTAAACAGTCAAACAGAACAAGAAGTAACATGAGCAGCATGAAAAAGCAAGGAAGAAAAGGAGTACAAACAATGCAGGACAGCCTAAATATTCAGGAGGACCTAGAGTCATCAGAAAAATGGTCAAATAAAGAACTCAAGGAACACAATTCACAATAGCTAGACTGTGGAACCAACCCAGATGCCCTTCAATAGATGAATGGATAAAAAAAATGTGGCATCTATACACAATGGAGTACTATGCAGCAATAAAAAATGACAAAATCATAGAATTCGCAGGGAAATGGATGGCACTAGAGCAGATTATGCTTAGTGAAGCTAGCCAATCCCTAAAAAAACAAATACCAAATGTCTTCTTTGATATAATGGGAGCAACTAAGATCAGAGCAGGGAGGAAAAGATTAACATTAAACAGAGGCATGAGGTGGGAGGGAAAGGGAGAGAAAAGGGATATTTCATGGAAATGGAAGGAGACCCTCATTGTTATACGAAATTACATATAAGAGGTTGTGAGGGGAATGGGAAAATAAACAAGGAGAGAAATGAATTACAGTAGATGGGGTAGAGAGAGAAGATGGGAGGGGAGGGGAGGGGTGATAGTAGAGGATAGGAAAGGTAGCATAATACAACAGTCACTAATATGGCATTATGTAAAAATGTGGATGTGTAACCAATGTGATTCTGCAATCTGTATTTGGGGTAAAAATGGGAGTTCATAACCCACTTGAATCTAATGTATGAAATATGATATGTCAAGAGCTTTGTAATGTTGTGAACAACCAATAAGAAAAAAAAAGAAATCATAGAAATAGATAATAAAAACAATACAAAGGCCAATGAAAAATTTGGTTATTTGTAAATACAAACAAAATTGATAACCCCTTAGCAAAAATTAACAAAGTTAGAGATGAAAAACGGATATTACAAGAGATACCACTGAAATCCAGAGGATCATCAGGTACTACTTTGAAATTTATATCCCAATAAGTTGGAAAATCTAGGAGAAATGGATAAATTTCAAGAAAACATGACCCATCAAAATTGAGCCAAGAGGATATAGAAACCTCATACAGACCAATAAGATTGAAACAGTAAACAAAAGCCGCCACCCAACCCAAGTCATGGACCAGATGGATTCAGAGCTGAATTTTACCGATCTTTGTTGAACACCAATACTTCTCAAATTATTCCATGAAATTCAAAGGGCAAAAGCAAGAAACACTAAAGAAACCACATGGAGATTGAACAAAAAACTTTTGGATGATGAAAACAATATATCCAAACCTATGGAGATAGGTTTGTCTTTATAACTATCAGAATAACAGCAGACTTCAAATTCATTTTAAGAAGCCAGTGTCATTCTGACTCAAACTGTATAAAGACACTTCAAACAAAGAAAATTAAAAACCAGTATCCCAATGAACATAAAGGCAAAAACCTTTAGTAAAATACTTGCAAATTAAATTCAATTCTTCATTAAAAAGACCATACACCATGATCAAGACTGTTCCATTCCATGGATAGGAATAAGATAAGGATGTCCACATTCATTACTTCTATTCAATGTAGTACTTAAAATTTTAGCTAGAGCATTCAAGCAAATAAATAAATGGGATTAAAATAGTAAACAAGTCCATTATCCCCATTTGCAGATGATATGACCCCCAATATTATGAAATCCTAAAAGCTACACTGGAAGACTTCTGAAGCTGATTAACAAATTCAGCTAAGTAGCAGGATCACAAAATCAATAGCTTTGCTATACAGCAATAATGAAATCAGAAAGAATTCAGGAAAACAATTCTGTACAAATTAAAGCAAGATGAAATAGCCAGGAATAAACCTAACCAAGAAGGTGAAAGAACTCTAAAATAAAATTTACAGAACACACTAGCATATGGAAATACTCCCATAGTCATGAATAGGCAGAATTAATATTGTTAAAATGGGCATATTATTGAAAGCAATATACAGGTTCAATGTGATCCCCATCAAAATGTCAATGATGTTCTTAACAAAACTAGAAAAGGCAATCCTAACATTCACATAGAAGAGCAAATGACCCAGAATAGCTACAGCAATCCTAGCAAAAAGAGCAATGCTAAAAGCATCACATTATACTACAAAGCCATAGTAGCAAAAATAACAGTACTGGCACAAAAACAAAGATCAGTTGAATAGGGGAAAAAAAGAAGACAAAACCATACAGCTACAATCATCTTATTCTTTACAAAGTTGCCAAAAACATCATGGGGCAGGGGAGAGACAGGCTCTTTGACAAATGGTGCAGGGGCGGTGGGGTGGGGTGGGGACTGGATATCCATATATGGAAGAATGAAACTAGATTCTCCCCCCACTTACCTATAGAAAGTCAATTCAAAGTGGATTAAAGACCTAGATATAAGACCAGAACCTTGCTATTGCTCGAAGAAAACAGAGGTCAACACTCAATATGCAACCACAAGCAATGACTTCCAGAATAGAACTCCTATAGCTCAGGAAATAAAACCAAGAATTGATAAATGGGATGGCATCAAATTAGAAAGTTCTGGATAGCACAGCTAACAATTAACAGTGTGAAGAGACAACTCAGAAAATGGAATAAAATCTTTGCCAGCTACTCTTCTGATGGACAATTAATATCCACAATACATAAAAAAAAAAAAAAAAACAAGAAAAGCAACACTTTCAGTACATGGGCATATAACTAAACACATTTCTCAAAATAAGTACAAATGGCCATCAATTATATAAAAAATGCTCATCTTTAGCCAATAGGCATAATCTAAACTACACTGAGTTCCCATCTCACCTCAGAATTATAATCAAATATACAAATAGCAATCAATGCTGGGGGGAAGGAATTCATTGTCGACAGGAATGAAAATTGTTCTAGCTACCATGGAAATCAGTATGGAGGCTTCTCAAAAAAACTAAAAAATAGGATTACCATATGATCCAGGTACGGTGAAAGAATTAAAGTCAGCATATTTTAGAGATACAGGCACAATTCTCAACAGCCAAACTATAGAACCAACCTCTCAACCAATGAATGCATAAAGAAAATGTGGTATATATACACAATGGAGTTTTATTCAGCCATAAAGAATGAAACAATGTCATTTGCAGGAAAACAGATGGAACTAGAGAGTATCATGTCAAGCAAAATAAGTCAGACAATTATCTGATTTTCTTCCTTCCACGTGGAAGCTAGAAGGAAATGGGGAATAGATGTCATGAAAGTAGAAGGGAGACTGAAGGGGACTTTGGGAGAGGGCAAGGTAGAAGTACTTTGAGTAAAACTAATCAAATTAAATTACATGAACATTTAAATATGCCACGATAAAACTCATTATTCCATATAATTAATATGCACTAATAAACATGTCAATCCTCATGACCTTGAGATTAGCAATGAGTTTTTATATGACATATTAAACTTTATAAAAATAAAACTATTTTCCATCAAAAGACATTACTACTAAAGTAAAACATCTGAAAATCAGATATCTGATAAGGGTCTCATACAGAATATATTAAAAAACACTTAAGCATAACAACTCAATTCAAAAAGGAGCAAAAAAAATCGATAGACATTTCTTCAAAAAAAGATACCCAAATGGATAACAAGCACATAAAAAGTTCTACATAATTAATCACTAGAGATGCAAATCAAAACCACAATGAGAGATTATTTCCTACCTATTAAGATGGTGCTATGTGTTGAACTGTGTACCTCAAATAAATTGAAATCCTAATTCTCCCTACCTCAGAATGTCATAACATGATCTTATTTGGAAATAGGATATTTATAGAGGTAATTAAAATAAGGTCACTTTGAAGAGCCCTCATCCAATACTACTGATATCCTTATAAAAAGTAGAAACTGGACATAGAATACACAGAGAAAAAGTGGTGAGAAGACATATAGGGAGAATGCCACGTGGAAATAAAGGTAGAGGTAGGAATAATTCATCCAACGATACTTCATGGTCTTCAGAAGGAGCCAACCCTGACAACACCTTGGTATCAATTCTAGCCTCCAGAACTGAGACAATTTTTAAAGATACCTAGTTTGATACACCAGCCCTAAGAAACTAATACATAAATATATATTTTAAAAATGAAAATAAGTGTTGGAGAGATTGGGATCCTTGTAAAATGGTGCAGGTACAGCCTCTGTGGAAAACAGTTTGACAACTCCTCAAAGAACTACCGTATGATTGGATTCTATTCCTAGGTATATACTCAAGAGAACTGAAAGCAGTTTCTCAAATACTTGTACATGAATGTTTACAGAAGCACTATTCACAGTTGCCAAAAGAAGATAATCCAATGTCCTTCAATGGATGAGTAGATAAATAAAATATAGTACTATTCAGTCAATGAAAAGAATAGGATATTGATGCAAGCTACAAAACATGGGTGAACCTTGAAAACAAACTCGACAGAAACTATAGGCCACATGGTGTATTATTATACTTACAGGGAATATCAAAATAGGTAAATCCATAGAGATTTAAAGCAGATGACTGGTTATTAGAAACTGGGGACTGAGTGTTTAATGGATACTGGGTTTTCTTTTGATGTATTGAAAATATTTTTGAATTCAACAATGTTCATTATATAGCATTATGAATGTACTAAATGCACTGAATTATACACTTTAAATTATGTAAAATTCACTGCAATAAAAGCAACTAGACCTTTTAAAACCCTGTTACTACCGAAAATTTACATTTTGTGAATTAGTCTCATCTTTATTTCATATTTGCCAATGTTTAAATAATACAACATACATATTCCTAAATTTAGGTACATAAAATTACTACTCACTTCACAGTAATGGTTTTTCATGAAAGAAGAAACCTAAAAGAATCAACTGAATTTAAAAATAAATGCCATAGAGAAGCAGAACAATGTAGCAGAAGAAGGTAAATGATATTCAGTGTCAGGCACAGGTGTGAATCCTGGACTTACTGTACATTAGCTACATGGTCTCATCTATAAAATAGGGATAATATTGTGTTGAGAATCAAAAGATATAGTGCTTGGAACAGAGTAGGCCAAAATTTTAATAATTTGAAGGCATGGTACTTTATTTTGTTTCCAGTAACAGATCAAGCACACCATGAACTATTATATAATAAAAACTACTAATCTGTAAAAGGCATTCAGAGATTAAAACAAAAGGTGTTAACTTTACTGTGGTATATATTACAATATTAGTCTATGACCAACAATTGTTTGTTGATTAAATTGTTAGAATCGAATATATGCCATATATGATTTAGTATGGCAAACAATTCTCCTAGTAAAATGGGACAAGCACAATGCTATGGGCACTAGTGATAAAACCACAATTTGAAAATTCCATGTATATATTTTCACAATAGGAAAAAGAAAGTCTCTTCAGAGAAATAAATGTGCTTTACACCAGAGATTTCTCAATATTTTAAGCATATAGTCTTGAATTTTCTAAATCCAAAATGTAGTATTTTCATCATAAAACTGCAGCTATGAAAAAATCTAAAAAATAGAAGGAAAGCTAAAAACCAAAATAAATATCTTAAGAATAGTTAGAAAATTCAGGCATCTAATCTAAATAGTATTGATAGATATGATTGACTAAATTAACATAGAATTAAAAGGATTATTAACCTATTGGAAGATTTTTTTAAAAATGTTAATGAAAGTAAATTGATATTAAAATGCACACCAATATTTTAAGGGAAAAAAACTAAAGTGTTCATAAAAAATGTAAATATGCTTTCATCAACAGCTACATACTATTAAGAGACAATTTCTCAGGAATCTCAAGTTTCTAACATTTCACAATCAGAAGCAATAATGGTCTCTGTTCCAGATCACATTTTCACGGATGTTTATATAATAGACTTGGAAGACAGAGTGCTTTCCTCTGAATTAAAGGCTTGCTTACTGTCCATTATAAAAGATACAGATTCCCTAGACTCTAGGTTTTACAATATTAGTACACAGACTAATACTGTAATATATGCTAAAGTGAAGTTAACACCTTTTGTTTTAATCTGTGAATTCTTTTTACTTCTTGGTAGTTTTTCTTATTATATAATAATTCATAGTGTGCGTGATCTATTATTGGAAATAATGTAAAGCCACAGGTTTTTTGTTTGTTTTTTTTTTGGCCTGCACTGTATCTCTTGATCCTCACCACAATATTATCCCTATTTTATAGATAAGAAAGCTAAGTTTTGAAGAAGGTAAAAGCCTGCTCAAAACTATAGAGCTAATATACAATAGGTCCCAAACCATAGAGCAAATTAATAATCAATACACCTGTGCAACCCACTGCACATGCAGGTAGTAGCTGGTCCTCATGTTGCTCTTTGAAAATCAAGGAGCAAGGAATTAGTGCAAGAAAATATTCAAATATTGTTATTACTGGAATCTTCACATCTTCTGCCAGCATCTATAAAACTGGCAGCTAAGTTCTTACCCTAGAATCAAGGTAAAATTTTCCAACCTTCACAGCTTCTAACATGGATCAGACACTGTGCTGGGTGCATAGAGAGATAAAGATCAAAACCTCATATGTAAGGATCTACCTCGAAGTTATCTAGTATTACTGCTATTGCCAACTATCCATCAGGCACATGACCACGTATACTTCACACATAATGTGAAACTTTTTTTTTTAAACCTTTAGTCAAAGTAATGCATGTAGAAGTGGAAAAAATTGCACTATAGGATGACTTATTAATAACAGCTCCCATATCACATTCCTTCCTTAACACAAAAGGCAATAACTTTATTTTGCTTATATAGGCTATTGTCTGTATCACTCTAAATTATATGCTTATTCTTGGAATTGTTTTATTTATTAACAATCTATTGAATTGCTAGAATAAAAGATGAATATTTTGTTTCATTTGTAATACCTCCTACCTAACTTTTTTCCTCCATTAAAAAACTAAATACCCCTGCAAAACTTGACACAATGTCATGACATTACCATCACAAACAAGATGGGAGATTCCCATCAACCAAAAGCTATTTTTCCCTGTCCCTTTGTAACTAACTCTTCCCCCAACTCCCAGCAACCATGTTTTCTATATTTATACATCCGTCTCTTCCAGAATGCCATATAAAGGAAATCATACAGCAGGGATCTTTCAGTCTGACTCCTTCCCTCAGCACTATGCATCTGAGATCTGTCAATGTTGCTGGGTATGGCAATAGTATGTCCCTTTTTGTTGAATAGGATTCAATTGTATGACTAAACCATATTTGTTTATCCAATCACAAGTTGAAGGACATTTGGGTTGTTTTAAGTTTTAAGCAATTATGAACAAAATATACACATTTATGTATAGGTTTTTGTGTGGGTTGTTATACGTGTAAGTTTAACTTCATAAGAAGCTGCCAAACACCTTCAAGGTGGCACTATCATTTGCATTTCTTCTAGCAAGGTATGAGACTGAGCAATACATCTTTATTCTGTTTTTACTTGGTACTGTCAAACTTTTATTATACCAACTATAATAAACCTTCATTAAAGAATTTTGTCATGTGTTCACCATTCACATATTTTCTTTGGTGTAATACCTATTCAATTGTTTTGCACATTTTAAAAACTTTTTTCTGATTACTGAGTTTTGAGAGTTCTTTGCATATATTCAATATAAGTCTTTTTTACAAAATATATAATTTGCAAATATCTTCTTCCAGCCTGTGGCCTATTTTATTCTCTTAACCCCATCTTCTTTAGGGTAAAAATTTTAACTTTTCAATAAAGATTAATCTATCATCATTTCCATTCATGGAATATTCCAAAGTCATACAGATTTTGTGTGTTCTTCTGGAAGTTTTAATTTATAGTTAGGTCTAGGACCTATTTCAAATTAATTTTTATATAAAGCAAGAACTATTGTAATGGTTTAGATATGAGGTGTCCTCCAAAAGCTCATGTGTAAAACAATGCAAGAAAGAGGTTAAAGGATTGGGTTAAGAAAGCTTTAACCCAGTGCATTAATCCCCTAATAGGCATTAACTGGGGGGCACCAGTTGGCAGGTGAGGCTTGACTAGAAGAGGTGGGTCACTGGGGGTGGGGGTGGGGGAGTGCTTTGGGATATAGATTTTGTTCTTGGTGAGCACAGCTCACTGTCTGCTTCCTGATGTGATGTCCTGAGTTGCCTTCCTCTGCTATACTCTTCCATCATAATGCTCTGCCTCATTTAGGGCCCAGAGCAATGAAATCGGCCATCTATGGACTAAGACCTCTAAAATTGTGAGGCCTAAATAAAACTTTTGCTCCTCTAAAAGTGTTCTAGTCAGGTCTTTTGGTCATAGCGTTCAAAAAGCTTATGAAACAACTGTGTAGGCTGTTGTTTTTTGCATGTGGACATCCAATTCTTCTAGAACAATTTTTTGGAAAGGCCATCATTTCCTCCATTTAATTGCCCTGGCACCTATGTTTAAAAAAAATCAGATACCCGTAAATATGTGGGTCTAAATGTCCAATTGATCTCTATATTTCCCAATACTATCTTAATTACAGTAGCTTTATAGTTAAGTCTTAAAATCAGGTAGTGCATGCCTCCAATTTTGTTGTTTGACTATTTTCATCAGTGTTTCAGCATAACAATCTTTCATATAATTAGTCTTTTCAGTTCATGTGTATATGGTACTTTGAAAAATGCTTAATTTTCAGTTGCTTGTTTTAAGAAATATCATTAGTTTTTGTATACTTACTTAGTATCATGCCACTTTTTAGGTATAGTAGCATTTTGGTAGGTTCTTTGAGATAATCTCATTTATGAATAAAGTTTTTCTTTAATTTCTGCTCTGCTTTCTTCCCCCTTGCGTCATTACAGAACCTACTTTGTAGAAGTTCAATTCATTTAAGTTTATACTAGATTTTTAAATATTTATTTTAATTGTAGTTAAACACAATATCTTTATTTTATTTATTTTTATGTAGTGTTGAGGGTCGAACCCAGGGCCTCACACATGTTAGGCAAGCGCTCTACCGCTGAGCCACAACCCTAGCCCTGTAATAGATTTTTAAAGACCCTGATTATGATCATCTGGGATACTATTTCAGGAATACAATTTTTAAAAATATTTTTTAGTTGTTGATGGACCTTTATTTGATTTATGCGTATGTGGTGCCGAGAATCGAATCCAGTGATTCACACATGCTAGGCAAGTACACTACCACTGAGCCACAATCCCAGCCCTCAGGTAAACAATTTTTAAAAAGTGCATTCTCCAGTTGCTGGGTAGTGTTTTATAGATATCAATTAGTCAACTCAGTTGACAATGTTGTTCAAGATTTATATATCCTTAGTGATTTTCCATTTGTTCTATTAACTAATGAGAAAGGAGTGCTGAAATCTCCAAATATAATCATGGTTTTGTCTCTAATGAGCCTTTCAGTTTTTACTGTTTTTAACACTGAATATTTAGGAGCCATGTTGTTGGGGTTTAAACATGAAGAATTTTTGTCTTGGTGAACTGAGCACCATGTTTTTCTATTTGAGGGGAGGGAAGGGAATAAATGTAGGGACCTCCATTTTCTTTGGTCATATTGTGTTGTTCAATTGCTATTAAACTATACTGAGCACATTAATTTGTGACTTTTACAGTGATTTAACAATATTACAGCTAATCACAAGGAAAATGAAATGTGATCCTAGAAGCATGCTTTAAAAAAAAAAAAGTGGGAAAGGCTAAATCACAACGATTTCTCTTTTGATCAAAATTCTGACTTAAAACATCTAGGTGTGTCTTATAAGTTGAGGCTTATTTTTCAAATAGTTTTTATTTTTCTGAAATAAAAGCTACATTGAGTTTTACCTCACATATTTTAATGGTATTTTTCTCGAGCTGCATTCAATTTTAATATGCACTTGAAGTTTTCAAGATCTAATCTACACTCATGTCAACCTGTAACTAAACATTTATCAAATGTTTTACATGGATTTTTTATTCATCAACTCTCTGCCCTCTGAAATACAGTCCAACAGCTGCTTCACTCTACTACAGTCTACTCAATAAAAATATCACATAAAAGCTAAATATTATTTACAGTTTGCCCACATGCACAGATCTGCGTTCATCTCAGATAAAAGGTTACAATGCAGGTCCAAAGGATGATGTGGAAATTATTCACCAGCTTCATCAAAGTAAGGGATATACATCGAGGGCAAGTAGAAAGAGATACACTGGAGTCATAAGCAAAGAGCATACAAAACCTAGTTACTACTATTAAATATAAACATTAATCTTCTCAACAGATTAATACAGATATGTTAATAGTCTATTTTTAAGGTGATTTCTTCATGACTTATAAAAAGGCTTCTAATCCTATTCTTCAAGATTATTTAATCAAATTTGTTAGTGGCAGTTTCTAACCTTTCCTAAACCTAGAACACCATTACTAACCCATTTACTCTCTGCTGATGACCAGATCTTTTACTTTACAAAGAAGAGTAAGGACAGGTGATATGTTCCATCAACTTCCTTTTGCTCTTTCTTAAACTCTTATTTTCTACATGGGCTGAGGGGGCATACCTTTCTCTGTATCCTTTTTTCCAAGTATATATCCTCCCTTATTCAATAAGTTACTTTTTCACTTGTGTTCTTGAGCTCCTATCTGCCTCTCTCTGCACACACCAAGCAACCTCTAGGATTCAATTCTTACCTAAGAACAACCACTTACTCTTTCAATTTTTTTTTAGGCATCTATCATGTTTAAGTCACTGAGTTACTGAGACACAAAGTTAAATAAAAATCCAGTTCTTCATGAAACAAACTGGTGGAAAGATGAACAGGCAAAGAAATGATTAAAATCTAACATAATAAGTGCTAAGGGCATTATGTACAGTATAGTCACGGCATAAAGGAAAGAGGGCTTACCTCTGCTTGGTTACAGACAGATGTTCTTTGTTTTATATGCTCACCAAGCCCACTCTCTAATTTTTTCTTTTTTTTCTACAAACAGGCTCAGGTCTCCTTCAGTCCACATTATTTTTACTTGTTTGCAGTTCTGGGAACCCAGGGTTTCATGCATGCTAGGCAAATACTCTACCACTGAGTTACACCTCCAACCCCTCTCCTTCAGTCTTTTTTTTTTTTAATTTTTTTATTTATATATGACAGTGGAATGCATTACAATTCTTATTACACACATGGAGCACAGTTTTTCATATCTCTGGTTGTATACAAAGTATATTCACACCAATTCATGTCTTCATACCTGTACTTTGGATAATAGTATCCATCACATTCCACCATCATTTCTAACCCCCATGCCCCCTCCCTTTTCCTCCCACCCCTCTGCCCCTCTTTAGAGTGCATCTATTCCTCCCACACTCCCTCTCCCTACCCCACTATGAATCAGCCTCCTTATATCAGAGAAAACATTCAACATTTGGTTTTGGGGATTGGCTAACTTTAGCATTATCTTCTCTAACTCCATCCATTTACCTGCAAATGCCATTCTCCTTCAGTCTTAAACCCACAAACAAATACACCATTCCATGATAAATAAGCTAATACCATTGTGACGCCCCTTTTATGAGTACATTTTCTGAAAGTATCACATGCACTGTTTTTTATTCATTCATCTTTTAGATATGTGTGTTCTGGCTTTTGATTTCCACCATTATATTGACACCTTTTACCAAAGTCATAGTTGAGTAACCCACTCAGCACATGCAGTCTTCACCTTAAACAGTCTCTCTACTACAAAGGACTTTTTGGACCTACTTTCTTCTTATATATATTTCCCCTCTCTCCTCCCATTCTTGTTTGGTCTTGACTAATATCACTTCCTTTTAATACCTGATAAAAGCATTACCCAAGATTCCATTCTGAGACATGTTTTTTGACTCCCTACCTCTTCTTTCCCACATGATAATTATCATGATAATCAGCTCTAAAGTAGAGTGGGGTTAAGGGAAAATATCTTGAAATCAGAAGGGCTGGCTTCAATTTCAGTTTTTACTACAGATTTACTAGGGATGCACAATGGCATGTTGCATGTCACATCCTAGGGCTCCATAAAAGAAAAATGGCTTTCCAATATTCTTTCTAGACTCACAATTCCACAATTTTAACCAGAAAGGTCATCTGATTTCTAGTTCTAACTTCTTGAATATGCTACAAATCTACAATCCGTCTGCCATGTAAAAAGTTCCGCCTCTATAACTGATCTCCCAAACAACTTCTTCCTTTAAGCTCCCTTTCAATGTTACACTGGTGCCACCATTATCCTAAACTTGAAACCCCAATAAAACAACGTGCTTTCTGTTTTAATCCATGCATTCTCTCTTCATAACTCCCAATATTACTTCAAGGCCTCAAAGATCATCTCTTCCAGAAAGTAATCCTTGCTTCCCCAGATGGTTACAAACCCTCCTTCATTACCCAAGACTCTCTTGTAACACCTGACTTGTATTTTCCTCCAGACCCTTTTCTTTGGGAGCAGGATTTATACCTTATTCTTCTCTGCACAGCCCACATTATAAGACTGAAACTGAATTAACTAAATCAGAACTTTGGACACAAAAGAAATTTAGGGATGCATAATGACTTAGATGTTAGAGCTCTAAAACATACATTGTTCTTCCAAAGCTAAGGAAGCAATTCCTTCAAAAATCCAAGTGAACTCAGAGGCACACTATAAATAACAGGTTTTGCAATGTCAAAGACTTATTTCTTTAAAAAGGCAGGCTTACCAAAAGATGTACTCTTATTTTGACAATTTGAGCATTTCCTTTTTATTTAAATTGTTCACAAAGTATTTTGGAAAATTATTAGACCCAGAACTACAATCAGAAGCATAGATTAAACAAAGATGCCTATCAGCATTCAGTCAGTACACACTACATTATTGTGTGCTCGGGAAATAATTTCCCAAAATAAAATGTTATCATTAATTTTCAGTTTCATTAACAAGCTTCAAAATATTACTCTTTAATTATTTTTAAATGTGGTCCTCAGTTGATATAGTGAAACAAACTAAGAAGGAATAAAGGGGTGAGGGGTTCATCTTCCTTTACAACTAAGAAAAATAAAAATACAAAGTTGCAGATAGAAGAACTGGAATTTCCAAGGAGTTTAAACCAGAAGAGTCAAGACTTTAGCTGATTTCATCTAAAAGATAGGGTGCCTAGGGTAAGGCCTGACAAACAGAACATAGCCTTACTACAAGAACATTAAATAAACCTGAGATGATCTGTCTGATGCCTCGTTACTGAGGATGCAGAGCAGAATCTGACTTACCTGGTTTATCCCTCCAGGAGAGATCTTGTAAGTCTGCAACTTCTGTTTCAGCAGCTCTGGATCACTGTGACGAAATGGGCACCCTGACAACAGAAAACAAACCAGCACACCAACAAGGTTACTTACTCGGGACTTAGTATAATACCACTCTCAAGAGACTGCCTAAGCTCCTCTTAATTGTCTAACAGCTTATTAATAAAAAAAGCTAATTGCCCATGGGTGCAACTGCTTTCCTCTCTTTATCTAAATGACAACTTAGCTGTACAGTTATCAGGGTGCTACAGGCTCAAGAGTTACATAGAATATTACAGCATTTTCAGGCTAAGATGTACATGATGAGGAAAACAGCTTTAATTTTGCTACTTGCTAGTAAGTACAGATAATCATAAAGTAGCTTTAACAGTTTGCCTTAAACAAACTTTACATAATCTCATTTTTCTAGTCTACGTAAGTTACATGACAGGTACATAAGAATAGGGAAATAGATGGGCTGCGGTCGTGGCTCAGTGGTAGAGCGCTTGCCTAGCACACATGAGGCACCAGGTTAGATCCATAGCACCACATGAAAATGAAATAAACATATTGTGTCCACCTACAACTAAAGAAAATATATATTTTTTTAAAAGTTGCAGTTCTTTTAAAAAAGGGTGGGACAGACAATGTAAACAAAAAATAAAATGTAAAACGTAAGAAATATGAAGCTCATATACCATTTCAATAAATTCTATGCCTATTTCCTGTGAAGAGAATACAAATTTAGAGGAATCATGGAAGAAAATGAAATAGACAAATAGGAAACTATTGCGCAGAAAGACAACTTGTAGTATGTCATCTCTATATTGCTTGAGACAAAAAGATAAACTATTAGAAATACTTGAATAAATAAGAACACAAGGATTATAATTAAAAGCTAATATTTTGGGCCAAAACCTAGTAAATTTTAAATATCCTAATAAGAAACTCCAATGGTAAGTAAAATACTTAACTTGAAAAATGAATACAGGAAAGTCTGATTTTTTTATAATCATAAAGATGATGGATTTGTAAGTTAATTAGAAACAGCTTGTTTTTAATGAAATCAACAGGAAACCAGTTGATGAAAAAATATGGAAAACAGCCAGGATGGCAAATACAAATGTGTTTCTCAAAAACATCCATTATAATGACATGGACCCCTACAAACAATGCAATTTTAAAAATTTACAGTATATCTCTATTCTGAAGAAAACAAATATTTAGTGCAAAGAAACATTTGAGAAACCTTATAATACATGGTTAAGAGTGTGGAACTGCACAGCCTGAATCTAAAACTCAGTTCACCACTTACTAATTGGGTATTTAGACAAATATCTTCTTACTGACTCAGCTTCATAGTTTGCTCAAGTGAGGGAAATAATAATATCCATCTCACATATATACCATAAGAATGCAATATAAACTATTTTATGCTCTTGGCATAAACATAGTAAGCCCTCAAAACATGCAAGCTATTATTCTTGAAGTATCTGATAAGATTACAAGGCACCCCAATGAGAAAGAAATGAGGGTATAAGGGGTATTGTTGTTTAATCACAGAATGATGAAAGGGCATTAGAAAAAGGAGACAGACTACAAAAAATTACCCAAAGTATATTTGAAATAATAACCAGACCTATATGAAAGGTCAGAAAGAACAAAGCCAAAAAAAAAATGAAGATTGTTAATCTTTGAAGTACTAATGGCCATAGAAAGGTCTTTTGAAGCTATGTTCACTACAAGAAACAGACTATTGCTTGGAGAAGCTGTTGATATAAACACCTACTTTGTTTCCGTCTTCCACATTGTGATTCCCCCAAACTGGAGAGACAGGTGAAAACAGAATCACAACTGACTGAAGCAGAAACCCATGAGCAGGACCTCCAGAGGAAGCAGTGCCAACAGGAAAGCCTAACTGTTCTAGGTAAATGGCTGGAGCCTCAGTGTTGGCCAAGTCAAGGGGTTCTCACACTTTTGTGAACTTCACCTCCAGAAGCTCTATTAGTTCCTCACAGTGAATATTAGAAAAAATGTGTGTGTGTGTGTATGTGTGTGTGTGTGTGTGTGTGTACACACAGCTTTATAACAGCTTTATTTATAACTGCCAAACCTTAGAAGCAACTAAGGCTTCCTTCAGTACATGAATGGATAAATAGTCTATGGTACATCCAGACAATGGAATATTATTCAGTGATAAAAAGAAATGAGCTATCAAGACATGAAGACAGGGAGGAAATTTAAACACATTTTGCCAAGTGATAGAAAACAATTTCAAAGTATGTAGCCCTCCAATGACATATAGACTTCAACTATATGACATTCTGTAAAATGCAAAACTATGAAGTTAGTTAAAAGATGTAGTTGCCAGAGAGTAAGGGGAAGGAGGGATGAATAGGCAGAGCACAGAGGATTTTTTAAGAGTGACACTCTTCTCCACAATGGTAGATATATGGCATTATAAATTTGTCCAATTCCATAAAATATATCACACCAAGAGCAAGTCCTAATATAAACTATGGGCTTTGGGTGATAATGATATGTCAATGCAGGTTTGTCAATTGAAACAATTGATATATAACATTGATGTGGGATGTTGATAGTAGGGGATATTATACATGTGTAATGGCATAGGATACACAGGAACTCTGTACTTTCTGATGAATTTTGCTGTGAGCCTGAAAAGGTGCTTAAAAAAAAAATCAGGTTTATTTTTTAAAGGGGGAATAAGTGAATCTGTTCCAAAAAATATGAGTCAAGTGTTTGTTAAGTATAGAACAGGAATCCACTATTACCTGAGGCTTCATTTTCTGTGGTTTCACTTATGAAAGGTCAAATCCAGTCCAAATATATTAAATTAAAATTACAGAAAAAGCAATTCAAAAGTTTTATACTACACACCATTCATAATAGTGTAATGAAATCTTGTTTCTTCCCACCTCATTCCTCATGCTCAGTGTATCCATGCTGTATATGCTACCTACCCATTACACTCATGCTCAGTGTATCCATGCTGTATATGCTACCTACCCATTAACCACTTACTAGCTGTTGTGGTACTGCAATGCTTCTATTCAAATAACTAATTTTTTAACTTCATAATAGCCTCAAAGCACAAGAGTATTGTTGCTGGCAATTTGGGTATGCCAAAAAGGTGAAATGTCTCAATTAATTAAGGAAAAAAAATATGATGCTGAGGTGACTAAGATCTGTGGTAAGAATAAATTTTTTATCCATGAAAAGGTGAGGGAGGACAAAGAAATTCATGCTAATTCTATCCACCTCAAGTTGCAAAAGTTGGATGCATGATGTGACAAGTGCATAGTTAAGATGGAAAAAGCATTAAATTTGTGGGTAGAAGACTTCAACAGAAAATATGATCTAGGAGCTCCAGAAAGATTTAAGTCTATACAAAGACTTTAGCAAGGCTCCCTTAAAATGTGTGACGTCAAGCCATTTACTGCAAAGTAACAGAATACACAGATTCAGGAATAGGGTTGGAACAAAAAACATAATTACTGGAGAGGTTGAATCAGTGGAAAAAGCTGCTGTTATCACACCTCCTGCAGAGCTGAAAAAGTTGATTAAAGAGAAGGGATGCCATCCAAAGCAAATTTTCAAATTTGCAAATTTTCAAAATTGCAAAGAAACCACTCTTCTGGAAGAAGGTGCTCAAAAGAACCTCATAAAAGTGCAAAGGAGGCATGAGGGCATAAAACATGGAAGGACAGATTAACTTGTACTATGTAGCAATATAACAAATTTCAATGCCATTTTTGATAACAGCACCAATTCTTAATTTGGGCCTACTGATGCCTGATGATTAACTAAAAGAAGGATAAAGGTTTGGCATTTCTGATTTCATTTGTACATGTCCCTTTTGCCTAAAACTTTTGGTCAGATTCCTGCTCAACTCTGCACACAGGCAAGTTAATCACTTAAGGAGTATTCATCCAAAGCTAGTAATCTACCAACTTTGAGGCTAAAGACACCAAGACAAGAGTAACTAAGGTATTTCCAAGATTTGCAGGGACAAGTGAATTGCCAGCTTTTATAGTGTCCTATTCCAGACCCCTGGAGTGGACAAAGAAAATTTTAGTTATTACCCTGCATCTTCCAGGAACAGTGAAGCCTCTTTCCAGGCAGATCACCCCATGAAGAGATTACCCACCTAAGTAGGAGAATCATCTCACAGGAACCAAATTGTACCTTTCCAGGATCACAAGTCTGACAATATCCTGCAAATAAAATATGGGAATTGTCCCCTCAAGTAAAAAGGACTTCTGACTTCTCCAGAGCTACCTCACAGAATCAGAACTGAGATAACAATCAACCAGACCACAGTTTGACCAAGATTGCTTAATTATGTATACCTCTCACTCCCTGCTCCATTTCCTCCTTTATTTAAACCTAAAGTTCATGTCAGTACCCTCAAAGACAGGACCAAGATGGTTGAGCTATATCGTCTCCCTAATATGGCCATATGATTGAAGTTCCTGATTTTTACCATTGCTTTTGTTTGTTTTGGGGGGTGAATGGCAGGACCTGATTTGCTGGGACCTGCAGAGTTGGGCCTCTGGCCTAGGACTCCAGTAACAGCACCATTATAGGGCATATGATGAAATTAGGTATAGTGAACAGAGTGAAGATCCCATGTGCTCTCAAAAACAAAAATTATCTTGCCCATCTTCTGCCAACATAATCAAAAAGCATTTGTGACACCCATCTTATTTATGGAATGGTTCCACCATCACTTCATTCACAAAATGGAAAAATACTTAGAAGAGAAAGTGTTGTTACTAATAATAGTTGCATTAGTAACAATGCACCTCAACATCCTGAATCTGTTTGCTATGAAAACAAAAACAGTGAGGTTGTATTTTTACCTCCAAATGTTACTTCGCTGCTTCCCTTGACCTGGGCATCATTAGATTTGCCAAAGCCACATACATCCATCTGGTATTTGGTTGCATTTAATCCGCAATTGATGTAGACCCTAATCTGGACATAATACAGTGTTGGAAATGATTCACTATTGCTGATGCCATAAAATTCATCAAAGTTTAAGTGGATAAACTAAAATCAGAAATTGTAAATGCCTGTTGGAAGAACTTAAGGAGTAAAGTTGTGATAATTTTAAAGGTTTCCCAGGAACCAAAAGACAAGGAAAATCATTTATGCAGCAAGACAAATCAGTGGAGGATTTTTTGACATACTTGATGAAGAAGTGGAAAAACATACCGAAAGCCATCAAGAAGTATTAAATGAGGAACTGGAAGAACTTTTTAACTATAGAGGAAGAATCAGCAATGTGGATGTTACCAAAATTTGCTAAAAGTATTCCCAATCCCACAAACATTGGGGACAAATTACAGAATACAATCCTCAGTTAAAATTTAGCATTACAATCAGCTCCTGATCACTAAAGGATCACAACCTCTGTAGCAACACTTGTTAAGTTAAAAAAAAAAGACAACAATTTCCAATTACAATGATCTTCTAAAACATTTCGGGGGTGGGGGGGACTTTAATTATCAAGGATCTCTAAGCATTGACACCATATGCTCCTGACATTTAACTATTGATGTCAGAATGGCTCACTGACACAGATCAGCCAACATAATCCTTCTTGTAATAGTACCCTAATGCTACATCATAAGACTTAGACCACATGTACATAGCTTTATTTATGGCATACTGTTGTACTTATTAGTTATTATTGATAACTGTGCCTAATTTGTATACCGAACTTCATCACAAATACATATGTATAGGAAAAAAATAGTATACACAGGGTTCACTACTATTTGTAGTTTCAGGTACCCACTGCAGCTCTTGGAACATATCTACTACAGATAAGCTTAACCACTGTTATTCTTGAGTGAAAGAGTATAAATTAGAAACAAATATAATAAAAATGCACTGAAATAAATAAGATATTATCTAACAGAAATAAAAAAAAACATAAAGTCCTGCATTTATGCTAATAAAAGTCAATTACACAAGTGATGAATGCTCGGACCTGGAAATTCACAAGAAGAATCCCTAGTAATTTAGTTGGCCAAAAACTCAGTTCTGAGTTCACATCTTGGTATGGCTGCTATGCTAACAAGTTTCTGGCTTCCTCAATAGAAGTATCTGGTCAATGACTTTCAAACTTTAGGATAAAAACTACACAGGGAAATGCAAATAAAATCTAATTTTTTATGTCTGAGGGTGGGACCTGAACAATCTGTATTTCCAAAGGTTATCTTAAGGGATTCTAACACAAGTGATAGAAATCACTCACTGCATATTAAAAGCATTGGCCACTTCTTCACTTATTAAGTAATCGATGTAAAAGCATTTTATAATGCTTTGGACGCATGGAGTCTTTCTAAGAATATGCTGGTGATTATTTGCAGCCTAACAGTGTGCAATCTTATAAAACTGTTTCACTTGATTCTAAAACAAACAAAAAATTATTTTGACACATATTATAGCAATGCTTTGGTAATCTAAAATTATTAATATGAGCTATTAAATCATTGCTTGACACACCAGACAAATGAGAAACTTTTCCATGTATGCTTAGAGAAAACGCTTTATGGAAAAAAAAAAAATTAACTCGGCTGTCTTCAAATTACAGTTTGACATGGATTTTTTAACTAACAACTCAGGCAAATTGATAGGTATGTTTGATACCATGACTTACAAAATTGCTTAGTATTTGTTGGTTAATCAGATAACAGTAATGAGAATAAAACACACTCTTCCTCAGTAATCTTTCAGAAAATTAATGAATAGAAAATTCATAAAAAATTAATGAATCTAATATTCCAAACTACAGTATTTCAATTCCAATAAGCTTTGAAAAACTTATATTAGTTTTCTAAGACACTTGCAGAAAAAGGGGGAAAGAGAACAGAAGGAGAAGTGTGGAAATTGAGAACTGAAAAGCCCAGTCCAGCACAAACTAAAATGCAGCTGAATGAATTTCTCTTGCCTGACCTAGTTCAGTAATAAGAAAAATCACTGTTAGAGTAATGGTGCTCTAGCTTGACACTCATGATTGACATAAGCTACAAACTGGGCCCTGTCAGTAATGCAAAAAAAGCCATTACATTGCTTCAGTGTTTCCTGCATAGCTAGGCTTCTGCAGTTTCCAGCATATCCACTGAAAGCACTTACCATGATAGTCTCCTTGGCTTGGTGGATTAGTCAGAATAATCTTCAAACAACTAAAAGGTGTATAGTCTGTCCTCTTGCCTTCCTTTCCGAAGCTATGGCGGATATTGTAAGAGTAACCTCTGTCAAACTAGTTGAGAAAAAGAAAAAGGCAAACTCAGTCAATACTGTAACAGTGATATTGCAATGCCAGCTAGAATCCGTGTGTACAAAGTGATATTTTTCTATAATAAATTCGATATTTAGAGGCAGATGTATACTGACACCAGATACAACCATTGCACGTTTTGTCATATACTTTCTTTAAAAAAAAACCATAAAATTTACAGAAAACAAATTTCTCAAGTAGAAGACAGCTAATGTTATGTAGAATTATCTCATTATCCATGAAGATTGATTCCAGGACACCAATTCCCCCATACCAAAATCTGTGAATGTTCAAGTACTGCAGATAAAATGATGTGATATTTGCATATAACCTGCTATATCCTCCTGTATGCTTTAAATCATCTACAAATTACTTATAATACCTAATATAAATGTTTTGTGAATAGTTATTATTGCATTGTTTAGGCATAATGACTTGTTTCAGGAAAAAGTCTGTACATGTTTACTATGTAATTTTTTTTTCTAATATTAGGGTTGGTTGAACTTGTGGATACAAACATGGAGAGCAACTGCACATGTTTAAAGTTAAGAATAATCCTTTCCCAAGCCCTTAGTTTGATTCCAGAGATTATACTAGACATAAATCAGTTTACTCTCTCCTCTGCCTTCCTTCCCCTAGTTGTCCCTTAATTCCCACATTCCACCCATTCTACTTCTGAAATGTCTCTTAAAATAATTAATGCCTGCCTCTGCACGTGCATTATACAAAGCAAGTAGTCAGCAAGTGCCTGATGAATGAGTGAACTACTGCAATTGCCTCCTACCTGGAATTCCTGCCTCCATGTTCATAAAATAAGCTAATGGTATGGAAGGGACTTTGAAATGAGCGAGATAAGAGGGAAAAAAGGAACTAACATTTATCGAAATGCAATTAGGTACCGCCAGGCATTTTGCTAGGTGCTTTTAAAACTGTAATCCCATTTAATCATTTAAATAGTCACAGTTCACCTGTGATGTTACACATGAGAAAATTGAAGTTCAAAGAAATGAAGCAACGTGATATAATACAGCTATTAAATAAATGGCAGAGTTGAAAATCATGTGTAGGTAAGTCTGATTCCAAAGCCCATGTTCTTTCCATAATAGTGCACTTTCTCAATAATAAGGTATTTAAAAATCATAGGTTCCAATGAAATCTTTTTAGGATGTAACTTCTTTCTTTTAGATGATACTTCAGAGTCCAAAGTCAGAAGTAATCTGTTCCTCCAAACTTCAGTAATATTCTCCCTATACGGACCTATAAGTCTCTAGAGGATTTATCTTCACTACATTTTTAAGAAGCTTAACTGTAATTCTCTTATAAAACACTACATCTATTTTCTATCAATCACCTCTTTACATAGGTGATTAACTGTTCCTGACCATAAGCTCTTTCAGGTAAAATCTGTTACTTAGTTCATTTTTTTCTTGCATGATGGTACTAAGCTAAGTGCACGTGCAAGAACTCCTTGGTCTCACCACAACATTTGAAAGTGTACTTGTCCCACTATTCTGCTTCCATTAAATGTTTTCCACTGTCTGATGGTTGGTGGTTTTATAATTCCATGATTAGGTGATAGCCATACCCCACTGGTCAAATGAAGGCAGACACTGTCAACAAGATGTTTGACAGGAGACAATGGTGAACATTGATAGAATCTCTCACTCCACTTTTCAGCTATAAATCCCTCCTTATCCATGCTATATTTGGAATTAAGCTCAGTTCTTTCCCCAATATTCCAATAGTTCCTGAATAAAGTCTATTTGTACTGCTTTAACTACTTCCAGCTCTGTTTTTGATCCAACCACCAATCATTAGGCCCTCAGATATAACAACCAATCCTCAACACACTTTGTTTCCAGTCTGCCTGCTTGACTTGAGTGTCAAATAAATGTCTGCTGAAGAATGGTGAGGGCATATTTTGATTCTTAAGATTCTAGCAATGCTCCTAAACTTCAATTGGGTCATGTTTGAGTAAACTCATACACTGAAAATATCCTAAGTCAAAATGCAATAAATACCCCTAACCTACTGTTATAGTATGGATCTGGAATGTCCCCCAAAGGCTCAGGCAGCAATTTTCAGAGGTGGGGCTTTGGGGAAGTAATGGATCATAAGGGTTCTCACCTAATCAATGGATTAATCCATCAATGGATTCATAGTGGAAAGGACTACTGGAAGTTGGCTGAAACTGCAGGAGGTGGAACCTAGTCGAAAGGGGGTAAGTCCTTGAGGACATGGACCTGGGAACTATATTTTGTCCCCAGTCCCTTCTTCCTTCTCTCTACTCCCTTTTGCCATGATGCTCCTGCCTTGCCACAGGCTTCAATGCAATGAAGAGCGCTGATATGGACTGAAACCTCTGAAACTGACCCAAAATAAACCTCTCCTTCTTTTAGGTTGTTTTTCTTAGGTATTTTGTCACAGTGATCACAGTTTAGTAACACAGGATAGAGTCTCAGCTGTTGACCCCCATGAACACACGGCTGACTGGGAGCCACAGCTCGCTGATGCTGCTTAGCTTTTCCAGAGAAGATTATACTACACATCCCTAGCCGAGATCAAAATTCAAAACAGAAAGTATGGTTTCTATTGAATGTGCATTATTTTCACACCATGTAACGTTGAACATTTTTAAGTCAAACCATGGTGAATATGGGGGCAACCTGTGTACTGTCTAAAGCTGGGTTAGATGCCCAGACTTTGTTTCCAGTGGGGTTTCATTCCTGAAATCATAGAATGGGGAATTTCCCCCCAACTCTGTTTCAAGTGAGGATCCACTCCCTAAGGCCTCAGCGGGAATCTTTTTCCTGATTCTCTACTAGGCTTCTCTGTCCTATTTAATTCTGCTCCTCCCATGGGAACTTAGGTCAACTGTAACTCTCCTTCTTAAATCCTTCCTGACTATGTGCTTCACCGCTGCAGCCCATAAACTGGCTGTGTGCTTTCTTACTGGCAAATTTTTACTAAAAACTCTCTTCAGCTACAGTGGCCCCTTTGGACCTCCTGGATTATACCCATACTAGTCCACCTAAGAGAAGGTTCTAGAGCATAAAGGAACAAAATTTTCAGATGTATAGTAGTCCGCCCATTTTACCTTTAATGAAGCTGAAAAATGGCTAAATAATTCAATCCTTGTCAAATTAGCGACGTTCACAATGACTTCAGAAAAAATTTCCAACCAAGCAAACCACCAAAAGCTTTCCACTGCACCCCCAAATTCCTCTCCTCTCCCAACCCCCCTTTATAGCCTTCTCTCCCTGAATGTTCTCTACCACCTGCACCTCCAGCTCCTCAACTCCAAACTCCCATCTCCCAAAGATGAAGCTTAGTTTGTAGCCAATACAAGTTCCCATGCAAGGCCAATGAAGACTTGGCATTTAAACTACATGCCATCACCAAGAATCTTCTTGACTCCAGAAAACAAAAAAGGTTCTAGGAGTATACTCTTCAGGATTTCCCAATTTATGGCAACTTATCCTCCCATTAGTTGGGTCTGGAGATGCCTCCCTTTGGTTTACAAAGGCCAAATGAACCATCCTTTCTAATGTCCTTCATGGGTCTCAGGGTAACCCGGATTTCCACTGAAGACTCAAGAAAAAAAAATTACTAGGAATCTTCCCTACACGTCCAAAACTGTAAACAACAAAGGAATGAAAAGGTAGCCATCATCCTCAATTAGATACAACATGGAAAGACCATTCAGGCTAGAACTGACTTCTCAAACAGCTTCTGCAATGACCATGCAAACTTTATAAATAGTCTCAGGTCAGAACCCCATGACATTACAGAAAAATAGTATTAACTGGAAAAAAAAAATGCATATATTATCTGAGTTCCAGATATTAGCCCAGCATTATGAAGACAGAATTTTTTTAAAAATGGAAAATATACAATGCAAGCTCCACAATTCAGGGTTTCCTCTGATCTGGACACACACCCATATTGAGGAAAAAGAACACTGGACCTGGAATTACCTGGTTCTCAAAATGAGGTGAAAAGTCCAAATCCCCTCCTCAGAAATCCCCGATTCTTCTCTAGGGAAGTAAATGCCCAATGCCCTCAACTACTACTAAATTTAAAAGTGAAAATAACCCTATAAGTTGAACTCCCTCCCACATTTCTCATTAGAGGTACAGCAACATATTCTTCCTTAATACCACTACCTTTAATTCCTGTCCCTCTTCCTCAGAGTCCAAATTTCACCTGCTGTGAATTTTGATAATTTACCTTATGATCTGCCTCTATTTCTATGGGACCTCTAAAAGCCCTGTATAACTTCCTCCTCAACTCTACCCCAGTAAACTTGTTGGGAAGGGATCTTCTCAGAATTGGGGTATAAAAATTCCTGCAGGATTCCTTCTATAGGTCCCTGACTCCTTCCTTTCATAACTAGTTCCCTAATGGCTTTGTCTGACTTCCCCCAAGGTGGCTGGGATTTCTTTCCTCCTTTCAGCCTATTACCCATTTAATTACAGGCTTAAATCAACTATTAGAATTCCCTCTTCTTTATGGTGAAAAAATTGATATTAGATGTATGGGATACAGAACTCAAACAAATAGATCTTTCCATGCCCTTCCCCAATATTCCCCAATATCATTTAAGACCAGGACTTGAAAGGCTCCCGTGATTAAGAAAGATTAGATAAAAAACATGAGTAGAATGTGCTATCCCACTTCTATTCCATGCAATAGTCCCATTTTAACTATTAAAAAGTCAAAAGGGGAAGGATATGGTTAGTCAGTTGGTGCCTGATTCTCATACTATCCTGTCTGCCGTCTCCTCTAATATGCAATATTTCATAGTCGTGTGGGGGGGGGGCTAAGCATTTCTTTATAAGGAATCTCAATACTAGTTTGGCTTAACCTGGGAAAAATCAGCAATTTACCCGGACTGCTATGTTCCCAAGGATTTACTGAGGCCTTCTATACTTCTTGAGTACCCGAAATGCCAACTGGACAGACTTAAGATTCCCATGAGACTCCACTTCAATCACCTCCTTATGTATTCTGACAGTTATGGCAACTTCCTCTTAGACACAAAATACCTTGTTAAGGCATTAGGCAAAAGTGAACTAGAGACAAAATTCAGTTGCAATCACTGTGTGTTCAATATCTGGGTCATGTTATTTCAGCTTGGGTAGAACAATCATCACAGACTAAGCTTCTAGTGTTCAATATTTTCTTCACCCTAAAACAAAATGACAACTGACAATTTTGAGATCTTGTGGGATGCGGGTACCTAACTTCTTTCCAATTGCCTCTCCCCTGTATACCATGATCAGGAAATCATTCCTCATATCCATTGTCTGGGATCCTCTTATCCAAAGATGCTTTCAAGAACCTTAAGGGCTCTCCACTCTACTGCTAAACTTCCCAATTACTTCACTATGGCTTTTCCTCACCTAAATTTAGTCTTCTTCACATTGGTCCCTAACTTTAGGAGCTTCTACTCCTCCCTCCTTTCCCTACCTCTCAGAAGACTTTTCACCCACCTCCAGCAAGTCTTCACTAAAGAAGCCTCCTACCCATAGTGCTATAGACTTCTGTTATTATGCTCCTTTTCCTGTGGGCACATCTAGTATTCCCACATTCCAATGATCAATCCAAATACCTGTTTTGCTATAATCCTTCCTCTCTCTCACTCTACCATTTTAAATTGGACAAATAGCCATGTGACAAAATTCCTCAGTCTTTTCAGTCTACCCCTAAAAGGGTCATGTCTGTTTTCATCACAATTTTATTACAAGGCCTTTTTTGAGAATGAGCATTTCATTACACTTACCTAGTCATCACTAATCCAACATAAAGAATCAAATCCACTACTGGTTCCCCAGACATCCTTCATAAAAATGGAAACGACCCATTGCCCCTCCTGGCATAATTTCTCCGATTCACCCAACCACACATGAACCACCTCCAACAATTCCTTTCACCATCAAATTGTTTTTTTCTTTAGTCACCCTCAGCCATCAGATAATTACTTTATGACTCCTGGATGCTCCTGGTGATTATTTTGTCTGTGGAACCCAAACCTATTATCTGTTGCTATTCAATTGTGCCAGATCTTGTTACCTTACTAATCTTACTAAATCCCTTCATCATACTGGGGTCCCTATAATTTTCTTCCCTTTTAAAACTATCTCTGAAAAATTACCCACTTCCTCCAGCTCAAATTGCTCTATCAGGAGGAGTTGTTCAGGACATTACAGTCCCCCTTGTAAGTAATCTCAATTTCTCAGGAGGTGATGCAGAAAGGACAGCTACAGAACTGGCTAAGTTTCCACCCACAACCTCACTACTTTTCAAGAAAGTTTTCCCACCTTTTGGGTACTATTCCCAGGAACTTATCAGGTGGCTAAATGGTGTGACTCAATATCAGAGTCATCTACTCACTGCTGGACATCACCGTCACTGGACTGAACACTGACTTGTCAATCATGAGAAACCTGGTGTAGTGTTCCATGTGACAACAGTGCCTTTAGTATGATCCTGTCTACAAAAGGAGGCACTTCCACAGTGGTAAGAAGCACTTGCTACATCTTTGTCCCAGGCAACCTATCTGATGTCTCTACCCTAATCAGGTTCAAAAAACAAATGAAAAAAATTCATTACATCAGTGCTGTATGATACCATCAAAGAAAGTCACTCGTGGGACAACTGGTAGATCCTGAAGGTCTATGAACTTGAGTACACAGATGGTTCAGCCTCTAATCTTTACCTTTCTGTTTATCTTCAAAAGTATCCCCCTCATTAAACATCACAAGGGTCCCACAGTACAGGAATTAGCAACCATCACCAAGACTCAACAGATGTGTCTGCTGGTCCTTCATGAACAAAAGGCAAGTGAACAAGAAATAGTTTTAGCTAGCTCACAGGAAAAAAAGAATGCCTTTTATGTTCCTAAACAAGAGGAAGATTCACAAGACACTGTTTTGTTTTGAAATGTATTTTTTAGTTGTTGATAGACCTTTATTTTATTTATTTATATGTAGTGCTGAGAATCAAACCCAGTGCCTCACACATGCCAGGTAAGTGTGCTACTGCTGAGCCACAGCCACAGCCCAATACACTCTGTTTTAGTCAGCTGTATCGCTGCTGTGACTAAAAGATCTGACCAGAACAATCATAGAGGTCAAATAGTTTATTTGAGGGCTCATGGTTTCAGAGATCTCAGTCCATAGATAGCAGGCTCCATTCCTCAGGGCTCAAGGTGAGGCAGAACATCGTGGTGGAGAACGTGGCTCAAGTCATGATCAGGAAGCAGACAGACTCCACTCTCAGATACAATATATATATACCCCATACCATGCCCCCAGTGAACCACTTCCTCCAGCCACCCCACCTGCCTCCAACCACCACTCAGTTAATCCCATCAGGGATTAATTCACTGATTAGATTAAGACTCTCACAGCCTGGTCATTTTCTCCAAACTTTCTTGCATTGTCTCAGACATGAGCTTTTGGGGGACACTTCACATCCAAACCATAATATTCTCCTTGACCAAACTTTAGTCAGATCCCCTGAATCCTCTTCTCAACTAAGACTCAACATTTCTGTGTTCTCTACATAACCCAGTTTTCAGTTTAGAGAAATCCCTTTACCCTCGATATCTATTCATCTTTGATATCTGATCATCCTCAATATCTGGTCAAATTCTTCATCCACTACCCTTGCCTTTGGCAAGAATCCAAACCTAGTACCTGAATCCCCCTACTCCGATGTTTCTTTCTTCTTAGTAATTTTCCATCCACTGACCACCACCCCACTCTTTAGCTGTAAGTCCCACTTGTCTAGGCTGTATTTGGAGTTGAGCACAGTCCTATATTAAGATCTCTTCCATATTACAATAGTTTCTAAATAAAATCTGTTTTTATTACTTTACTGCCCAGCTCTAGTTTCCTTTTAAAATAAGCATTCAATACTTAAGAGTTATTGTCATTATCAAGATTATCAGTTTTACTTAATAGTTAATACAAGAAAAGGCTTGTTAATACAAGAAAAGACTACCTTGAATGGGTCAGATCTGGTGTCAGATATTGTGTCAGATCTTGTAACATGAAATTACTCATGTTTTTTGCTTTCAGCTTCCTAATTAGAAAAACGTGAATCTGGTTACTCCCTATAATTCATAGGGACCTTAAAAAAAAATCAACTAAGCAATTTAAAGTTCGACATGGCTGGAAGACATTGCTAGGATTACTGTAATTCAGTAAATTACCTCCTGTGATGTAGTAAATATTTCTTCTCCATAAGAGTTAATTCACTTCTTATTGGTGAGAATTTCTCACAGGTGTATGAAGCAGCAAGGTGTTACAGAGATAACAGGTTTTGGTTCTACCACCTACTAGCTGAACAGTGTTGGGCAATTATAAATTACCTTAGTCTTTTTTTCATCTTTAAATTACAATAATGACACCTAACCTTTACTCTATGTAAAAGCACTTTGTAAACTGTAAAATGCTAAGTATGTTATGATTATGTGCTATAATAATTGTATAAAATTTGCATGAACTAGTTTGTGCCCCTTTGAAAGGTGAAAATTAAAAAAAAAGTTTCATTTTATATTCATGTGTCTCTGAAAATTCCTAAGAGTTGTCTTGGAAAAAGTGTTGGCCACACATTATAAAAATTCAGTCTGGAAGAACACGACATAAATTCTCCATCTTTATGTCCTAATCTCTTCCCCTGAAGCTATGGGAAACTTTTTTAATCCTAGACCCCAGTGTACAGATTTTCTTTCTTCAAATTTCCTTGGGGGCAAGGTCAAGCTAAAGTTTTAAAATTTTAATTAACCATGTTATTGTCAGAAAATGAAAAGTAAGTAGGGAAATAACCAAAAATCCACAGACCGTGTATTAAATGAAATGATCCTAAGTAAGTTGATTAATCAGACTCCTTTCAGTCACGTCAATAGATCAAAAGAGGATGACTTGTGTATCTAAAAACCCTGCCATAATCATTGGAGGAAGATGGAGAGCTATCTGTTCAGTAATACAGGTCATATGTGGGCTAGTGGGTTGGTTTATCTTTTTCATCTTCTAGTCAAACAGACCCCAAAACCAAGATTTGAAGGTCATCTGTCACCTGGGGCTGGTGATCTATATCATTCTAACTCTATTCAGTCACATATTAAAAAACATCATTTCTAAACTCCTAATGGAGAACTTAATACAAATACATTACTATTATTAATTTTTAAAATAGAGTAAGGTTTAGTCATGTTTCAATAATAACAGCTGACATTTCTACAGATCTTTAGTGTTTAAAAAGATGATTCTTCCCTAACCCTTCACTACTTGTGAGATATGTAAGTTAGGTATTCATATTTTAGAAATGAGAAACTAAAGTTTCCAGAGGTCAAATGAATAGTTATTTCATTACTTAACAGAAAATCTGGAATTAAAATCATAGTCTTCTACTTGAGAAAAAAAATTGGAGAAAAAAAATCAACACAGTAATCGTGGGCAAACACTGAACTCTATTACTCAACTGCTTCAGGATCATCTGAAAGTCACACTAAATCAGTTAAATAAAATGTTTCATTCCAGTAAAACTAGGGGAAAATGTTTATATCATTAATTTGATTTCTAATTTATTAGTATTTCAGAATAAATCATGACAAACTGGGAAGTTAAAAGTCTGAAATGAAAAAATTTTAAATAGTATTTCAGTATGCATTTACATAACCAGTTTTCTTCAGATTCCTCTTGAACTTAAGAGAAACTGGGATACAAAATGAGAGAAAAGACAATACAAAAAATGAAAAAAGAAAGATACAGAACACATGGTTGTTTATCAAGCTGTAAACCTGATGTAGAGCTTTTAACAAAGTTAGTTTCCCTATTAGTTTGAATCAATGCAGCCATTACTATATGGAAAAACAAGGACAAAGGGCTAATCCTGCAGGATGAGTTAGGGAAAGGGCTATGTCCCTGTATTGTTTATCTCACATGCCTCTTATTTACTAATGTAAACCCTGTGTGTAGCACAAAACCTAGCAAATAGCAGTTGCTCAATGAATGTATACTTGAATTTTTAATAGAATAACAATTAATTAGAATTAATCCTACCAGAGGGCTGAAAGCTAATCTTATGACTTATTTCTCTGTCAACTTTCAGTAACAAAAGAGTTTTAGCAAATCCCTAAAACTTAACATATTATATAAATTATTCAACCTGGAGGAAATGGTCTAGGGCAGGTCATGTGAAGCAGGTGACTTCAACTGACTATGTTTCAGACAAGTATGCTTGATGGTAAGGAAAGGACAAATTAATGATAGACTTTTCAACATCTTTCCTGGCATGCCTCTTATAGTCACTGATATGAATGCCACTGACATTAACAGTAATGAAAACATACTAACATTCCCAATATAATGTGTCAAAATTTGAAGACAGAAACCACAAATGACCCTTCATTTACCAAAGTGAAACGCTTACTGAACAACATACAAACAGATGAGAAGACTAAATTTAGTAACCCTGCAGAGATGGTCAATTTGAGTCTACCACACTGGTGGTCAAGATAAAGCAAATAATACCAGAAAACCACAAGAGCAGACCAACTGATATGGAATGTGCTTGTCCAAAATGAGTTGGCGGGACTTTAAAAAAAAAAAAAAACTGGTCTTTTCATTCATTGGAAATAAGAAAAACTGAAAACATCCATATCTATAATCACAGACTCACAAAAGTTAGCTTATTAGAGCTTCCAGTTGCCAAGGGAGAGGGGCTCCCTCTGCTTCAAAGACACAGAAATTATGATTAAAAATAACAAGAATTAAATGTAAATTTATATGACTTCCACTAGATTCATTTCATCCTGTTTATTTTCCCAGTTTTTTTTTCTGTTCATATTTCTCACAGTTTGCTTTTCTAGTTTCCTTTATCTGGCTGCTTTAATGTACAATGGGTGTTCTCTAGAAAACTTTCTATTATAATAAATTATATTTTAGTTTACCTTGATTATCAAAGAGATGTCTCCAGACACTACTGATGTGATTAAAGACATACTATCGTAAAATACAGCATATTGGCATTTACAGAAACAGCAAAAGCAGGAAGATGTCTCCTAGCCCTAAAGCAAGCCATAGATCTAGAAAGAATTCTGACTCCTTCTGGAAAAGACCTTCATTCTAGAGAAGCCCAGCCTCTACCTGGAGGAAAGAAATGTGCTTATCTCCGAAGACAGAAATATGCAAGGAAGAACCTAAATCTTCAGGACTTGCTAACTTTGCCCTAGTTTATTACCAATATATTATATCTACTTTATCCAATCTCACTTCCCCAAGGCTGTCCATTCTTTATGAAACCTAAGTGTAAAAATGCGGTTTTCCTTGTTTCTTTTTTTATGAAGGTACATAAAACTTACATTAATTTCTATTTTTTCTTTTAATGTATCTTTCATTATAGGACCTCAGCCATGAACCTAGGGATGAATGAAAAAATCCTCTCCCTGCTACTTTTAATCTGGTTAAAAAAAAAATACATGCAAATCTAAAGTTCTGAAGGGCTACCAAGATGATTCTAAAATAAAACCCCCTAATCCTTCAATAGTAAATATCAAATATTTATGTAAACATTAAAATATTCATATTGATATTTCAATTATATGTTTCTAGGTGCATAAAGGTTCAGAATTGTCTTATAGTCCTGAACTATACTTTGGTCATAATACAACTTGTCCAGCTTAATACTTTTCTTCTTATACTATATTTTGTATGAGTATGATATTGTCATTCCAGTTTTCTTTTTTATTCCATTTACATTCTCATTCCCACCAACCCCTACCTTTATTTTCAACCTTTGTGACAGGACATCATGAAAAAATAAATTAACAAAGAGAAACTGGTTACCCAGAACCACCCTCTAGAGGTTACTCATGGCACATTAAAATACATTTTAATGTAGGAATCAGACCCTTAAAAAAAGCCAAGATCTTTAGCACACTTTTACTTCCATCATAATCATTAGTTGTTAAATAACTAAAACTCAGCTGCTAGAAGGATTAATTTTCCCAAAGTCACAATGTCATATTTCACTTATTAGATTACATGTTAACTTCTAGTATCTAAGCTTATCTACCAAGAGATGACCCCCAAAAAACCCCACCCAATTTTTAAAAGCTAACAATAAATGCTAATATATATCATGACCTAAATGACAAATGGCATAAGATAAAAGTTTTAATTTATAGTAACAATCCGTATTGTTCCAGTACAATCTCAGGACAAAGAATAGATGGATATGGATCTGTAGCCTCCTGTCGTATGCAAGTGTTTATGTCTTTGCTAAAGGTTAGGAGCCAATAGTTCATACCTGGTGAGACTAAATTCAATAGACTGCCCCTGAAGGAGATTGAAAAAGAAATGAACAAAACAATTCTATCAAGAATTAGAAAAAGGTATATTAAATGACTGGTGGTTATTTTTTTGAACAGAATTCACAAGGCTTTTTGGAGAAGTGATTGATTCCAGGACTGAGGCAGAAAAAATAAAAGATGAATTGGAAGCACCTTGTTGTGTCAGAGACTATGCTCAAAGAGAATGAGGCCATGTCAAAGGGCAAGAGAACCAATCTCAGAGCTCGCAGTGACCAAAGCTAGAATAATTTGAACAAAACTAACACTAGCACTAAATTATAACCCGTAAAATGAAAAACATCCATATGTGTACAACGAAAGGAGTAATTATGGAAGAAATAACAACTCTCTGTATTCCTTTTACGTTATTAAACTTCTATAAAGAAAATAGAAATAACTACTAGAACACCCTAATAATAACAGTTGCATGCAAGGGATATTAGACTCAGTGGGTAAATAAACAGTTTGTTTATATTGTCTAAAGGTATCTTCCTAAGATATTTGGAGGAGAAAATTATAATGGAGAAATCTAGAAGATACCACTTTGACCAAGTGATCAAGGTTAATATCACCAGTAATAAGTTGTGTTGGTACCATGTGCCCCTGATGCAATCAGAAGAGAAGATCATTTCTTTGGTATTCTTACCCCAAATGCATATTCTCTATCTGATCATGAGAAAACATCAGAAAATTCAAAAGTGAGGGACAGTCCACAAAATACTAACCAGGATGCTTCAAAAGTATTAAGATCATGAAAGAAAAGACAGAGAAACTGTCCAGACTAAGAGATTAAGGAGACATGGCAACTAAACACAATGTGAAATCATGGATTGACTCTTCAAATAAGTAATAAGAAAGGAAACAGGTGAAATGTGAATAAAGACTCTAGTTAATAGTATTGTGCCAATGTCAATTTGTTGATCCTGATGACTGTACAATATTCATGTAAAAAAAAATTACACAAGATGATAATATTGGGGCAAACCAGGTGAAGAATATATGGAATTCTCTGTACAATTTCTGCAACTTTTCTGTAATTCTAAACTTTTTTCCAAATAAAAAGTTTATAAACCAACAATGAGCCAGCACAACACAGACTACCTCATTTGATTCCCCTAACAATAAATTTGGTATAATTATCCCTACGTTATAGCTATGGAAGGTAAGATTTGGAAAAATTAAATGATATGTTCCCATGCACATGTAACATACAGTAATAGGACTGAAACCTTGCTGTGGCTTGTTCAAAGTCTGTGTTCTTTCTATCATGCTATGATGAACACATACATATGCATTTATTTGCCCAAGAAACATACGTGACTCTTCTAAAATTATAGTAAAATTTTAAAGTAGCAGCAATGCTAAAAACAGCAAAAGCAATTTTCAGCACAATGTGGCAATTTTCAGTGTCTCTAAAACATGGTACTGGGCAAAAAACGGTTTTGTGTCTTACAGAATAAAGCAAATTCCTGTATATTTAAGTCAAGTCATTCTAATTCACTTTAACATTCAGCAAGTCTTGAAGAACTATACAAATTATAAAACAATGCAATGCTTCCCAATAAGAAGCATAAGAAACATTGATTTGTAACAAAGGTCATTTAGCTTTATCAGGCATGTTTTATTATACATTTCAAAGATATCTAGTACAGAAAATTTGATTTTCAGATCTTAATGGATTTTTTTTCCTTACAACTTGTAACATTATACCACTTACATATATAAACATTTAAATATGATTTGATACAAAAGAGCAGTTTATCAAACCCCAGAGAAATATCTGAAAAAATAATAAAATGTTTATGACAGAAGAGAGATACTTCCCCTATTCTCCTTTTAGTGATATGCTACTGGCACCACCGTAATGATTACTTTATCATGTAAATTATGATGAAGAATCAGACTTAAAGCCCCCAAAGTGTTTTTTAAATAACCAAATGTAACTGAATTAAATTATTGATGGACTATGTTCTCAACAATGCAGGAAGATGGCTCTACCAAGGGAGGGCTGATGTAAATTTCATTTTGTGGCTTCAGGTTATCTGTTTGCTTCTCAACTTCAATATGATTTCTCATTAAGACGCTGAATTTATGTTGCCATCCTATTCTTTCAAATGAACTATACAGTGGGAGCATGCAAACAGGAAAAGATGATAAGACAAACCAGGAAAATGCAATTTTTTTTTCCAATTCTACCAACCCAATTTTTTAAAGCATGTATTATTTCATGTTAGTTGATGCTTTAAAACTCTCACATATTCATTTATAGGAATTTAACATAAAATTAAAATATCAATGATATTGGTCAACATAAAATTAAAATATTAATGATGTTGGTCAAACATGAACATGATCAAAATAACAGTTGGGAAAAGCAAGCTGCTTGCTGAGCACACACTAAACCAGACAACTAGATATACTTCAAAGTATATACATCAGTTTTGAGAACTATCATATCTTAAATATCAAACAAAAAAGATGTAAACTATCAATATTAAAATTATCTACATTTTATATATCAATTCTCATCCTTCAAGAGCTCATTTTCAAACCACTTAGTAATTATTATCTCATTTATTTTCATAATATCATTGATGTGCAGTCTTGTGTTGCTTAACAACAAGGATATGTTCTGAGAAATGTATCGCTAGGCCATTTCATCACTGTATAAACATCATAGTGTGTACTTCACACAAACTAGATGGTTTAGGTCAAGCATTCAACATGGCCTCTTGATGCAAACAAGCGACATGATAGAGGCCAGGTACAGTGCTCATGCCTGTAATCCCGATGGCTCGGGAGGCTTAGACTGGAGAATCTCAAATTCAAAGCCAGCTTCAGCAACTAAGTGAGGCACTAAGCAACTCGGTGAGACCCTTTCTCCAAATAAAATAAAATACAAAATATGGCTGGGGATGTGGCTCAGTGGTCGAGTGCCCCCTAGTTCAATCCCCAGTACGAGAGAGAGAGAGAGAGAGAGAGAGAGAGAGAGAGAGATGATAAAGATGCAAATATATATAAGGCTGCTACTGGTATCATAAGGCATGCTATTAAAAAACAAACAACAACCATAAAAAGCACAACTCTTTTTTTTTTCCCCCACATACTGAGGAGCAAACCTAGGACCTTACAAGGCAAGCACTCTACTGCTGAACTGTACCCCCAGCCCTATAAATTTGTTTTAGAGGTGGAAGGAGTCCACTCTAAAGTAATAAGAGGTATAGTAAATACCCAAATGAGTAACATAGTCATTTATTAAGTTTTATGTATTATATATAATCTCATTGATGTGCTTTTATGCAAGTGGTAACTACAAACATGTGACTAATGTATTACGCTAAGGTGCCACGGTACCCTACAGTGTCACCAAGTAATAGGGATCTTTCAGCTCCATTATAATTTTATGAGATCACATTGCATATGCGGTCCATCATGAGTAAAATGTCATTATGTAGTGCCGACTGTGTGTAGGAGGAGTTATTTATATTTACTGATGGATATCTAAGTAACAGAGCTCCTCAATAGCAAATCTGAAATTTCAACCTGGGTCTGCTGATTTCCTTATCCAAAGCTCATTCACTGAATAACAACATGTCACAGCTATTTACCATGTGTAGTGAAGGATACAGAAAAGCTTGCCACAATGTATTAGAAAGAACAAATATATTTAGCAGTCTAGCAGACACCATTTTCAAGTGTAGGTACATTTTAAAATTCAAAAGATAAAAAAATCATCATTTAGTGCTATAGAAATTACTATCTTATTTATTGGCTCTATTATGGAAACAGGAGTGAGAAGACAATGGAAAGAGGGAGAGAAAGAAAATTGCTGAGCTAGGTCATATATCCATAGTCCCAGCCCTGATTGCTATAATAAGGCAGGTAAAACACAGGTGTACTGTTTCTCCAGCAAGAGCATGGTTTTTACCTATCATGTTTGAAAAGCCTATTGAGAATCTCAGGGGAGATATGGAGTAGGCAGCTGAATATACCAGAGTCCAAAATAAGGACAGAGATCTGGCTAGAAACTCCATGAGATTGCAAACCTCATGAAGTCAGGGAGTTTTGTCTATTCCATCAAATTCTGTGCCTTCATTACCTATAACGGTGGCTAGCATATACCAAGAGCTTGATAAATATTAGACAGTACCACATAAAATTGCCTTTTATACTATTATTGACTACTCAAATAGCAATTTAATATGATTCTACCTAAAACCTATCAAATGAAAACTGCTATCTTTTTAGAAAAATAATAGAGCAGAATGAGCAGAGGAGACAGGGCTGGTTCTTGTTCCTTTTCAGATCTCTAGGATCTTGGTCTCCTTTTCTGCCTAATGCATATATTTATTGTTGGTAGTGATGATGGCAGAAATACCTTTTACTGATGTCTAACTATTAGAAAATTAAAAGTAGTCACTTGAAAATTATAATAAGCAGTTGACTTTAAATATATTTGCAATACCTTTCTCAGTACTACAATCACCATGTCATAGCTAAATTAGTTAAGTAAAAGGAGAATTATTTCTCCAAGTCTCCAACTTCAGTTTTATGCTGCATTCATTTAATTTGACCCTATCACCAACTATATAGAAATATACATACATGTATATGTATGCTCTTATAATATTTAATTACATTAAGGATCCCCCATTAATCCGTTTTTCAATGCTACCTCACATTTACAAACTTTCAAAGAAAAATCCAATTGTTTATAATTTTACTAGAATACTTTACCTGAATATATTATCATGCAAAACATCTCTCTTCCTGAAATACACAAGAGAATATCTTCATATACATAAATGTGTGTGTACATATTTGAGTAATGCTTCAAATTATCCATATTACTATAGAAAATTTCTGTATTACATTTCTTTCTTTTTTTGGTTATCATGTCATAGACTAGAAATTATTTTTCATACCATTTTACAAAGAAAGGCTGTTATTAAAGTAGCAACTCTTTATATTAATTCAAATTTAATTATTTAAATGGTGACAAAAACAAACCTATGCAAATCTAAGCACTCTGACATAATAGTTTCTAGGATCACAAGTCTACCAGCCACTTTATATGTACTTTAATTTTCTTTAAAATTCCAAAGATATCTCTGATGTCTGATATAGCATAAAAATGAGCAGAACCACAGCACATGTAAAATTATAGAATAATATTTTGATGTGCAGTTTTAAATAATTTGTTGAATACTAATAATCCCCAAAGCAACTTGTTTCTAAAGAAATAAAAATACAAAATCACTTATGAATCTTAAGTATCAGATAATGAGAGCCCTTTCACCAGCAGCTACCATGATGGATGATTTATATAAATGCTGAAGATTTTGTTTCCTCTTATAAGACCAAACAATTCACATTTCACAAAACCTGTTGCTTGGATTTGTATTACGCAATGAATCTACCCCATCATGCAATTAAGGTTTCTCTTCCTTATCTATATTAAATACAACCCAGACAATGAACTCTGGTAGAGGGACATCTTTTTCTTAAAGTCTCTCTGCTTTATGTTCACTGTCCTTGATAGTGAAGATCTTTAAAAATCATGCGGGGGGGGGGGGGACTATGAATTACATTTCATAGGTATGCACACAAAATTGCATATAAATGTATAATGAACTGTTAATCTTAGATCCTTAAAGATTCAGAACATCATTATCTACTCTTTTCTTCTGTTATAAAAACATCATGTCCCACAAACCTGCAAAGTTAAGTTACCCAACCAACAAGCACAAGCTGTTTAGCTCCTAAACTGAGGTGACACAATGTGCAAAGGAAAGTCACCTTAATTCCACTAAGGGGGAAAAAATGCACTAAAACTCTTCTCTCAGCTGAGCCTTCATTCAATATTGAAACAAGTAATCTCAAATTCCATAGTTTTGGCTGCCACTCAATACTATTCCATTCAATTGGTGATTGAACAAAGCAAAATTAAAAGGAGCTTTAATCTGTCTTTTCTTCTCCCTTTGCTATACAACACTGAGAGCATCTTGTTCATTAATTAAACTTTTCTTTTTCCTTGAAGCAATAACTGCAGAGTATGATACTGGACATTGGAGGAAGAAGACAGGAAGTAAAAGGTATGAGGTTTTTTTTTTTAATCTAGAATCTAAAAATTCTCTCTGGAGAGAAACTATTCACGAATGATAAAGCGAATACAGAGAAACATTTCAACAAAGTAAAATGGTAAGAATTTAACACAACAGTGGTTGGCAACAGAGGCAAGACCAGGGGTGCCTGGGGGTTCCTCCCAGATTCCACATGAATTAAGACAGTTCTATTGAGAGTTCATGTCCATTGCCCACTTACTCTCACCAACTAAAATAATGCAGTTAAAAATTTCAGTCTTTAGAGACTATGAACCTAGTTAACATATTTGCTAAATTTGCTTAATTCCTCAAAAGCAATATTTGGTTTTGTGAGCCTGATTTCCATTGTGTTTTTCACGTAAAAAGAGAATGTATTTGCTGCTGTTTTAGTTCTCTTTAATAATAAACAGGGTAGGGGCATCATGGGGAAAAACACAATTCTTATCCATTACCTTATTAATATGTACGAACCTTTGCTTTGATAATAATTTAAAGATGATATGTCATTTCTAATTTTGCCACCTTAAAACTCAAAATAATAATGCAATAAAATTCTAAGTTTATGCAAAATCTTTTGACAGAAATGACAGGTATTCTAAAGGGAAATGATTCAAAAGCAAAAAATACTTTTCATGTATTTTTGATTTGAGTCTTTGATACCTCAATACAAGGAAACAAAAGATACACAGGCATTCTTTATTGTTTCATCATTATGTATATTAAATTGATTTTTTCCAATAAAATTCTATGTGTAAATTGCTGATGTACATATCTGGGGGGCAAGAAAAAATTACAGGTATGGTACCAATCTGATGGTAATTTCAATAAAAAATGTTCGTCATCTTTATAACCTAAGATTAAGAAACTTTAAACATTTTCCTAAAGTCTTTCACAAAAACATTTGACCAATAGAAATATATCTTCTCAGCTGCCATTAAAATAGTGATATCAAAATTCAAATTAAACAATCTATTCACAGTTCAAACTTTGTGACTCACTTTCTTGCAAAGTTATTTTCTAACGATAAAAACAGGTATTTATTGAGTGCTTACTCTGTTCTGGACACTATTTTTCATATATTACTGATGTATATTTTTTATTTTGCTTAATCCCTAACAACATTATGAAGACAGCTTCAATCCCATTTCATAGAAAGCAAACTGAGGCTTAGAAAAATGAAGCAATTTGCTTCATTTTTGAGAAGTAAAACTGAGGTCTGAATTTAGGTGTGAGTAAATTACTCTGAAAAAAATGTTGTCTTTTTAATCAAATTAATGTGTCCTAAATCTGAAATTTAAAATTTAGGCAGCACCTAACAATGTTTTCAAAGTATTACTGTTCCTCTTTTCTCAGATTGAGAAGTAGGCATCAAGATCACTTAATTTGTTCCCAGATGATACTAACTAATCTGAAATATGCATCATACATACAGCAGGAATAACTATACAAAAGTTATCTGTTTGGTTGTAAGATTAGATTTACTTTATGAAGTAAAGAATTAAATCAATTTTGTTAACAGATCTACCTATAATATTTCACAACAATCTGTAAAAACTGTCATATTTGACATTCTGAGAATATATTAAGTAGCTATTGTGAATCATAGAACATGAAATATAGTCATGGTGGCATATTTAGCTCTTAATTATGACATAAGACACGATATTTTTTGAACAAACTCAATGCTTTAATTTTAATCATGCAGTTAATTTAATTATTGAAAATATGTTAAATGATAATTTATTTTCCCCCTAACTTGCAGTTTTACAGGCACAAGGTTGACAAGAGTCTAAGTTCATCTAAAACATGTTGAAAAGCCACCAAATCCTGAGAAGTATCCATATTTTCAATGTGAAGTACTCAAGTATTTTACAACACACATAATCAGGAAAATTAGCCTAATAGTATAAAAACAATGTCATTTTTAGGTAATAAGAGAAAGACAGCCAAATACAGAAAACTCTGATAGCCAGAGATTGACAAGGAGTGAGACAACATGACCAAGTTCATGGATTCTAAAAAGAAATTAAAGACATTTACTAAACTGGTGGTCACAAAAGAAATAGTAAAAATTGTTTCCTGCTGTATGATACTCACAAGGCATCAAACCAGAGTTGAAACATTGGCATTTGACTTTTATTTAAAAGCCTACATGAAACAAAATTTTTTTTTAGAAGCTTATACACAGCTCTTTCACATCAGTTAACTTTGATTCCTAACATTTTCCCAGACAAGAATTTTTATTACCTTTTTTAAAAGGTATTGCCATGGCTCAGCAGCTGCCATGATGAGTTAACGAACTAAAAAGATGGTTTCTCATGCACACACAACCCATTTCCACAACTGCAAGACAATAATGGGCAAGAATAACTAATAGAGTGAACCAAAGACTGAGAACAGAGATGAAAACTGAAGATTAATGAATTCACCAGCAAAATACGAACTTGTAGATATGTAAGTTTTTCCTTATTTAATTATGCTTAAACTTGTACAAATTTATGTTCAAATTTTATTTTCAAAAAAAGGCTGAACAATACACACAGTAAGGAGATGACAGCACTCAGGGAGAAAGGAAAGCCAAGTATAAATAAAATCGAGGCTTAGAACTTTCTTATCAAAGTTTTGGTTATAAGAATAACCAAGCATGCATGTACAAATATGTAGCAATGAATCTATTAAATTATAATGCACCAAGAAAACATGGAAAGAATACTGCTTACTAAATTTTTCAACACTGATATTTTTCTTCACAAATGCTACCCATTGTTAATATTTACAACTTCTTCCTTCCATTAAAAGGGTGTTTATTTTCTTTCACATTAATTTGCACAAACTGAGCATTTGTTAACTATCAATAATAGTTCAAAAGTAAATAACAGCTACTATGAACAAAGTACCTACACAGTAGTTTGCTAGACATTTGATAGTAATTATCCCTGCTCCTCTTAAGAACCCTCATGAAATAAAGATGATTATTCCCCCATAAAAAACGGGACATGAGACAGACCATGGTGAAGGCAAGTACCTTGACCAAGATCATAAAATGAACAGTCAAATCTTATCAGACCCAAACAATGATTATTGTACTCCCTCATAAGTGATATATCTCATCCTAAATTAGGTGCCAGAGCAATCTGCATTTCAGAAAGAACTTCCATCTTCAGAAACTTAACTCTTGATCCTCACAAAAATGCTCAAGTCATTTCCTTTAATTTGTTCAGGACAAGGGGATTCAAGGGCCTGGGCTGTGACCTTCAGCTCCAGTGCTCTTTCAGACACAAAGCTTTGCCAGAACTGTAGCACCTAAAAGAAATGTGTCTGTAGTAAAGTACCTGAACAGACAGACACCCCCGAAGACTTTGATAGCTCTCAGATCTTCACTATTGATCACATACTCACCATTTTCATTATTCCTTAGTATCTTCATAAGCTTAGAATTTTATATGCATTTTCCTTTACTGCGTACACACGCGCGCACACACACAGTTTTCTATTGAAACGGAAAAGCTCTAATGACTTTTTATAATTTTAGTCTATCAAAATTCTGTTTCATTAGCAAATACATAAATATTGGGCATATGGTGAACAAGTAATACTAAAAAGCTAGTTTACAGAATAAACAGTTTTCTATCATAAAATACTAACACAGAATCCTGCAAACCTGCAGTTCTGCACATAGTAGCTCTTCCTTCCTCAGGTTAGACGATGTAATCTCACATAAATAATGAGGGAGGAAGACTGAAACAACTGGTTAGGATCTTCACAGGAGCAAAACCAAATTATTCACTGCATCTGCCTACCTATACATCTAGAAAATTGGATTAAATGTACCCACTCTGATACACATGAACAAATACGGAGTTCTTTAAAATACTCCGAAAAATTTTAAGTTACAGAAATCATGTATTGTAACACAAATTTGTTACAATACATGATTTATACAAATTTATGTTCAAGCTGCCCTTTTGAATGTGACTCTAAACATACCTGACAACTCCACAAAAGTACAGTGAAAAGCCCTTCATAATTCTATGCAATGAATGCAAGTGAATAAATAGAAAAAGTATACTATGGAACCAAATGCATCCATACACTTTCAATCATATCTGAAGATGTCAACAATAAGAAAACAATGCAAAATTATAAGCACTGCTATACATCTGGAAAAAACCAATTATGATTAGCCTTGCTTTATAAAGTAATACCCTGCTAAAAGGCTCTTTTAAAATATGACAAAATTGGGGCTGGGGTTGTGGTTCAGTGGTAGAGCGCTCGCCTAGCATGTGTGGGGCACCGAGTTCGTTTCTCAGAACCATATGTAAATAAAGGTCTATGAACAATAAAAACATTTTTTAAAAAAATGAAAATCCCCCCAAATGTGATTAAGATAATGATTGTAAACATAATTTAAATGAGAGCACATCATCTGACTCTAACAAGTAAGTAACAGAAAACAGGGAAAGGGCAGAGGGCATTTTCTTTCACCACATACTACAAAATACAGCATTTTGTACACATTTGAATATATGGCAATATACTTAACACTTTTCCTACTGTGCAGACGTAAAAGCTTTAAATCTCCAAAAAGTATCCTTCACTCTAATTCAAACACAAAATATCTAAAATACAAAACATTCAGATTCATTTCAAATACTATCCAAAGTTCTATTAAATACTATCAAAAGTTCACTAAATATATAATCCTAGGTATATAACTAAAAACTTGAAACACTGTTTTTCTGCAATTACAACTATTGATCAAATATATCTATAGCTTTCATTCTCTAGATTGACACTAATCTTAGGTCTCCATACAAGATCAACTAAATTTAGACCTATAATGACTTTCAGCATAAACAGGAAAACAGTATGATATTGTACTAACAATTACTACAATATTTCTACAAGTTATTTATTCCTCATAATAAGCCTTTAAAATAGACACTATTAGGATCTTCATTGAATAGATGAGAAAACTGAAGCATGGAAAGGTTAATTTGCCAAAAATCAGGTTACAGCTGCTATGTGGTACAGAAAAAATTTAAATCCAAGCTGATTTCCAAACACTCAGTTGTTTGGGGGGTGGGGGGACCACCTCTATAGTCTATCAAATAAACTACTTATTCTTTTCTGAATTTATCCAGAAAACTGAAGAGAAAAAGGAGTTACCCAACTCTCCTATTTCTCACTCTTTAACTTACATTTATAAAGCAACAAAGTAGAACTTGCTATGATAATTCCTATTGGCACTGCATCTGAAATAACTAGAAAATGGTATAAAAAAAATCTAGGTTTGATTCTCAGCTATAAAGGCCACAAGGTTTATGATTTTAGGTAATTCAAACTAAATCTATAAAATAAGATTCAAAAATATTATATTCTTCGTAAATTATATTTCCAAGGAAACCAAATACCCAAGGTGCCTTGGGAATGTTCCTTATAAAAGAATTTCAGCTAATAAATTTAGACATAAAAGTTATATAAATTGACTTTGGAAAAAGTTAATGGGAAAAAAAATCATTTGATGAAAGTTAAGGAGGAAGTTTACAATGGCGGGTTTAGGCTACTGCTACCCTAATATACCTCCTGATGAGACACAAAATGAAAAATAAAGTAGGACTCGCTTATGAAGAATTTGGTCAAAATGCTGAATCTGAGTATATATAAGTGTTTAGAGATCACTCCATTTATGGGGAAAAATGGGAAATACAGTTAAAACTAAATGATACCAAATGAAAGGAAACAAATACAGAATGTGAAATATAGAGCAACTCACTCATTTCTTCAACAAATTAGTAGACTCTAAGAACAAAAATAAAGAAAGAAAACAGGAAGTAAGGGACTTCTAAAAGATTTATATATAACTTATGACCCAATATAGATGCTGGTTCCAATAAACCAGATGTAAAAACAAACCAAAACATTTTTTGGAAAAAGTAAATTTATTGAAAGTTTCATTTATTTGTAAACCAGATGGTTGTATAAGTAGAGAATTCATTTATGTCAACAATAAGCATTTAGAAAATGCCATTTATTGTAGCAAACAAAAATGCTGTTTATTATAGCAAACAAAAATTTTCAAAAGAAAATTACACTTTCCCGAGAAGTATGAGAAACCAATAACTGCAGGGGTACACCAGGTTTTCTGATGGCAGATGTGATAATGAAAACATTAACTGCTTTCAAAACAATGTATCAGTGTACTACGGTTTGAAAACTGAAAACAAAACATTTTTTAGGTAATTGGGGAAATACGATGATGGCCTGTATATTAGGAAAAAGTATTGTTAATTTTGCCAAATGGTAAAATAGATGTCAATATTTAGAAAACAAAATGTCTCCATAATTTTAGAGAGCACAATGAAGTACATAGGCATCAGTAATGGTTAATTTTATATGTCAACTTGACTGGAATACAGCATGCCAAACGTTAATTCTGGATATGTCTGGGTTTCCAGATGAGAACGCATTTGAACAAGCAGGCTCAATAAAGCAGACTGCCTTCCCCAATATGGTTGGGCATCATCTAATCTGTTGAGAGCCTAAGTAGGACAACAGGTGAAGGAGGAGAGAACTAACTCCACCTTACTGCGTGAATTGGGACACTGGTCTTCTGCTGCTCTCAAACTGAGATTTGTACCACAGGCTGCCCAGGTTCTCTGGTCATCTGGTTCTGACTACACTATGCCGTTAGCTTTCCCGAGTCTCCAGTTTAAGGCAGCACAGATTATGAGACTTTCTTGCCCCCTCTGACCACATGAGGCAATTCGCCATAATAAATTCCACTGATGCACACACCACAGGAATTGGGGGTGAGAATATTGTCGATTCTGTTTCTCAGAAGAACCCAGACTATAGCATCACATGACTGTTTGAAACTTGCTTTAACACACTTGGCAAAAACACAAAGACTGAAAAAGGGATAAATAAATGAGAAAATACTAATAATTGCTTAATATGGTGATGGATGTGTGCAGATTTGTTTTTGTATATTTGAAATTTTTTCAAAATATAAATATGTGTGTGTATATTTGAAATCTTAAGAAGTGTTATCTCTGTTTCATAGCTATTTTGATAATCACTGATAAAAAGCAGATAAAGGAAGCTAAAGTACATATGTAGGATTTGATAAGTATAAGTTTGAAAAATGAAACCAAATTAAGGAATCTATGTTCTACATTAGGAGTCAGCAAACTATAGCCAGTTCCACAGGCCAGCTCCAGACAGCTGCCTGGTTTGTCGATAATAACAGAGCCTCATCTGTTTGGGTAGATACTGTCTAGAGCTGCTTTCATGCTGCAGCAGTAAAATGCAATGGAAACCATATGATCCACAAAGCCAAAAATAATTACGATATGGCCCTTTAAAAGAAAGTTTACTGACTCTTATTCTGAATTCTGCTTGTTTACTGTTTCTTTGAGAGGAAAGTTAGCCTCAAATTTTTTTTTAACAGCTTTTCTTTTTAAAATGTACCAATAATTTTCCCTGATCTGGCTTCTCAAAAATAACAGCAAAACCACCCACAAGTGGGTTTCAGTAGACTCCATTTTTTCATTAATGTGTACAAATCATTTCATAGCTTCAAAGTACTTTTTTGCTAAATCTAGAAGCCTATAATGAAAGTAAACAAGCCGGGCTGGGGTTGTGGCTCAGTGGTAGAACTCTTGCCTAGCAGGTGTGAGGCATTGGGTTCGATTCTCAGCACCACATATAAAAACAGATAAATGAAATAAAGTTCCAAAAACAACTAATTAATAAAAAAAAGAAAGTAAACAAGCCAAAAGAGCAGAGGTAAAAAACAAAAATTTTTAGGCTTTAATTTCATATTACTATTACTTTATTTCAAATTCCTTGTGTTTAATAAAATATTTGAGGGAAATAATATATTACATGTTCCAATGCATTACAACCAAGGGATGTTTTGACTTGGGGAGAGAAGATGGGAATACATATGCACATAAAGGCTGGAATTTGCTTCATATCAACCCAGCAAAGCATTATAAACCCAGGGATCATTTTTTCTAACCACACACATCTATATGTTTTGAATTAATAGTTTAAACACACTCTTTGGCAGCCTTCAACTTAACGTATATAACCTTCGGGCATACCCGAGAGCCGAGTAGTAATTTAAGGCCTAAGAAAAAGCAGAGTTTCTGAGGGAAATACAGAAACATGAATGAGTTTAATATGCAAGTACACTAGCTAAAGGGCATAATTAAAACTACATCACTCCTTTAAATCTACATAATTATGTCCCAAAGACATTCTCATTTAGTATCTTTTACTTTGCCTCCAAACTAGAAAGGGTCTCATGTCTACATGGTTGGGAAGTAAACATAATAAAAAAAAAGTTAAAGCATATACAAGTTGAATAAAATGCTTGGAAAATTCAGTGACCAAACTTTCCTTTTGAGGTACTAAACAAAACCTACCAGTGAAAGATCATTGCTAGTGTGAGGCCAAAAGAAAATATATTATCATAGTATCAGCAAGTGAACTTCTGTCACAGATTTCAGAGAATAAAATAACTAGAAAGGCTTAACAAACTATGCTTAATTTTAGAAGAAAGTTGCCTTCTGACACTAACTCAACTGGAAATCTCTACTAACCAGCATTTCCTTTACTATGCAACGATAATTGATGTTCCTAATGATCAGCCTGAAGCAGTTTCAAATCTTGAAGTTCATTCTAAATCATTAAAAAGATAATGACATTATGTTCAGTATACTTTCAGCAGTGAGTGCACTTCATTATATTCTCATTATTTTAAGATTAGAGATATATTTAGGATATATAGAGCAACTGTCCATCAAGAGACTGTTACACTCAAAACCAGATATTCACAGGGGTTTACTGAAAAGCTCTTACATTATGGTCAATTGACTACAGATGAGGCAAATAATCACCTCTCTCAAAACTGGGGGCATGAAACTCTAGGGAATATTACTAGAAATTCTGTTGTAGGGCTTGAAGAAATTTAACTCCCTTTTACAAGGAAAATATTGGCCCAAACAGTGGCTGAGACAGAAGCTCAGAGAAAAATTAGGAAGCTAGTACAATAATGCAGATGAGAAGTGGTGATAGTACAGACCAGCACTTTGGCTATAGGAACCAGAGGTGAGAAGTGACTGATCATCCATCAGCTTTCCCTTACTATATCAAATACCTGAGATGATCTATTTATAAAGAAAAAAAAATTATTTTAGCTCACAATTTGGAGGTATCGGTCCAAAATCAAATGGCACCATTGCTTCTTGGCCTAGGATGAGGCTGTAATCATGGAAGGTTTGTTACAAAGCTGCACCATGGGAGCAAAGGAGCAAGGGGCAACTTCCTACTGTCCTTTTCAAGGACACTCCACCAATAACACGAAGACCTTCTGCTAGCCCAACCTCTTTAAGTTCCTGCCACCTCCCAATAGTGCCACACTGGGGACCAAACATTTAACACGTGGACCTTTATAAAATACTCCAGATCCAAGTTATAGCAATGACATACATTCAAGGTTAAGTCAAAAGAATTTGCTGATAGCATGGGTATGAGAGAAAGTAATCAAAGACTACACACATCAGGATTTTTGATCTGAGTTAACCAAAGCAATGAAATTGTCATTTTTGAGATGGGAAAGACTAGAGGAGGAGTTGGTTTGGTGGACCAAAAACTCAGTTTTAGGAACATTTGAGATGCCTCATGAACATTGTGTTTGTATGATCTAGATCATAGATCAAAGAAGGTACTTGGATATATGGGTCTAGGACTCAGGGAGAAAGCTGAAACTATATAATTAGGAGTCATCTTTTTTATGACTTTAAATACATCTATAAGTTGGTAAGTTCACCAAGGAGAATATGTGTCATTACTATATAAGCTCTTCTAATTCTATCAATTATACTTCTTTATAAAACTGAGTATTGTGGGCTTTTTGCCTGTTAGCCATGGTTAGTTCTCAAGTAGAATGAGTAACTTAGGTAGGTACTCCTAATATTTATTTCTGTTTATTTCAATATTCTATTTTTATTTTTTATTTTTCTAAATAACGAAGACAATAGCAATGAAAGCCTATCTAGTGTACATTATATGGACTATCCAATAGAATAAATCATGTGACTCCCAGAGATTCTATTTACTAGGAAATCCACTGATTTTCAGGGTTTTTGTTTTGTTGTAAAAAAAATCAGATAATGATGATATCCACTGTCCTATGATGAGTTCCTGAAGCTTAAATAAGAATATTTAAAGTTCTAGGCATACTATAGGACTCAATCAATACTGGCATTTCCTACTCTTATAAATTACCCCAAATGGCATAATCATACTAGAAGACAATAAGTTTACTTTAAGTCAATCATCTTTTCTAAAATCCACTTAAATATTGTTTCTAAGGAAAAAAAAATTTATCTCCTTTGCCTCTAATAATAACCCCAAATATTATATCCCATTCTGGTAGATTTCTTTCCTTCACTGTAGATAAAACCTACGAACAATTTTTAAAAATGTGCTCTTTTAGAATTTTGATTTTTCTTTATGAAGAGAAAACAAGCAGCACAGTATCATGGTCCACTTGCGGCAAGGACAAGCTATTTTGTAAGTAACAGAAGCTCAAATCAACTTCCTGGGAGAGTTTCTTAAAAGAATGGCAACACACTCCTAATCAATTATACTCTTTAAATAAAAATTTTTTTTTACAATAAATGTTTATTAAAATAGCAAGTTTCAATATAAAAGAAAGAAAACAGTAATACATCCCGCTGGAACTTTTACTAAAGAAAACAAATGGGTTGATTGACTTACTTTCAACCAAGGAATGTCTACTGAGGAAAGAGTAGGTATAGAGCATTCTTTAAGAGAGAGTACCACTACTTAGACACTCAAAATCTAGTTGAGACCATCAGGGGTGCTGAGGAGATAAGTCACTGCTGGCTGGGATATTCAAAAAAGGATTAAAGAATTGGGCCTAAGGAACAAGCATACTTATGAAAATGTTCTTTAGCTCTTAACAATAGTTGCTTCAACTAACTCCAGTTCATTAATTTCAGAGTACTGAAATGAATTTCATCTAGCTGCCTCTTGAAATTCAGAATTCTCTTCCTCATCAAAATTACAATTTCTTCCTTTTCTCTAGGTAGTGAATCTACAATGCTGTAAACAGATTAAGATTATCTTTAAAAATACCACATACTGCTTTATGAATGACCTTGAATGTGAAAATCTAAGCTTAACAAGACATAGCTTTTAAAACAATATTTACATGTAAACAACATATGTTGTGCTATCCACAGAAAGGAGTTAGTTCTAGTTAAAATAAAACAAGACAGTTGTAAACAGATTAAACAGCTTTACCACAGCATTATTCAAATTTCGTCCTTTGTGTGAAAGGCCTCGAGGCACAATCAATAAGTTAATAATTAAAATACATAAAACTGTAGCAGATAATAATCACCATAATATTGTGTTAAAATAATGCTTAAGCATTGACTTATCAGAAAGGGGCCTATTAATAAAGACAGTACTGTCCCTAAAATGTCCATAAATTGAATAACAGTAAAAACCAGAATGTCTTACATAGATTTTTTTTTTTTTTTTTTTTTTTTGGGAAATCAACTGCTCTTTGAAAAGGCATAAGAATTTGGAAGCTACAGAAACATACTACCTAACATCCTGTGTGCCAAGGCAAAGCTTTGCAAGGGACAAGAACCCAACAATTGGAGGAGAAAAAATAGACTTCCGTGCTATAAGACCTTTGAGACTCCTAGAACCATGCTGGAGTGTTTCTGCAGTCATGGTATTGCTTCAGAATGAAAACAAAAAATCTTAAAGCAGTAATGAAGATTCAAGGTTTTTAGTGGTTAAAAGCAGGTATACCATGATGCAAGAGGAAAGATCAGTTAGTATTAAGGTTATGGCTCAGTTCTTGCCTAGCAAGAATAAAGCCCTGGGTTCCACCCCCAGTACTGCAGAAAAAAAAAAAAAAAAAAAGGAAAGTACAGACAACATTAGCCATAAAGAGAAACCAGGTCCGCCTTTAACTGTAGGGGGAAAAGGATGGGGTGGGAGAGACCCGACACATTTCCAGGAAAAGACATCATCTCTTCTTGAATAACCTTGAGTGAGATCATTCTTGCTGGTGCATGTTATATTCAAATAAACTAATAAAAATACCTATGTCCTAAATTTATGTTTTCCAAATATATATTTTTGGCTCATGTGATTATGGAGGTCAAGAAGACCCACAGTGAGACATCTTCAACATGGAGTTCCTAGGTGCCAGTGTGTGGCTTAGTCCAAGTCTATAAACCACAGAATCAGAGAAGCTGATGGAATAATTCCTAGTATGAGGCCTGACGACTGAGAACCTCGGGCTGCCAGTGAACTCCTGGGTCTAAAGGCCAGAGACGCTGGAGTTCTGAGGTCTAAGGGAAGGAGAAGACAAGTGTCCTGTTCCAGGAATAACAGGACATCACCTTTTCTGACATTTTTGCACTGTCCAGGTCTCTGAGTAATTAGACAGAACCTGCCCACACCGAGAATAGATCTTCCCCCACTCAGTCTACCCATTCATAAGCCAATCCCTGAAAACACCCTCATAGTCACTTCCAGAAGCAATGCTTTACCAGTTCTAGGTATTTCTTAAACCAGTAAAGTTGACACCTAATATCAACCATAATAGTTTTTACCTTGCCTCAAGTTTTCTTCATTGTAAAATGGCAAACAGTGGTATATGCCGACTATACGCCACTGAAACCAATAACACAGCATGAAGCCTAGAGTTCTTGAACAAAACTCAAATTGTTAAAACATCATGTTTTTGTTTCAGTCTCAACTATTCTGTTTAAAACTATATTCAAGCCAGGCATGGTGGCACACACCTATAATTCCAGAGACCTGGGAAGCTGTGGCAGGAGGATCCCAAGTTCAAGGCCAGCCTCAAAAACCTAACAAGACCCTCAGCAACATGATGAGACCCTGTCTCGAAAGCAAAAAAGGACTGGGGATATAACTCAGTGGTAAAGTACCCCTGAGTTCAATCCTCAGTACTCCCCCCAAAAAAACAAAACCTATATCCATGCTCTATTTAGCATTCCCTACATACTCCCTGAAAAATGTTCTCCATAGCACTTATTACCAAGTAATAAATCACAATTTACTTACTAGTTTACTATATCTCCCCCACCAGAATGTAAGCCCCAGAGTACTGATATTTCATCTAGAATATTGATATTTTGTCTATGATACTACAGTACATTTAGTGTCTAGAAAAAGGCCTGGGATATAGTAAATACTCAATAAATACTAGCTAAATGCATAGATGAAATACATTTTTAAAAAAGACAACTTGGGTCAGGTGTGACCATGGCAGCATGTTACCGACTCTGATGATTAAATTAGTTACCCACTCTCTGATGACTAAATATAGAACTGAAAACCTCTCTTCTAAATTTTGCCCTCCTAGGTTTAGACAATTATCACAATGGCAATGAACTAAGTGACATGCTTCACCTTCCCATTACAAAATTATTTTAGGGATCCTAAATCAAAAAGTGATTTATCCCACTTTTTGGAGTGCTCATAAATATCATCTTCACCAAATTTTTCAACCCAAGTTTTTGTGTCTCATTCTTCTCTGTATATATTCTCAAGCATCTCACTTCACTTAAAAGCTGACTTTGTATTACTCCAAAATAGGAGCCATCTGCACTTCTTGAGTTAGCATCCCTGTATCTTACCTGATCAGAATCCTTTTCTGATTGAGCTGCATACAACAACCACACCACCAAAACACAACCATTTTCTTAGTCCCCACAATCATGAAAATTCATATTCTTTAATTATAAAAACAAATAGGTGCAAAACAACTGTTTGGGTTTTTTAAAAATAAAATGAAATCCAACTTTATACAGAAGTAAACTGGAAGAATGGCTCAAAGTAATTTTTTCAAAAGCAAAACAAAATTCAAAAAAGATTTATAGGCAAATGATGATGACAAATACATAACAGGTTGTGAAAGAAAGATAAGACTTCCCCGTACCTCAAGTCCCCGAGATACCTAACTTTAATAAACCTTCTAAAAAAACATCCTTGGCATCATAAGTCTTGCCCATTTTGGAACCTTCACATACCCAATTTATCCAAAGACAATATACCACTATACTACCAGGTCATAGCCAATTAAGACAAATTCTGAAAACTTAAACTGCACCTTAAGAACCTATTAATATTCTACTATCATTTTCCCATAAGAGCACCAAACGTATTGACAAAAACTGACCATCATTTTAAAAGGTAGATAAAATGTCATTTTCAGTATAATCCATTAAGATCACTGGCCAACAACATATGTAAATGAATGATTACAATTTACAACATGGGCTGGGAGCATAATTCATGGTAGAACAACTGCCTAGCATGTGTGAGGTCCTGGGTTCATTACCCAGCACATCCCTCCCCCATCCCCACTCCACATACATACACACAAAAGATTTGAAGCATTCTACTTTTCATCTTATTTCCATAAGTTAAGAGGCATTTATAGTAAAAGACCAAAAACAATTAGATTACTAAAGCTATTTTTTATTGGGATAGTGCTGGGAGGGGGAATAACAACACCTGTTTTATTCTAATGATGTGCTTAATCCAATATATAATTTAATTGAAAATCTGACTGGCTGATTTCTTAACTATCCATGAAAGCAGGTACAATCTGCTCAAGTTAATGTTGAAATATTAACTCATATTTTGTTATCTAGAATTAGTATTCTAAATGGCAGAAGGCATAGGCATAGAAATAAACACATCTTTACACATATCTCTATGATACATTAAAATATTTCAGAGAGGGCTAAAGATATAGCAGGCCACTTGTCCAGGATATGCAAGGTCCTGGATTTGATCCCTAGCACTGGGGAAAAAATTAAAAATTAAAAAATATTTATTTTCTAGAAGACCTAGTAACTGCTAAGGGTACCTTAAATTCTGCTCAACAATACTGATAAAGATTAAACTACTTTTGCACAAAACTATTTTTATTACATTCAAATTACTTTCCTAGGATATTGCTAATAAGAACTTTCATGCAAAACAAAGTTTTCTTTGATCAAAAAACTAATTTCAATTTGTATCTACAAGCTTATATGTTTACAAACAGAAAACATGAATGATTATAGAATAATGCTTTCATCCACACTTACTGGTTTAAGTACTTGACAAATATGTTTAATTCTTTGCAACCTTATAAGGCATTACTGTTGTCCCCATTTTAACAAGTTTATTGACTCTGGTGACTAAATATAGAACTGAAACCTCTCTTCTAAATTTTGCCCTCCTAGGTTTAGATAGTTATCACAATGGCATTGAACTAAATGACATGCTTCACCTTCCCTTGAGAATTCTGGGGAAAGTACAGGGTTTGGAATAAAATAGGCTTGGATTCTAACCCAGTTGTGATCATGTACCACATTCCTGCCTATGGAAAACTCATTAAACTCTACTTAAAAGGAGAATGATATTGACCTCGTGGTGTGTAATAAGACTGAATTAAACAAGAAACATGGGAATGATTTAAAGCAGGATGCCTGTTCCTAATCCCAAATACATTTTAACCTTATGCCCTCTCTGCTTTTGCACTAAGTCCATAAAATTACTGCTAGAGAGAACAAAATAGTGCTGACCTAGACAAATCACAAATTTATGGCCTAATACTATTTTTCATTAGTAACTAGATTCAAATAATCTCATCTCCTATATGTAAATTATTAAATACAGTGCCTGAGTTTGCTAGGCATCAGCTAGTAGTTAAGCTGTACCTACTCTGTAGCTTAGCAATCTTTTTATTCATCCTTGTTTAACTCCTTAGTGTATTTCCAGAAGATGTTTCATATTCTCTTCACATTTCCTTAAGTCCTGATTGTACCAAATCCTTCTGGTAAGTGATCTCCTTGGATCAGCAATATGGGCAGTAGGCACGATTTTCCACAGATCTTTTTCCCCAAAACACTTCTTTACCAATTTATAATCTCTCATACATTCTTCAAGTGTCAGACAACCAGAGACGCTCACTGACCTCCTTACGTAATTCATTCAACAAGTTTTACTGAATATCTATGATCTCTCAAGTACTGTGTCAAGTGTGATGGTTAGACAGAATCAGTCCTTTCACTCAGAAATACTGTAAAGGAAGGGGAGAGTCACACTATATATAATCACATTATAAATACATGTTTGTATTATCTTTCCATCTCCTCATGTCCTGTTTCAAGTATTCCCAGCACATACTCCATTTTCATGAGTTTCTTTGCTGCTGCCTACCACCAATTGAAAATAATCTTGCTTGGCACCATCGCCCTCCTACATCATGTTTACTTCATTTTTGTTTTGGTATTGGGGATTGAACCTAGGAGCACTTTACCACTTAGTTACAGCCCCAGCCTTTTTAAAAATATTTTAAAATTTTGAGATGGTCTCACTAAGTTGCTGAGGTTGGCCTCCAGCTTGCAATCCTCCTGCCTCAGCCTCCTGAGTCTATGGGATGATAGGCATGTGCTTCCACGCCTGGCTAATATGGTCTATTTTTTTCCTTCCTGACTTCTTAAACTTCTGGAATTAAAAAAAAAAAAATACTGCTATTGCCTCCATTTCCTTAGGTGGTAAGACAAGGATATCTGGTTCCAGCTCTGTCCTTTTCTTGGAAATTACTTCCTAAAAATAATGCCTTTCTCAGTTCTGAAAGTACCAACTGCCCTTTACTTTTGAAGTTCTCCTCTTTGTTGGTGCCCAAGAATCTTAAACTTAGTTCTCTCTCTTCTACTGATTTTTCTGCTAATTCTGCTTTCACTGAAGGGTTTTTGTTTTGTTGTTGTTGTTTTAATCTCTGTTCCAAACTGGATATTTCTTTAAGTTTAATATTCTCTAAATTTCTCTCTCTATTCTATCAACCAACTTATTTACCTTCAAAAGATTTTTTTCTCATTTTTATTTGAACAACTCTCACATCTACATCTCCATGTTTTCACAATGTGAATACTCAGAAAGGAAAGAAGAAAGGAGTCAGCCAATAATCAAGTAAGAATGTCTACTTGTTGAAGTTCAAATTTACAATAAGACCACCCCTGCCCATTACCTCTGCTAATTGAGCCTCAAACTTTCAATATGATTTACACCAATTACCTGAGTTACTAATGCTTTCCTCTTGCCATTTTTATAAATTGTTGCTGCAAGCATTTCTTTGATCCACCCTTTCTACATTGTTCTTATAACTATCACAAGACGACCTGACCTGGTCAACTATTTTTCCAAATCCTAGTCACTTCCCATTTCAATTCTGAATACTAGTTCCATATTAATCTTCTGACAACATAATCCTTTCTTGGTTTACACTTTACTAATGAGTTTTTTCTGGACTAATTACATTGTGGCACTAATATTTCTTTCTCCTCCTTACTCATCTCCTACTTTCCTAAAATTCTGCACTGCAAATAAATTAGAACAGTATTTCATAAACATTTTTAAGTAGCACAATCTACTTTTAAGTGAAATATCACACAGAACCCCAACATATAAAAGTAGATGACACAATTACACTTGCTAAAGGGAGTCCAGAAACCACACAATTCAATCCCAACCTCTGTAAGTTCCTGCAGCCTCTGCTGTGAAATCCAAGACCTTGCAAGAAGATGGCCCGAAATCCATTACTATCAAATAAATTCCTTTAATATTTCTTAAAATGAACTCTGTTGAAATTCAGACCCTGGTTCTCATTTTGCCACAATCTTCTCCATTCTAGGAATTGCTTAATAAACCAGCACAGTTTATTCTACTTGTGGGGACTTTACCGATCATGCCATGCTAACCTCCTTCTGAGTACTTGCAATAAGAATAGGTACCACTTACTGTACATCAGATCCATACTTAGCCTTTCTTGATTCCTCACCATAATCCCCAAGTTTAGATAATAGATAATAGACATATCTATATCTGTAAATATTATTGTCCATACTACATAGATTAGGACACATTCAGGTAACTTGCCTGAGGTCACACAGCTTGTATACAGCAGAACCAAATCTGAACTTAGCTCTTTCTAACCTTTTTCATGTCATTGAACATGTATAAAAATATTTGCAAAGCACTCCAGGGGAAAGGGAAGAAGCTTCTCATAGATGAGGGCAACTGGCTTTGAGTAGTCCAGGCCCAGCCTAGCCTTCCCCAAGGGTTTATGGGGATCAATACTGGAGTATATTGGAAATTCATTAGCAGTACATCAGCTGAAAACCCATGCTGTACATATTCATTTATTATTTCCTAGGACATGGTATATTGTAAGGAGTTCAAATATTTGTGTGGGTCATTGACAAAAAGCAACATATTATGTCCAAATCATCATCAGAAGCAGACAGAAGAACAAGTAAGAGCTCAAGAATTTCAATGCCTATTCTTGGATAAACCAATAACCAATTTAAATTTCAATAAGGGCAATATTTTCTCAGTCTTTAGTACACATCAATTTCATGTGGAAAGTATTTAAACCACGAATTGTGGACCTTGCCCCCAGAGTCTGAATCAAAGAATTTGCATTTCTAACAAATTACAAAATGATGCTGATACCACATTCAATGATCTTTTTTTAAAAATCTAGCAAAAATATACTCCATATATTCAAACCTCATAAGCTGAGTATTTACTTCTTTGCTAGTCAGTTTTAACAACATAGGTCTGTTCTAAGTCATGATGCAAGCTGGATTCTGGGATGCAAGATAAGCTTTTAAACAGTGCCAAATGTTCCTTGACACAATTATAACAACATGTAGTGAACCTTAAGTATGCTATCATCAGGGACAGGAATTTCAGCTGTATAAAATGTACATGATGTATGTTGTACTTAATATCCAAAAGAGCCAGGTTAAAGCAATTCAGAATAACAACATTGTAAGCAATCTGATTGAAAGGACACACTGCTTTGAATTTATTGAAAGAATTATCCAGTTCAATTTAATTCTACTGGTTAAAGTGATTTAAAATCCAAGTTTCAAGTGAAAGAAAATTTTAGTGGCATGTTTTTTCATGCTTTAAATTAAGGTCTGATTAATCTCCGTTACACAGGATGAGGCTTTTTCTATTAAAAAAAAAAAATCTAACATATCTGCAATATCATTCTGGCATATAAATTATAATTACAACTAAGAAAATGTGCATAAACCTATTATGATTTAATTAAATACATTTTATTTGCATAAAGCATAGGTGCATTTATTTCAGGAATCTAAGAAATTATTTAAAGAATAAGACATTCAAAACTTCACATGCCTCTTGTGGAACCATTCAACCAAGTGCAATTTTCAGATGTCTCCACCCCACACTGACAAGGGTAAATGCAAAGGGCTTCATTTTTAAATATTTAATATTTCATAAATATTCATTCACAACACAATTAAATCTCAGAATAAAAACCCTGCATTATGAAACTAATATTTTTGGAGCAAGGTATACCATAAAGCAAGTGTTCGTTATAAGATTTTTTTTTTAATAACAGAATGTTCTCTTGGAAATTATTGATGTTTTAATACTAAAATCCCTTATCCCCTAGTAAAATATGCATTCAAATAAAACAGCATTCAAATATACAAAGAAAGGAAATTCAAGAAGTCTGAAAGCAGAGATTTTTAAATAACAAAACCACAATGATGCCCAAGCCAGCTAACAAAAAAGCCACAGTGAATAAACAGAAAAATATCAAAAATTCAAAAAGGAACAATATTTTGCCTACTTTTCCCTTATTCTCTGTGTATTTTTGTTCTTAGTTGTCTACTAACCTATGCCATTTACTTCCCTCAAACTGATTGATCTTCAGTATGATCCACCATACTTTCTTACTTCACATTACCACAATACTTTCCTTTTCACCTTTAAACTAGGGTATTATTAAAAAAAAATATGTAACATATCTACAATATCATTCTACTCTATAAATAACACTTTAAGAACAAGCCGGTGGTGCATACCTATAATTCCAGGTAATTCTGGAGGCTAAGGCAAGAGGACTAGTACAAGGCCATGTGGGCAACTTAATGAGATCCCTAAAATTAAAAAGGGCCCAGAGTGTGGCTCGGTGATAGAGCACCCCCAAGTTCAATCCCCAGCACAAAGGGATAAAAGATTATATGCTAACATTTTATGCTCCTTAAAAGTATTTTTAATTATATGTATCACTTAATAAGTATTAAATTGAAGAATATATTATAATTTAGTATCTCTCAATTTATTATATTTTTTTGCAAAAATATTTAACAGAAGATATAATTGAGAAAAAAAAATGACCATTTACTTATGGATGTGTAGAATACCAGTCACAGCAAATTAAAGTTTAATTTATAATATTCTAGTCAAAATGACATTTGCTATTATCAATAAGCTAAGGAAAATCTATACTAGTATATAATATCTAGAAAGCTAAAACTTTACCATTTTTTAAATCTACGTTGTAGTAAAAAAAAAAAAAACTGTCCTTTAACACTATTATACAGGCATCCCGGATAAAAGGCAGATCACTAAACAGATGTCCAAGCCACAGACCTGGTATTCACAGCAAGTGTCCACACTGCTAGGCAGGGCTGATATTCCCTGCTCCCTACTTTCTTCTTAGTTTACAACACATACCAAGTTAAAATGCTAACTCAATTTCTTTCACTTCAAAACCACTGCCTAACTTTCTCCCCAGCTCACAAATATTTACCTGCTGTGATGGTTAATTTTTTGCTATCAACCTGACCAGGATGTAAAGTACCAGATATTTGCTCAAAGGTTATTTTGTCAGGGTGTGACTGGAATGGGATCAACATATGAATCTCGATAGTTGCAGTAAAGTAGACTGCACTCCCCAATAAGGATGGGTCTCATCCAATCAGTTGAATAAACACCCAACAAAACACAAAGGCTAACTCTCCTGTAAGAGGAAATCTGGGGCTATCTTCCTTGAACTGGAGGCTCATTCCCCCTTGCTTTTAGAGTTGAAATAAGCATGGACTCTTCCTGAGTCCTAAACCTGCTGGCATGTAAGTTGGACCTACATCATTGGCTCTCCTGGTTGCAAGGCCTTTGGATTCAGGCTAGAATTATACCATAGGGTCATTTGGGTATCCAGTATGCCAACTCAAGAGGCCTGTCCCAAGATTATGTAAGCCAACTCCTTCTGATATATATATATATACACACACACACACACACACACACACACACACAGAGTTCCATTTTTCTGAAGAATCCTAATGCACTTACCAGATTAATGTATCAAATTTCTAATTAAAAATACAAAAATACTTTAAATTATAATGGCAGCAATAGAACAAGACTCACATAAAGGTCTAATTTAAAATTTATTCTTGTTCATAACCCACTTCAATCAAATGTATGAAAGATGATATGTCAAGAGCTTTGTAATGTTTTGAACAACCAATAAAAAACAAAGTTAACATTAAAAAATTTATTCTTAAGTTATATCATGATGCATCAAAACTTCAAATCTATAGATCCTTATTAAGTAATCTATTTCTGGTGAATGCAGACAAAGGACATAATCAGAACTACAATCAATTCTTTATTTCCTCCAGATATTGGCTACAAAAACACTTATGACAAGTTAGACACAACCAAATGTCTAACAATAGGGTAATAATTAAATGATTAAATATGTCACTTTCAAAGGAGATGTGTGTGTATATGTTTGTGCATATATACACACTATTTTGTGCGTGTGTATGCACACATGCACAGTACTGGGAGTCCAACCCAGGATCCCACAAGCTAGGCAAGAGCTCTACCACTCAGCTATATTACCTTCTCAAAGGTATAATATTATACAGCTAATTAAAATGACATTTTCAAAGATTATTCAACAACATGATGAAGTTAGGATAAAACAATGTCAATTTTTAAAATGGGGGTATTGTGGTTTACATATGAGGTGTCCAAAGGCTCATGTGTGAGACAATGCAAGAATATTTAGAGGTGAAATAATGGGTTATAAGAGTTTTAACATAGTGCATTAATTCACTGATACGGATTAACTGGTGTTAACTGTAGGCAGGTAGAGTGCGGCTGGAGGAGGTAGGTCACTGGAGGTGTCTTTAGGGTACATATTTCGTCCCTGGTGAGGGGAGCTCTGTCTCTCTCTGCTTCCTGGTGCCTTCTCCCGAGTTGCTTCCTCTACCACTCACTTCTGCCATGATGTCCTGCCTTACCTCAGGCCCAGTACAACAGAGCTGTCTAGGGACTGAGACTTCTGAAACCATGAGCCCCAAAATAAACTTCCTCCTCTAATTGTTCTTGTCAGGTCTTTTGGTCACAACAGTGAAAAAGCTGACAAAAACTGGAGAAAGCACATTACTTAGCTACCTAAACTGAAGAGAAAGGATAAAATGTTGACAATCTTTTCTGAATGGGGAGATAATATGAAAAATATAGAGAAAATTTACCTGTTTTCTATAATCAGAATATTACTTTTAAAATAAAACAAATAAACAAGTCTAAGAAATAGTATCCAAAACTTTTAAAAGAAAACTCAAATCACTTGTTTAGGATACCATAGATAATGACCAATGAAGATAAGTTTTTAAAATAAATCTGGAAAAATTGTAGAAGCTTTTCATAACATTTTAAAATAAAGTACATAAAGATGTGTTATGGATTGAATTGTGTTCTAAGATTCTAAAATTTTTAGGGGGTAATTAAGGTTAAGTTAGACATTAAGGGGGTAGCCCTAATTCAATATGACTAGTGTCCTTATAAGAAGCAGGATCACCATCAGAGACGCGCGCACACACACAGAAACAACAATGTGAAGACAGCACATCTGCAGTCAAGGAGAAAAGGAGGCCTCAGGAGAAACCAAACTTACCAATATCTAGAGTTTGAATTTCCAGACTCCAGAATTGTGAAGAAATAAATATCTGTTGTACAAGCCATCCAGTCTTTAGAATTTTGTTATGGTAACCCTAGCAAACTATTAAGAGTCATAATAAAATGTTTATTATAAAATTTACTTGATAAATATTTTTTCTATAACTAACAGATTTTCAGGAAGGAAGAAACCAACAACTGAAAATTTACTTTATATCACAGTGTATGGCATGAAAGGGACAAAAAGCCACATTTCTTAACAAAATATTACTAGCTAATACTTCTAAAAAGGAGTAGGAGTGAGAATCTGAGTACTACACATGGATTTAAAACCAGTTGCTCAGGTTTACAGTGATTGCTGTCTAACAATCGTCTATGAAAGATTTTGTATGACATAATAGAAAAAAAATTAATTGCTTTTGCTTCATTTGTTTATAATATTTTCTAATCCTCAAATAGACAATGTGTGTGTCCGTCTCTCATGAGGTATCTGTAAACATTTCTACAAAAATATAACTCAAGCAATTTCACTCTTAGCGACTACTGGTGGCATACCTACAAATGAGATGAAAGCTTTCCCGATCTTTTGTTTAGCACATATTAATATATGAGTTCCTTTTTACATAAACTAAATTGTATACAAATTTAACTTCAGAATTTAAGTACATTTCAAGGAGCAAGTTTTTAAAAAAAGACCCGTTAGTTTTCAGACCAAATTAAAATTTCAATTGCCACTCTAACTTTTTCAAAATTACCTTATCTGGATCCATCTTTCCTCTGATAAATTCTTGCTTCCAAAACTGCAATGCCTGTTCCAGTGTTAAACCAATGCCCTTCAGGAAGAGGCCATATTGCATTCGGCCACCATGACGAAGGTGGTGATTTTCCCGCAAGGCCTTATGTAACTGGCGCATACAAGGTGGGAAGGATTTGGTAGAAAGCTATAAGAAAAAATAGTTTTTGGTTATGTGGAAGACATACCAGGTCATCCATAAATACTTACTGTAATTGTAAATTCAGTCTAATTGGAATAAAATAAAAAACCATAAGGAAGTATTAGTATATTACTGTGATTATAGACAAATTTTTCTTATAGTTTTTTACTGATTATATGTTCAGATAATATTTTGAACCAGGCATAATGGCACACACCTGTAATCCCAGAAACTTGGGAGGCTGAAGGAGAATTGCAAGTTTGAGACCAGTCTTAGCAACTGAGCAAGACTCTGCCTCAAAATAAAAATTAAAAAGGGCCGAGGATGTAGCTCGTGGTGGAATGCCCCGTGTTCAATCCCCAGTACCAGAAAGATAAACATAAAAAGATAATATTGAATATATTGAGTTAAATAAAAATTACTATATTTTAAGAAATTAATTTCACCTATTTCTTCTTAAAATTTTAAATTAAACTTTACGGAGACAACTGTAGATTTGCATGCAGTTATAAGAAATAATACAAAGAGATAGCAGGTGCCCAGTTTCCGTCAATGATAAAATCATAAAACTGTAGTTCACTTTTTCAACCCAAATGCTGACACTGATATAATCCACTACTCTTAAAATTACTTCAGTTGTGTGGGTATTTAATTTTATGCAATTTTATCCATGTGTGTGTGTTCATGCATCCACCCCCACAACCAAGGTATAGAATAGTTCCACCCCCACCCGAATCTTTCATGTTTCCCTTTTATAACAACCTCACTGCTTTCCTGCTCTGCCACCTCCTTCCCTATTTCCATAATCCTTGACAACCACTAATCTGTTCTCCACATCTTACAATTTTAAGAGTATCATATAAATAGAATCACACAAGACATGATGTTTGAGAATGGGCTTTTTTACTCCACATAATCCCCTTAAGATTCACCTTATCTGTTAAGGCTAATTTTTTTTTTTTTTTAAACCAAGTAGTGTTTCATGGTATGGATGTACCACAATTTATTTAACTATTCACTAACTGAACAGTTGGGTCATTTCTGGCTTTTTATTTCAAATAAACTTGTTATGAATATTCTTGTAGAAGTTTTTGTGTGAACATAAGATATTTCCCCGAGATAAATATTCAAAAGTACAACTACTGGATAATAGATGAATTTATAAAATATAAAATATAACAAAAATGAGAAATCATTCTCAAAGGGAAAATTCAAATTAATGTGTTAAAGAAATAAATAGTTACAAAAAACTGCAGTGTCAAAACGAAATACCACTGTCCATTTTTAATTCAGTTTTTCACTTATGGTTTAAATTGCATTCTGACTTCCTCAAATATCCTTCCCCCCCTAGACTTGAATTCTAACTGCTCTCATCATCTTCAGCAAATTCACTTTGTAAGAAAAAGCAGGCCTCAATTTGACTTTGCTGCTCCCTCTAGTGACCATCCCGTTTTTCTTCTTTGGGGGGGAAAAAAATATATATATATATTTTTTTCTTATTATTTTTTAATCCCCAATTTAGTTCATTCAGACCTTTAGCCTCCCCTGGCAGGACCACTGGAAAGCCTTTCAGGACATTTTTACATCACCATTTTTGTTCCTTTTTACTATTTATTTAGTAATTATTTTTTCTTAAGCAGTGTTCTAATAAAAAATGAATATTCAACATCCTTAGTATAAACATGCAAGGTCCCCTCAAAGTCTAATAACTAATCACTTTTTGATTATATGTAACAGAATATTTTATGCAGTATTTTAGAAAAGAGGAAGATGAATAAAACATCATTTCCCCTTTAATTCGGTTAAGAAAAAAGACACCGCAATTATATTCTAAGTCAAACTCATAAAACTCATAAAAATTAGATAATAAAGACTCTAACTAGGACATAAATCAAATGCCATGGAAGCACTTTGCTGAGAGGAGGGGCTCAGTTTACTACTATGCCAATACAAATCCTTTGTTCTGGCTGGTTATTCACCTAATGTTTCCCATTTCTCCTTTTCTAAATGTATATGGTATTTAAATATTAATACATAAATGCCACTTAGCTATCATTTTTTAAAATTCCTTTTTGGAATAATTGGGAATAATTGTTTCAATTCTGATTCAGATTTTTATTAAACAACTTTTTCATTAAGTTTGATTTTTCAAAGACTAAAAACAACAACAACAAAAATCATACGCACAGACATGAGATTTTCTTTAAAAGTTTTCAGCAATCAATGAAAGAACATTCTTTCCCATCTTCCTGCCCAAAAATCTTAAGCTGAGAAAAATCTGGGTTTCCTCCATTAACAAAGCTGTAAGTTTGAAAGGATGTGGTGGTGCTTACCGAATCAATCTGATCTAAAGAAATCTTCCCAGTGTTTCCCTGCATACTGTAATCTTGACCAGTGTAGGAATGACTTTAAAAAAAAAAAAAAAAAAGAACAAAATATTAAGAAAGGATTTTTAAAAGACTTTTGATCACTTCAAAGGAAATTTTTCATTCTAATAAGACATTTTACATATATTCCATAGCAGAAATATAGTCAAGTGTTTTAAAGACATTTAATAAAACACATTTAATTAACATCTAAAAATACAAAAATATAGTGACAGTCTGGATCCCCTGATTCCCAATTAGAGCACTACTTTCATTTTTTAGAATAATCACCCAAATTGTTAAAGTTCAAATCTCTGCTACTTATCCCTTATTATTAACATGGTAACACAGCGAAACAGAAACTGGGACTTAAATCAGTACTTATCACATAACAGCAGGCCCTGAGCGAGTTACTAAGATGCTCTATACCAGGTTCCTATCGGTGGAATTGAGACAACAGGTCTGCTTTCAGGGCTGACCGGAGGAGGTCTGCATTGAAATCATTTTTGTTAAATAAGCAATAACTGTTGGGCCCTTTAAGTAAATAATATTTTGATAGCTCTTTATGTGCAAGAAGTCTTCATCTGCATTCTCTAAATAATTACAATCATTCTGAGAGAATGCTTTTTATTCACATTTCGCAAGTGAGGAAATGGAGGCTCTGAGGAGTTAGAAACCTGTTAGGATCAGAAATTAAGTTAGCAGTGCAGTGGAAACTAAACCTTTTGACTCTTAATTCCCCATTTCCTCACTCTGCCATACCATCCTGTTCCCTAAACTTATAAATAAAGGTAGTATTGTTCTGAATTAGGAAAAATAACTTGATGTACACTACCTAAAGCCATCCACCTTTGTAATTTTTTTTCACCTTTGTAATTTTTCATCTCCTTGACATAATATACTATTCATGCCCAACTCCCTGAACACAGAATCAGGTACATTCAAATGTGACAAAGAAAAAAAACAAACAAAAAACAAGCTACTAGAGTACACAGAAAACCAGAATCAAACCATGGTTTGTGCAGACATTACACCTAAAGAGAAATCCTGGAGTGAAGTACTGCCACGTCCTGCACGGTCAAACTTGCAGTATCGCTGAGGACAGAAGGGGGAATAGAAAAGACTCACACATGTAGATTGTGAAGATATATGGTTGGGATCAGATGGAGTGTTAATCTCTAATGGAGAAGCAGATCTAAACAGTTACACCAGCAATTTTTACTTATATATGTCTCATTATCAGGTTAAAGAATATGCAAGTATTATTCTTTATACTCAAGAGAGTTTCAGAACTAGAAATATCTATGCAGCTTTTCTACAGTTGTAATGTGCAATGTTAGGAGCTTTCTGTACTGCTTAAGGAGGTCCAGTGTTTAAAGTTACTGATAAGCGGGAAGGCTCAGGAGTAGCAGAGCTGGTGAAACACTGAGGTTGTCTAGCATGAGAATTCCTCTATCCCTGGGAGCAATGTGACTGAGATCAAGTTGAAGCTTATAAGCCTCTTGCACAGAGCCTCCTCAGGCAGGGCTTTGCCATATCAGCTAGGCATCCTATGCCCATGCACAGAAACTTTCCTAGGCACCAGGTCTGCCACAGCCATGAGGTGAGACCCACAATCTCTGTCACCACTACCCACAAAGTATCATTAGGATTATAAAGAATGACAGGCTCTCTACCTGCTCAGTACAGATTCTTCCTGCTGAACCACCTACAGACTCATGATGCTCTAGATAAAAGCCATTTTCTACAATTTTACTGATGAAACAATGGGTATGAATTATAAAGCAAACTACAGCAGTGTTGGGATGCTGCAGCAACTTGCTAGGGGACTTCCCATTGTCCTCCTTCCATGAGCTAAGAAGGGCCTGAGACTTACTGAGAGCAGAATGAGGGAAACCAGAATATACAGCCCCAAAATATAAAGGATAGATGAAAATGAAAGCAATTTAAGAAAAAACAGATTTAGGAAAGATCTCTCCCATTCTAAGAACAAGACATAGAATTACATAGAAAAAAGTTGTCCTGACCCTCATCTATCAGGGACAACAAAAGTTAAAACACTGAAGACAACTTCAGACCCTTATCTAGAAATGGTCCCAAAGGAATCTACATGAACAAACTTTACTAACTACCCTATCTGCCTTCTTACATGTCATCACCCTCTGAGACTCAAGGTCCTTTTCCTTTGTCTTGCCATTTCTCTAAAAATGCACTGCCCTTTGTTGAAGATACTATAAAAGCTGGAATTCAAAGCCACCTCTCTGAAAACTATTCATTCCCTGGATATCTCCCATGTACATATGAAATATAAATGTTAATAAACTTGTTTTTCTCTTGCTAATCTGTCTTTTGTTAAAGAAATCTCTTCCAACTAAGAAACCTACAGAGGTTGAACACATTGAACAAAAAATTATTCTTTGCAATTTCATGTTCTGAAACATATCTGTCTCTTGTATTATTTCTCCCTTGAGTAACAAGTTTCTGTCAACTAATGTATCATTTGATTTGATTTATTCCATTAATTAGAGTAGCACAAAGATACAAAACTCATACTAAGTTAAACCAATAGCTGTCATTTAACTTTAATTTTACATTTTAATACAGAGCATAACCAGAAAATTATTTCAGTGGAATCCCAAGAATAAAAATGAACTTCACCTTCCAATGTATTTTACAGTAGAGCAAAGAAGCAATATAGGACAATAAAAATAGCAGTAAGCAAGGAATTTGAAGGCCTGTTCTTGTTTTTGTTACACAAATGAGGACAAGTCACTCAGTCATTCTGATCTGCATTATCCTTATTTGTAAAATGGCATTAATAATGTCAGGCATTCCAGGATGTAGCATGCATATAATCCCAGCTACTCAGGATCCTGGCTGAGACAGGAGGATTGTAAATTCAAGGCCAGCCTGGATAATTTTGTAAAACCTGTCCAAAATAAAGCTTAAAAAGGGGTGCTGATGGGTCTGGGTTTGTGGCTCAGTGGTACAGCACTTGCCTCACACGGGTGAGGTACTGGGCTCGATCCTCAGCACCACATAATAAATAAATAAAACAAAGGTATTGTATCCATCTACAACTAAAAAATATATTTAAAAGGGGGCAGGGGGCATGGTGGTGGTATAGCTCAGTGACAGAATGCTTACCAAGCTTGTACAAAGCTAGTACAATCCCCAGTATGGCCAAAAAAGGGGGGAAAGGAAAAAAAAAAAAAAACAGACCTATCTACCTAACAAAAAGTGCATTGGGGAAAGCAAATGAAATGAAATTATTTGAAGTGCTAATTAAAATTGGTAAAGAATTTTCTAGTACACAGAGCAATTGTAGTCTTCACCAGTAAGTACATAAATAATGGGATGTAAGGGAGGCTGCATGATCCTATAGAGCAGCCATCACCGAGCTGGGAGATATTAGGCCATGCCATTGACACCTTAAAGCCTCAGCTCTTTAGTCTATAAACTGAAGGTGATGTTTACAATGGTCTAACAGAATTATTCAGAGCAAATAGGTTAACAAATACAAAAACTCCCTGTAATGTTAAAATGATGTACTATCATGCTTATATTTATTGTGTAAAGGGAGCCAAATCATTGCTATCCCAGAAGGAAGCTGTTCTCGTCTCAGATTAATGCAATACACTAAAGAGAAGAGATATTTAAAAAAGATACACATTTGCCTGCCTAAGAGTATAAAATGTTTGAATTCAGAATGGGATTTCTCATTTATTACCAAAATGACTTATTTATGTCTTGATTAGGGAGTTAATAGCTAAAATATGTATTAAAGAGCTGTGATATTTATTAACTAGTAATGATAAGATGTAGCTTAAAGGTTTGAGGTTGTTGGAGACAACATAAAATACATAAAGGTCATGAGAAGCATTGTGCCCCATGTTCTCTATAGACAATGAGAAACCATGAAGATATTTGAGGTGAGAGCTGACAAAGAATTTACATTTGAGAAAGAAAACATTATGGGAGAATGACTAAAAAGGAGAGGAATGAGCAAGGAAAATTAATTAGAAGAATAATTTTAATAATATTAGGCAAGGAAAGTTAAGAGCCTCAAGTAAAGTAGTAGCAACAGATACCTTCAGATTTTTCTGGAAAGGAATGGATACAACTTGTTGGAAGAGATAGAGGAGTAAGAATAACACAGAAGTTCTAGCTGAATAACTTGAGTGCTCTTAAGATACCATTTCACTTTCTACGGAATAAAACCCATTTAGCTATATTTAAAATGTCAATATAAATTGAAATAAATATGTGAAGTCATAAGCTGTCTCCAGGAGAATTGTTCTTCCTATAATATTCACAGAAGCTCAAAAATCAGAAGAAAAGAGAATAATGTTGCTATAAAAGAATTAAAAATCCTTAACAATTTATGTTACCTAATCAAATTGGACCTTTGGCTTTTGTTTGGAGGTGCCAAGGGGTGTTTCTAAAGCAAACTTATAACAGGTCACCAAGAAAAGCGAGACACATCTCTGCTACATTCAGACCTGTCAGCTTTATATAACATGCTTTCAAATGAACACAGATGCTACATTAATGAATGGTTAACAACAAAAAAATCTTAACTAGATACCAACATGCAAACTCAGCAGAAAATATTGTTTTCAGTCCATTTAAAATAATTGCAGTTTTTTTTAACATTGGGGATTTTAATATGCATAAAAGTTTTTCTACTACTAGTATTTCATAAAAGAATAAAGCAAGATATATCACAAATGTTTTTAATACATATTTTAATAATATTTTTAATGCACTAAAAACCATTTTATGGGTCAAAAAAATTCAAATTATAGGCATAATCACTATTTTACCAAATATATAGAGGAATGTTTGATTAGCTAATCAGAGAATCTTGAAAAATCAGGATTGGATCTCCATAATTCTCAGTTTAGCCGCTAATTTGCCACAAGTATAAAAGGAAAAAGGCAAGCCAATCTACACACTAACTTGTTTCATTCATAAATACGGGTGGTAAGGGATTAGGAACTGCATGGATTTACTTGCAATTTCTATGCATGATTGATCTTTTATTTGCTAGAATTTGGGTAAAACGCATTAAGGGTGAAATGTCAGTTTAGTTATAGAAAAGTAGTTATAGAAAAGTAGTGAAAACAATAAAGATGTGGTTCAGTGACTATTCAATTATATAAGAATACTATCTGAAGACACTAGGTTGTAAAAGGATATGGCATAGTTTTGCTAAAATGTAACACTTATTGCATTGTACCTGCAAAATAAACACCTTCACTGCCCAAACAGAACCAACTATAAAACCCAGAATAAGCTTTTATTTTCAATGCCACTAGATTGTCACTCTCCTTAACAGTCTCCCCCAACACACACACACACACACACACACACACACCCTAGTTGTCCTTATCTGGACGTAACACATTCTAATTCAAACAACAAAACAGTGTCAAGAGTCCTAGATCTCTCAACACATACTCATGAAGCACCATTTTGACCAAGGAAAGTTCCAATTAATAAAGGATCCATGGAGTACAATAATGCTCAAAACAATTGTTACAAAATCCACAGGGAAATCTCTTTCAAATGAAGGATGGAAGGAGAACAGAGGCAATGTGAAGCATCAAAGGGTTTTGAGCAATAAAACGACACTGAATACAGAGTTAGCTTTACAGACTACATACAGGATTCTAGAATATTTTTAGAATGTTACTTCAATGACTGACAACCAGTCTAGGCCGAATAGAGAAGCATGTTAAGTCAAAAGAGCAAGGTGATGTGGAAGACTGGCACAGAAGGCTAGAAGGAAAGATGATAATCAGAGGAACTGAAGGATAGGGGAGTAAGGTAGAAGAATTAGAGATGGCAGTCAGAAAATCATGTTAAGTTTCAGACTGCAAAGTAGTATATCATGAGTGCAAAAAAACTCAAATGTGGCCAGGCACCACAGTGCACACCTGTAATCCCAGTGGCTCAGGAGGCTGAGACAGGAGGATAGCAAATTCAAAGGCAGCCTCAGCAATGTCGAGGTGCTTTGCAACTCAGTGAGACCCTGTCTCTAAATAAAATACAAAATAGGGCTGGAGATGTGACCCAGCAGTTGAGTGCCCCTGAGCTCAATCCCCAATACCAACAACAACAAAAACCCCTAAAATGTCTAGTGTTTTAGTATTTTAGCTTAAGAATTCTGTATCCATTAAAACATTCTGAAATTTGGCCAAGTTCATAAAAGTATGAAATTTGATTTTATGAAAGTTGAGTATTAAAGGAAGCATGTGATAAGGAGATGGCATTTTGGAAAAATAAAAAGGTCTATTTTTCTCAAGATCTGAAGAGTTAGCATTTGGTAGATAGATGGGCAAAAAGATAAGCAAAGCCAAGAAAATTTCTAAATCATAGTGTACAGATGAAGGGGTTAGTTAAGACAAAAAGACAAGAAAGGCAAGGGGCAGAAAATAACAGATTAGGTAGGTGGGAAACTAGGTAGGCAGGGAGATGCAGGTCTGTAAACAAAAACCATTAAAATAAGAAAGAAACTTTCATCCTATTTCCTTTTGTAATAACTTAGTGCTAAGTCCGTTTTAGTGAAAAAGTGAAGCTATATCAAGTTGTAAATACTAAAGTATGCATAATAGTATTTTTAAGAAAACAGAATTTTGCAATGATTAATAACAAACTCTTTGCTTAGAAGTAATTCAATATTTGTTCCTATTTTTTGGTTTTGTTTTGAAGTGATGGTCATAAAATACCTAATCTATGATATAAAACCAGTTTTACTGCACATTTGTTCAATAAACTTACATATAACTTAATTAACTCAGTCACACCTGAGGGAGTTGTTCCTCCCTTATCGTCTTGTTTACCAGTAAGAGGTAAGCACAGCTATATTGATAGCTTAAAAACACAGTTAAACAAAATATTGTAAAGTTGAACTTCAAATTATTAAAATTGTTAAAGGAAAAAGGTAAGACATCCAAAATATCCAAAACCTATTTATGTAAACAAATTTACAAAAATCTATTTTTAGTCTGATTATAGCAATCCAATATTGAGGAATGCTGGGTTTGAGGGATGATTCAAACAGGAAGGCACAATTCATCACATGCACACTGAACCAGAGGTTTCCTACAACACTTTCAGACAAATGTCTAATTTACAGAATAAAAATACTGTGGATATATAAAAAGATAAATCTGAAACAGATATCTGCACACATCTGATCTGTAAATCCTAAGTGAAAGGCAGACCTACTCCAGGACCTTTTAGAAACAGCAAAAATTTAAGTCCTGTTCAATGCACCACGAATATCAATATGGGCACTGAAGCACTCAACAGGGAATTGTTTTTGAGTGTTGAAACCAAGAGTTGAAAACAAAAAGCAGAAATTATACGAAAGTGGATTTGTGGGTCTCACGGCAAGATTAGCTGGTTAAGAAAAAAAAAATAATCTTTTCATGCTGAGGCACTGATCGTTAACAGAAGATGGATCATCACACCTCAGCTCCAAGAGTGGTATTCACAAGCTCCACTACTGTGACATAAATGCCACAAGGCATAACTGACAAAATGAGAGGGCAAAAGTCAGCTTTTCAAGGGTGATTACATCTCCAATCATTTTCTCCTTTTCAGACTACCGATGAAAACTTGAGGGAGTAAACAGAAGTAGGGGAATCGCTGCCACGGTTTAGGAATTAGCTACAATTCACGTATAACTTCTTCAACTTCAGTTTGTCCAAGACAATCATGGAGGCATAAATGAACATGGCAGTAACAAAGAAGAATGATTAAGAGTATAGGTTCCAGAAACCAATAGTCCTGAGCTTGCATGCACTATCTGTATGACTCTTTTAATCACTGGTAAATAGGGATTATAAAAGAGATTACACCACCATCAAATGGCTGTTGTGAAAAATCAAATTAAGATGTCTATAGAGTATATCACTATATTTTTCACTCAAATTATAATTGTAATCATCATCAATGCCTAAATTTATTATACTTAAACACATTTTTATTGCTTTTCTCTATTAATATTCACCAACTTCTTCCCATAAATTCCAGAAAAATATAATTTATAAACTTTCTTAATACTATCATAAAATATTTAAACTTGAAGTAGGAGGACATACATTGTACTTGGAATAACCTGATATCTGAAAGATTTTTGTGACTATATCATTATAGTCTACACTTACACCTGTCGGAAGTTTCCCAAGTGCAAAAATTCAACATTGTGTGAGAGATTTAAGTGAGATTCAATTTTGTAGATCTGCACTGTTATAGAATCCACTAGTCAAATGTGACTATTGAGCACTAGAAATGTACCTTAGTCTGAATTGAGATGTTCAATAAGCATAACATATGGTTTACTATGAAAAATAATTGTAAAGTACTTCATTAGTAGATGGTCATATCGAGGTCTCAGCAGCAGAATGCTCTGCCTTGCACATGTGAGGCCCTGGGTTCAATCCTCAGCACCACTATATACAAAAATCATAAATTACATATTAAAATGATATTTTGATACGAGTTCAATAAGATGTGGTATAAAAAATAATTTCACTCAGGTAATTTAAAGTTACACATGTGACTCACACCGATTGCTTTCATGTTTCCACTGGACAGCACTGTTGTACAACGAGGATATAATGACATGAGACAATCAAATGATTCTCTGAAGGACAGGGTATATCACAGAGCAGTCAACTATCCTTACCCTGACTCCTGTTTGCCAAATTAAGATCAATCTCTGCCAGCCATGAGCAGATAAAAACTGGCACAGGCCCTTACAGGGAGCACTTCAAGCCTACTACAAATATGTTTGTTTACACAACATTTTACTGGGGAAAAAAAGGTATTTAAACTTAGCTATACCTGGCCATTTATATCAATAGGGATGTAATCTTGAATTCTCATTAGTTTGGAGGTAACCTAAATGTTTTCTTGTGGGGGCTGGGAGGGAGCTGTGAAACTTTCCTATTGGAACATTTTGGGGCTGCTTTGTTCACTTCAACATCTAATTGCACCTGTCCCTTCTCATATTCAGAAGTCAAGCAAGGTGGGATGCAAATATGGATTATAGCAAGATCCTAAGCCACAGCAAAAAAATTCCTCTCTCATCCTGGAGAGGTGCCTCTATGCCTTCCCTCCCCACCAACAGAGATTCAGAGGCTTATAAAACAATAACATACAAAACACATTTCCTTTCTTTGTCAAGCATTTCCCAGTACTCTTGAATCTAAAAAGTTAACATTTATTCTTTTCTATCTGGAAGGCTATAGTTTATCATATTTTTTAAAGGAGTATAAAACAAAGCAGTAGAGAAAGCAGCTCAGGTAATCAAAACTGATTTCTGCATCAAAGAAACACATTTATTTGGACCATTAAAATTAGCTAAGACACCTTTCAAAATAAACTGCAATCTCCTACATCATACTTTAAAAACATACCAAGTTCCAATATAACCTCTTCAAATAAAGCCAGGTGTAATCATGGCACAAATGGAAAAACAATTTCAAGAAGAGGAAAACAAAGGCTCTGTAAAAATGATCTATGTGGACGATGTACAATCAGTTTTAACCATCTTGGACATTAAAAAAAAATACTCTGTCCACATAAACTAGGCCATTCAGACATTCAGAATGCACAATCCCTGCAGTTTGGATTTTTTGGTTGGGCAGGAAATCATGGAATCCAAAACTACAATATATCATTTCCTGTGGTGAAAGATATCACAGGAAAATTCACTCAACAGCCGTCACCACTGAAATTGAAATGAGTTTCTTTTTACAGTTAAGTCTAGTAAGTGGTACCTAACTTGTGTTAGTCCAGGTGATTTTTCCCTGCAGTTATTCCAAATGAGAACACAATCAATAAAATTCTGCTTTAAATTGAATGTAAATTATTTTTCCACAAGCATGAATTTTACTCAATTTTGCTTTTTTAAATCTCCCCAGAAAACTCCCAGACAGTATGCAATAATCTATATTTCTGTATAACTGGGAGAAATTGTGATTCCAAGAGGCTCACATATCCAATAAAAATCATGACCATATGGATTTCCATATTAGGTAAAAACTATAAATGGTATAACTGCTACTTTATTTTAGGTTGGTCTCATCTTCCCCCATGTGATCCATATTTTTCAATTTATTCCAATTTATAGCCACAACAATCTAATGAACAAAATAGAACGAATGGTGCATCTCATGTTTCTGTATCAAAAATATTTGAACCTTACATTTATCAAAAGTCTTTGAAAGGTGTGCTTGAGATGGATTTCCCTGTATGTAAAGTAAGCCTCTATAAAATTGATTACAAAGTAAAATACATACACTCCTATAGTTTGTATTCAAACTACAGCCATACATAGGTATTTTCAATTTATACATTTAAGTCCACCAACAAATCTCTATTTTCATGAGGAAATTCCTTCTATTTCTTTACTCTATATTCTTAGTGTATATACTGAAAATACTTCCCACAAATAATTTGCAGGGTGTGCAAAGCTTCTGAGAATAGCTATTAGCTTTATGGCATTCTAGCATTATCCCCTCATGTCAGTTCCCTCCAAATAGTAGAGCACTAGGGACTTGCATGTTTGGGAGTTTGGGCTTTTTGTTGGTGGTAGAGGTGGTTGGTTGATGTAGGAAGGGACTACGAGCAAGCAATGAGCATCATTACTAAAAGTCATAGTCCAGAATTCACATTATATACTTTCTTCACATACCTCCAAAGTCTTATAGGCAAGCCTCATATGCTGAGGCCTCATGATATTTAAGGTTTTTGTTTCATAGATCAAAACAGCAAAGTCTCTAATAGTTTTGCTTTTGTTTTTAAATAAAAGTCTTCACCATTTGAGTACATCATTGGGAAGGAAAAAAGAAAGTGTCCTTCTAAGGTCACAGAGGAATAAAAATTCCACTCTGTCCTCCACAATTATTCCCGATTCCATGAAAAAGGGTCCCAAGTCCCCAAACTAAATACAAAACCAACATTGAATTTCTGCAAAGGTTAAGAGTTTTTCTTTGAGCTTGCCCTTGGAAATATCAGAAAATTCATCAACTGTTTGTCCAAATTAGCACTGTATTTAGTCTCAACACTTAGCAGTTTAAAGACACTAAATAAATGGCAAATTTTTAAAGCCTAAAGGTGTTTTCTATTATTCATTCATCCATCCAGTCAAATGTTAAGACCTTGTTATTCCAGCCATTTTTATAATTAATGGGGAGACAGTGGTAAACAAGATGGACAAATAGAATATAAACTCCAAGAAAGAAAACTAAGCAAATAAACAAATGAATATATAAAAATGATCATGTAACTACTGATGTTGCTACTTAGAAAATATAGTGAAATAAAACATTTGGGAAGTGATTTCACACTGGATGATTAGGAGCTCACCTCAATAAGATCTGAGGAAATAGACTACTATACATATTTGATAACTGTTCCTAGTGTCCTCCATTAGACTGAATGTATGCAATAAATCAAAAACTAAGGTAGCACTTTTAAAAATAGACTTTATTTAACTTGTATTATCTTTCCAAGCACTACTTTCTAAATAACAATTAGAAACAACTGAGAGGGCATTACACCTTAGGTGAGGCTTGGTAGTCTGTTTTATCTCAGCCCATTTTATTGAATTCTGTTTTCACTGAGTGAATGCAGGTTAATTGGTTCTGCAATGCTAGAGGGAGTTCTCAGGTTTACTCAACATTTACATGCACATGAATACCGGACCACATGTGGCAACAGTCCAATCAGAAAGATTCTGGACAGAATCAGCTTACTAGTTGGGCAGCTTTAAGTATTCCTCCTCTGTGGAGTCTTTGTTACAGTCCTGCATAAGTGCACATAGCTCAAATGCAAAGAGGCAAAATCCATATAAGGTTGAAAACCACCCTGGTTTAGGAGCCTCGTGATCCTATGTAGCCACAGCATGTTATAACAACTTGAAGAGACAGCTGCTCCATGGCCACCTCAGATTTGGAGCTCTGAGCCCCAAATTTTTGATATTAAAAAAAACTCCATGATTTAGCAAAATTTTAAATATTACATGAAACTATGCTGTCCAATACAATAATCATTAGCTATAACTGGCTATTGAAATTTAAATTTTAATTAAAACTAAATAAGATTTAAAATTCAGTCCTTCAGTTGTATGCGCCATATTTCATTCATTCAATAGCTGTATGTGGCTATTGGCTACTGTATTAAACAGCACAGGTATACAACACTCCCATCTCCACAGAAAGTTCAATTGCAGGCACTTAACAAGTTACTTGGTTGTTGCAAATATATTACAGTAACTGCCATAGTGCTTTCTCAGGTCTTAAGAGAGTTATTCCCCATAACAACGTTATCATTTTGTGGTTAGTACTTTATGACTAACAGTGTAAAACAACTAATTTTCCCTATTATTTAATGAGGGAGGAGTCAATGTTTTAAAATCATCAACAACCCAGAAATTCCTAACAAACTCTGAAGTCACAGGACTAAGAGAAATTTAAAATGTCTAGTTGGAGATTAGTTGCAAGACTACTGTGACATTCAAAGATTTGTCATTTCCATGATACTGTGTGTTCCCAAAGGGTCACAATATAACAGTCATGATTTGTTCTAATGACTTTAAGTCACAGCCGCTATGTACAACTCCTTCACAGAGTCATTTACTTACAGTTTGTATTTGCCTTGACTAAGTAATCAATTGAGACAGGAAAGATTTTTTTATCTTCTATATTATTAAAAAGCAAATGAGTAACTTGTTTCTATTTCTATAAAAAATCATTTTAACCCATTTCTCAATTTTAAGACATTAATATTAATTTAACCTAACTACAAAAACCTAAGAAAATTCATTATTCTGCCTAAATTAAGAGTGAAAAATTACTTGTTAAACTGATCAAAAGTGATACAAGAAACTTTTTCACTCCCCATCCTTACCCAACCCCCACCAAAAAGAAGAAAAAAAAAAACCCTCACTATAATAGACTAGATCAAAGATGCTCCAAATATGTCCATATTTCCCTGGAACCCATAAATGCATTGGATTAGACGGAGAAAAGGCTTATGCAGGAATAATTAAGGGTCAAGGTATTGAGATGAAGAGATTATCCCAGATATTCGGCAGGCTGATATGATCACAAAGGCCTATGAAAGCAGAAAACACTCAGGTTGGGGGCAAAGGGATATAGCAAAATAAGTTAGACTTAAAGCATGAGAAGATTCTGAGGTGGAATCCCAAAACAAGGACAACAAAGGCCTTGAGGAGCTCATGGAATATGGGCTTGAGGAGAAGGAATATGGGCAGTCTCCAGAAGCAAAGAAAGGAACCTCTGTGCCACTACTGCAAGGAACTAAATTTGGCCAAAAACATAAATAAGCTTGGAAATATAATTCTCCAGGGCCTCTAGTAAGGAACATAGCCCTCAGATACTTTGGCTGAAACCCATGCCAGTTTTCCAACTTAGACTTTAATCCTCTAAATTTCTTGTAAAGTTACAGCTATATTCAAAAACTAATAACTTACCAGGTTTTATTTTAGTCACATCAAAAATCCTAGTGTCATTTCTAAATACACACATGTATTTATTATACTTACAGACACGGACACTTTAGAAATTAAAAAAAAAATCACACAAGTTCTTAAGTGTTGGTAAGATGGCTATAAAGGTTCTATCTAAACACTAGTAAAGTTGAGTTTAAACTTTCTGAATTCCATCTTTTTTAAGAGAGTGGTTCTCTTGTTAAGCTCATTAACCCATTTTCATCTAGGCAATCTGACAACTTTGACTAAAGAATGCTCCTATATCTTCAAAGATATGCCACCTAGTTTGCTGTTCTTTGTTCATATCTCCATCTGCTGGAAAACATTTATTCTGCAATCCCTTCGTCACAAAGTCATAACAGCATTTGTGCTCGCCAGTAGGCTTCTCCTGGTCTGATAAAAACAGGTAACATAATTGTTCTTTATAGGTTTATTCAGTGGGCAGAGGAGCCCAAGTATCCAATAAAATGGGGATGGCTAAGTAAAAATAGATACAGCTAACTCATCCCAATATTACCTGTGTAATATGCTTAAGTAATGTAAAATGCTTAGAGTCACGAAAATTGTCTACTTTATCACTTAGTTATATTAAGTGAAAGAACTGTTAAAAACTTTTAACCTCTTTAAATTAAAATTACATACAAATGTGCATAGAAATAACCAAAGAATAACTGGTGGTTGTATTAAGGAAATAGAATGTGTTTCCCTCCAAATTTTAATATATTGACTATTTTATCAAAAACATTAAATTGCACTAAATTTGTAATCTAATCCATATGCAGAAACTGACGCTGCTCACAAGACTTTACACATTTATTCTGTTTGATTAAGCTGCAGCAACTTTTCCAGTGTAGTCCTAGGTAGGAGTACAGGGGCGTGTGTTCATGTTCATAAATTTGGGTTCTAACCCTTTGAAAATATAAACTTCTTTTGTTAAGGGACTGCATCTACTAGTTCCTTTATAATCTTATCTATTATAGGGTTCTTAACACAATGGTCCGATTCTAGCACAATGCCAACTCTTGGCAAATCTCTAAGAATACATAAATATAGGGGGCTGGGATTGTGGCTCAGTGGTAGAGTGCTGGCCTAGCACGCTTGAGGCACTGAGTTCAATCCTTAGCACAACATAAATGTAAAGTAAAGATATTGTATCCACTTAAAACTAAAAAAAAAAAAAAAATTTAAAAAAGAATACCTGAACATCATTCAGATGTGGAAAACATAATTCAAAATAAATTAGAAGACTATTTTCCCTTATTAATATCTTACATGGTAGCTGGAAAACCTTAATAATCAGTGACCTAAAGCTTGTGTTACTGCATGTAGGAAAGAGTTCAAGGCACTGCCAGAAACTGGTGATGAGAAAGAGCTATCAAACAACTCAAGCATGTGCCCCACATTAATGAGGCTTTCATGTCAGCTCTCATTGGTGGAAGCCCCAATCTACTAAAGCATTTTCTAGCACTTATTTTTATATTTGCCACATAGACATATGAATGCCCATACAATTTTTTATTTAAAAACGAGAGCCAATTCAAAAAGAAAACACTTCCCTGTACCACTATGGTTACTAGGAAAAGCTTTCTTACAGAAGTTGCATGTCTCATAAAATTTGTGACAGCATATTCTTAAATGGAATAAACAGAAATACATCAATATTAAGCAAATGGACCTCATTAGGAAAAAAGCATCTCATATAAAAGTAGTCTGTGGTAATACTAAATTAAGGGCAATGCCTTGTTTTAAATGATTTTTAAAAGAAAGGTCAATATAAGCATCTGCTTACAAATTCAGGATGCACTATAAATTAAGCCATGAGAAACAGTCCTATGCATTCAGTAATTCTCTTTGTTATCATATTTTATCTTTGATTTCTAATTCACTGTTGGGGTGAAGGACGCTGATAAAATTAGAAGAAATAGTGTCACTGACACATTTTTAAAATTAGACACTCTAAGGACCAAAAGCTAAATAAGAGCAACTATTAAAGTGATCTATAATATGCAGTCCCTCACTCCATATCTTGAAGTGGAGGAATAAAGGAGAAAGAAAAATACTATGAAGGGAGGCACTGTTTTTAAAAAAAAAAAATCTTGATTACAAAATCAAAGTTATCACATGTAGAATATGGGCTGCAAGATTTCCTCTCTAGTCTCATCTCTTTATACTTTACATTTATCAGTGAGATAAATAAAAATAACAATCTTGAACATACACCCTTGCTAGCCTAATTCAATTTTATATATTTTATCTCCTGGGTACCATCATTAGGGTAGTAAAAGTACTTATTTACAAAAAAAATCTATATTCACAAGAGCATATCTGAGCTCATAAAAATGCATCAGTACAATGATTAATTCACCCTTTAAAATCCAGGGACACATAACCATGAGGATGAGAGTGGAGTCACAGTGGCGAATGTAAGCTCACTAGACGATATAGCTAATGACACATGATTAAAGGAAAGCAGAAATGATGATTCATAAAAATTTCTAGCATTCTGGAAATTTTGTAAATCTAAGGAAGTTTATTTTTTTCTAATTGAAGATTTTCTGGTGTCAATTTTGAAAAATAGCAACATCTTATAAAAAGTAAAAAGAAAGAAAAACAGATGGATGAATTAAGAACAGGTCTTGCTATTCCAGGCTAGTCTTGAATTCCTGGGCTCAAGCCATCCTCCTGCCTCAAGCTTCTAAGTAGCCAGAACTTCAGGGGTATCCCACTGCACTGAGCATTCATCCCTTTTGATGAGAGGAAAGTATAGTTTTTCATTAGAAAAATTAGACTTTCTTAATGAGAACTTCCTTGAAGTTCCTTTGCCAACCTTTAAAAATAGAAACAATGATAAATGAACATCTACTATCCTCACTGGGTTCTTCTGAGTATGAAATAAAAATCTAGGGTTGAAGGTACTTTGTAAACACCAATCAGTTGATTTCTTGCTCCTACTACAATAACGTCTAAAATGTTGCCTCCTCAATTATTTCTTCTCACTCCCACAGTTTCTTTTCTCCCTTAACCTGTAAATACACTCATCTTAACCTGTAAATGCATTCCAGTCTTAAAGAATAAAACACTTTGTTTAACTTTGAAGCTCAAGGATACAGTTCTTTTGTTCCATACCCCCACCACCAGAATTAAGCTTTACCATGAGTAGCCTATATTCCTTATGTCTCTATACCCTTATTTCTCATTTATTCCTTGACTTCTCCCAAGACTCAGACTCACACTTGTGTCATTAAAATTTGTGGCTAGCCTCCAGTGGCTCCCAGCTGCCTAACAGAACTAGTATTGTTCTGACCTGACTTTCCTATAGCATTAACAGTGTTTACCACCCCTTTTTGAAAAATGTTCCTTAGCATCTTTGATATTATCATCTTTTGCTGTGTTTCTTTTTCATTCAAGATTCTATTGTATGTAAGATTAAAAATTAATTAATTAGAAAACAAAAAGATTCCTTCCCAGTCTATTTAATGGTTCGAATCTCCCCATCTCCACTGCTGTCCATCACAAGTTACTTTAACACTGATATTCAGGGAGTTCTATTCCTGGCCATTCGTGTGTGTGTGTGTGTGTGTGTGTGTGTGTGTGTGTGTGTGTGTGTAAACTCTCTACCTTAATGATCTCAACCAGTCCCGATTTTAAGAACCACCTATACAATGGTGACTAGCAAAAGTCTCTCGGGTATCAACCTCACTCAAACTGTGGGTTTATATTCAGCTACTTAGTACACATTCCCCATATATGTCCCACAGGCATTTCAAGCTTAAAATGTCTGAAACTACTGAACTTATCTTAGCAACAACTATATTCATTCCGTAATCCCCTTGTCTTCCTTTATTCTTCTTAGTTCATGACAACATTCCCAAGTAAGATTAAAATTTAGCCCAATCTGAGCATCCAACATAAGCCACTACCATATTTTAGAAAGTACAAACAAAAGTCATGGTCCCATTTCTTAAGTCCTTGATAACAGATTGTATGTTTATTTTTATTGCAAGCACATAACGGCATCCACCAATGAATGGGTGGATATTACTTTTAAATCAATATAAGACCATATTTCCATAAGATATTGAAGTAAAAAATTATGCACAGAAAGATTTAACTAGAGAACTAGCTTTTACTTTAAAAAAAAATAAACATATCACTGTAAAAGCCTCAATAACATAGTGTTAAGCAATATCCCAAATTATCAGATTGGCAAAGTATAGCACTAATTCTCTTTGAGTGTCTAAGTCCTGTAAAATAATTTGAGACTTTTTCTATATTGCTCCTTCAATGTTTACAGATATTTGTATCAGCTCCCAAATTAGTTTTATTGACAAATTTAATTAAAATGCTATTCATCATTCCTCTTTGATCATTAGAGGCACTAAAGAAAATTACGCCTAATAATGATCCCAGTCTCAACCTTCTAATGTCCATCCCCTCTAGGTAACATTTAAATTATATAGCTCATGCAAATCAATGATAATTATTTTTTCCTAACAAGATTATCATTAGACTCTCTGAAACCAAATAGTATCCTTTCCTCTCAACAAAAAAAAAAAAAAAAAAAAAGAGGAAGAGAGATAAGAAAAACATTACATTTGGAGAGCCAAAAAAGACAATTCAGTGTGCTTGAAAGGCATATCACAAGGTTGCTTTGTAGAACAGAAGTGTCAAACTATGCACATCAGCTGCCACCCTACATACAGATGTCTCTGACATGGTGATAAAATGGGAAACCATTTGGTTTAATAACAATAAAAAAAGGCAACATCAGATGGTGCATATTACATGTAGCATCTAGCCCTGGTTGCCTAGCAACCAGTCACGAGGGAACTCCATAGAGAATAAAAGCCCTAAACAAATGTACGGTTTGTGCAAGTTTCAAGGACTCAAAGAGATGTGTCAGTAGTTAATCTAAATTCTAGTATAAAATCACCATACTGAGTTAGAGGAAGAGGAATCCATCATTATCTCATAGAATCAAGCATTAACTAGAAGTGAGATTCAACCCTCTAGGCTTATATATTTTGAAGCAGTAGTTTTATAGGAAAGAATTTTTAACATTTATAAAATGCAAAAGAAGAAAACAAAACATCACTAATATAACTTGCATTCATTCAACACTATATATCATGGGCCTAGATATTGGGAATATAAATACAAAAGAATTTACAAGCTAAAAGCCAAGTAGCTCATACTGTAATGAGGAAATCAGACAATAAACAGTAACAATATCAAATTCTGTACTACAAAGGTGGTCATGTAATATTATGAAAACACCTACAAAAGGCATCTGATTCAGACTAAGGGGTAGAGAACTAAACAGATAAAACTTAGAGGAGGTAACACCTAAGCTGAGTCTTAAAGGACAAGCAAAAATTATACAACTGTCAAGTTATACAACTGAGGTAAGGGGAAAATACATTTGTATACATAAATATATGTATATAAAGCATGTTTTAAAACATATATTACATGAGAAATACATTTTAAATGTATTCTTAAATCATGTGTGTATAAATTCATATGTATCAATAGAAGTAGCAAGAGAGAAAGTATCTGCAAGGCCACAGAAGTTCACACAAGAATGTTGCATTAGAAGAATGTCATGCCATTTGAATGGGACTAGAAGTGCTGCAATAGTCCAAAGAGAGAGATAGGTTTAAGCTCCTATTAGGTTTCATATGCCAGGCTAAGGAGTTCAGGTTTCATCTAGAATGAAACTGGAAAGGCAGAGAAGAATTTTAAGTCAAGGGATAACATGACCACATACAGTAGTGATATGAAATACATTTGATGGCAAAGCAGGTATCAAGGAGAACAGACAAGAGGCTACTGTATTAAGACAGAAATTGAGGAGACAAAAATCACCAACAGATTTGGATGAGTAGAAGTGGGGGCTGGGCAAAAGACTTAAACAAGATTTCTGGGTTTAATACAGCTCTAGAAAATTGAACTGCATGTAACAGGCATACTATTCCGTCCTTGCTGAAATAGTAATCTTGATCCCCTCCCTTCCTTCTGTCCTGACAAAATAATTATATAGAAGGTTAAAAGCTACCTGCCTGTGAAAGAAAAGCTACCAGAGAAGAATAAAAGAGGAAAGAAGGAAAAATAAAGAAAAAAAAGATAAGAGTAAAATCTATTAACACTTCCAAATGAAAAGTGACAGTCTAAGTTTAAAAAGAGTGAAAAGGAACTAGAAAAGAAAAACATTATTGGTACTTGACTACATCAAACTTGTAAATACAAGTGCTCTAAATAACAGAAAATAAATTTTTTAAGTTTATAGCAAATATAAGCTATTTATATCTAAAGCACATAAGATCAAATAAAAACCTGGTGGCACATGCCTATAATCCCAGCATCTCAGGAGGCTGAGGTGGGAGGATCATAAGTTCAAAGCCAACCTCAGCAACTCATCGAGGCGCTAAGCAACTCAGTAAGACCTGGTTTCTAAATAAATACAAAAAAAGGGGCTGGGGATGTGGCTCAGTGGTTAAGTGTCCCCAAATTTAATCCCTGGTACAAAAAAAAATGGATCAAATAAAAACAGGAAATGCTATGAATACATGAGTTAATGACAGATCCTTAATCTCACAACAAAATAAGAATGAATAAAATGTCAAAATCACTTTTCATAATAACTGAATGCATTTGACCAAAACAGCATCTCTCTGAATTACTAAATTAGTAACTATTTGACTTCCCCGACCTATTCAGGACATAATAAAATAGGCAATCTTGTACAATATGAGAATAAAAATGGAATATGAAAAAAATACATATATCCTTAAATTTTTTAAATGGCTCATACTCTGACAAAGTAATTCCACTTCTGAAAATCCATTCTAAGGAAATGATCTAAAATATAGACAAAGGTTCATATACAGTATTATTTATGGCAGCACACATGTCTGTAATCCCAGTTGCTCAGGAGGCTAAGACAGGAGGAGCTCGAATTCAAAGCCAACCTCAGCAAAAAGCAAGGTGCTAAGCAACTCAGTGAGAACCTTCTTTAAATATAATACAAAATAGGGGTAGGGATGTGACTCAGTGGTCAAGTGCCCCCATGTTCAATCTCCAGTACCAAAAAAAAAAAAGGAAAAAGAAATGGCCCACATGCCTCCCTAAGGGAGATAAATGTAAATGTGCTATAGTAAAGTCATAAAAGAAAATATCATAGTCACTAAAAAGGATATTTTTACAGTTATTTTAATAAGGAAAAAATCTCATGTTCATAAGAAATGGAAAAATCATAAATTTTATAGAAGAATAATTTTAATGCTGGGTTTTAAAATAGCATAGAGGGAAAAATTAATAATGATTTTTCCCTCTTCCTGCATTTTCTAAGTTTATTTTTTAAATAATGATGCTATATCATCTTTGTGTTTAGAAAACAAACCCTACTCATTTAATTTATCCCGATTAAAAATATGCTTTAGCCTGGGTTAAAGAAATAGCCCATTCTTTTTAGATCTTTCTGTACATTTTCACTTAAACTTATCAAGTAGTTCTACATATTTTTATTAAAAGAGCTTTCTAAAGTACCTTAAAGTCAAGGGTAACAAGTACATGATATTAAGAACTTCCATTTGATTAACAGAGTCAAACAAGAAAAAAAAATAAGTTTCAGTAATTGAAAGCATTATTAAGCACTTTAACATACTTCACCCACATTAGTGCACTTGCATTTCAAAGCATAGCAAAGCTGTGTCTTCTATTACCTGAGGTGGTTGAGCAGAGGCTGAAGTCTCTCATCTGACTGCACAGCAGGCAAGGACCTGGCTGTTAACTGAAAGCAAAAGACAAAGTTAACAAAAATAGCAAAGGCCAAACAGACAGGAGCACTAAATGCAAAACAGGGTCAGGAAGAGCAGACCATGGAGGCAGAACATAAAATGTGAAGAAATGTTTCTTTTAAAAAAAATGAATTATATAAAAAGCGGATACATTATATGATTAAAGATAACAACATGGCTCTAAGGATGTAGGACATATTGCCAAGTTTAGAACTTTTAAAAAAAAAGTAAGAGGGAGCACCTATTTGAATATTTGAGTTCATGAAAAAGCATCTACTCATGAAAATATTATCCGTGAAATAAAAATGGAAAGATTCCTAAATGTTAAAATGAATAACAACCAACCTATGGCACCGAATACTGCAACGATGAAATTCAGAAGGGGAATTCTGTTTGTTTACAGCTAAACCACTATGAAAGAAGTGTGTATTGTATACTCACTCCATATGCATTCCTTCATTTGGACAACTACATTAAGAAACCAAGACTGTATTTTAAGTATACAATAGTAACTGAAAGCATTAAATATTGAAATATGATCTCAAATTGATCTAGGAAATAGTGAAAACTAAAGCCTTTCTGTTAAATACTGTGCATTAAGCTGACAGTATATCAAGAAGTATAAACTTCTAATTTGTTTTTGTTACTGAAATATTAGTTATATTTCTATGTATCTATATGTATCTCTATTTTAATCTGCTCTCCTAAGAAACTGTCACAAAGACTTTATAAAGCTGTTCAAAGTAATCAGCTTGAAGGAAACTTAATAAAACAATAAAGTAAGATCAGAAAATAACTGATTCAATAATGATCAGAGTAATCTACTAATAAATCATTTGCTAATTCACAGAAGAGAATCTTAAGACAAGTAACAACTGAAAGATAGCCTTTGGTATTAAATAGAGTATCTTCATTCCAATTTTTTCATACATTAAAATTTTCTTAAAATGGAAAACAGACATTTAATTCAAACCCAATTTGTGATAATATAACAAAAATGAAATTATCTCTTTAAAAACATTTGTTGAAAATTTGACAAAAATGCCATATATCATTTTTATTAAATCATATAATGGAAAATCTCTCGATGTGTACAAGAATCAATAAATGTCAACAAAGATATTGATTAATTTAAAAGACAATAATGTAAGCCAATTAACATACTGCAATTTTAGCAAAACCAACAGACTTTTAGTTTCTATGAAAAATGGTAAGCTAGTATTTCATGACATATAAATGTTATCAAGGTTATCGAGTTCTATAAACAAAACACTTTAATACATCCTGTATCTGTTAATGTCAAACTCCTCTACAAAATGTCATTTTCATTGTTTAAGATATTTCATGTCTCAGGACCAAAACTATGCTCTAAAATATTTAAATGGCTTATCTAGATATTTCAAAAGTCAATTCTCTGAAACAGAGCAGGCAGACAGGGCTTTTTCAGTCATATCTGTCAACTACATAGCATACTTTCTAATTAAACTGTCTTTTCTAAACAAAGCAAACAAGCAAAACATCTCACCAACACTGCAAGACTTTCTAGTCATCTGTCCATTCCATACAGGAAAAATTTCTCAAATCTATCCCTTCATCTTAATCTCAGCTTTCATTTCCTTTTTTCCTAAACTGTTAATATCTCCAGTCACTCCCATGTCTGCATCCATTCTTGCCTCTTCCAGTTTATTCTTCATTCAAGGTCACAATGAAATTTTCAGATTGAAAGTTAACCTCTCCTCTAATTAAAATTATCTAATAATTCCCTTAGGCCCTCAGGCTAGAGTTAATCACAATGGTCTTTTATCAAGTGTTTTCTTAATATTTTCTTTTTGGGTCACAATACAAAACAAGCACAAAATGAATGTCTGGTTATACTCTCCACAAGAGACACGGGAGAATGACAGGTAGGAATCTATCGTAGCTCCAGTTTCTGGAACACGTGTGCTAAATGATTTAGGCACATCACCCCCTCAGTCCCTTCCCACTTCAACTTATTTTCAACTTTGAACCTCAAGCAAAAGTGACTTCTTTATTTAGAGACTAGGGTCTAAATAAATTTTATTTAGAAACTATATAGTCTCAACATTTCTTTTGAAACTCCTTTCTAAGCTTGTGTAGTTACTTCCCACAACACTCTACTATGAGAGGCACTGCATCCCTAGCACTTCTTGAGACATAGCAAGTTTAATAAGTATTTATTAAAGATGTGACAAATCCAAGAACCTGCAACTATATAATTCCATTAATTGATGAAAATGAAAGTGTATCTCTTTCGACATTTCATCATTAAAGATTTTCAGATTTCTGCTTTAAGCAAAATTAAATCTAGATCAAAACTAAACTAAATCACAATTATCAGCCTTTCAAGAAAGCAATACACTATCATAACAAGATTTTTAGCATTAGAGATTTTACATTTCTCTACAACTAGAAACAAATATCTAGGTTAAATATGGTTTCCATACTTATTTTCGCTTTTTAAATAGAAAATACAACAATGTCCTTGACTCATAAATCACCAAGAAGCAAAGAGAAAGATCTATCCCAGTTCTGTTTGAGTTGGGGTTATTTCAAGGGAACCACCATAAAAGTTGACATAACAGCTTATTTCTCATTATTGCTGAAAGGTTAGAGGCGAGTTACAATGGCCTGTCATAATTAATACAGCTGACACATTTACTTAAAATTAAATACATTCTACTATATATAACTAAAAAGAATAAAAAGTTATTTTAATGTCTATTTCATTCCACTATCCTTCCTTATTGCTGTGTGTATATACATGACTGTATGACCAATGTGGTTCTGCAACCTGTACACTAAGAAAAATGAGAAATTATTTCCCATCTGATTCAAATGTATTATATGTCAAGGTCATTGTACTGTCATGTGTAACTAATTAAAACAAAAAATTTTAAAAAACAAATACATTCTCTTAATTTTTTTTTTTTTGGATGAAATCTATTTTAAAAAGTCTGGTAAGAAAGAATGAAGGTATCTGGTCCAACATTGCCATTTTATTTAACAGGAAATAAGGTTCCTCATGCCACAAATAGCTAGTTGCCAGCAGGCACACCAAGCCTATGCTAGGACACACAGCACAGGCACTTTCCTCTGTGACACCACCATTCACAGTGCTACATAAGTTGCATGAGAGCTAGCTGGTCAGGAACCTTTGACCCCTGAGTGTTCCTGTATCCTCTTATTCCCTCATTTCTCAAAGTGGGTTGGTGTTCAAGATTCACTTCACACGTGGATTTTCAGTCTTGAAGATAACCCAAGTTTTCATAAAAGGTTCCTTCACATCATTTGGGAAACATCACCAACTCAGAATCCTCCCTAAATACCCTTGGGTAAAGCAGCACTCCTCCCATAAGTATTCTAGTACTCAGGTATCTCATATTTATCACTACTTGAAATTATCTTATTCTCTCATTTGTCTCTCCCCCCACAAGAACATAAATTGCATCACGCAGGAACCTGTTCTGTCTCGTCTACCACTTGCCCCTACTGCTGTCTGGTAAGCAGTAGACAATCCATAAGTGCTGTAGAGTGAAGAAGAGGTGTCCCCTACCCACCCAGATATTTCCAACAGAAGCAAGAGTTTAGAAAAATCTGCCCTAGACACTGGTCCTATTGGTCTTACATTTCTAATGTCTTCATTAATGACATGAGCTATCAACTAGAAGGAACATACACATTTCTCCTTTCATTTCCAGCTAAATGGAAAGTCTAAAGTTCTTCCTTTAGAAGGAGAGCAAATGGTCCACAGTTGCAACTGTGGCTCCCCGATTCAAAAAAAAAAAAAAAAGCAGCCCCAAACTAACAGTTCAAAACTTAAATAATGGATAAACACATACACAAACTCAATGAGTTTACTTGAGTACATATAAATATGGATGTAGGCTATGGAGGCACAACCAAAAAAGTAACCATGACATAGCTCTTTACTTCTATGTCCAAGTTTTTGATCATTAAATGATAGCTACAAACAAAACAAATAGCAATCAGATCTATTTTCCCAACATTATTAAATTTAAATATACAAAGTCTTTTACAATGAACATCCATTTTTTAAAAAATGCAAAAGCAAACTAGTTCAAAGATTTTAGAAAGCAAATGAGGGACAGATAGTGAAATGTGACACTGTTCAATAAAATTCATTTAGGCCACTGTAAAGAGACAGTCTTTGTCATTTAAGTCTTTGTCATTTAGATCACAATGCTAAGATTAAAGTGTGTATTTAAAGGTATTATTGCTAAATACATGGGTTGCAGTTTTTGATAGGTAAATTACTTTGAATGGGAATCTAAAATATTTCTCTCAAAACAACCCTACCCCAAAAGGACAAAGCTATTCCTTAGGAATAGCTTATTGGAGCACTGTGTTGAGGGTTTGTTCTGTAGGGGAAAAAGTAATGTCTTTTTTTTCCCATTGCTAGGTTCAGACTGAGATGCTTACAACCAAAGACAGACTAACAAGAGAAAAGTACACAAATTTATATCATGTAAGTTTACATGACACAGAAGTCTTCAAAAATGAAAACCCAAAGAACCAGAGAAGCCTGTGTATTTTCATGGACAGATGTGCAGAAGTGTGACTGAGGACAGAGGCATGATCTAATTGGTGATAAACTGAGGGGGACTCACAGAGCCCGGTCATTCAGAATTTTCTGTGTTCTAATGCCTTTCCTCTGGGAATTAGGGACTTGGGGGAAGCCAATTCTACAGTGTAGATTGTATGGTTTGCTTCAGGGGAGAAGGATCAAGATGGTGAGAGTAACCTTTCTGCTTCTGTTGTTTCCCTCAAATACCAAAGTGCCATATTTGGAGGTAATATATCCTGAACTCCATCAGTTCCACCTACATCAAGGAAACAATACAGGACTGATTACTAGTGTCTGCTCTAGATATAAAATAGGCAATTAGAGATATCTGCAGGTATTTACTGTCCTTAGTTGGAGCAAGATAAGAGAAATAAGCAATTTTGTAAATAAGACTTAAAACTTTTTTAACACCGATTTTAAGTAATTAGAGCTTTATTTGGAAACACAACCAGAACCTCCTATATCTTAACTCTTTTGTTGCACACCTGGAATAAATGCATCTGACTTTGTGAAAAAAATATTTCCCAAGGAGAGCACTCTGCCTCCCACTGTGAGGCTGAGTGTGGCTCTTAAAACCCTAATGGAGTTTTTTTGCTATCAGCCAGTTGTTATTTTGCAACAGTATATTTTTTTTTTTTTTAAGGGGCTGATAGGGAACTATAGGAAGAAATTTTTTCACCACTTTCCTCTCCAAATGATAGGCATGAAGGGAGGGAACATGAATAAACAAGGAAGTAAATACTGGGCATATAGGGCAAACAGTTCTTAGTCAATAAACATTTTGAAAACAAAGGTGAAAATGAAGAACAAGAGGGTGGCTTCATTTGGAAATAATAAATCCCTTCCCTCTGAACTGCTCACCCAACACTGGCTAAATTAAAACACATAAAAATGACAAGAAAACAATGCTGTCTTGGAAAATATTGCTCAATTTTGTTCTCTGGTGTTTTTACCCTCTACTACTCACTCCCGCCTCCTCACAAAACTCAAGCAGGATGACAATATCCACTTATATCAAAGCTGTGTCTTAAAAGAAATCCAAGGCAGGTAATCAGCACAAATTAAGCACTTTTTTCTCCATATAGCAGAGTTCTATTCAAATAAGCAGAATAGTATCCTATCAGTGATATCAGGACAGCGAAATTTATGTCTCCAAATGAAAAAAGTCAAATTTAATTTTTTATAAAGCAAAAATAGGAAATATTTACAATATCTTGGCATTCTTATTTCATCCAGGATCTGAAATGGCCCTACTGTTATCTCGTAACTTCCTAAGAGTAAACTTAAAATCTAGAATGTCAACTCTTTTCTACTAAATCAAAGATGTGTGGTATGTATGTGTGTGTATACACACACATATTCACTAAGAAATATAATTTATAGGTTGAGAGTTTTAAACTAAAAGGCAACAACTTTTACAACAGACCTCACAGTAACAGAAAAATATAGCTTTAAAGAGGACAGGTTTTTCAACAGAACTATCATTTTTATTACTGAGACCAAGGCAGATGTCAAATAAAATTAACTTTTACAAGCAGCTGCTCTTTTAACTTCATTGATTTTAACAACAGAAAATCCTGTGTCTTTTTGAACTACATTTTCTTATAATAGCAACAGATCCCAATTACAAACCCCAAACTGTGAAATTCCACATTACATTTCCCTTTGCTCTTGGAACCAAATTTGTTCTCCAGTTTCATGTTCTCCCTTGGCAGGCTGGGATGCTGTTCATCACTAATGGTAACAGTCTAGTGCTCAGATGCCCACAGAACTTTTTGGTTTTCACAGGGCTCTTGCACACATTATCTCATTTGATCTTCACAACAGAGGTAGTTTCATCAGTACAACACTTCAGTACATGAAAATTTCTCTATCAGCTGGCCACAAACATGATTTTCAATATGTAAGCTCTAAAAAGCACCCGACGATCTTGTCAAGCAAAACACATATGTTCCATTTGAGCTCTAAACATGCCAAGCAGTTTAATTTCCAAAGAATATTAAACAGTGCAGAGTTAACAAGATATTTCCAGTTCAAGGGGTTGGAAGATATGAAGAACTGAAGGCAGCAAACCTGGGAATAGTATAAGCAGATATCCCAATGCTAATTTTTCATCATGAAACCCATGGTGTGAAAAGAAGTTTGTTATTCAAAGCCCAACCCAAGTACCTTACTTACATGGCTTAAAAATGTAAAAACATTTTGAGCAATGGGAAGGAAAAAAAAGGTATTAAAGAGATATGTAATGATGATGCACAAGGATCACTGAATTTTTTCCTCAGTAAAACTCCCATAAATCAATTTACTTCCAGAATACTCTGATAATTTGGGTTAAGAATTCTTAAACTGGGCTGGGGTTGTGGCAATAGAGCGCTAGCCTAGCACATTCAAGGCCCTGGGTTCAATCCTCAGCACCACATAAAAATAAGTAAAATAATGGTATTGTGTCCAACTACAACTAAAAGATAAATGTTTAAAAAAAAAGAATTCTTAAACGATAACCAATAGTTTCACAATTAGATTTCTCATAAACATGGATCTGGCAAGTGGAATTCAACCTGTGTTGTTTCTCAAGTTGGCACAAGGATTGTTCCTGTGAAAGAGCAGTGGCAGTCAGTGCTCCTAATATTTTAATACAGGCAGGGAGGGAACTCTGCTCCAAGTTCTGTATACACACAGATCCTCACAAAATCCCTATCAGTGATATTATTTCAAATTGAACAAACAAAGGTATCTGGAACATCCAAGGAGAGTGAACAGGCGAACTTTAATGCACTAAGCATCTGCTGCCTTTAGTTTCATGAAGTATCTTAAAAATGTGTGTACAAAATTTGTATTGGATTCTAGAATATGTTCTTGGTTTTACAATAAAAATCATGTTTAATTATTTTACCACTAAGTAAAACAGTGCCACTGTTATGGCTTTATATGCTTACTCTCTAGTGTATATAGCCCTATATATTTGGACATCTTATTACTTTCGAAAACAGTACTACATTTTCTGTTCCTTATAAGTCCCACAAAGAAGTCTCTGATGGCACATTAGATGTTAGGAGTTGGCTGAGACAATTCTGGGTCTTGGTACATTTCACTGTGTCCTTCATGTGTTTTGCACAATTACAGAGAGGTAAACTTGACATCTGTTTCAGCCATAAATCATTATATACAGAGACTTTAAAAAACATTTAAATTTCTAGATTTTTTAATTAATAAATTTATGAAGCAATAACTGATATTCTAAGGTTTCTTATTCATTATTATTGTATTTTCATTCATCATTTCTGTCTCCCAAAATGTCTATACCCTACTTAAAGATACATTTATCAATTTCTTTTCTTTTTTTTTAAGAGAGTGAGAGAGGAGAGAGAGAGAGAGAGAATTTTTTTAATATTTATTCTTTAGTCATCGGCAGACACAACATCCTTGTATGTGGTGCCGAGGATCGAACCCGGGCCGCACGCATGCCAGGCGAGCGCGCCATCGCTTGAGCCACATCCCCAGCCCACATTTATCAATTTCTTAAGGGGGGAAAAAATAACCAACCACCTTATCTCAGTTTTTCAGAACCAAACTGTTCCTTAAGCATGAATCTTGAGCAAAATCTTATTATGTGGGAGTTCCTCATAAAAATTCCTAAATATGCACATAAATTCTACACTCTCTGCATGGAAGTTGCCGACAGTATCTGCAGGCTTCTAGTAAATGTTTAAGAGCCCCCAAACAGAACAGTGGCCTTCATGGTGTATGTCATTCATCTTCAGTAAGAAGTATAGTCCACAACTCCTTTAACTCCTGCTGAGTCTACTTTCCCATAAGAAATGTCAGACCTGTAAGCTGTCCATTCACTGGCAATCTTACCCCTTTTCTAAATATGATAAACAGTGTACTACTTTCAATGTTGGGAACTTTAAACAATCTATTCTATACTATAATTCCAGTTTGTTTAATAAATAACATTTAAATAATGTCACAGGAATCACCATTTTATTTAATTACCAAAGTGAAGAGACACAGAAGAGCTATGTATGCGTAAATACATGCTTTCATCTTTCAACAGGAACTCTCTTTCCCCTGACTTGGACTTTTATTAAACACTTGGAATAGAGGTAGAAAAATGGAGAATGGAACAGAGTACGTGGATGAGATTTTTATTAATGCCTGGGAGATAGTGATCTGTTGTATAACATTATATAGTCCTTGGAAATGCTCTTGAAGAACTGGAGGGCCTTCGGTAGTTAAAAACAAGTAATCAACAAGGATACACAGAGATTTCCATTTCCCCGACAGCTAACCCTCAAACCACTGTTCCAAATGTATAATTCAAGGATAGCAGCCCCAGATGGCTAACAACATACTTCTAATGTTTATGTTAACAGATGCTGCAAAGTACTCATTTGCTTGGTACTTCAGCTACTTTTCCTTGTCTCTGTGACTTAATTTTCCCTGCTATCCCAGAGCACAACGACATCCTTCTTGATAGAGACCTTGCCTTTGAAGGTATAGAAATGCTTTAAGCGTGAAACAGCCCAATGTGCCTCACATATCAGTTTATTTCCCTAACCTGAAATAATCAGATATTGCAGTTTTTGGATTCATTTGGTTTAACTGAAATTTAAGCTATTTTATCACTCATGAAGGAGTTCTACAATTTTTCTTTAGAAATAAAGGAGGCTATTATATAATTTAGTTCTTCTACTAAAGAATCTTTTTAAAAGTTCTTCTGAAACAGGAGCTTCTTAAAATATTATCGAGCATATTTCAAATACACACACACATATTTTTGCTTACTAAAATTAGAACCTTGTGATTAATTCTAAATTTTTTTCTGACTTTTTAAAATAAATCAAGCTAGGCATACATGTCTATCTTCCCAGCAACTTAGGAAACTAAACCAGGAGGATTCCAAGTTTGAGGCTAGCCTCAGCAACTTAGTGAGATCTTGCCTCAAAATAAACAATAAAAAGAGCTGGGTATATAGATCAGTAGTAAAGCACCCCCGAGCTTGTAAAAATAACCACTCATTTTAAAATGAAAATATCAAAGTACAATGTCTTTATTGTGTTAAGACCATAATGCCATATAGACAGCATATATACAGCATTCTGATGTAACAGTAAATAAAATGCATTTTAAGGGGTTTTTTAAATTCCAATCACTAATTTAGAAACAAAAGTCATTTAAGATGATTGAAGAATAAGAAGGAAAAAGAAACAGATGTATTTTGAATGTTCCAAACACATCAGGGTTCCCCAAATCCTTTTATTTCTTCTTTGCCTTTTTTTAATCAAAATTAAAGATTAAATACCCCTTATCTGAGATGCTTGAAAGTCACCAGTACTTCAGATTTCAGAGATTTTTGGATTTGGGGATAGGGTACAGACTATCAATTGAGGATGCTAATCCAAATCTGAAAGTTTCTGAATGCCAAAAATTTTGAGCTTTTTAGATTTTGAAGTATTTTAGATTTTGGATGTTCATTCTATATCATAAGTAGCAACCTGGACCACTTGATGTCTCATTTCTAAACTCCTAGAAGTTCCAAATAATATATGATCTCTCAAAAAAAAAAAAAAAAAAAAACACACATTCCCAGGCCACTAAATTTAATGTATTAACACCAACAAAATAAGCTAATCTGGGGTGCTTTATAAATCAAATGGCATACAAAATTCCATTTTCTTAATAAAGAATAAAAATATTACTTTTCCTAACTTTCTGGTTATCTCTTTTTCTATTAATTTTTAAGTTAGAGATACTAACTAGATTTCACTGGTCTGAAAAGTGAAAAAAAATGCTTACCTACTTGCTTAGGCTTTTAAAAACTCATGTCACTGTTATAAAACCACCTATTGTTGACTATACAAAATAATGAGCTGCCATTTTAATGATGGAATGGACACTAACTGCTATATTCCTGCCAGCATAATGGGTATGGATTGTAGAAATACAATTACTATTACTGTTACTATTATTTGCACCTATCCCAACCAACCCAAAGCACTAACATAATGAAATCAAGGGTGAAAGTAACATGTTTAGAAATATGCTTCCTAAAAGTAAACATTTTAGCATATTTGTAAAACATTCTTTGATATCAGAACAGCTAGTTGAGACTTTTAAAAGACCTTGACATATATTTGACTGATTGCTTTCCAATGACATTATTTCACACTTTCTGGCACAATAGGGTTGATAGTGTTTGATGGATAACCAGACAAGCAAAGGACAAATCTGTGCAATAGTCATCCTTTATATTTGACATCTTCATGTTTTATTAGATATATTAGGAAAAGAGGGAACAAAAACCGATAGGCAATATTAGTTCCAAAAGATCTCACCACATACAGAAAGCTTCAAATTATATATTTTGAAGCCATGACCTTTGGGGGAGGGGGTCAACTAAAAAACAGTTATAAAATTGTGAAAAGCGAACAACTTGAATCTTATAATTCTTCATTAAATTTTGCTTTCTCTAATAAAATATTTTTGAATGAATGGGTCACAAGATCCCCTGGACAAAAGCACAGTATACCAAATGTAAAGCTTGACTTTTCCTGTTCTATTAGTGCCCCATTTATTTCGCCCTCAGTTTGTTCATTTTATTAAAATGTAAATGAATGCCAGCATAAACTAAAATGTGTCCCAAGATATTTCAACAATGTTGTCATGTGAATTATTCCTTGGACAAAATTTTAAAGTCAACTACCAAAAACCATATATAATCAACACTAAGGGTTTTTTTTTAATGACATTATTACTTACAAGTTCAATAGATGGTTTTAATTAAAAGCATATTGTAGTAAACATATGGAAAACAAAGGACTTAAGGAAACTGACATTTTCAACAGCAATCTGACTTTTCACCAATATTTTAACTGGAAGTCAAAGAGATAATTTTGTTGGTACCTGTGCAAAGGGAAAATGAAGACCCTGTTCACCAATATGAACAAGCACGAATCTGGAAGGAAAGATTAGATGCCCAGGTTAAGTCTGAACTGCCTGATAGATATCCAGGCAGAATTATCTGGACTTAAGAAACAGAATCATAAAAATCAAATCAGACTCAGAACATCCATAGATTTGTGCTTTACCACAATTTCTACCCTGAAAACTAGAGTAATTAAGTAGTATCTTGCAGCCTAAGAACTCCTTTATGTTATTAGCTACAATTAATGAAAAAAAAGTATCACTAGCTACAGAACTACACAGTTCCAAGATTCTTAATAAAACGAAGGTCTTAAAGGCAGCTCCTAAGTAGCCCAACAACTCTCATAAGACTGAACAATCATTTGCTTTAGAAATGTACAGACAATACAGTATTTACTAACCACATGTAGCCACCCAAGTTCTTAAAATGTTGCCAAACTGAGATAAGCTATAAAATATATAGCTAATTGCAGACTTCCTATAGAGGAAAGATTTTGAAATAGATAATTTGTATACTGACATGTTAAAAGGATAACATTTTGCATATGCTGAATTAAATCAAATAGATAATAATTAATTTCATCCTCTTACCAACTTTTTAAATGTGAATACCAAAAAACTTTTAAATTATATGCCTTACATTTTATTTCTACTGGAAAGGGGATTTCTGAACCAATGATGAATGACGAATGATGAATAGGACTTCTTTCTGGTATAGAAGCTGCAATAACACACTAAGAATTAGAATGTAGGAGCATGAAGAAGAGTGAATTAAAAAAAATCACTTGTAGAATGTGGTTCAGTGGGAGAACACTTGCACAACATGCACAGAGAACTGAGGTCAAACCCCAGCACCATTTGAGGGGGGGGGGGAGGTTTGTGTCATGAATTATTCTTAGAAACAGAAAATCATCTACTTTACATTTATGGCTACAAAAACGTTTTTTTTTAAAAAAAAAAACACATGCTCCAAAGTGAGATTTAAAAAAAAAATTAAAAAAAAAAAAAAGAAACAGCACATCCCCCCCCCGACCAAAAAAAAAGTAAGGAGAGATGTACCACTTCAATGAAAATAACAGCAACTTCTCCCAAATATTTATATGAAATTATAAAACCATGTGTCATAACCAGTTGCCCTATAGCTTTTCTGTATCATAAAATATCTCTCAGGATACATTGAGAAATACTTCATCAAATGGAACATGAATTTATGAATTTATTTCATAAGTTTTGAATTATACATAATATAGATGATCTCCCTCACTACAAATATGCAGAATGACTGAGAACCTCAGGGCTTAAAAAATAATTTAGTCAATTCATGTTCCTTTGTGGATAATCTATTCTTTTATTCTAAATGTTTTTAGACTTCTTTGGTTTTGAGATTCTTAAATTTCATATCACCTACCAAAATGTGGGTTTTCTCATTTTCCCTGTGTGGTATTCTATTAGGCCTTTCATTATGATGACTTTGTTCTTTCTGAATTCTGAGCAATTTAACATCATTTCTTTGAATACTTCTCTCTCCCATCTCTCCTCTCACTTCCAGGAAGTCTGTTAATTAAATGCAGCACAACTCTCCTCCATATTTCTTAGCTTTCTTCAATATTTTCTACCTCTACTTTTCTGCCTTCCAAGTTCATCAACATGATATTCAAGTGCAATAATACATTTTTACCTATACCCCTTCTATTTATCTAATTTATGAAGTTCTTTATTTCAACTACTATATTTGTCATATCTACTATTCCCATTTTGTTCTTTTATAATTTCCTGTCCCTTAATATTATTACTGTTGTTCTTTATCACAAGTACATTTCTTATATTTAAATTATTGATCCCTCTCTCCCAATAATTTTCCTTTACAAGGTCTACATTACAGTAGTCCCCTCTTATCCATAAGAGATACATTCCAAGACTTCCAGTGGATGCCTGAAATTGGTATACACAAGGTTCATTATTATCTATGTTTTACCTACACATGCATGCCTATGATAAAATTTAATTTACAAATTAGAAACCACAAAAAACTAAAAAATAATAAAATAGAAAATTAAGCAATGTATTGTAATAAAATTGTCCACATTACTCTTGTACTGTGGAATCATTATTAAATAAAACAAGGATTACTTGAATCCAAGTAACTGATAACCCCAGCCATCAACCTGAAAATTGAAACCACTACTGAGTGAATAACGGATGGATAGTGTCTATACAGTATGAGTATACTGGATAAAGGGATGATTCACATCTTAGTGGGAGGGAATAAGATGGTACAAGATCTCATCATACCACTTAGAACAGAATGGTACACAATTTAACACTTCCAAATTATTTCTGGAATTTTTCACCACTCAATAACTTCAGTTAATGGTAGACAGTGGATAACTAAAACCATGAACAGGGAATCCACGAATAAGGGGGTGCTTTTGTTTTTCTCTTTGTTTTCAATAGTCACTGTACTCTCCCTACCACAATTTTGATTTGTAAGGTTAAATTCATCAAAAGATATCAACTATTATGAATGTGTATGAAAACTATATGAAAAATACCTTTAAGTCATGAAAATGGCCAAAACACAGATCTGTATTGTCTCTATAAGTAAATTTGAGGATGGAGATGAGTCACAGGCACCAAATAATCCTCCTTGACGACCACCAGGCAACTCCTTTGGAGGGCAGTTATAAAGCAGTGACACTGGGAGAAGCCATGCTCTGCAGAGTATAATCTGCAAACTCTAGGAAGAGTGTGTGCCCTGGGGTAGCTGGTTGGTTATACCTGTTTTCATCAGCTCCTCACCCCAACAGACCTTTCATGTTGCCCTGACATGACCCTACTGACATCAATTTCTGTAGCAGTGGGGCAAGCAATTATTACTTCAAGGTAGCTGGCAAAAGTCAGGTCAAAAACAAAACTTAAAAGAATAACAGCTTAGAACAATTTATCTTCTCCTGATACTTCAGGTCACTCTGTACCCTAGGCTAAACTACCTATACATGCACATCTATTCACAACAACCTAAGTCACTCTACAATTTTTCATAGTTCTTTTAGGTATTCCTTTAGATCCATGCTTTCCTCTTACTTCTGCAGTTTCACTATGGTTAGTTTGGGGAGAAGGAGCCAAGAGGCTACATTAAACTCTCCATCTTGATAGAATCCCAAATAACTCCCTATACTACAATTTAGGAAACTGGCAAAATAGAGGATTTAATTGATGAAACTAAGTATAAGACTTTTAAAGCACCACACACCCACCTGAAAATGCAAACAATTCTCTAATCCAATTGTTAGACCAATACCAATAATTAAGAATATCTCTTGGGCTGGGGATGTGGCTCAAGCAGTAACGCGCTCGCCTGGCATGCGCGGGGCACTGGGTCTGATCCTCAGCACCACATAAAAATAAAAAATAAAGATGTTGTGTCCGCCGAAAACTGAAAAATAAAAAAGGGGAATTTTTTAATATTTAAGAGAAAGAATATCTCTTTAAAGAGCTAGGGGTTCAGTGGCAGAGAACTTGCCAGGCAAATATAAGGCCCTAGGTTCAATCCCTAGAACCACTAAGAGGGTGGAGGTGCGGAAGAACTCTTAAAATGGAGTAAACTCCTACTAGATGTTACAGATACAAGTTAAGTACTATTGGAGAGAGTAATTAAGTGCAGTTTGTCTCTCCTGGCTCAGCCACATAAGAATATTTCTATATTTCTTGAACCTCCAACATTTCCTTTCAAGGGGACTAAAAGCTTTCACACCCTGTGATGGGCATAACTCAGACTATCTTTTCCTGTTCTAGACTTAATGTTTATTTCTTTGTTCTACTTACACATGTGCATCTAATGGTACTTGGTCGACCTCATTGCTCTAATGAGGGTAGGAAGAGGGTCCTTTACCTGTGCAATGAGAGGGACACATGCAGATCATTTTCCTACATGGTTGCAGGGTGAGACGCCCTGGCCATGGGAGAGTGATGCTTTCAAGCCAATTTTGAAGCTTCTCCTCTGTGTATAAAGCATTATTCCATCCAGTGCCTATGTAAGCTTTAACATTCTCAACAACCCCAACACTGGCAAACTATGTAGTGGGCTGACATCCAGGGAATGCTGCTCCTGACATTAAGAATTGCCATGCTCCTTGCTGTAATTCACATTTGGGTACTCCTCCCCCAAAGGCAGTAACAAGTCTTATGTGCTTTACAAGTGCAAAAACATTCTCAGAATTGCAAATTTATCAGTGGAGTGTTTTAATGATATTTTACTTTTGAACTAATTACTTCTCTGTTTAGAAAGGCATAGCTTTAAAACCCTACTGTATCAATTTTACATTTCCCCCTGGTGCACATTATAGTGCAGATGATGAGGGTGTAGGAGGAAGACAGGAAAAGCTGCACCACTGGCAAACCCTGTATCATTACTGGCCTCATTCTAGTGCGATTCTACTTTTCCAACCACTTCCAAAACAAATCAAAATTTTCCATGCACTGATGAGTCAATATAATTTTTAAATGTATATAAGACTTAAAGTCTGAAATTAGGCGGAAAGAATATAGTAACACACCACATAAACCTCAACTCAAAGTCAGACATGCCTGGATTCAAATCCTATTCCTTAATAGCTGTATGACCTTGAAATAATAATTCCTTAGAGCCTCAGTTTCCTCATCTGTAATGTGTGGGTTCTGGTCCCTAATTTACATGGTAACTATAAGAACTAAAAATAATAATAGATAATATGCCTTCAACTATATATTCAGCAAATCTGTATTATGTAAAACAACATTCTCTATGCTAAAAGTTAGTGGCTGCTGCTAGTTTTAACCACTATTAAAATTATCACTACCTTACTATCATTTGTACTATTTCAAATCAGCTGACTAGACTTCGCATAGAATTAGTATGTTTACCAGTGAGACAGTTACTCTAAGAGTACATTTATTGAATTCTCAAATAAGAGAATGCATAGCAACCATCAAATTCTGAATTAATTCACAGGACCTATCTCTGCCCATTGGTATTAAACAGAACTCTTAACAGGGACAAGGAACAGAAACCAAAATTAACCACTCATGAGGGAAAACAGTAATCGCTAAAAGGGATCCAGGCTGGAAAACTCACAGAATCTAAAGATGTTACAGTAAGCAGGGAAACAGTAGAACCTCACAGAATAAAGCCAGATACTCTACCCATTGACTCATTTTTTGGTCAAGATGTCCTAGACTAAGCACTTGGCTACAAGAACAAAAAACATGTTTTCTCTGTATTATAACATATGTTCATAGAACATGAATATTTAGCTCTCTCTTAATCACCTTACGGAGTGAACCCATTATCCAAATACCTCCAAGGTACAAGCTCTACAATAACCTGTCTACAATTTAATCAAGTAGTCATCAGTTCCTATTTGAGTACCTAATCCTGATATCTCTATCCTTTACATCTGGAACAGTGATATGAATAAAGCAGTCTCTGCTGTCTAATGGTGGAAACAAATACAGAACTTAGGTTAGACACAATTAAGTGCTACAATGAATACAATCTGGTAAGGGAAAGGCTATCTTAGGAAGAAAATTCTCTGAGAAGATACCATCAAAGGAGAGATATCTGAATTAAATAAAAGCACAAACCGCGCAAATATGGGGTGCAGCGGGCACCGCAAGATGAAAAAGCAAATGCAAAGGGCATGAAGTACCAGTATTCGGGAGACCATAGAAAATTGGGGAAAGGAATGATGCATAGGAAAAAACAAATACAAAGCCCCTGGACAAGAACAAAATGGTATGGCTAGAAAAGTGAAAAAATTTAATGACGTTAAATAGGAACCAGAGTATGCCTTTGGATCTGGGTTTGGAATTGGGATTTTTAAATTCTGAATGCAAAAAAAAAAAAAAAAAAAAAAAAAAAAAACCTCATGTGCATTTTCTTCTTCCAAGCAAACTAGTTTCAGTTGAAATTTAAGTCTGTGCCTTCTTAATCTACTCTGGGAGACAAAAGAAAGTAACTGTAATGACTAATATAACATAATCTGCTATGATTTGGCTCTGAAATGCGCCCAAAAGCTCGTGTGAGCAATAATTAGATCCTGAGGACTATGCCATCATCAGTGCAATAATTCAGTTGATGGGTTAATAATTTAAATGGACTATTTGGTGGTATTGTAAGCAGGTGGGGCATGAATGGAGGAAGTAGGCTGGGGATGGAGCATGGCCATGGGGACTGTATCTATCCCTGGACCTTTCCTTTCCTCCCCCACTAACTGACTGCCATGTGCTGAGCAGCTGTCCCCATTGCCACACCCTTCCACCATTTGTATGCTGGAGCCAGTCAGCCATGGACTGAATTCCTCTGAAACCATAAGCCAAAATAAAGCTTCTTCAAGTTGTTCTTGTCAGGCATTTCAGTCACAGTAGCGAAAAGCTGACAAACACATAATCCTTAAAACAATCCCTACTTCTTTACTTTTTGGAAATCTGTATAAATAAATACTCATGCATTGGGTTTAGAATCCGTTTTTAAAAATCTCATTGCAATTACCCAAGTGAAAAACATGATTTTAATTTTCCATGTACTAAAGGTTTTAAATCTATGAAGCTCAAACCAAGTCAAAATAATTGTGAATAAATTTTTACTATCAACTGCAATCAAAATCTTAAGACCAAGTATTTGAAATCACACATAGTATTATCAAATCAATGAATAAAAATGATACAAAGCCTAGTGCTATTTTAATGAGTGACATCAGAATAACAATGCCATAATCATTTTAGGATCAAACTCGGGTTATTTTATTTAACTACTTTTACATCATAACAAAATATCTTCTATCTCTGCTGAGTTTAGACTAATATTGGCTCACATTTCATTACCTGTTATATAACCTTGGGTTTCTAAAATAATAAATACTACTTTTGATAAAGGTATTTTTGTTGTATGAAATACCAGGTTTTAGTGATGAATGACACTACAGTGACAACCACGAATTCTCCTAACTGAAAACACTTGCTATACAACAAATGATGTCTTCCTTCCCTACTCCCATTCTTTTCTTGCCGCATGTCTTTTCCTTCTCTCAATTTCATTATTTGCAATGAATTAATAGCCAATACCAACAACACTTTGCATAGTGATGCTATGCATCTGCTCTGCATCACTAAAGACACCTGCTTCCAAGTTCTCCAAGACTTGTGGGAGACTTTTAAAATTATATCTCATTATATGACCTGTATTTTCATGTTCACCATAACATCTTTTTAAATACAATATTTTTCTGGCAAGATAGACGTGTGTGTCCTTTTTAGAACAAGACCAGTGACAGGACTACCAGACAGTGTTTATGCTGCTGGCATTTCTTTTTACTGCTACTGCTGTTTTAACATTTTAATGAAATACTGTGTTATGCTCCTATCCTAAGGCTATAATCAAAGCTAGAGTTTTCAAAATAATCTGGTATCATCCAAAACATCTTATAAGAAACAATCTACTTTTATAAGAGGATCAAAGAGGTCTTCTATACTGGTCCTTGGCTTCCCTCCTCAAAAAAAAAAAAAATCTATTTAGCACACCTTTCTCTTCCTTCCCTTTTGGGTCCATGAAATATGTATTTAATCTTAACAGTGCCAATGCCTTCTCCTGTCTCAGTATTATCTCTAGCGTGCCCCTTACATCTTGCTTCCATTGAGTACTTCTACTCTGCAGATTTGAGATGATTTGCTCTCACACGCATCTTAAATTTTTTATGGTCCTATTGGTCCCCCTTTTCTCTTTATATAATATGCTTATTTTTTATGTGTTACAAAGAAAAAGTTGTTCTCCAAACTAACTGCTCACCTTTACACCCCAGTCTCATGAGATGTGGGCTTTGAATTCAAACAGCCTTCCACACATTTCTATCCTTTTCTTCCTCAATCTTCTATAGGATGTGACTGTAAAGACCAATGTCTATTAAATTGGTTCCTCCTAGATTTTCTTCTAAATCCACAGGATACATTTCCTTGGCTTACTGTTGCCCATATCCAAGCAAAATCAAATTATCTCTTCTTATTTGATTTTCAGATAAATTCAACCTCTTTCTCTAAGCTATAGATTCAGATTCATAACTTTTTATGGACCCCTTTATCAAAATAATCTCTGTACTCAAAATGATAATACAAACCAAACTTATCATTTTTCCCTCGATTACAAAGAAACCCTGAATCACTTATTTTTGTCAACAGTATCCTGTATTAATAGCCAACTTTTCATCTTTTTTTCTTTCCATTATCCTTCCCATCCACATCCATGCAGACATCCACTGTTTTTTTTTTTCTTAGTTGTAGATGCACACAATACCTTTATTTATTCATTTATTATTTTGTTTGTGGTACTGAGGAACAAACCCAGTCTCTCACATGTGCAAGCATTCTACTACTGAGGTACAACCCCAGCCCTGTTCTTTCTATTCTTACCTTGACCATTCAAGAAGTTTTCTAAGGTTCCCACTCATATTCATTCACTGACTTCCAAATTAATTTGTCTCCAATCTCACCAAGCTGGGGGTGGAGCAGGGGGTGTTGAAACTATTCTGAAACTATTTCTAATTCAAAAAAAAAAAAAAAATGATGGTGCCAGGCGCAGTAGCACATGCCTGTAATCCCAGGGGCTGGGGAGGCTGAGACAGGAAGATCATGAGTTCAAAGGCAGCCTCAGCAAAAGTGAGGCACTAAGCATTTCAGTGAGACACTGTCTGTAAATAAAATACAAAAAAGGGCTGGGGATGTGACTCTGTGGTCAAGTGCCTCGGTACTCGCCCCTGCCCCCAAAAGTCTGATGGCAAAAATATGTTAAACATCATTAGTCATTAGGAAAAAGTAAATTAAAAATCACAGTGATATCACTACATACCTAACAGAATGGCAAAAATCAAAATGGTGGTGACACTAAATGCTGTTAAGAATGGATCAGTCACACATTACTTGGAAGAATATAAATGGAACAGCCACTGTACAAAGTAGTTTGGCAGTTCCTTACACTGAATATACATTCAATATGACCCAGCAATTGTAGTCTTGAGCATTTATCACAAATTAAAAAAAAAACCTACACTAACACAAAAACATGTACACAAATGTTGATAGCAACTTATTATTCATAACAGCCAAAAACTGAAGACAATTAAAATGTCAAGTGAACGGTTAAACAAACGAATACTACTCAGTGCTAAAAAGGAGCAAACTATTGACATATACAACAACTTGGATGGAACTCAAGGGAATTATGCTGAACAACAAACAACAAAAAAGCCAATCTTGAAAGGTCACATACTGTATGAGTACAGATAGATAACATTCTTAGAATGATAAAATTATATGGAAAACCGATCAGTTGTTGCCATGGTTTAGGAATTAGGTATTGGCGGGGGGGTTGGGGGGATATTACTACAAAGGGTTGAATAAGGGAAATCTGTAGTGATTCAACAGTTCTGCATCTTCACTGCAGTGATGGTTACACAAGTCTGCATATGTGATAGGACAGAATGTATATGCACTGTATGTATATACATATAAATGTATCTGCACCCATGTCAACTTTCTACCTTTTTATATCAGTTCTATAAGACGCAATCACTGGGGCAGACTAAGTGAAGAATTTATGGAAGGGACCTCTGTACTATATTTGCAAATTCTTATGAATCTATGATTACTTCAGAATATTGTGCAATTCCATTTGTATAGCTTTTTCAAAATACCAAACTCACAGAAATGGAAAAGAGTGGCTTCACGGCTTGGGGGTGGGTAGTGGATTGAAATAAGGGAAAACTTTGTGATAATTTTACACAAATCAATACATATGATAATATTTCAAATTCATACACACACACGTAAAACTGATGAAATGTGTATTGCACCAATGTTAATTTCCCAGTTTCAATCCTGTTCTATAATTATACAAGATGTTTCCAGGGGGTGAAGTAAAGAATACACAAGACTCCTCTATACATTTCTTTTTCAACTTCCTGTGTATATACAAATTATTTCACAATAAAACATTTTTAAAATAAAAAGATTAAATAATTTAAGAAGTCAGTTTTTCCATGCCCTAAATACAAATGTACTGATACTTCAAGGTTCTCTCACTGTCCCTTACACTTTACCCTCTTTCCTCACATCCCCAAATACAGGTCATTCATTTATGACTCCAACTCACCATCTGTGATGCCTACACAGTTCTCTCAACCTGAAGCATCTGCTTAACGAAATCTTTCTACCCCATTCCATCTCGAGAAATTCCATATGTCCCTTTCAAATTGCTTCCTCCACCATAACTAAGCTCTCTGTCTTTTTTAATCGAGATATTATCTCTTCTTCCTCTGAATGCCACACATACTTAACTCTTTAATGGAGTACTCTACCATATTCTACCTGATACTGTAGTTACTTGTTTTAACATCACTTAGGCTTCATGGATCTCCATACATATGGCTATATTAAGTCTAATTAAGTCTAGCTAATGACCCTGTGGTACATATTAGCATACTGAAGCAAGGGGATGGGCAGCCACTACACACATGCCTTTAAATATGCTGCCAGGTCTTTATCTACCATTCCCTCAGTCATATGAGTCCCATAATTAGGATAGTGGTACACTAAAATGTTCCTTAGCTATGTGTATATTGGATAATATATCCAGCTGCAAGAGAAAGGCAGAAGAAAAGCTCCCCTACCCCCATAAAACAGTAATAAGAATATTTTAGATTATACTTAAAAATGCATCTTTAAAAGAACAGCTGCAAATTATACTCTACTCACATAGGAAAAAAAAATCATTAGTTCTCACTCTACTCAAGACCTGAGAAACAAGATGAATCATAAAAAGGCTATGAATAAAAGCAGTCTATAAGCAATTTTCCTTATTCCTGCTACTCTTGAAAGAATTATTTTAAATTGTGTTTTTTTTTAGCAGTTCACAACACATTAACCAACTAATTACGCCAAATCAATTTCAATGTGTTACTATATAAAGGAGACATCAGTAAATTCTCTGGATTATCAACAGTTTAAATGATCTATTATTAATACATGATGATTCCTTCCCATTTTTAGGCCAGTGACTAAAAATCATAGGAAAGACTATAATAAATGTTTAACCTGGGATACAGTTTAATCAGTTCTCTTTACTAAGACAGAACCACAACCAGTAATAAAACCATGGAAATACTGATAACTACTTAACAGATGAGGAAATTTGGGCTCAGAGCTATTAAGGAGCTTGCCCAAGAGAACATAGGTTGGCAGGCCAAAAATTCAAACGCAGATTGTTCAACTCCATAATTGATTTAAATTCTAACATAAAATGTATAGTATGAAAATCAAGTTCACTTGTAAATTTCCAGCTAAGAAAAACATGCATTTTTACAATGTCAAAGTTAAATGAAATTAATAGTGTATGTTAATCTCTCATGTGTTTTTGTAGGTATCAAGAAATATACATATAAGAGACAATATACCTTTAGTTAGACTTGTTACTAATGAATAATTCATAATTCACAAAAAAAGAATCCTTTGTTTTGGTGGTGCTGGGGGATTGAAACCAGAGCCTCATACATGCTAGGTAAGTGCTCTGCCACTGAGCTACGTTCCCAGACCTCCAACAGAATTAAAAAGGTAGGGGAGTATAACAATGATCAAGAACACAGATAACAGGGTTGGTCAAATTTAAGTAAACTTGCACAAATTTAATGTCTTTTGCCTCATTTTCTTTACTAGTATAATGAGAAAGTCCGACCCTTGATGGGACTGTTAAATACACGGATTACCTAACATAGTAAATAATCAATGTTAGCTATTACTGTTGTGTATATTTTTATTTTGGTGCATGATTCTGAACAGTCACTGACACATGGAGTATTATCTACTGTAAGCAAGTTATGATGTGCTAAATAAGATGCAAACAGCTTTAATTGATTCTCTTAAGATAGTACCAGAAAAGGTAATAGAAACCATGGAAATACTGAGGCTTATGATACTTTTTTTAAAATACTGCTTATTACATACACACTCTATTTTGGCTTAATGTTCCACAGAGGCCATTATCTGGCTTTAAACAAAATATGTCCTTCCTCATTAGACTGCACAACCCCTATCACCACTCACTCCCACTACCGCTTCCTGTCCGTCAGCCTACCCTGAAAGACCCACAGTCTTTTAATACTAACATAGTATTGCTACTAGTCATGGTATACAACCTGGAGATACCCGATTGTGAAAGAACTGTATGTGAGTGTGATATAAATAACACTCATTTAAAGTTTTGAACAACAAATGCTTAAAAAGTGGAAGGCATTTTAGTTTCCTTTGATCAGTGAAAGGAATGTTATTTTCTATGGATTTCAAATTTTAATGAGAATTTTTATATCTGATGTTATTAAATTCAAAATATTTATACTACTTTTAAATGAGTATATATGCCCTAAACTATAATCATTTAGCACTATTTGTAAGCAATATCTAACTTATCATCTTCAAAAAAAAAAAACTCAACGACAAAACACACCTTTGGAATTCACGTTTTTTTCAGGGTAGGGGAAATCGAACTATGCTGACCAAGCTGGCCTTGAACTGCTTAGCTCAAGCCATCCTCCTGCCTCAGCCTCCCAACTTGAGACTACAAACACACACCTTGGCACCTAGCTTACAAATTCTTAAAATCCAATTATTCACAATTTGGTAAATAAATTCTTTTCCCAGTTTCTTACAGTTTGTTATAATGTTTGAAATCACATAATCAAATTTTTATATATATTTTCGACCGGTGAATCAGATTGCCCAGTTTTTAGCACAGAATACTATAAGTACACAATTGAACAAATATTTTACAGCTAATCAGGCTATATTGCAAATACAAAGTTGGTTACAATATGAATAATTTCATATAACAATAATAGCAAAGTATGGCATGCCACCTAATATCTAACTGAAGCAGATGGATGGTATCTCAAATATCCTAAAGAGACTTTCTCTGGTGGATCTGTAGTTCACTCGAGGTATTTTATGCAACACTTTATCAGAGTACACAGAAGCTACAAAGTCTGCCATCCATTAAGCCTACCTTTAACTTAAATTCCAGCTGAATTAAATAGAATATAATCACTGTGCAATTTTGGCAACTGAATGCATTTACCATTTCTAAACATTTCCATATAACCCGAAGTGGCACTAAGTTTTTAAATCCATTATGACCTATGACCTTCAATAATTTTTAATATTTATTATTTTTAAACTGAAAAATTCAAAAACATGTTTTAATATTTAAATTCAAGGGAGTGGAGTTAGGAAAGAACTTGTTGAAATCTGAAAGGCCCAAACCAATGACAGGTAAGATAATGATCACACACACACACACACACACACACACACACACACACACACCCCACTGACCTAGGAGTCCCAAAAACAGGTAGCCACAAATCAAGAACAGAAATAATTCCCTCCTTCCCCTGAACCGGAATTTGCTTGTAAATGTGATAAATGTGCAAAAGAATAAATAAATGGTTTTACTTTACCCCTACCTATCCATTCAACTTTGGAAAACTTTATATATATACACACACATACATATATACATACATATAATTTTTTTCTAAGTTTTAGGTGGACACAATATCTTTGTTTTATTTATGTGGTGCTGAGGATCGAACCCAGTGCCTCATGCATGCTAGGTGATGGATCTACCACTGAGCCACAACCCCAGCCCCGGAAAAATTCTTTACATTCTCTTGGCTGTGGTAGTCAAAACAAGTCTGAGAATTAGAGAAGTGAGAGATTAGAGACAGAATACAGCAAACATTCTAGTATACACATAGAAGAGAATGTAATGGAACAATAAAAGTAGAATATTGATAGATGCTACAACATGGCAAAATCTTGAAAATATGATGCTGCATGAAAGAAGACCAGAATACACAATATATAGTAAGAAAATAGGTTAGAGTTTGCCTAAGCCTGGGGGTAATGGGTAAAACCTCCAAGATGAAGGGTTTCTATTGAGAGTGATGAAAATATCCTATAATTGACTTGAGGTGATAATTGCACAACTCTGAATATTAAAAAATCATTGATTTGTATACATTAAATGGATGAAAAGTATGAAATCTGAATTACATCTCAAAGCTGGTAGCAAACAAAAAAAATGAGAGAGTAGGAGAAGGGGGGAAAGGGGGGTGGAATATGGTCACCAAACAATTTACATCTGTGAAAGAAACATTAAATACCCTCCACAAGCCCTCTGATTCTCCCTTCACTCTGCCAAGTTCCAAAGCATGGTTGCATTCCCCAGTGCCTAGTTCACTACCTGTGAATAAAGGCTTCCCAGAGCACCTGATTACCTGATGCTCAAGGTTAAGTGGAAAGAAAACAGAGGCTGAGGCAAAACAAGTTAATGAGTTCCTCTGGAAGGGAAGGGCATGCTAGTTAGTAGGAGTTCTATGCTTGAGTGTTTCAGCAAGAAAGTATTGAGAGGTAGGAAAAAAAAAAAAAGTGGCACAGGTCAAAGGCTCAGTTCTGGTGGCTGGCAAATCTGGGCTCTTCCACACACTAGCTAGCCTCCATTATCTTATCTAAAAAACAGGAATATAATAGTACACACACCTCATAAGGTTAATGTGAGGCTTCGACTGATCAAAGCATGTGAAGCACCCTTATAACTGATAGCACCAAGTTAGCTTTCAAAAAACTATAGCTGTTATGCTATTGTTAGTCACTGTCTCAATTTTGTGCCTCTACAACAAAAGACCTGAAACTGGGTAATTTATAGAGAACAGAAACATATTTCTCACAGTTCTGGAGGCCGGAAAGTCCAAGATCAAGGTGTCAGCGCGTTGTGTCTCCTAGAGGTCGGAAACTTTCGGAGTAGAGAGAACCAGCACCCTCATACAATGAAAGTACAGAGAAGACTAACTCCAAGCTCCATCAAGCCCCTTTATAAAGGCACCTAATCCCACTAGCAAGGGAGGAGCCCTCATGGCCTAATCAACTCTAACGGCCCCACCTCTTAATATTATCACATTGGCAACATCTGAATTTTGGAGGAAACACGCTTCAACCTCAACAGTATTATTATTCCTCCTTCATAACTTTTTACATCTTCATTTAGGAACACCTGCCACAAGGAGATTGTTTTCAGATATATTCATGTGAAAGGTAACAACATAGTACCAGAAGCAGACAGCAAACACTAAACCCATTTCAAAAAGACAACCTAATTCTTTATAAGATTAGCCTATATTAACATGCCTCCTTCCTCATAAAATGGATGGTTAATACTTATAAATTCCTCAGGCATATGAAATCTAAACAAAATGAAGTTCAATGAGTAATGGAAGAAATATGCATTGAAAAAAATACCATTACTATAATTCTAAAACTTTTCAAAACATGATTTTAAATATTCACAGAAGGGAGAAATGGCAAAATCCCACTGACAAGCAGGTCTTCAACAAAGTTATAAAATTTACAAAGAAACTTTTAGTCTAGACATATTTCCAATGGGGGTGGGGTGAGCTTACAAAATTTAAGAGAGTTGCCAAGAAATTATTTGTCCCCAAATATAGAATGAGACTATCCCAGAAGACCAAGAGAAAATAATGCAACATGGTTTTGTTCACTTGTTGTTGGTTTTTTTATTGTTGGTCGTTCAAAACATTACATAGTTCTTAATATATCATATTTCACAGTTTGATTCAAGTGTGTTATGAACTCCCATTTTTACCCCATATACAGATTGCTGTATCACATCAGTTACACTTCCATTGATTTACATATTGCCATTCTAGTGTCTGATGTATTCTGCTGTCTATCCTATCCTCTACTATCCCCCCTCCCCTTCCCTCCCCTCCCCTCCCCTCTTCTCTCTCTACCCCCTCTACTGTAAATCATTTCTTCCACTTGTATTATTCTTCTCTTACCCCTCATTTCCTCTTATATGTAATTATGTATAACCCTGAGGATCACCTTCCATTTCCATGCGATTTCCCTTCTCACTCCCTTTCCCTCCCACCTCTCATCCCTGTTTAATGTTAATCTTCTTCTCAAGCTCTTCCTCCCTACCCTGTCCTTGGTTACTCCCCTTATATCAAAGAAGTCAATTGGCATTTGTTTTTTAAGGATTGGCTAGCTTCGCTTAGCATAATCTGCTCTAATGCCATCCATTTCCCTCCAAATTCTATGATTTTGTCATTTCTTAATGCAGAGTAATACTCCATTGTGTATAAATGCCACATTTTTTTATCATTCATCTATTGAAGGGCATCTAGGTTGGTTCCACAATCTTGCTATCGTGAATCGTGCTGCTATGAACATCGATGTAGCAGTGTCCCTGTAGCATGCTCTTATTAGGTCTTTAGGGAATAGACTGAGAAGGGGAATAGCTGGGTCAAGTGGTGGTTCCATTCCCAGCTTTCCAAGAAATCTCCATACTGCTTTCCAAATTGGCTGCACCAATTTGCAGTCCCACCAACAATGAACAAGTGTACCTTTTTCCCCGCATCCTCTCCAGCACTTGTTGTTGTTGGACTTCATAATGGCTGCCAATCTTACTGGAGTGATGTTCACTTGTTTTGCTTGGTCACATTATTTACTTCTGGAAAAAATATGAAGCTAAAAACAGAGAGAAGAAGAAATCTAGATTTTCAAGTGAAAAGCCACCAAAAAGGATTGAAGAGACTTGTGTTTTCCATTTTGGCTAACAGGTGCCTTTTTTAAAATCCAAGCCAGATGTGGTGGCACATGCCTGGAACCCCAGGGACTCTAGAGGCTGAGGCAAGAGAATCTCAAGTTGGAGGCCAGCTTCAGGAATTTAGCAAGGTTCTAGGCAATTTAGCAAGATCCTGATTCAAAATAAAAAAATAAAAAGGATGGGGTAACTCAGTAGTAAAGCACCCCTGGGTTCAAATCCCAATACCCACTTCTCCCCCCAAAATAAAATCCATGAGTAGTATTAAATTATTCAGGGTTTGAAACAGAGGATTGTTTTAAAGCATCCCAGGTGAACCTAAAGAACAGCCTACAAGCTGAGTTAGTTGGAAAGATTTGATATCAGGTACAGTACTAGCCTAGCATGGCGCTCTAAAGATGATAAACATCAGTGGATAAATACTTTTTGATTAACACTGTGAACCATGTCCGGGTTGTATTCCCATCACAAGACCAGAATCTCTTCCAGTTACCTCATCACAATGCAATGTTAAACAGTGTCAGCAAAGCACATTTAAAGCCAACTGAGAAGTTTTGGCTACATCAAGTGTCTTCGATGAGATTCTAAAAGACAGGATTCACTAGTTAGCATAAGACCTAATGTAAGCAATTCTTCTTCAAAAGGAGAATTTAGGTTTACTGAAGCAGAAAACTAAAAGCCTTTAATACAAAGCTGTAATTAATGGGTATTATAAATCATAGCAGTACATCTCTGATTTCAGGTTTGTAGGATGCGCTGCATGCACACACAGTCATTCAACGAAAAGTGGCCTCCCGCATATAATTGCCTTTCCTGGAGAAAACCAATTCGATCCCAAAGAGGTTAGAAAGGAATGAAGATAATTACACATACTTAGAATAGAATTGCTTTCTGTTTTCCAAAGCAAATTTTTAAAAGTATGCTTTTATTTTAAGCAAAATAATTATTCTTCAGCTGTCCCTTTTTATATTCAATCTAATAGAAGACTAAGGACACACTTTCACATTTGCCTACTATGTTTAATTAGTTACTTTGAGATTTGAACATTCTGAGATTTCACACTGATTAAATTCCTCCATTCCCTGAACAGAATGACGATTAGGTGGCAAAACTGCCCTAACATAAAAATCAGATCAAGAAGGATTTGAAAGACACCATTCTTACCATATGCAAGCATTGATGGGTACCCTGCTAGAACTCAGCAAAAGATAACTGATTGGAACATGAGGGCAATCTCTCCACATCAGACCTTCTTTGGCAGAAAGGGCCAGCCCTAGGCAGAAGAACTCTGCTCTCCACACAAAGGATCTCTTTAGGGGGCTCTGTCTGCCATCTTAGTCAAATTCACACCTGCTGTTCTGCTCCAAGCATATCCTTAAGGTCTCTCTCCCTCTACTCCCATCAAAGTCATCTAGATGGCAGCTGATTCTTGTTTAAAAAAACTTAAAGTACCTGTTTCCAATTTTAAACTGTTACCTGATCAATAATGACAGTTCTCCAGAAAACAAGCATATCTCATAACAAGCACTCTACAATACATGCTACCAAAAGCGGCTTTATAAAATCTTCTAATTTTTTAAAATTTTAGCTTAAGTTTTCCTTTCTCTCATATCTTGCATGAAATGGGTAAAATTCAACTTTTCATGTATGTAATGAGCCATTATTGTTAAACCAAAAAAAAAAAAAAAAAAAAAACTGTCTTACCAAAGAATATACCTTTTTTTTTATTGTTGGTCGTTCAAAACATTACATAGTTCTTAATATATCATATTTCACAGTTTGATTCAAGTGGGTTATGAACTCCCATTTTTACCCCATATACAGATTGCTGTATCACATCAGTTACACTTCCATTGATTTACATATTGCCATTCTAGTGTCTGATGTATTCTGCTGCCTTTTTTTTTTTTTTTCAAAAGAAAATAAGGTCATCTGATCATCTGATGATTCACCTAATCTGGCTTAACTCTTGACTCTTTGCAAAAGTAAAAGGATGCAAATCATTCAATGTTTATCTCTTCATTTCCAGGAACTGTGAAAGCAGTATAAACAACGACTTGACCTGCCCTACACTGCTGGGATTTCACTTTCACCATGAACTGACCAGCAGTTATCCCTGGTGACTACTGTTAAAACTTAGCAGGACACTAGATGGGTCAATCTCCTTCCTCCTCTTCTGCCACCTTTCTAACCTTACTTTTCTTGCTTTCCCCTACTCTGAACCTCCTACTTTCCTCAACCACTCTTTCAGTACTAGTTTTTCTGCTCTACTTTGAAACCATTCTACCTCCATTCTGTTTTCACCACTTTTTTTTAGAGTCTCCTTCTCCCAACCTCCTCTTCTTTTTCTCCATACCTTCTCCACTAACTGCCTCCCTTTTTTTCACCTTACCCTACTTATCCCCTCCCCTGGACTCTAGTGCTCTTATCTCTGCCTGAGCTACCTCTCTCCACTATTTGTTTAATGCTCTGCCCTGGTCTCCACTCCACAAGCCTAAAGCCAAAGATGCAAGAAATAAAATTCTTAGGGACTAGAAAATGGAAAAACTGGAATCTGAATAGAAAAAAAAATAATAATGTCCCTAATTTCTGTCTATCTGGGTCACATGGGGCCGACTCACCCATTGCTATCATCACTATTTTCCACCAATACTTTTTTCAAAAGTTGAGCAGAGATAAATTAGATCTGATCCTATAGGATTAAGTAGGTAGCTCTATTCATCTTTGTAGTTGTGCCTTACTATATATTGCTGGGATTCATTCTGACTTCCTCTTATTTAATCTTTGAAGTTTACATGAAGAGAGGATAGTTAGCAAAGAGGAGGAACTGAAGTGCCAAGAAGAAGAGAGTGTGGTCTTCGTGGAAATCTAAAACCCAAGCACTATTTAAAACATAAAAATGAAAACACAAGATAACAGACTATCACAGAAGTCACATGTAACTGAAATCTAGTAAGCTTTCAAAATGCAATGTAGCCAAGCAAGATGGCACACACCTATAATCCCAGTAGCACTTGAGGCTGGGGCAGGAGGACCACAAGTTCAAAGCCAGCAGCAACTTAGCGAGGCCCTAAGCAACTTGGTGAGACCCTGTCTGTGTGCAGAAGCAAGAGAGAAAAGGAAAAATAAAGGAATAATTAATCATAATTTAAAATGGGAGATCTCATGAAAACAGAAGACCAATAGAGTAGAGGAAGGGGATCGAGAAAGAAGGAGGAGGGAAGGGCACTGGGAAGTACTGGGAAATAAAATCTATCATGTGCATGTATGAATATGCCACAATAAATCTAACATACACACAATTATAATGCACTAATTAAAATAACAAAAACAATAATAGAACAGATCAACAGAGCAAGAATAGATCAGTACAGTAGAGAAAGCAGATGGGAAAGGGAGAAGGGAAAGCAAAGGGAAGATACTAGGGAATGAAATTGATCAAATTATGTTACACACATATATGAATATGGCATAATAAATCCACTATTGTGTATAATTATAATATACCAATTTTTAAAAGGCAATGCACACTAATCATACCAAATTGGAGTTAATATCTGCTAGCAAAAGGCTACACGTGATTATTTAATAATTATCTTTTCAGTATAAATCTAAATAGCATTTAAAGATTAAAGCAGATTCTGGGATCTGAGGTTTCTCAAAGTCATTCTGAATATAGCAGTTCCTACTCTCTCTCTACACATTATTATACTAAAGCAGCAATGTTCCCAGTTTAAGCTTGGTCAGAGATTGCCTGAAAATTACCCTTTGCATATATATATATATATGCATATATATATATATATATATATATATCTGCCTCTATATTTTATTTAAAGCAACTAGCACACTAAAATCCAACTAATCTGTGATGGAATTTAAATGAAGATCCAGATACAGAACACAGTGTGAAGAAGAAAAGCAGGTCCTGAGGACAAAAGGCCACAAGGACAAAAAGGTTATCCAGAGTGAGGAAATCAGTGTTTTCAAACACTGGGAGGATATGATTGAAGAGATCAGGGGGAAAACTGAAATAGTTCTGATAAAACGCCACAACTGCTCAAATACAAATCTTCCTACTTTATTGTTTTACAAAGCAGAATTTATTGAACACTTGGAAAGGCTCTTTTAACAGGTCAGGGTAATTCAATCTACTGTATTTTTAGCCTCCAAAGTACCAGAAATGGAGAGAAAAGCTATAGATGGGTAATTTTACAAAAGAGCAAAGTTTAGAGAGATGAGAGTGCAGAAAAGAAGTATGTCCAAATGTGGGCAGGGGACATTCATAACCCTGTGCAGCTGGGGTCTTTTTAAAATTTGGAATAGGACACTAGGTTATTAATAAGTTAATACTTCTTTAAAACATAAATTAATACATAAATATAAACTGTATTGTTTTTAAAAAACAGCTATAAGTACATGAAAAAACTATAGAATAGAACAACAGAGCAAGAATATTCCTTCTGTTAATATATATTAAAATATTAAAAGTGTATGCTACTTAACATAAATTCAAATCTACTACATAAGACCCTGACTCTCACTGCTTATTCTGAATCAAGGGCAAAAACTCCTACTATTTTCATACCCTGCATACAAAACAGTTTGGTTCTCCAAAAATCAATAAGTCAAATATTTGACTGATCTGTACACTCTGATTAGAGAATTCACATCATAAGGTCACAGCGTTCTACCAGCTTCTTCAAGTTTTCCATATTAACAGTCAATATCGGGGGTTGGATTTTTCCCTAGGTTTAAATGTCACTATCTGTTCTCATTGTAATGGTGACAAAATCATAAATGTGATTCAGCAGTGTTTTTTCACTGAGGATGGTAAGAATTTGCCTGCTGTGAAAATACCAATAGTTCACCTTGCATGACATTTTCCCATTTGAAAGTATCTGCTTTCACAAACTGAAAGCTAATGTGCCATGAGGCACTATGCTCCTGAGCAAGATAGTTTCAGAGGGAACTCGGGCTCTGGATGGCCCTTCACTTGGGATGAGAATACCAATTACCAGCAAGAAATGTGTGTTGGCATAATAGAAATGGTGATGATCATGAAATCACTGCCTCACACCAGCCAGCATATCCTCAGAGGAAATACTCTCCTCAAGACTATTTATTTCATCTCTGCTTCAGGATTCATGAACAAATACTGCAATAGGCCTGCAGTCAAAAGTCTGAGGTCTTGAAAGACATAAGTCAATGCAAAAGAAAGTAGACAGGGCTGGGGTTGTAGCTCAGCAGTAGAGCACGTGCCTAGCACATGTGAGGCCCTGGGTTTGATCCTCAGTACCACATAAAAATAAATAAAATAAAATATATTGTGTTCAACTACAACTAAAAAATAAATATTAAAAAAAGTAAGTAGATAGCAAAGAGTTAATGATTTAAATAAAAATACCATGTGCCTTAACTTTGGACACACATGAGGAAATGATTCTCCTCAAAAGAAACTCGTCAAAATATTTGTTTGTCACCTGTTCATTTTGCAGTCCTGAGATAATCAAACCCAGGGCTTTACCCATGCTGGGCAAGCTCTGTACCACTGAGGTTTACCACCAGTCCCAAACCCATGATTATACCATACCCTACACATCATTCTCATTAGTAAGTAACCCTATGTATTAGGGTTCTGAGCTATGATACATGCCAACTGATAAAATCAATCATAATATATTTGTTAAAAAATATGTACTTATAGAATATACAGAAGGCTAAAGTATAGCAATAGAAAATACTATTATAATAAATAAGCCAGAGACTATTCTAAAAGTCTTAGGTTCACTCATCTAATCTCACAACAACACTGTTCATATTGTTACTTCCTATTTTGCACTTGGGGGAACTCTTGTTTCTGGGTATAGACTGCATAGTCTGCACCACCAATACAGACCACACTGGAACCTGGGTCCTGTTTCCAGAAATGGTGTAGCTATAGCTCCTGACTGATCCTCAGCATAATGGATTCTCCCTGGTACCTTCTTCTTTGTGTCATAGCTTCTGGTTCAGAAACTGGGACAAATGCATCATTTGCCTATATCCTAACTACAAGAAAATCTGGGAAAGCAAGTATCTGACATTTTCTGCTTATGTAATAGCAAATAGGTTCTACCCTTGTAGGACAAAGGGAAGATTTTCACATACAAGATTAGATTTCTGATGGCCAAAATAAGTGACAAGGCATTCACTACACTTGGATGACAGTAGTGAACACAAGCAATGTTACATTGTGTTACACAGATAGGAGTAAAATTTCCAATTGGAAAGCAGAGTTGCAACTCAGCAAGACCCTGATATAGAGTCCATATCTGGGTTAAAATAACAGGTCAGTGATTAAACTTCCCTGAACCTCAATTTTCTTAGCTGATAAATTAGGATGGCTCCAGTACCTGAAGGGATGGATGAGCCTCAAGAACCTATTTCTGGTATTCTTGTAATTTCGACTTCCCAACCCTCTTGCAGTGGTGGCATTCATTTGCTTAACCTAATATATAGTTAAGGTAGAACCACAACCTCTGCTCTAGCTGAAACTAGAGAGCATGAACGACAGAATAAAAAGCAACACCTTTCCAAACAGTGAACACAGATGTCTAGCCCACTTGATTAATGCTAAAATCTCTACCCCAAGAACATGGGCCCTGAGTTCTGGAAAACATGAGAACATACGATAAGCTCTCTCCTACAGCTTGCCCCTTATTCCTTCCCTCAGGAGTCTCCCTCCCCTGAGTAGCCTAATGCCCCATAAAAGCCAACAACCCTTTGTCCTCAGCAAACTTGGGAAGTCACTGATTTATGAAACTCAATAAAGTTTCTTTTTGTTTGACTCTAACACTGTTTCGAAGTTCCTACTGGCATATGACTGTGAGAAGGACCCAAAAGACACTGGGCCCACACATCCACTATTAAAATTAAATGAAATAACACATTCAATAAATGAAGTACTTTGCACATATTTGATACATGTTAATTACTCGAAAACTACTGACAGTGACAATGATGAAAATAATGATGGTGCAGAATGAAATAAGAGCAGGAGAACAGTGGTTGGCACACAGAAAGTACATATGAAATAGCTGCTGTTACTGTGGTTCTTCTTGTTATTAACATTATTTATTCCAAGACAAAAGGTTCTAGTAACTTTAGTCCAATCATTCGTTCAATAAATATATACTTAGTATCTATTGTGTTTCTGTCACTGAGTTTGGCACTAGAAATATAAAAGATAGCAAAAAAATTGCACATGATCTATATTCTCACAGAGCTCAGTGGGGAAGGAAGTGATTAATCAAATAACCACACAAATAAATGTGATACTATAACTGTGGCAAGTGCTCAAGGGAAAGGTACATAGTACCATGAGCGTGTATACCAAGGACAGATGACCAGGCAGTCCAGGGGAGTGATCCTACTTAAGTGATGCTTGTGGGAAGACCTGGCAAGTGAACACAAAGGTGAGCCAGCCAAGAGCATTCCACAAAGGAAGTGGAACAGCAAAGAACATTCTTGAGCCAGACGCAGTAGCACCCAGCAACTCCAAAGGCTGAAGCAGAAGGATTGCAAGTTCAAAGCCAGCCTCAGCAACCTAGGGAGGCCCTAAGCAACTCAGCAAGACCCTGTTTCTAAATAAAAATATGAAAAAGGGGCTGGGGATGTGGCTCAGTAGTTAAGCACCCCCGGGTTCATTCCCTGGTACCAAAAACAAGCACTACTGGCAAAGAGAATAGCAAGACTAAAAAAGACCCTGTGTCAGGAGTCTGGATTCTGCATTCCAACAACCAAAAAAGTCAGTGTGATTAAACAGGAGAAGGCAGGAACCAGATTATGAAGAGACTCCCAAACCACAGAAGGGACCCTGAGCCAACACCAAGCAATAAGGGAGGCAACAGCTCCACATTTCTCTTCTTTGACCAGCCAACAACACCATCATCACTACTTCCTGGTAAGGAAGAAGGCCTGTGTGGGATTAAGAGGTCATCAATACCTGGTACTCCTATGTGTTTCAGAGCACTGACGAGAGAGTCACTCAATTGAACAGTTCTGAAACCTCTGAAGATGCTTTAAAAGACATTTGGTAGCACTTATGCCCTCCATCACTTAAAATGTGTTTTGAATCATAGAACCAAGGATGGATAGATTTTTAAAAAAGAAGAAGAACCAGAGACATATTTAGCTTAATCTCCCACACTTTCTAGTTGAGGAAATCACTGACAAACCCAGAACTACAACTCAGTTCTACAATTCCAATTCCAGTCTTCTGCCATTCAGAAGAGCCCATCTCTATTTAATCTTCCCAAAATCCAAACCTGCTTTACACATTGAGAAAGATGGTGCACTTCTCACTGTTAAGCACAAGGCTGCTTTGATATAAACAATACTAACATGCAACATAATGAACCAGAAACTAAAGAGGAGCACATAGCAGGGGATGTCAGACTACATTTGTTTAACAGCTGTCAGCTTTTCTCCAAAGCAGTTAAATCTTGATTAACTAAAAACTTAATCCCTTTTTTGTTAAAGACTCCACTTTCAAGAGGAATCACATGATAAGCAAAGATTGACACAGGTTTTTTGTTTAGAGAGAAAGAGAATGAAAACTTCTACTGGATGCTGGGTGACTATCTTACATTAACCCCAACGCAGAAAGAAGTCACAGTCAGGATGGCAGCTCCAGGGTGATGTGGTTGTTCTTTTTTTAAAATGGCAAAGGAAAAGTTTCACTATACAAGACAGAGGTCATCTTCTACTGCAACAGCCTATAGAGGCCAAAGGCTAGGGTCAGGAGCATATCAGAGAGAACAAAACTGGGAAAGTAAACCCCCACAGATTCCCTGGCCAAATCCTACAGCAAGGTTGGGCACACATACAAAAGGATTATTTGTAGTTCTGACATTTGGTAACAAAGGGGCCAGTTAATCTCATTTTTCTTATGCCTGTGACCTTTTGTCAAACAGGATAAAACATAAATGTAAACTTATATCATTAATTCAAAGGTTTCAGGACAATAATTTGGTGAATCCAAAACCATATTGAAATAGCATGAAAAAGCTAACAATTAGTTATTCTAATTGTTTTTCAACATTTTCAATTTTCATAGATAGAATTTCCACTACTTTCATTCATATCTCCCTGTCTTATTTTAATCTTTTACCTCTCATTTTTGGACAAACAGTCACCAACAATCCATGTTTTTCACCTTCCTAAACTTCTTTTGACTTATTTGGACACAGAGAACAGAAATCATCTCTTCACCACCATCAGGAAGACAACTAATGTGCACCAACAGAAATGTGTCAAGCAGCTTTTTACCTAATATCCCATTCAATCCATCTGCCTATCCCTAGGATGCAGAAAAGGAAAATGATGGTCTGGAATGCTTTAAATAATAGAAGAGAGAGTATCTGAATCCACATAGCCTGGTCCCAAAGTTAAAACTCTTAACCAATGCATTAAAGCTGTCTTTCATGTCAGACTGGCATTTTTTAATCTTTAATGTTTTAATTCCCCAGGTACCTTTTCCTATTTTCCAGCTACTATCCTTTGTGATTGATTCTTATTACTACCATTTATCTGCCATTCCAGTACAAGCTAATTCAATCCAGTGACAAGAGAAAAGCAGGCACTGACTGAATCTGAAGTATACAAATTTTTATATACAAACTCTTTTTGGAGTCTCATAAAGAAACAGGAGTTTGCCAGTTGTTTTATTAAATGTACATACTTTCAAAATTAACCATCTTGATTTCTAGTGTATCTCCTACTTTAAAAGCTGACTTATGCCGAATTCACTATCAGATTAAGCTACCCAGCATGCTAAGAGATCTACTATACTGCCCAGATATTCAGAAAAACTGAAAATGCACTTACACATCTGCCAGAAGCTCCTGTTGCCAGAACTTGTCAGAGCGAGAATGATTTAGTACTAATTACAGTGCCCTTGACAGTCCTGAACTACAAGGTTTATCCATCTCAGTAAGAAGGAGCAGGTGAAGTAGCATGTGAGGGCAGATGCAGGAAGCTGCACAATTTTCTCTGACAGCTAAACAACAAGACAATCAGTAACAGTGCTCATCTTTCCACTATGTCAGCAAAGCCACTTACCAACCAAGGTTTTATATAATGTTTTGCTGACTGCCCCTCCCTTTCCCACAAGTTATTTTCAAAAGTGTTATCACTGTATGGGCTTGCTCTTTCCCTCTCCTCTCCTTTCCACATTGCTTAACTAAACCCGGACTTTTCTTCTCTTTCATGGATCATGTCATCCTTAAATACAGACTTTCAGCTGTCTTGAGATGAGGGACTTCCAGTTTCCTTGAATCTAATCCCCCTGCTACAAGATACATCTTTCTTATCTGTGTCATTAATCAATAAAGGAGCTGACGAGAGAGTCACTCAATATTATGAGCCATTCAGTTAAGCTGGAACATTGCTCAAGTAAAATTCAGAATAAGAAGTCGTCAGGCTTCATAAAATTGATCTTATCCCAATAAAACTTGGTTTAAGGAGTCCTTCTTCATTTTTCATTGTGAAAATCCAAAAGCAAGGAAAACACACCTGAGAAGCAGTCTTATAAAATTAATAATATTACTTTTACAATAAATCAAACCCATAGAGAGATTTTAGAAGTTACAGATGGAAGTTAATTATAAAGTTCAACTGAACATTTTTGTTTAAAAAACAAAATTAAAATCCAGACCAACGGTCATAAGCCTGCCCTATCAAAATACTTAAATTAGTAAACTCTTAAAATTTAAGACACTCTTTAGAATGACAGAAGTATAAAATCCAGTAGATATCATTTTTAACCTGCTAAAGAAGACAGAACTTAACGAGCATTACAGAATAATATCCTCTTAATGGTGTTCAGAAGTATTGCCATCTGTGAAATTGCAGAAACTATTCAATTCTCAAAGGAGCAGCTTACTGAGACTCAGGTACAGTCTTAAATCCCTAGAAAAGCTCTGCAAAAGCTTGTCAACAACTATCACTAAATTAAGCACTCCCAACAAATTAAACATGTTTCTGACACTTCTGTTGGTAACAACTCACCAGCAGCAGAAAATATTTGCTAGCCCTGTCCTCACTCATTCTGAGCTCTAACAAGTCACCTGTAGCTTGAATTATGAACAACAACATATTCTACTTTTCTTCCAGGTGTGTGTGTGTGTGTAGACCACAACAAAAGCCATTCTTATTGGTTGATATGTCCTTCCCACTACCAGAAAGCACCAAATGTACTGAAAAGCACAGAGAACAAGGTTACCACAACCATCAATACTATACAACTACATCTCTGAGCCTGTGTGTCCCTCACACACTTCTGCAGCAGGCAATTCCCTTCCCCTTGTAGGATGAGCAATTTTATATATCAGCTTAGTAAAGCTATGGTGCCTGGTTATTGGGTTAAACACTAACAAATCTAAATGTTGCTGTGTAGGTATTTGGTAGATCTGATTGGTACTCGTAGTTAAGTTGACTTTATGGAAATCACCCTCAACAATGTGAGCCTCATCCAATCAGTTGAAGGCCTTATGAACAAAAGCAAGTTTCTTCAAGAAAGAATTTTGCTTTAAGATTGTAATATACAGATTGCTGTGTCACATCAGTTACATTTCCATTGATTTACAAATTGCCTTTCTAGTGACTATGTAATGTTTTGAACAACCAACAATAAAATAATAAAAAAATAAATAAATAAAATCACAAAGAAAAAAAAAAAAAGATTGTAATATAGAAATCCTGCCTGCATTTCCACCAAGCACATCTTCCCAACAAATCCTAGACTCAAGATGGCGACTTCAACACTTATTTGAGTTTCCAGATGGTCTTACAGATTCCTTATGTGACAGTACCCCTAATTATACAAGCCAATGCCTTAAGCTGACTCTCCACTCCCCACCCCAATATATATCTCCTATTGGTTCTGTTTCTTTACAAAACATTGACTGACACAGTCCATTTTAGGTAGCAGGCTCAGGAAATATTAGAAAAATAACTGGGGAAGAAAAATCAAAAAAGAAGAAACATCAACAATAAAAAAATTATTCTGATAAGGAAAATATAGAGCACTTTATAGTTTTTCAAATTTGGTTGCACTTTTTCATCCTTATAAACCCTTTTGCATTTTACTAAAAACAATATTTTAAGCAGGGACAAATGAAACATAAATTACAGATATGACAAGCTTTTTTTGTAGTCATGTCATTTAATTGAAAGGATATATTGATATCACTAAAAAATTCTTTAAAATATTCAGATTTCACTGAGTATTAGTTATCTATTGCCATGTAATAAATTACTTTATAAAATCTATGATCTCACACAATTTCTGTGGAATTAGATATGGCTTTGCTAGGTGGTTCTGGCTCAGGATCTCTCATTATGTTGCATGTAGATGTGCTGAAATCATCTGAAGATCTAAGTCGAAAAGAGGGATACAAAGATCTGTACCCAAGTTTCTCATTCACCTTGGCTAGTATCCTCCATTCTTCCAAACTAGTGACAGGTAGCCTCAGTTCTTTCTCACATGTTTCCACAACATGCTTGAGCATCCTTATAACATGGCAGCCAGTTCTCCAGTGAACAATCCAAGAGTAGAACAAGAAAGTAACACAATTCCTACTATGACCTGGTGGTAAAAGTCACAAGCCACACTTCAGTTCATTAAATTCAAATTAATAGGCATAATTATTAGTTCTATCTTTTGAAGGAAACCATATCAAATTTTCAGACATACTGCAGGGCTATCACAAGTATAAAATCACACTCTGATTTGATCCCTTGACGCAAGGCTGTGCTTTGATTGGTCATTCTTTCTCTTAGATTTATCCTTATTTTAGGGACTGATTAAAAACTTTGTTTCTTTTTTGAAACTGGAGATTGAACCCAGGGCTTCACATAGATGCTCTGCCACTGAACAATATACCTCTAGCCCTCTATATATTTTTTCATTCCTACCTGTGAACTAGACAGATAACTTCCTTTTCTTAACAACAACCAACATGTGCACTATTGTTTTCTTTTTTCTTTTTTCCCCTACAAGTACAAGTTCACTAGGTATATTATCTCACCACAAGAATCTCATCTTCTTGAGCTAGGGCAAATCATAGGTCACTGATCAGTTATTAGATTAAATGTTCTTGGCTCCAGAGCTGTAAGATCAACCTCCATAGATGAGATTGTTGGTGATAATGAGGCTCTTAAGTCCAACTATTCCATAGCAACTATTCTAGGCTTTCCTAGAGGGATTAAAAGTTTGGTAGTTATGTTGTAGTGGGGCCTATTTAGCTCAGTTAAAAACCTAGTTGACCTGTGTATAGGAATCTATCATTTGTGGAAAAGATCAGGTAAAACAGCATCTTAGATTCTCTTTGAAAGGAAATCCTTAATTTTGTGTTTAAAGGTTTACCTAAGAAGACCATATTATATAATTCCTAATTTCACAATTAATTCCTGCCTATGAGAATTTGTGTAAGTAAGAGTCTACCTGAAGACTCTAAAAGGGAGAGCTAGATGTAAAGTAAAGGGAACTATTTGCACGTGTTGCGTGTCACACTAAACAACATCCAATTCAATCTTCACATAAAAACTGTGAGATGGACATTATTATCTTCAGTTTTAAAGACAAAGAAACCCAGCCTTGGAAAAATTTAACTCATTCCAAATCACAAAACTAGCAGAGTTAACACTCAAGTCCAGGTTATCTTACTCCACAGCCCACTGCATCAAGTTGGGGTTGCTGTTAATAAAAACTCGAAAATCTCAGTGCCTTAACAAAAAATATTTATTTATTTTTTTTATTCACATTAAATAAAAGTTAAGGACTGAGTAAAGTTCTGCTTAATGAGACAAGTCTACATGTCTTTTCATTCTGGGATTCAAGCTGATGGAACAATTCCTGTCTGGGATGTGTTGTTCTCTTGGCAATGGGTAAAAATTCAAGAATTCAAACCAAAGCATACAAACTAGATTTAAAGCTCTACTAAAAGTTGAAACACATCATATCTACCCATGTGCTATTAGCAGTACAAGTCACATGACCATGCCTCTCCTTGGGGGGAAAAGGATCTGCCTACTAGAAGTTACAGAAGTCACATGGCTAAGAGTGTGGATATATAATTGCTCCTAGAAGAATTTTAAATTGTCTCCTATGAAGAATAGTATGTGTTCTATGTAGGGGAAAAAGTGAAGTAGTCATTAGTGCTATCCACCAAATAATATGGTTCTCTTCCAGGACACACAGAAGGATTTTATTTCCTTATCGCATTAATGTCATCTGTGGACAGTTAACTTGGGTTGGTTTATGAAATATGAATCAAAGTGATATGTCATTTATGGGTAAAACTGTATAAGCCAGCATATGGCTGGACACCCCCCTTTTTAATGGCAATGCTTCAAGTCATGATAGCAGTCAAGCTTCTAGAATGCAGACAGTATGAAACAGAGCCCCCTAAACTATAATGAACATGTAGCATGAATGAGACACAGATGTGAGTAATTTCTGTTACTATAAAATAAATTGGGTTTTTGTTTTGTTTTTGCAGTCCTGGGGCTGGAGTCCAGGGGTACACTCTAACACTGAGTTACATCCCTTTTAAAAATTATTATTATTATTATTATTATTATTATTATTATTATTATTATTATTATTATATTTTTATTTGGGGTCTCACTAAATTGACTAGGCTGGCCTTGAACTTGCAATTCTCCTGCAGCCTCCCAGCGGGCTAGAATTGCTGGTATGCACCACCACACCTGGCTAAATCAGCTTCTTTCTTTTAACTGATACACAAATTGATCAGATTCATTCCCCCAGGAATATGAACTCAGTAATCAGCAAGATGATAAATGCCAAAATTGGATCTAAAACTCTTTAAGAAAAATCATGAGTCGGGAAAAAAAAGAGCAAGATAAAGAAAAAAATAAAGAAGGCTATATGTAGTTAAAAATAAAAAGGAGACATAAAGAAAGAAACAAAAAACAAGACACATCAGGAAAGACCATGAATACATGGTGAGTTTCCAAATCTAGAGCTGCCTCCTTCATAGCTATAGTTTTGTGGCCAAGTTCAGGCTGAATGAATGAATCTTTACAATTCCTTCAGTAAAAAAAAAAAAAGTGGGACAAAATGAGACCTGCTAAATGTTCTGTGTCAATTATTTAGAAAGATTCTATGGAATTTTTATTGAGTAAAGATTCCCTCTCTAATATAAGCATTAAAATTTTACTACATCAAATAGTTAAGATAACATTCACTTATCATAAGAAATATTAAGAGTGTGTGTGTGTGTGTGTGTGTGTGTGTGTGTGTGTATAAATTCACTAAATATCTCCTACTATCATCTAGGCCAATTTCAGGAAAATGAGAAGCAGAATAAGAATGTGAAACAACTTTCCCAGAACTAAGACACTAAAACACAAGAAAGAGAGATTCTTACCATCCTAAAATAGTTTTTCTATTTGGAAAGTTAAGAGAAGCTGCTTCTTTTACAATACTTTCTGATCCTGTGCCACCTTCCAAGGAAAGTTTTTGCACTTGAAAGTGTCGACTACAATACTAAGCTCAGAACTCGAATTTAATAAATATTTGGTTGACTGATTGATCATATAAATCACTAGGTTTATCATCATTTGCTTTATAAATCACTCCTTACATGTGCTCATCCTTTAGATGACAGACAAAAGAGCTAACATTAATGATTAGATTGGTTGACTATTAGGTCAGATGCTGTAATACTAGAGCTAAGATCTGAAGAGAAATTAATACGTTAAATTAGACATATGCTGGGGAAAACTAATAGCACAAGAGCATATTGAACTTAATATCTGTTTAAACACATGCCAAGACTTTTTAATCAAAATACAAAGCACTTATGGCAAAGCTACTTCACGGCTGGCACAAGGCTAAAACTCTTCATAAGGAAGAATCAAAGAGCACTCAAGAATCTTTTCTAAACTATATACAATAGTAAAACACTGAATTCTTCAGTAAATTCAAACAGGAAATTGAGTGAATAGCAACTACAACATCAGTTTCCAATAGATTTGTAAGTAGACAGAGAACTAATATCTGAGAAATTACAGTGGTCATTTCAATACTACTTTTACAGATCAATTAATTTTATGTAACCAGCTTTTTAAATGTTATGTTATAAAATCCGCATATTTCACTAATACTTAATCTTGTGTTTTTTATTTGTTTTTTGATTTATTTGTTTATTTTTAATCTTTTGTTTTTTATTTGTTTGTTTTTTGGTTTTGGTACTGGGGATTGAACTCAGGGGCACTCAACCACTGAGTCACATCCCCAGCCCTATTTTGTATTTTATTTAGAGACAGGGTCTCACTGAGTTGCTAAGCGCCTTGCCATGGCTTTGAACTCTCGATCCTCCTATCTCAGTATCCCTAGCCACTGGGATTACAGGCGTGCACCACCGTGCCTGGCTCTTAATCTTGTTTTGTAGTTAATTCATCTTGGATGATGGACAGATAGAAAAGTAACAAAATTTACACTTAATTGATTTTTAAAAGATTGGATGAATTTTCACCTTTAAGTGACAGGCTCTCTAGAAATGACAAGTAATGTGACAGGTAAAAGTAAATGAAACAAAACTGAATTACCCTTGTCATTAATCTTGTTCTTTCTGTAGTAAATCTAGGTTGGGAGTGACGCATTCTGAATTTTACTATTCAAGCACTAAATGAATCTGTCTCCTCCACAATGGTAGTTCCACCACAGCAGTGATACATATCCTCATTTTAATTAACCTAATGGTCTATTCACCGATCATACTTGGAGGTTTATTTCATTACCCTAAATTAACATTTTCTTTCCATTAAAGTTACAGATAATAAAAAAGACATTGCTTTCATGTGTAGTTTACAACACATTTAATCTATAGTACTCCTTTGTTTAGTGATTACAAGCACTTAAATGCTCTTTGAAAAGCACTTAGAACTTCTAGCAGCCCAATGATTTATTTACTCATACACAGGGAAGGGCCATTAATAAGGAGAATAAAAATGCAATATTTCAAGAATAAAAATATCTATTCATTAGCTCAATGAAAGCAATTCTAAGAAAGGTGTTGATTGATCTCATTTTAAAAGGTATGATGGTTCTCCTCAGAGTAAATGGTTTGTATTTAAATAAAATAATTGAATAATCCTAAATGACACATTTTGTTATTTTATTCTCCTTGCAATGAGAAGATTTAATTTCTTAAGTTTAGAGACAGACATAAGAAAAACAATAAAGTAATTTTAGTTGTTCAAGAGAACTGTTTAAAGATATTTCTTAACAAATGTTTGCTAATTTAATGAGAAATTATTTGATAATAATTCTTTGATACAAATTCAACACCTTAGGGCTAAATAGTCATTTCTAGGTTAGGAATTTATATGGATATCAGCCCATTATTTTTTCCAAATTAATCCCTATTGATCAAAGTGAAAACATAAAGCTCAATTTAATTTAAAGATGATTTTTTGGGGCTGGGGATGTGGCTCAAGCGGTGGCGCACTCGCCTGGCATGCGTGCGGCCCGGGTTCGATCCTCAGCACCACATACCAACAAAGATGTTGTGTCCGCCAAGAACTAAAAAATAAATATTAAAAATTCTCTCTCTCTCTCACTCTCTCTCCTCTCTCACTCTCTCTTTAAAAAAAAAAGATGATTTTTAAAATCTTTTTTAATAATTCCAAGTTAACAACCTATCTTCAAGTGTTGTCAGACCAGCATTCTTTTGAACTCCCTCCCCTGCCCATTTTATCCCACCCTCAAAACTGTTCTTGTTTAAGCTACTGCAAGGCAAGTTTTCTATACCTGCAACAAAAAAGTGTGTCATTTATCATCCTGCGGCAGAAAAAGAATAAGACCAAAGGTTTGAAAACAAAAAGGACTCCATCCTCAAGGGTCAGGATGATGCTGAAGTTTTACAAGTTTTTCAGACAAAATGCTGTTACGGCTGCGGATTCCTCTTAAGCAAGCCCTGGTTCTAAGGGAATGAATGCCAAGAAATGACTTTTTGTACCTGTGCACAATAAGCTGTTGAAGAAGCTCTAACTAAAGAGCTGAAAGACCATGACTGACCCTCACTCCACCATTTTGAAATATATGCTTGACCAGTGGTGACAGGGGATACACACATCGTGGTGTTTCAGGCTGCTGGGAGAACCCTGTTCCTTCTCTCTAGTGGATAATATCTGCAGTGGGCTGCAGGAAATACAACCTCTTGATAAATAATCACATCTGTATGTCCCTCTGTAAAAACAGGAAAAACTCTAGGCATCAGTAGGCACCTGGGGATTCTCAGGCTACTATATGGAAAGGAAACTCAAAAATAAAATGTTTTAAATTCTCAGAAAATATGATAGGGCTGAAAGAAGTCTATGTGCATGATTAAAGAATTATAACCTTCCCTTCCTTATCTTTTGATCGTGCCTATCTTTTTGTCACCAGCAAGGAGGAGTTCTATGCAGGATTAGAAGCAACAGGCTCAGTGGTAGCAGGCTTTAGAGGTGGCAAGCAGCAAAGACAGCAAGTGACTGGGAAATCTGCATCCAGTAAATTATTTTTGACTGAACAAATAGGAAAACATATTGAGGATAATGGGTGGTATCCCCCCAACACACATGCACACCCTGCCAGAGAAGGTATTTACAAACAACTCCAAGATGCTGGAATAGAACTGAAGGTATCAGCATAAACTCATAATTCTACTACACCTGTGTGCATATATTCTCATTTTCTTTCTCTCTCTCTCTCTCTCTCTCTCTCTCTCTCTCTCTCTCTCCCCCTCCCTCCCTCCCTCTCTCTCCACACACACACAATATATTTCCTAACTCTGTTCCTGAACCTCAGATTTGTCAAAATGAAGGTATATTCTAGAATCCTCCTAAATCACTTCTACCTCTCACAAACCATTATGACATTAGATTGTTGGCAAACAGAAAGATATCTGCTTTTCTTCAATCTGCCCACTGCTATCCCTCCCCACCCAAAAAAGAATACAACTTTAGAAAGACATATATGTAACAATTAGATATTAGATATTTGATGAGAAAGCAGCATATCAATTATATCTGTCCCACATCACAAAGTAGCATATTATAAATGTTCACTCTCCAGATGTTAGTACTTGAAAAAACTGTCACCTTAACAAATAATTTTGCTTAATGCTAGAAAGACAACATAAACATTGCTTTCAAAAGGGGGTGCAGGGAACTATTATTAATAAAAATATACTATCCTAGGTGATTTCACTTTCATTTCACAAAAAAAGAGATGAAATTTTAAATATTTAAAAACCAGAATATATACATGTGGAGAGGAGCCAAGCAAAAGCAATTAGAATTGTGAAATATTAATTTTAGCTTTTGCTTCTTTTACCCTTGACAAATACATCAATCAAAATGTTAACCTTTCTGCTAAAACTAATATACAAAATGCCCTTGTAATATGAGTGTTTATCTACAAACTCTTTTGCAGCTTTTTTACAATTTTGCTACTCCCACAAGAAACAGAAACAAATTTAGAAGTAGACACCAGAAGACTCTAATTCCTACTTTACTCAACCCTTTACTTTACTCTTAGAAAATATATATTTAAGTAGCTGCTTACTGTCCATCTAGACAGAATTATGTACAGCCACCACCCCAAACATTATCAATAAATATACCCTGATAGGTTGTCTGAGTCACACCAAAATTCTAAATATATGAATAATACAATCAAAATCCTATTTAAATTAACTTTAGATAACACTTCCAAGTCAAGTCATTACACCAATGACAAAACCAAAATGATACCACCAGATTAAATGCTGCAGCAACAACAGACTTGGTACTACATATACTGTTTCCTTCTTGGGGGAAAAAAATGTTTCCCAAACACGATTCTCTGCCCCTGTAGGCCCTTAAACCATGCTATTTTGCATGGTTATTTATCTTTTTAGCATCTTCATCACAGATCACTTGCTCTTGTCAATTCCTACAGTACTTATTCCCATTAATCTTTCCCTGTGTTGTGAGTTCTTAAAAACACAAAAATAAAATTCAGTCTCTTCAGCTAGGTCTTGAGCCCTTCAACAATAGGAAGTGTATTATCTTTTTTGTAGTTTAAGTACCTCGCACAGAGTTAGCAAAATACTAGGCTCACAGTAAATATTAAAAAAGGATTACAGTTTTCTAAGTGCTATTCTTCACAATCATGCATGCATTAAAGAGGCCACAGTGATTCAGAAGTAAGAAACATGAATTTTAGTTCCATTCTTCCTGGAATTAGTCTAATAAGTCACTTCTCTAGAACTCAGGTTCTCCATACATAGAAAGAAATGACTTCTAACGTCCTTCCAGTTCTAAAAAGTCTACAATTCTATATCACAGAGTAAGTAGCTTATTTAGCACTATTAGTGAAACTACATGGCCATTTTCCCATACTTTTATATTCATAAGTTGTTATGTCTCACAAATGAATCAAAACACAAAATAACTAACTAACTGTATCATGGTTCTACCAAGAGTCCACTGCACTTGGTTGTGAGATAAACATAGGCCATGTGACCTGAATTCAACAAAGGTAAGCTTTTACATTGGTTTTTGGAGAAGCACCTACATTATAGACCAGGAGAAAAAGGAAAGTTGTTTGTACAGAAATAATACAAAATATGCATGATTTTTTTTATATATAAAACAGTGCCAAAATAAAAGTCACTAGTCTAATCTATCCTCAAACCTAATCTTTTCCTTTTATTTTCTTGTTTGTAAAAGCATCATGTCCTTTTTCTTTTTAATTTTCTTGTTTATATCAGGAAAAAAAAATATCTGAAACTTGAAAATATGGAAACTAGCTAGGCATGTCATTCTAGTATTATATGGGGAAGCAAAGGGCCCTCACTACAAGCACAACTACCCATGCAACTCACTATTTATTAATTGAAGTCCCATAATTTGTGAAGCCATTTGCTAACTTAGAGATTATTAGCTAATTGAGGTGTATATAATTTCTGCCTGATGGAACAGACAACCATAAAAAGCAACAGTTCTGTTAGGCATTGACCAATCTTGTTAACCCAGAATACATTTCTTTGTTACAATGCATATGTATGCCTAAATTCTGAAATGTTCATTGAATCAGTTATAACATCTTACTGATCTTTTTTTTTTAAGAGAGAGAGAGAGAGATTTTTTTAATATTTATTTTTTAGTTTTCAGTGGACACAACATCTTTATTTTATTTTACGTGGTGCTGAGGATCGAACCCAGCTTGATCGAACCCACTTGCCAGGCAAGTGCGCTACCACTTGAGCCTCATCCCCAGCCCCTTACTGATCTCTTGATTACTTAAATAAGTAAATAAAATCTTTGACACATGATTTTACCTTTCTGAAAATTACCAATTAACACTTATACAAGCAAAAACCAAGCCTATACAGAATAATGGTCTATTTATGCAACCAGTTCGTAAAGTGTTTAGTTCAAATAAAACTATTTGCATATCTCATGTGCTATTGCCTTGCTTAGAATATTTTCAGTGTGAAAAACAAAATAAGAAACTTTAATGTACTGGTTCATTTCTTCCCACTGAGTTTATTACAAATGCTAGGGGGGAAAAGTGTTGACCATTAAGTCTGGAGAGTGAACAACTCATAGACGAGAGAGCTGCACAGCTCTGGTAGCTGGCTGGGGATTCTCTTTAAATTATGTTTGAGAATGAAAGATGCAGAGAGATATGGAAAAAAACATACAAATATAGGAATTGATGGGCACAGGACCTAGTGAGCACAATATTACTGACTCTTAATAAATGGCAATGCACTCAGCTTCAGCAAACAATAATAGTAACCTGTAATTCTGGTAGCTTTCACACAGATGCTAGGCCAGAGATGCAGATATTTCTTGATGCTGATTTGAGGGGTCCTGATGCTATTTATGTCAAATCAACAGGATATCTTTTCTGAAATATTTATTTTGCACAGGGGCATTATTTAAATTTTGCTTTAAATGACAAATAGAAAGGTCTTACTATAAGATTTTTCTGCAAGAATTTCTATAGGGAAAAGATTTAGACAGTGAGCTTCACAGAAAATGAACAAACAAGGCTACTGGGAAGCAATTTAATTTGGTCAACAAATACAGTTAAGGTAAAACCTTGTTAGTTTGATGGAATCAGTCAAAGTGCTGCCAGTCAAAAGTCAAAGGTATATCCTCAATATCAGGAGAGTTCATGAAGACTGGTTTAGTCAGAACTAGATATCCTAAAACCCAGACAAAACTCTTGAGTCAAGGGCACAGAGCAACGTATTCATGTGTATGCTTCAAAGGAAATCAGCAGTCTACAAGCAAGTACAATCACTTTTTCAAGAGGAGAAAGTAAGAGCCTAAACCAAGAACCTATTTCTAATTCCTTTTCTTACATTTTTTTTTTAGATCCTGTTTATAGGATCCTTGTTTGTGAGTGTAGATTTAGAAGGTTCTCCTAAAGATTAAATATAATTTGAGCTAGGAAGAACATAATGAAGTTACTTACAATGCAATTGTGATTATTTCTACAAGATGGGAATTTTCTTATTGGAACTTTTCAGTATTTTCTAAAATTTCCAAAAGGAAAATATATAAATCTAGTCATCAGAAACAAGTACATATATAATTTATAATGTTTTATATATTTCATATTTAATTTATATTGTAAATTAAAATTTATATATTTTAAAATAAGTAGTAACTACTCCAAAGTCTTCCATTTTTAAAACAATTTAGGAAATCAGTCTGAATTTTGAATTATCTAACTATTAGCTTTAAAAAAATAATAATAAAGCTTTAACAAATTCTGAATGCCAGTTCCAAAATTTAATGCATAAAAACCCAAATTTTGGCATTTGCTCTAAGCATATTTTACATAATCCAAAATAAAACATAAAGTGACAGAATTTACATACATTTTCAAAAGAAAAAAAAAGAGTACCTATATTCAACATTCATGGCAACCTAACTCTCAACCTACGACAAACGTAGTAAATCAATTTGGACTACTGGCCAAGATGGACAGAATTTTGACAAATAACAAGGTTTGCCTAATTAAAACTCAATTAATGAGATGAACATCATTATCCTAAGAATATGTATGAAGACACGAATGGTGTGAATATACTTTGTATACAAACAGAGACATGAAAAATTGTGCTCTATATGTGTAATATGAATTGTAATGCATTCTACTGTCATATATAACAAGGTAGAATAAAAATAAATTAATTAATTTTTTTAAAACCTCAATTAAATAAAAAAGAAAAAATGTTATTTTTCCATACAATATTGCCAATTCCATAAAAAGACAAAAATATGAAGCCTTTAATCACAAATCCAAGGCCAAAGTGGCCAGAGAGCCCTCTTTTTTTTTTTTTAAATAATTAAGAGTCTGACCTAAACAACATAATAAAGTCAAATTATGACTTGTGAACTCCCCCAAAAATCTAATAGTGACTAAATGATTTCTGTCCTGAAATACAGTGTTTCCTTAAAAAGCTCAAAAGTGAACTGCATAGCTCATGAATTTAAAAAATAAAACAAGAAAGCCAGGGACCACCCTCTCTCAGAGATAGTATTAGTATCATTTTTGCCCACATAAATGAACTCTGTCTTTTAAACAAACTCCATAAAACCCTCCAAGTTTTAGAAGCTGATCATTTTTAACTACATAGCTAAATGTATTCCCTTTCCTTTAGTACCTGAAGTAATATACCTTCTATATACCAATATCCAGATTTAGGATGATTTCTAAAATATCTTAATTTTAAAATACACTCACATTCATTGCTCTGCTAATTTCAGAGACTGTCTCCACTTTATTGTAGTTGTAAGAGCCAGTAAAATACTTCCTATGTTATTTTTAGCAACAGTTTTCTTTCTCTTCCCTCTTCATTCAGTCTCTAAGATGGAGTATTTGAACCCAGCCCCAAACAATAACCCTTCCTTGAAGTCATTTTTTGTTTTAAAAACAGTTTGTAAAGCTAAGCATTTCTGCAAGAAAAACTCATCACTGATATAGTATTAAAAAGTGAATCTTGTATTCTTCAGGGTTTTGAAAAGAACCAGAGAGTGAATCATATATTTGAGAAAAATAATGGAATTTGACTGATTGTTTTAAACCAAAAATATTTCAATATTGAAATATTTTAAAATTTAAAACTGACTTTTTAGCCAATTTTTTAAATGCTGTTATGAAAAATTAAAATCCCTTTTTTAATGACCAATAATACCATTTAAGCGAGAAGACGAATCAAGGGAAGAATGTACTTAAAAAAATCTTTCCCAATATTCAATCCCCAGCACTAAAAACAAAACAAAAAAAAAAAAAAAAAAAAAAAAAAAAAACCTCCTAAGGATATTTGTTAGTTGCTAATGTATAAAATCATTTTTGCTCATCTACTTTATTTCATAAAATTCTATATTGAAAATAAAATTTGGGCCTTATCCCTCCCCCTCCACCACCAAAATTCGCATGTCTGTCACTTTACCACTTGTACATCTGTCATTATATCTCTGTGCATCTGTTATTGTACCTCTGAGCTAGGCAAAAGGTTTCTAGGAGAAAAAGCTTGAGCAAGAACACATAGAGTCAACCAGGTAAAAAAAGAATTTTTAAAACAACCAAGAATAAGTGAATAAAGGTAGGGGGAAATAATGATAGCATCCCCAAGCCTTATCTCTAAGCAAAAAAAAAAAAAAAAAAGTCAACCTTTATAAGGTGGTGTATAGTTATTTTTTATTATCAGTACAACAATGAGAAATACAGAATTTTATAGTAATTCAAAGTCAATTCACAAAATAATGTGTTTTTATTAACTACACTTACCCATGAATCTCAAAGGACTTGTGAGATCAGATCAAATTAAATTAAATTATTTAGGGGGAAATACAAATTTTTATTCTTTCATTCAAGTTCTTGGTCAATGGCAAAATATATCTACTTATAACAACTACAGAAAGAATTAAACTTTTGCATGAAGTGTACCAACCAGAAATATATTTCATTACAGGTTCTTACACATGAACATTCAAGCTTAATGCACAACTCCAAGGCCCCAACGGCTATGTAAGCAGCATCTAATCTAAGTCAAGTCAGCCTGTATTTCACTCATGAACATTCCCCAGTGGTCAGTACTGCCAATGGGAGACCAACTCATTATTGCTTTTAAGGTTTTTGACTCTAAAAATAGTTGAAAACCATATTTTCTGAAGATAAATGATCAAACATTTAAATAGGAATTTTTCTCTCTAATGATTAATGATATCTGCAGTTCACAAAGGGTGACAATTGACAAATCACATTATGTTGTGCAAGACGCTTAGGCACCTTATAAGGATTTATAAGATATGGTGTGGATTGTTCACACCCTTACTCATTCAAGTCCTCTTCAACCAAAATAAAGCTGTCCCCGTGGTTTTTAAAAATCACAACCCAGTCAATACCACTGTTGGCAAACTCAGCAAAAGCCCTGAGATCTAATATTAGCCTCTTTATTCTAACACAATGAGAGAGTGAATCCAAAGAAGAGATAAACAGAAAGAAAAGATGAAGACAGAGACAGATGAAGATGAAGATGAAGATGAAGATGAAGATGAAGACAGAGAAGGAGATAGGAGAATATGTATTTAAAACACACAAGCTAAATTTAGGACTAATTTCATTAATGAAAAGAAAATAGAATAATTTTGTTAGCATCTGAATGAAATTTGCCAAATGCTGACAAGGAGAATCAACCAGCAGCTTCAAAGGATTCTAAATTTAAAATGAACAGTCACTGTACACAAAAGTATAACCCATTGATACTCTAAACGAATAAATGCCCTTTAAAATGCTCAAACTACTTCTGCACAAATCAGAATGGAGCTCTTTCCTCCACCTTCAGTAGTTACTGAATAAAATCTGTTTGCACCACTTTAACTAATGTCTGGCAGTGCTTATCTTTAGCAGTAGATGCCCTTAATGTGGCAATAAATAAAAAGGTATGTTTGAAATGAAGATAGGAGGCAAAGTTCAGCCATCTAAATTATACCAGCTCATCAAGTGCTAGAAGGAAGGGAGCTGAGGCTCAATAAACTTCTTCGGTCCCTGTATTAGTTTCCAAGATAGATAAAAATGGGCACATTCAGGGTGGTATGGTCGTAGATAGTTCTTGTATTAGGATTCTTAGGAGCAAAAGCCCCCATATCAATCATACTTTTACAGTGTTTCTTTTTTTATTAGTTTTTAGTTGTAGATAGATTCAATATCTTTATTTATTTATTTTTAAGTGGTGCTGAGGATTGAACCGAGTACCTCACACATGTGAGGCAAGCGCTCTACCACTGAGCTATAGCCCCAGCCCTATAGTATTTCTTCACTAGTTGATTTCTTCTTAGTTTTAAAAGTTCTTTTGGATTTTCCAGACTGCTTTTATTATTGTTTGTTTGTTGGTGATGAGAATCAAACCCAGGGTCTAGTACATGCTAAGTACATTCTACCACTGAGCAGCACCACCAGCCCCTGTCATTTATTTTTAATAGGTTGAGTTCAGTGTAAGTAAGGTTTAGGATGGGAGTTAAAAGAGGCAGAATAATCCAAGCAAGAGATGAGAATCCCTGGGAGAGGACAGCAAAGAAAGATGGAGGGACAGTCATACAGCTTAGACATCCTATCTCTCCTGAATGGTCTCACTCCATAGTAAATATTAAATATTGACAAATTCTGTGATGCTGACAGAAATCAATTTACTATCAAGAGTTTCCATCTCCTCCACAATCGGGCCACTTACCAAAGATTACTGAAAAAATCAGAGAATTCAATGGTTTGCATTCCAAATCATTAATTATTTCCCATACCTGGTTCTTAGATTTCAGTGTGCCCACGATCACTTAGGCTCCATCCCCAGAAATTTTTGATTCAGAACAGTCAGAACACAGACTCAGGTGTCTGATATATTAAATACACCACACTTTCAGAAATCAACACTGGTGGAGAAAGACAGGAGGTAGGCAATGGAAAGAAAAAAATTAAGGAATCAAAGAAACACATGCTTCAATTAATTGTTCCTCACTAATTAAAACTAATTATATTATATGGGTAATCACCATATTACTTCACGAATGTAGCTTCTTGATTGGTTTTCAATTCTGATATCTCATATGAGCAGCACTACTTATAGGTTATTGCTATTACATAAAAACCTAGAGTTGCAGGGCAAATTCTTGTGATATTTTCTTTTACTTTCATCCAAGTACATCGCTTTCAATAACAGAGACTGCCGTCTTGTGACTTGAGGAGCTTCAATAAAGTATGAAAAAAGCAAACCATACTGACAGTAACATATATCAAGCATTTACAGTAAGCAAGGCACCAGACTGAGTGCTTTACATGTATTAACAACTCTATGAAGCAAGTCTTATACATTTTACAGATAAGAAAACCAGGACACAGAGAAGTTAACTTATTTGCCCACATCAATTAGTAAGTAGAGAAAGCAGATTCAAACCCATCTCTCTAGACACGCCACATAATAGACCCTCGTAAGCTTCAAGTAGGCCAATTTGCTATAGACTGTGAAGCAAATGAAATGAAATATGAAAAGAGGGGAAGTGGTAGAGCACTTCCCCAACATGTGCAAGGCCCTGGGTCAATCCCCAGCACCACAAAAAGAGAGAGAAAGGAAAAAGAGAAGACATGGTCCTAAACACCTGCGTAGAGTGTCTAGTCTATTCTTGTCTTGTCTATGAGGTTTTCTATAGACACACATTGGCCACCTTTATACAACCATCAAAATTTCTGACAGCTTTTATTTAACCACTAAAACTTCTGGCAGATGGTTCAAGAATGCATGTAATTTTAAGTTAAAGTAAAACTCATTTGATAAGTTCTGCTTCATATTCAGAGAATCAATTGCCCTGAACAGAATCCCAAAATTTGACAACACATAGGTCTTGCTCCCTTTAGCACAGAGCAATAGTTTGACATTTTTAGCCAGGAAAGTGTTCTAGTCTTTCAATAATTTAGAGCAGAACAAAGATTTATATACATTTTTCATGCCACCATTTAATATGGGATCAGCAGTCCAATAGTAAATATTTTGGGATGTGAAGGTCACAGAGTCTCTATCATAACTATTTAACTCTGCCATAACTATTTAACTATTTAACATGTAACAAATAGACATGATTGTTTTCCAATAAAACTTTATTTACAAAATAAGCAGTTAGCTTTATTTAGCCTGTGGGATTTCAGTCTATGTGCCAACTCCAGATTTAGCAGGCATGGTAGAAGAATTTAGGAAAAGCTGTATCAGTTGTATTGTTAACTAAAATTCCTAACTACTTTTATTACATATTTCTGTTTAAGTTACAATGTGGTATGAAGTATTCTTTGTGCATTCTGCTAACACTGCTAAACTACAGCAAAATTATAGTTTTTCAAATCAGGTAACAAATATCTGATTGCTTGCTATGTATACAACAAAGGCCTACTTAGTTCTTCAAAGTTCTACAGGAATTTTAAAAGAGCATAACCAAGAAGACTGAAAGAAAATATTGTTATATGCACCTGTGAATTACCAAAATTCTTTTCTAGACTAATTGTAACTGTCATGCATAAGAAAAAACTGGAAATTTTTACTTTAATGTCATTATGACACTATTTATGAAAATTTTAAATTTCTTTAATTTTAATTGACATTTTTTACACACTTCTGGGGTATTGCGTGGCATTTCAATAAATATATACAGTGTGTAATGATCGATTCAAGGTAATTAGCACATCCATCACATCAACCATTTATCATTTCTTTGTGTTGGGAACATTCAAAATCCTTCCTACTAGCTATTTTGAAATGTATAATTACTTGTCAACCATGCTTTTCCTTCAATATAGAGTCTATAGACTCAGCCTCAATGTAGTATCTTTAGAATTCTCATTTTTACCAGCTACTTACCACTTAACTCATAGAATACTATAAGCAAATTTATATAAAGGGGTAGAAATTAGTTTATCTATTACCTTTCATGAGTAACATCCATGCATTTTAACAGCCTGTGGCAAAATGGATACCTCATTCAAACACTGGTTTTTCTTAACACATATATGTTACAGAATATTCGAGGTCGTTGCTCCTATGCAAATGCTCCTATGTACCCGCTAACCATCTTCTCTCCATCCTCCTTCCTTCACACTCTTACTGTAAGAAGCCTCTGGTAACCACTATTCTACTCTTACTTCTAGGAGATTAACTTTTTAGCTTAGACATGTGAGAATATGCTTTATTTGACTTTCTATGACTGATTTATTTCACATAACATAATGTCCTCCATGTTGCTGCAAATAACAGAATTTCACTCCTGTGACTATATAACATATCATTGTGGGTGTATGTTTGTGTGTATTGCAGTTTCTTTTTTACTGGTGCATTACAGGTATAAATAATAGTGGGATTCATATGTACCACATTTTCTTTATCAATTCATCCATTGGTGGACATTTGGGTTGTTGCCATGTCTTAGGAATAGTGCTACAATTGACACCAGAGTGCAGATGTCTCTTCAACATACTTTGGATATGTATATCCACAGGTGGAACTGACGGGTCAAATGGAAGTTCCATTTCTAGTTTTTTCAGGACCCTCCATACTATTTTCCATACTGGTTACACTAATTTACATTCTTACCAATAGCATTAGAGAGTCCTCCTTTCTTATTTACACACACACATACATATACATACACACATATATATGTATGTATACATGTATGTATATGTGTGTGGGGGTGTTATGTGCATAGTTCTTGGTATTTTAACAGATAAATCATAAGTTTTGAAATTTTCTTACTTTGCCAGTATAACTAGATCTAAACTAATTTCTTTCTCAAAAGCAATTATATATAATCTATATCACCCCCAAATTTTTCTCATTTTAAAGTCCATTTTATCCAACAGTTGATAAATATATAATCTTATTCCCTCCCCTTTTCACAGTAAAAGAATTTTCAAATGCCAGTATTTTATTCATCTTACTTGTGCAAGGGCTAAGGTGGTAATAACACATCACTTGGAATTGACTACATTTCTATTAAGGAAAAAAATAAAAGTTTTAGGTATCTTACAATTCCCATAGAACATCCAAATACTGAAATGGTCTAAGAAGATTGTTTCAGTCTTGCTGCATTTCAGCTACAGTTACTACGCATTTCTATGAAGTCTAAAATACATATAAATAAAACATGCACATACATACAAGATGTATGTAAGTTGAGCATCCCTCATCGGAAAATCCAAAATATTCTGAAATCTGAAACTTTTTTAGTATCATGTCAGTGCTCAAAAGTTTTAGAGCATTTCAGATTTCAGATTTTCAAATTAGGGACGCTCAACCAGCAAATATTTCAAAATCCAAAAAATTATGAAATCTGAAACATTTCAAGATCCAAGAACTTCAGATAAGAAATACTCTCTTCTTTAAGAAATCTTAACTTATAAGAATGAAAGAAAAGATGTTACATTCATTCATGAGTAAAGAAAGAGAGATAAGCACAGTGACATTTTCAAAGCTACATCTGGGCCACAATACCAGCATATATTTAGCAGCTCCTCTGTGAAAGTATCATTAGGTGCATGATGACTAACAATTGCTAGATTTATCTCTCAAAAATAAACAGCACAAATTGTCTTTAAAAGCATGTTGAGACAATCTAGTTCACTGAAGATGAAACAGCCAAGTGTCAACTGGTCTTTAGGAAGCATATTTAACAAAACTGAGGTCGTTCATGGTTTTATACAAAGTGAGGATGGATGGTTTGGTTATATGGCACCTGAGAAAAGTTAACACTCGTCTGAGTTTTGCTCTCCATGGTGTCACTGATTACAAAGCCCCAAGAACAGCACTTCACAGGTTTCTATGTGGACACATTTAAAAAGATATGATGGAATAGATGTCAAATCCAAACAACAACAATAAAAAACGAAAACAATTGAATGAGGACTGCCTGTGTGTGTGTGTGTGTCCACATTGTTCTTAAAATTCTTTCTAAAATTGCCATCTACAAATTCACACACAGTTACAAAAGGTATGTTAAAAGTGGTCTGATATGAAATGATGATAGATCTTTAAGATATGCAAAATCTTTTCTATTTTGGTTTTTTTGCAACCAGTCTTATTAAAACTAAGATAAAATTATTTAAAGAAAATGCCTGAAGTCAGCAAAGGATATAGTTAAAAATTACTCATTTATCAAATAATCTACCAAACCTACAGTAAGGGAATTAATTATATGTATTACTTAGAGTCCTTTGGCTTCATTTGTTTCTATCAGCCGTAGCTGTTCACTATTTGAGATTCTCTTATACAAAGCTAACATTTCATATAAACTGCTTTCTGTTTCCATTACTTATCTATAGACTCAGCCATTAATGTAGTATCTTTATTTTTTTTTAATTTATTTATTCTATTTTTATATAGGACAGCAGAATGCAATTCAATTCATATTATACAAATAGAGCACAGTTTTTCATGTCTCTGGTTGTACACAAAGTAGAGTCACACCATTCGTGTTTTCATACATGTACTTAGGGTAATGATGTGCATCTCATTCCACCGTCCCGTCTTTCCCTCCCTTCCCCTCCCTCTCCTTTGCCCTATCTAAAGTTCATCTATTCTTCCCATGCTCTATGCCCTCCCCCACCACCCTGCCCCTATCCCCATTATATCAGTGAAGACATTTGGTGTTTGTTTTTTTGGGGGGGGATTGGCTTACTTCACTTAGCATTATATTCTTTCTAATGGTCACCCCTCTATTTTCCTGTCATCCCCTCTCTTCCTGTTTTTTTTTTCCCCTTTCATTTCCACAAGTGAAAAAACACACAATACCTTTCTGAGTCTGACTTATTTTGCTCAAAATTACGGTCTCTAGTTCCATCTATTTTCCTGAAAATGATGTAATTTCATTCTTCTTTATTATGAATAAAGCTCCATTGTGTGTGTGTATATATATATATATATGCATTCATCTGTTTGACAGACACCAACAGACATATCTTGGCTATTGTAAATTCTGCTGTGAAAAACATAGATAGATAGATAGGTAGATTTTACACCGATTTTAATTATCTTGGATATTTATTGGTATAGAAGATCATATGGTAATTCTGGTTTTTGCTTTCTCAGGAACCTCCTTATTGATTTTCACAGTGGCTATATTAATTTATATTCCCACCAACAGTGCATAAGGGCTCCTTCCCCTCCATTCTCTACATCTTTGCCAGCATATGTTCTTTGTATTCTTTTTTTTATATTTTTTTAGTTGTCAATGTACCTTTATTTATTTACATGTGGTGCTGAGAATCAAACCCGGTGCCTCACACATGCTAGGCAAGCAGTCTACCATTGAGCTACAACCCCAGACCTCTACTTTGTATTCGTGATGACTGTAAAGGCTTTATTTCTAAACAGCCACATTATGAAGAACTGAATGCTAGAAATTCAACAAATAGATGGGGATGGGGGTCACAATTCAGTCCATAACAGTGATGAAAACTCTCTCTTTGGCCAAGGTTGAGTAGGATTCCCCCAAGTCACCTTCTTGACAAGGTCCCAATCTTGGGCTCTGTCCTGGGCCCACTAAGTCCACTTTATCAAAAATCCTGTGCTAAATCAGTTCATGAAAAATCTCCCACCCTCAGCATCTTAGCACCATGAACTGCCTGTAACATGAATCCTGTTGAGTTGGTCTAGATAGAGTTCCCCCAGTGCTGATGTTTTCTCTTAGCAATATTCCATCCACTTGACCACACATTCACCCTGCCCCTTGGCTATAAATCTTCTTCACTTGTACTGGTTAGATTCAGAGTTGAGACTGATCTCTCCTACTACCCCAGTGTAGTAGTAGCTCTGAATAAAGTCTGCCTTATTGCCTTTGGAAAGTGACTGAATATTTTTTTTCTTTAACAACAGTATGATTCCTTTTATTCAGTATACTTGATATGACAAAATTACAGTGATGAAAACAGATTAGTGATTGCTAAGGTTGAAAAGAGGGTATTAGTATGAAGGAATAGCATAGGCAAACTTCTTTTAGGTAATAGAAAATTCTATATCCTGATTGTGGGGGCGGTTACAAGTACTGCTGCATATGGTAAAATTTCATAGCATGTATACAAACATACAAAGCATACATGTAAAAATGGGTGAAATCTGGATAAAGCAATAGTTAACAATGGCACTAAGGTTATGTAAGATGCTATTGAGTAAAGATGAATAAGTGGTACAATGGAAACTTTCTGTACAATTTTTTGCAATTTCTATGTGAGCCTAAATTCATTTCCAAATAAAAAGTCAGAAAAAATGTCTTCATACTTCACAGAATCTGGGGGGGAAGCCTAAAGAAACATATTTAGAGACTATGCTGCCAGGCACAGTTCCCTCCTTCCACCCACCTACCAAAATAAGACAATTATAATATTAGGATGTCTCCAAACAGGCATATACTTATGGGTACACAATATCTATATATATGCTGCTAAAAGGTTGAGAAAACCTGAATAGGCAGACATAGTAGAAAGTAGCTCAGAAGCAACATTTTAGGCAAAGATTATCAACAGCTTTACTATTTCTTTCTTCGAAGTAGCATTACATGAGGATTTAAATAATTGACCTTAAAATACAGAAGTCTCAATTTAAAAAGCAATTTCACATTAATTGTTAATTTTATTCTCCCTAGATTTAATTTTGGAAATAATGAAGTAAGATGGAAAGGAAAAGTAACAACAACTTTACATTTTGATACTGACTTATGCTCAATTTTTTTAGAGAATTGCCTCAAAAATGATTATACTTCAGCAATAAGTCAATGACAGACTGAACACATTTCTTGTATGTTTAACAAAAATTTTTAAAGCTACTTTCCAGGGTATAAATAAACCTTAGATTTTTAAAAGAAAAAAAATTCTAAATACCTAAAATTAAGCTACATGCCTATTATAATCCTTATTTTTAAAAGTTCATTTTTAATCTAACTTCTCTCCTATCTAAATGTAACCACAGGATTCCTAGAGTCCCCTTAGGAAATAATCACTATCTGAGTTTTCCATCCAAATTTAAATTAATTTGAAACAGCTTGAAACTTTCAGTTAATCTTTGAAGTTTCATCTATAAGAATAAGGTTCAAATTTATAGTATTCTTATTTCAAGAAAAAGCAGCATTAATATACTAAACCATAAGTAAAGGGTCCAGGAATTTTGACTTCTGAACTGACTGATTTTCTACAATCTCATTAAGTCTTCCTAATAGGTCACTTAATTCATCGTCCTTAACATGTTCATGCAGTATAGCTAACTCTCCTTTATAAATAAGCCATAAACCCCCAAAAAATTATGATTGTGATACAAACAACAGTGATATAAATTCACTATTCAATGAGGATGAGAACTAAGTAAAATGGTTAAAATACAATTCTGGAAAACTTTCTAGCTTAGAATACAATCGGGCTAACAAAATCTCATTAAATACTTAGAAAATTTGGAAAGTAAGAAAACTTAGAACATAAAAACTAAGACTGAAAGAATCTTGGAGGAACCTAGACAAACTGCTTTTACTATTTATGCCAGTTTGATACAGAAGTCCTTCCATTTTTAGATAATTTACTTCCAGCCCAGGAGAACTCTGGCAGGCAGCTATTTTCAGACAAGCAGAACAGGCATAGGCCACATTTTCAGTCAAGTTTACCAGCATATTCTAGGTCACAAACACAAGGCAGAAATTCACTGCTTTTTAAGGTATTAGATATAAAAATGAAGTAGGATTGTATTATGGGTTTGGATTTAACAAAAACCTAGTCATTTTTTAAGAAATCGTTCGTATCAAAAATTCCAAAAATTATACACATTTCTACATTAGCCCTGTAGGAGAAAACTTAGACTTTTTATAAAAAATCAGAATGTTGCTAGGTGTGGTGGCGCATGCCTATAATCCCAGCGGCTAGGGAGGCTAGGCCAGGAGAATCATGAGTTCAAAGCCAGCCTCAGCAAAAGTGAGGCAATAAGCAACTCAGTAAGACCATGTTTCTAAATAAAATACAAAATAAGGCTGGGGATGTGGCTCAGTGATAGAGTGCCTGAGTTCAATCAATGGTACCAAAAATAAATAAATAAATAAAAGCAGAATGTTTTTACCTATTCTCCTACTGATAGATATTTGGGCTGCTTCTGGTTTGGGGTTACTATGAATAAAGCTATAATGAGCCAGGCATGGTGACACACTCCAACAATCCCAGCAGCTTGGGAGGCTGAGACAGGAGAATCACAAGTTCAAAGCCAGCCTCAGCAACTACGAGGCACTAAGCAACTCAGTGACACCCTGTCTCTAAATAAAATACAAAATAAGGCTGGGGATGTGGCTCAGTTGTCGAGTACCCAAGTTCAATCCCTGGTACAAAAAAAAAAAAAAGCTACTAAGAATTTTGATGAATGATACTAGGAATAAATATGTTTTCATTTGTTTTGGATAAATATCTAGGAATAGGACTACTACACATACGGTAAGTATATGTTAAACTTTATAAGAAAATGTCAAGTTATTTTGCAAAATGGCTGCACAATTCTACACGTCCAGCAACAATCCATGAGAATACAACTTGGTTGCCAGCACTTGATATCTATCAACAGTTCTGTTGTTTGATTTTTTTAAATTTCAGTCAATCTAAGAGTAGAGTTGTATCTCACTTATGGCTTTAATTTGCATTTCTGTGATGACAAACCATGCTGAGAATCTTTTTTACAAACTTAAGGGCACTAGCATGCCTTTCTAAAATATCTGTTCAAATCTCTTCCTCTTTTGGCTTATTTATGTAATAAAACACTACTCAAATACAAAGGACAAGACATAACAAAAAAATAAAGCATACAGACATTTAGCTAAGAAAAAAAATAGACCCAAAAATGTACATAGTGTATAATTCTGTTTATATAAATCTTTAAAATAGACAAAATCGATCTATATTAAAAATCACCCAGTGGTTACCTATGACAGAGTTGAAGAAGGATGATTACAAAGAACACAAGGTTATTTTTTAAAAAGATGGCCAAATATATAGATCTGTGTATTTAAAATCCACAGTTTAGCATATGTAAAGTATATTGGAGTAAAGAGCACATGAGTTATTTTACATATCTTAAACATCATATGCGAATTATATTTCTTGCCTGAAAAGAAATACTGAGTTATTACTTGTCCATATATACTTAAGTTTTAAAACACCATCATAACTAGAAACTAATAACCAACTTAAGTCTGTTCAGAGTCACTTCTGGGCATGAAGAGGTCTATATTTGACTAAAAGACACTGTCATTCTGAATTTCTGCTTATTTTACAAAACTTTAACTGACCACTAAGGAGAAAATATATTACTACAAGAGACACTATTTCTAAAAGATATGATTACCTTTCTCTCTGCCAACCTGTCCCTCAGATCCTTGGCCTCCTGAAAGTACTTTGGAATTGTACTTCTAAAATGACCCTCATTGTTATTCAAACTATTAATGATTTCTGGCTTTTGACAATTATTTATCTGTTCTTTAAAGAGGCCATTAAACTTAGATTGACCAAATGTTTTATATGCTTGAAGGAGATTTCTGATCTTTGAGTAACACTTCAAGTTATCTACTGGTGTTATAAATTGGACCATAATAATTCTGTGAAATAATTTAAAGCAATTCGTGGGGGGAAAAAAATGTGCTTAGACTCCAAATCAAATGAACAAATCTTACTTATTTAAAAAGAAAAGGAACTGAAAACATAGCTTAAAATACAATTACACAACAAAAACAAGACATAGCACTTATTTTAAGTGAGGAGAAACTTGAAAAATCAAAGCTATTCCTAAGTAAAATATTCTATAGTTATCTACTTAACCAAGATAAAAGTGTTATATAAATGTATATTTACCCACTCATTCATTCATTCATTCCTCCTCTACCCTATACCTCAAGAAAAAAAAACTTGTCAAGTTTTTTGAGCTGTTTTATTTGTCATTTGCATACGTATAAAAGATCTTAGTTACTTCTATTCATTTAATAATAATATTTTAGTTGTCTCAAATTATGCTGCATTACAATTAATAATAATGTATTTGTAAAGACTTTCCTGATCAAAAACAGCATGTCTAGTTTCAGTGCAATAACTGAAGTCAAAATACACCTTCCAATCTCTTCCATTTGAGTTGCCCAACCTGAATGTATTATTCTGCATAAAGAAGATCCCCTTAACTACAGCCTAGTATTATTTTTAAGCATTTCTATGATTTAATGGTAATTTAATCTCCTTAACATAAGACCTTCTCAAATTTGACAGTCTTTTAATAGAACTACTGCAAAGATCTTTATCCTTGATATCCTGTTTACCAAAAATTAGGCAAGTTTAATTACTCTTATCCTAGCACTTACTCATGTTATCTTGTAGAATCAGGCACTTACTCATATATTCTGTTTCTGATCTTATAAAATTTAATAAATAATTTAAATCTGCTTTTCTTTGCACAGACTCTTAATTTTATTTAATCTCTTTGATACAGCCTAACAAACATTTTTTTTTACATCCTCTACTTTGGTTAGAAATTTATTTTATTTTATGTTAATAAATTAATAAAGTATATTATTACTTCAAGTACTATAAGATACTGTTATGACAAGCATGAATTTAACTCATCTCAGTCTTTGAGTTAAACATGGAGAGCTAACCAAGTGTGAATAAATAGAAAAAATCACTATTTTCTAGAAGTATCTAATGATTAAATTAAATTCTTGTTTTGTTTTTTCATAATTTTATTAAAATAGATGTACCTTTTCACGACCCCTGTTGAATCAATTGTATCCATCCTTTCCTCTCTACCCACCATTGTCTTCATAGGCAAAGATTTCTCGTCAGCACAAAGTCAAAAGCAAACATGCCTCTTCTAAGAAGTAGTCTTAAAAAGAAAATATTTAGAACCTAGCTTCTTGAACATATGCTAACTGGGGTTTAGTCAAACAGAAATCCTGAGATACACGCTCACATACACCTGCAACAGGCATACACCACCATCATACGCAAGCACACACTAGGAGCTTCAGATAGAGCCAATGGGTGTAAGTCCACCTTCAGACATGGATTCCTAAAGCTCCTACCCTGGCTGGATGATCACTGCCTCCCTGGGATCAGTTCTTGAACTGACTTGTACCCTTAATCACCATGAGTGCTATTCTAGAGGCTTTGCCCACGAGTCAGCCCTAGGCGCTTCAATATTAAACTAGCCAGGAATGTTTTTTTTTTTAACTATATTTTGAAAAGAATCAACTCTCAAAATTTTGTACCAATGTCATTGTTTTATGCTCTCTTTATTTAGAATTTTTATATTAATTAGTAACCTCTTCATACCTCCCTGCAGTTTTAGGGGTATTTTATTGCATCTAGAATTCAATGTTTAAATCATTTTATTTTTTTTATTTTTTATTTTTTTTAAAGAGAGAGTGAGAGAGGAGAGAGAGAGAGAGAGAGAGAGAGAGAGAGAGAGAGAGAGAATTTTTAATATTTATTTTTTAGTTCTCGGCGGACACAACATCTTTGTTGGTATGTGGTGCTGAGGATCGAACCCGGCCGCACGCATGCCAGGCGAGCGCGCTACCGCTTGAGCCACATCCCCAGCCCGCCAGGAATGTTTATTAAGGAAACATGAAGCATTCCTTGGTTTTGCACATACCAAATTCAGTTTGCTACTTCAAGATAATTACCTCAGAGGACTTAGCAATGACATATTGCAGATCCTGAATCTCTTACTTAAATCCTACTGCCTAGTCACTGCTAACATTACTAATCCCACTGCTCCCAAGCTTCCTGACTTTGCCAAAGCCTTACCCACTGTGTTCGCATCACTCCAACTGTCAAGGTTACTGGCCTAAAATGAATTTTATATATATGCTTATTTTTAAAGTGACAGAAAATAAGGAACTGTCTGACAGCACATAGAAGTCTATTAAAACATGTCCCTAAAACCAGAACTTCCCAGATTTTTTTTTAAGGGTCATAAATTATCAGGAAAATATCAAGGTAAAATACTAATAAAGAAACAAAAATAAGCTTTCTGATAGGCTAACAAGTCAACCTCAAAGAGAAAAAAGGACACTGGATTTTTATTGCAATGCTAAGTTATTACCAAACTACACTAACCTTGTGTGTGCATATTATAAAAATCATCCATTTGTGTTACAAGGAATTACTTTGGGCTAACACTGGAAACAGTACCTGAAGTGAATTCCAAGTGACTAGCTCCTCATTAATCATCATTTTGAAACATTCACACTCCAACATAAAGTCTTTTATCTCACTGTTTAAAATTTCAAGTAAATGGGGCATCCCAGAGATTTACCTGTAAAATATATTTTTCCTATCCCTTCTTAGCTCTTAACATCCGACATGCTTGCCAATTTATTCTGAAAGGTCACAGTGTAAACACAGGTCTGCTGCATCTAGGAAAAAACCTATTTAGATAAAACACCGTCACTTATATACTAGCCATACAACACAAAAAAAAAAAAAATAATTCTATTAAGAAAGAAGGTAAATAGCAGTATTGCCTTTGAAATTCTAACATATAAATCCTAATAAAGTTTTTATAGAGTCCTTTTTTTGTAGTAATTTGGTCTCTAAATAATTACAAATTTCAGTAGCCAACTAATGGAAAAAAATATGAAAAAAGATTTGATTTTTAGACCATATGAATCATAAATACCTCTGTCAAATTTATTTAATAAAACAAAACAAAGGTCAGGATACCAACACCAAATCACTAGTATACATCCAGTCTTCACTAGGCATCTGACAAGATGCAAGTCACTCAATGAACCTCATTTTCTTCATCACTGGGATGAAGATAGGAGCAATACTCTACCACTCGGATTATAATCAGATTATACATACTGTGTATGCTGCCTGAGATTATGTCGGAAATAAAAGATGCTTTAAAGCTTCATCTACATAAAAGAATAATTTATGAAGGGTTAGGTTCTGAAAAAGATAATCACTGAAATACCCTTAAAGTTCTGTGATATTATTAATATTCAGATTTTCCACAAATTGAAGGTAAATCACTATTCATTTTATTTATTGCTTGAAGTACTGGGATTGAACCCAGGGGTTCCCCACCACTGAGCTACTTTCTTAGATACATTCTTAGCCTAATTTGAGATAGGGCAGTGCTAAATTGCTCAGGCTGGCCTTGAACTTGCAATCATCCTGCTTCAGTTTCCTGAGAAAACAGGATTACAAATGTGTACCACCATGTCTGATTCAATACTATTGATTTTAAAACAGTACACAAAATTAATTACAGACAATATCAACATTTTAAGAAACACTTTTTGAATTTAATATCTTCTATTTGACTACATAAATTAATGCAAAAAGGAGTTCTATAAATTTAAACTGTATGGCTGAAATTATAATACTAGATATATTTTTAATACTAGTACAAGTCAAGATCCAGTCTTGTTGATAATAAACTCTTGTAAATTAAGACTGGCATCTTTGCATCTTTCATCTTGCTCTGGTATCTCATATCTACTTTAGATGATTATTTTGAAGCCAGAATTCAAGGAGCCCAGACTTTTCATTTTGAGCAGATAAATCTTATCAGACAATGAAATTTAAAGAGACAGCTCTTTAAATAGAAAAAGTGAAAATGTAAAGACAGCACTTCAAAACACAGAAAAGGAAAATCTTGAGTGGCAGGGGCTCTAACCACCAGCAGTCAAGCTTCTCAATGAGCAATAAGGAAGTTACTGTTTATAGAATAGGCTAGAATAAAAGGAAGGAAAGACAGAATGCAAATATCATTACTGAATAGTCAGACAAAAGTGTAAAGCAAGGACAAACTATTAACAATGATCATTAGAATACTTACAAAAGAAAACTTTTCACATTCACAATAAAAACAGATGTCATAAACAATTAAATTCTCTAATACTTGCTTACAGCTTACATAATAATGTTTAATGAACACTAAAATTGTAAAGCAAAATATTTTCCCAAGTTTTCCACACTAGAGATCTGTTGCCTCATCAAAACACAAGAATCTGATACATTAGTGCAGTTATTCAAACAAACAAACTGAACAACAAGACTGATAAAATTCTGTTAAGGAAAATGAGAAGGGTTGTGTCTCTGTTTTCTGGCTTTATTTTATTATTTAAATTCCAAATCATTTTAATAACATTTGGCCAGAATATCCAATTAATCTCTTTCGTTGCAGACATCACTTCAGTCCTTTGCTCTATTACTGTAACCTTGTTTGTTTATTTGTTCCTACTATTCAGCTCTCTGGTGCAAAGTCACAAAAATGCAATGGTCTCTTCTCAGTCCTCATCCTCCTCTACAGAATTTCACATCCCTGACTCTCTGTTCCTTGGAATTCTCCTAAGCTCTCTGAGCTCTCTCCATTCTTCTAGAGCTTTCCTTTTGGGATTTCCTCACTTTCTCCTTCCTTCATCTGCCCCATAATTAAGAATATGCCCTAAAAGACTGTTCCTCAACCTCCTCTCGCCCCCTTGATCATCACTCTCATCCAACTTCATCTCAGCTTTCAATAACTGTCTCTTCTACCTCCAAACTCTTTTCTCAATATTAGAATTATAGTTCTGATTACATGCCAGGTATCTCCACAGAAGAATATTTCTATGGCACCTCAAATTAAACATGTCCAAATCTAAAATCATTGCTCCATAATTCCCAACATCTAAACAGGAGTATTATCCCCACAGTTATTTTCCTCCAGTTCACCTCAAAATACACCTGACAGCAAGTCCCCATGGATCTTGGATCAATCTCTTGCCATCCTCACTCTTATTGAGCGGCAAGCACTGGATGTTGAACACCAGTGGGTTCAGCTGAAGCCACTTATTAATGGACTCTGATAAAGCCAAGCAAGTACCCAAAAGCCTCATCTTCATCTGGTGCCTTGCTTCCTAACCAACCCAGGATTAACTAAGGGTCTCAGCTGAACACCAAAGAAGCTGGCTGACTGGCAGAAGGGGAGTTTATTAAAAGGCTATTGGGCCTCTCACAGAATCGCTGGGAAGATAAAGAACTATACTCAAAGGTAAGTTTCCATGTCATAAAACAGGACTAACTAGAAAATGACCATCAATGCTGTTTAGCATCTGACAGAGCCACAGAAACACAGCTTTGCTGTTAGAAATCAATCTTGCAACCAAAGGGAGGACACTGCTGCCACCAAAGGCAGAAAACCACCTCTACCACCCAAAATGGAAGCTCTATGTAGTTTCTTTTCTAAGTTTCAAATCAAAGTCCTGTGAAATCACACTATGCCTCAAATTTGGCTGCAAAAGATAAGATTTAGAGGACTGACTACCTTCTATATTGGTGAAACTGATTAAACTTATACTAGGAAAATCTCCCCACATGTTAAAGACTACTCAAAAGCTGAAGGTTAAACATGAATGCAAGTACTGTCACCATTACTACATACCTTGCTTATAAGAATTTAAGATTCTACTAGTTTGGGGAGCACATGTCAATGCATACACTTGTTTGAACTGGACCCAGCTAGCAGCCCACATCATGTGCCTGTCTTGAGTAGTACCAGCAATGACACCCCAGGAGACTACACCTTGCTCCTAAAGACTAATACCACAGCTCCTTCCTCTTCCACACAAGGTAGACCACCAAAACTCACACTGATGCCACTACAGAATTCAAGCATTGGCAGTAATAAGAAACTCTTGTCACCAAAGTGAAGCCTCTCAGACACCTAAACTAACCTAGGGTAAGTCTAGGTTCAACATACACTAGGATTTAGATGGCAACTTCCCACACTCTCCCCACACCATTATCCTGAGCTAATCCTTCCCCCTTGATGGCCACCAGGGCACACCTCTTACACTCATCCCTTTTCTTCTATCCCCACAGTCAACATTCTAGTCTGGGCAGTCTAAGTTCTTATGTGAATGTTGCAACAGTGGCCTAACGAATTCTACAGTAAAGTCCTCCATGCACTACCACCACCATCACACAGGCATCTAAATTTCATGGTACATATTTAATTATTGAAAGGCTAAACAACTTATAAAAGTAAATACCAAAAACAGTATGGAAACTATACTGCAAAATCATTAAATCTCAGTTTTCTAAAGTACATTCCTAAAAGAAAGGAGATCTACAATAGGTTCTTCATCATCCACATCACTTTTCACATTGAGTGCAAGTTAGAGATCTGAAAGATAACCAGGTGTGGCAAGCAAAAAATTATCTTCTTTCTGACTAACAGAACTAAAACATGAAAAGCGTTTCCTAAATTCCTCTTTACAGACTATGGACGAAGAAGGGGATAATGAAATAATTTATGAATTAGTAAGAACACAAAACCAGCTGGGCACAGTACCACATACCCATAATCCCAGTGACTCAGGAGATTGAGGCAGAAGAACTCATGTTCAAGGCCAGCCTCAGCAACTTAGTGAAGCCCTAAGAAACTTAACAAGATCCTGTCTCAAAATAAAAAGTAAAAAGAGCTGGGGATGTGGTTCAATGGCAAAGCATCCCTGGGTTCAATCCCCAGTAACCAAAAAAACATAGGAAACATAACCTTACCCCATCACTACCCCTAAATTTATTATCCTTCATTATGTCCCTAATCATCCTTTACCTTTTTAATTCAGCCCTAGGCTTCTTTTTTTAAAAATCACTTTTGACTAATATAAATTTACTCTGAGTTTTCACCCTAAAATTCTCCCACATTTTATAGTCCTCTGCCTAGTTATTGTCTCCATTCAATCTTACTATTATGGCAACTGTATATAGCCATTTTAAGCCTTTCTATTTATGAACACCTCTTATTCTCCTTTGTTTGCTGAGGCATTTTTTGTGAAGCATTTATTTTATACTACAATTTTCCTTGGAGCTGCCCTACAGCAACCTTCTGGCTACAAATACTCATATTATTTGCAATAAGGATAAATTCCTGTTAAAATAGTGATTTATAATCTTTGTGTTCTAATAGATTAGCAAGGATCTAGATGGATGCACATGTACTTGTCAAATGAAGGGAAATGCATAGTTCCCTTTCTTTCTTTAACCAGCAAAGAATGATTGAATAAATTAATGAATTCCTCTCTCTGTCTTAAAGATGAATCGGTGTTGCTTTCATAGTGTTTAACATCGGAGATCTCTTCCCTCTCTGAACTGGCCCACCTCTTGGCAGCTGAGTGATGTTTTTATTATATTATACTAATTATAATCTCTTCATGTCAACTAGAAGATTATATAAGCTACTTTTATCAAGAACCCTGATTTAAACTGCTTCTATTCTACACCTCATATGTATAAACACAAAATATCTGGTCACACATTCCACAAATACTGAATGGGATACTAGGCTAGATGCTAGAAATATCAAATATAGAACAGTCCCTGGAGACTGACTGGCAATAAATAAGGTAATCAATGAACTCTGATATTAGGAAGCAATGCTTCACCAGCTATTACCATCAGTTATTCGAAATCTATGGTTTCTTTACCAGGTTAGTGACAAATGACTCAATATATGGGATTATTCTGTAAGCACATAGAACTTCCTACAAGTTAATATTGTCTCACTTAAACACTGAAGATAAACTAGATTCTAATGAAAACACTACTGACAAGTTGTCACCATAGGGTATTAGGGGGGAAAAAAACAGCTGTTAACACTCAATTTTTTCCTTAAAACTCCCTTTTCAAAGGTTTCTATTTTATACTTGATATTTTATTTAATTTACAAACCACCATAGAATATTTCTCTCCCATTTTCACATTTTAGTTGTTGACTCAGTAGACATTTACTGAACCTTTACAATATGCAATGCAGTATGGTAAATACTGAAAATCCAAGATAGAAAAACAATGATTTATTCCTTTGGACCTATGTTTCTCAACTATTCGTGTTCTTCAAACAGGTATCATTTGTATCATCTTTGCAGAGTATAAGAAAAGTGGCTTCCTAACATTCTCTGCTCTGATGTTATTTGGGCGGTGAATTTAATTAAAAGATGAAGCTCTGGTGAACCTCAGTTCTCCCTGCAGAACTCCAACAGAGCTTCTCCCCAGCCAGAAACTTATTCTGCATTTAACCAAACACTTATAGACACAGATCAAGTATTTTGCATGGTCCACATCAATGCATTTAAAGAAAATACATTTGTCCTTATATTAATTATTGTCTGTTTCCTATTGTTCATTTGACTTCCTGTCTAGCATTTTGATTTCAAGACAGAGAAACAACATGAAGTGCATCTATATTCTTCAAAGCCCTGGTAACAATGCTGAGTGTATAGTAACTGCTTAATGAACACTGCACAGATGAGACAAATGCATAAATACCTAGATAGACAGACAAGAGTCCAAAATACATGTGTCTACTATACTATTTAAAAAGATTTGTCTCCGCTGGGCACAGTGGCACATGCCTGTAATACCAGCAACTTGGGAGGATGAGACAGGAGGATCTCAAGTTCAAAGCCAGCCTCAGCAACTTACTGAGACCCTAAGCAACTTAGCGCCTCAAAATAATAAATAATAAATAAATAATAAAAAGGTCTGGGGGTGTAGCTCATTGGTTAAGCATCCCTAGGTTCAATCCCTAGTGCCAAAAAAAGGATTTGACCACTTTGATGATTTATTGTTTTTTATATCCATTTATATTTCCTCCATCAGAAAAAAAAATTTTACTGAACTAGTACAACATAGTTCTTAAGTGTTAGATTTTAGAAATTTGTATAGCCCTTCTTTCTATGTAAATGACTCCATTCCCTTTTGATTTTACTTCCAGGAAGTTTATGGCCAAGTATGAAGCCCATCCAACACTAAAGAGTTAAGATTTGCTCATTAGTTCTAATTTTCTATTTCTTCTACTATTTAATCAATTTATTTTATTATAAGCTGCCTCCGATGTTTTATGGAAATAAACAGGTAATAAATGAATTTACCTACCTATTTACCTAAGTTTCTATTCAAAAGTTCATACTTCCTTTTATCCACTAAAACATACTTCTATTCAAACATTTCCCCCTCTTTTTTCCTTCTCCCATATTTTTGTCAGTTTTCCATGATCTTAAATTGTACTGTCTATCAAAATTACTGTAAAAGCCAAATTTTCTTTCTATGCCTTCATGTATTTTGAGTTTCACTGCTATTTTCTTTCACTTCTTTCCAATGAATCCTTCTGCATAGATCAATTATCATAACTGTAAAGCTGAATGAGGTCTCTCTCTCTCCATGTTGCTGATAATCTATTTTTAGATAACAGGGAGCTCTTCCCCCAAAAGCTTTAATAATTGATATAAGCCATAAAATGCAAATTTACAAGTACTGAAGTTCTTTCACTAAGTTTATTAAGTGCTGGAATATTTTCAAGAAACCAGAACACAAGGCCTATGACTTTAGACTCTGTATCACTCTACTCACTTCGCAGTAAAATAACAAGACCATCTAAGACAAACTAAAACTCCTTTCTCTTTCCTTATGCTATACAAACTCCGAATGATATAGCAAACAATATAGCCTTCTATCTTTATTTTTTCACTTCTGTTTCTTTTACAAAACTTGTTTTCCCAAATATTTACTTTTCTTAATACTTATATCTCTTCTAACTAGTTTTAAAGTCTTCAAAAGATTTCTAAAAATATTTCCCATTAAACAAATGAAAATTAAAAGCAATAAGATATTACTTTTACCTATCGTGTTGTCAAGAATTTTAATTATAAAATCCTGTACAGTTGAAGAATTGAACTAGACAATTTCATACATTGCTTGGTATAAAACAACTGAAGTAGTATATAGAAAAGCAATTCCACATATGAATCAACATATTTAGACCCCCCAACCCAATAATTTAATTTTTGAATCCATCTGAAAAAAAAATCAGAAATAAAAACAAAGGCTCACATAAGAGATGCCCATCATGACATTATATGTGATTGCAGAAAAATTACAAACAGGGGCAAACTCCAATGTTAATGAGATAAATAAGAAAATAATCATAAACCTACATAACAAATAATGTTGGTATTAAATGCTGTTAATAAAAAATTATAATATTTTGATAAAACACTTGTGAAAGAATATTAAGAAAAGGAATTCCAAATGTTGAACACATATTATCTCAAAAATATAAACTATATAATTTTGTCTTCACACATCCCTACACTTTGCAAATTTTCTGCAAAAAGACTCAGTCTTAAAATAGCAAATTTTTATTTTTTTAGTTTTTTTCCCTTATGCTCTCAAAAAAAAAAAAATCTTAATTTTAAAAATACTAGCTTTTAATTATAAAATATTAAACCAGCATGTAACACAGACTTGTTAAGATCTATTTTAGGGGGGAAAAATAACAGCATATATAATTCCATATATAAAATGATTAAATTGTATAATTTTTTACAACATTGCTATATCAACAGCATAGAAAAGAGGGAAAAAACCTCTTCCCAATTCATTTGATGAGGCCAGCACAAACCTGATATCCAAATCAGACAAATATTATTGGAAAATTCTAGAACAACCTCTCCCTTAAGCAATAAAGCAAAACTTCAACAACTTTAAGAACTATATCTTTTCATAGTAGGTTTATTTCAGGAATGTAACAGTAATATTTTTATCAATATCATCAACATATTAACAAAATAAAAAACTTTAAGCCACATGATCATCTCAATAGATGAATGAACACTCAAAAACATTAGAAAAAATTCAATATTCATTCATAATCTTCCCCTCCCAAATCAAAAAAGAAAACTAAACAAACTAGGAAGAGAGGCTGGGGCTGGGGCTCAGTGATAGAGCACTTGCCTCATAAGCGTGAGGCACTGAGTTCAATCCTCAGCACCACATAAAAATGGAAAGAAAAGAAAAGAAAAGAAAAGAAAAGAAAAGAAAAGAAAAGAAAAAAGAAAGAAAGAAAGAAAGATGTTGTGCCCATCTACAACTAAAAAATAAAAAATTTAAAAAAAAATGGGAAGAAGACAGTTTCCTTAACCTAATAAAAGGTAATCTTTGGAAAATGTATAGCTAATACCATACTTAATAGTGAATCACTAACTATTCTCTCCCAACCCTTAAGATCATGGTACATACTCTCATGACTTCTATTCATCATTGTAGTACACTGCAGTCTGCAAGAAAAATAAAGGCCTTGGAAAGAAGAAGTAAAACTGTCTTCATTCAGACTACAAGGCATTTGTGTAGGAAATGCCAAAGAATCTACCAAGAGGCAACTAAAATAAGTAAATGAGTTTAGCATAGTTCTAAGATACAGAGTAAATCTTTTAGAAATCAATTCTATTTCAAGATATTAGCAATAAAAATTAGCAATGGAAAATTTAAAATACTATTTAAACATAAAATATTTAGAAATAAACAAAATTTGTGTATGGGCTGGGAATATAGCTCAGTGGTAAAGCACTTATCCATCAAGAACAAGGCCTTAGACTGGATCCTCAGTACCACCAAAATAGAAAGTAAAAAACTCCTACATTGAAAACTATCATACATTACTGAAATTTTTTGAAAGAACTAATTAAATTAGATATATATCACACTTATAGGCTAAAACACTCATTATGGCTAAAATGTCAATTCTCTCCAAATTGATCTATATGTTTGAGGCACTCCTAGATAAAATTCTGGCAGGCTTCTATGTAAGAATTAGCAAGCTGATTCTAAAATGTGTATGGAAAAACAAAGACCTCAAAAAGTCAAAACAATTGTGAAAAATCAAAGTTGAAACACAACACCTAATTTCAAAACTTATTAGGAAGCCATGAAAACAAGATATAGTGGCATTATCAGGACAGACATATATATCAGTAAAACAGAATGAAGTACAAAAAAACATACCCATATAAATATCAAATGACTTTTGACAATGTGAAAACATGGGAAATCCAATGGGAAAAGAATAATCCCTTCATTTAGAACTGAAACAACTAAAAATCAACATGGAAAAAATAAGCATTGATCTTTACCTCACATTATATTTAAAAATCAACTAAAAATGGGTTATAGAGCTAAAAATAACAGTTAAACCTATAAAATTCCTAAAAGATAATATAGAAGAAAATATTTATACTTTTAGGCAAATACCTTAGATGGAAAGTGAACCACAGAGGGGGAAAAAATGGATAAAATGGACAAATCTACAACCCTTGTTCTTCAAAAGATGTGAAAACAATGAAAAGGCACATCACACACAAGAAGAAAATATTTGCAAAACCCATACATATACATACACACATTGAGCTACGTATGAATATTTATATGTGTGTATGTATGTTTACATAAATATAACCCATCTATAGAATACAGATAGAACTCACAAAAACCAATAACAAGAAGATAACTCAAATTTTTAAACAGGCAAAAGATATGAACAGACACTTTAACAATGAAGACATTAATCGCAAATAAGGATGGAAAAGACATTCAACATCATCGTCATGAGAGATATGGAAATTAAAACAAGAAGATATCATTACACTTACTAAAATGATTAAAATTTACAACTCTAGCAACACCAACTTTCGGCAAGACTGTAAAACTAGTGAAATTCATACACTAATGGTGGGAGTCTAAAAGGGTCTAGCTACTTTGGAAATAATCTGGTAATTTCTCATAAAGTTAAACCTACTTCAAACATACTTCCCACTACAACCCAGCAATCTTACTGTGGGCATTTATCCAATTGTTCACAGCACTTTTATTCACAATAGCCAAAAAATATAAATACCCATCAAGTAGAAATTGGTAAACGAATTGTGGTACATTCATTCAATGGACTTCAGCACAACAATAAAAGGGAATGAACTACCAACACAGGAAACAACATATAGCAATATCAGAAACATAACACAGATCAGAACAAGACAAACACAGAAAAATACATAACAGGTGTTTCTATTTATATGAAATTCTAAAACAAACAAAATTATCATGACAGAAACAGATGAGTGCCTGCACAGGATCAAGAGTGAGGGAAGAGACTAACTGCTAAATAGCATAAAAGAATTTGGGGGATGATGGAAATATATCTTGACTGTGGTTGTGCTTACACAGTTAAATACACATGTCAAAACTCACCCAACTCTACACTTAAAATTATTGAGCTTTATTGTAGGAAACTTACACTTTTAATAAAGATGATTATAACATTCACAATCACAGCAGGCACTATGGCTCATACCTGTAATGCCAGCTGCTCCATAGGTTGAAACAGGAGGATCACAAGTTCAAACCAAGCCCAGGCAAGATAGTGAGTCCTCATCTCAAAAAATAAATAAAGCAAAGTAAAAATACAGGAGATGGGGGTGCAGCTCAGTCTGTCTGCCAAACATTCATGAAGCCCTAGGTTTGATGCCTAGCACCACTAAATAATAAATAAGTAAAATTCAAAAACATGATATTAATAAAAAGCATATTCAGTGCTCATATTATAAAAAGAAAACAGGAGGAACAATTATTAAAAAGGAAAAATATAGCACATGAACATTTTTTTAAATAACCTAAATACGTTATTCATCTAAAGAATAATGTAGTCATGTTCAATTTTAATCTTCACTATACTTATTCACCAAGGAAATTGTGCAAATCTATAACAAGTTAAAAAGTACCTACTCTTATTTCAAATAGCTTCTATTCTGTTTGATGGATTCTGTTTGCTAGTCATGGGAAGAGTATATCTGGTCCTTAAGGAACCAGATTGTGAAACCAGAAATGAGGGATTCTTAAGTGAATTGCAGCTGGCTGCTTTTGAAAAGGAGGCCCCACTGTGAGGCATTTCTTAACAAAATGTCAGTTTCAATGTCTCAGATACCAAGCATGGCCTTAAAGAGAAACACTAAGCACAGTCAAAGCAAACAGGCTAATAATGCGAAAGAAGATAACTGACATTGTTCCTTGTTCCATTGTTCACACACATATACACACAGTCACAGACAACTGGGAATAAGAGCTTTAATAATTTCCAAAGGAAAGAAACAGAGTCGCCTGCAATACATATAAAGGGAGGAACAGTTTTCGATTAACAAAGCTTACAGTAAAAATCAACAGGAGAGACAATTTGAACACTGGCATCTAAATTTCTCATAACTTTTAAAATGTTCTCTACAACAAAGTAAATTATAATCAACATTTGGATTATTTTAGAGAAAGTTACATATTTACACAAACACAGGCATTATCTAAACTGAAGACAAAGCCTGTCCATTACCTCTAAGCTACTTTAAGTTACCTATTATTGCCTAAATGCATCTTATGCTTTTGTAACTATAGTACCATGAGGAACCAACAGAGTCACCAGGGTAAGAGAGTTAAAAAACAAAACTGGGGAGGGTGGGGGCAGAGGAGTGTGTGTATGCACATATTTCTCACTTAAATATGAATCTGTGTCCAAAACACACTGAATTATGAAGTCAGACATATGTTGAAATAGTCTAGTCACATAATCAAGAATAAATGAAGTATGTAGCTAAGTAATTTATGACCCTAATATAAAACTCTGAAACTCCCATAATCATATTTTTTAAAAGATACTTACAATATTCTATTTAACATTGATTTTTCTTTCTTAAAAAATTATGGGTTTAGGCTGGGGAATGTAGTTCAGTGGAAGAGCACTTGCTTAACATACTAGAGGCTCTGGATTCCATCCCCAGCACCTAAAAAAAAACCTTATGGTGTTATTTATGTTATACATAGCTTAGTATGAGGTATTCTCCAAAAGCTCATTTGTGAGACAATGCAAGAATATTCAGAAGTAAAATGATTAGAATATGAAAAATGTGACCTAATCAATGGACTGATCCACTGTTTTGGATTAACTGCTTAGTAACAGTAAGGAGGTGGGTTGTGGCTGGGGGAAGTAGGTCACTGGGGCATATTTTGGAGTTTATATTTTGTCCCTGCTTTTTGGTTGCCATGTCCTGTGCTGCCTTCCTCTGCCATGCTCTTTCACCATGATGTTCTGCCTCACCTTGGGCCCAGAGCAATGGAGTTGGCCCATGGTAGACTGAACCTGAGCCTTTGAAACTGTGAGCCAAAATAAACTTTTCCTCCTCTTACTTGTTCTATTCAGGTCTTTTGGTCATAGCAACACAAAGCTGACTAAAATATATGGTATTCTCACAAGTTGAGAATTTAGCAAAGGCAAACTAATGTCAAATTGTTATCTAGTCCAATAACCATCAGCATGCAAAGTTTCTTAAAATTGCTTGTGAATTATATACTTTTAGCAATGATACATGCAGGAATTACAATCTGAGTACCATAAAAAGTGTGAACCACAAAAAACACAATAAAGTTAATAAAAGTTAAGATCAAGTAATAAAAAATTAGAACTGTGTTTCATCAACAAAAACAGAAGAAAAAAAAACCACATGGGTTTTCATGGATGCAAATCGTTACTCAGAAATTCTCCTTATCAGACATTCACCTCCCATTAAAATCAAAGGCATGTATGATTTCCCCACTTATGAAAATACAATGTTTTCAAAAGTCAATTACATCTTCAAATAATTTTAAATATTTAAGGGATTGTAAGACTTATCTTCTCCCTATATGACTTAAAGTACAACAAAATCTTCTGACTTGTCAACTTCAATTTATCTTCTCATAGTATTTATTATACAATTTATCTGCAATGTCACTCTTTTTTAAAAACCTTAACTAAATCATGCACTTCACTGTGATAAACTTAAAACTCTTAAAACTCATCACTCTTCCAGGGCCAGCCATATAATATTGACAATTGTTTCAGGAAATATTAATGAGATACTTATTAATATATATTATAAGTAATGATATATTTATTGATATATTAATATGTAGTTTATTATTATATTGCATAATATTAATAAATCTTTCAAGGAAATTAATGAGATGCTTACTAATATATGTTATTATACAAATAATAATATACGTATAGATACAATTGATACATTAATGTTTACTGTTTATTACATTATATAATGTTAACATATCTTTCAGGAAAACTCAAGAAATAATTGAGAAAACCTGGGAAGTGAATGTTCAAGTCAAGAAACACTCTCCAAGCAAATACTATATTAGGAAGCACTAAGGACATGAAGTAAGTGTGAGATGAAACAGATACATAAACAAATTAATGCAATACAGAGTCCCAAAACAAAATATAGTAGGATAGCCAAACAGAAGAGATAGCTGATTTTTCTAATGTGGGTATGATAACTGAAGTTAAGTAGTCATGTGTCCTTCACTGAGAGGAAACAATCATGAGAAAAGTATAAAGGATTTAAAGGATTTAAGAGACACATCCCGACATTGTTGAGCAGTACTGTGAACAAACACCTATCTCAAGTTCAAGAAGAATAATGACTCCAACTTTTTTAAGCCACCCTTAAACTATTTGTTTTAAGATATGTCTAACTGGTAAAATTTCAAAGATACTGGTTGATGCATTTATGCTCCCCAGCATTGACCACCAAAAAACAAAACAAAACAAGGAATCTTACTGGATGCCAACTTCCCACATAAAAGAAGACATCATTAAGGATCGTGAGCAGAGAAACCATGGGTTCGGGTGCAATGGCCTAGAATCCTAGCTCCGCAACTAAACTGTGACCTTGGACAGGTTATTTATCCTTGCACAGTTTACTTATCTATAAAAGTCATGCAAACAATCATTTCATAATGTTGCTCACAGAATTAAATTGGCCATCCATATAATAAACTCAGTAGCATCTGACATATAATATGTGCTTATTAAAAATACTAGCAATTTCTTCTGCCACCAACCAGTAAGCCAATTCTTCAGTTAAAATCAGTAAAGTTCAGAGTCTCCAGACCTCAAAAGAATAATTCAACACCACATAAAACTAAAGAAGAAAAATGCCTTTTCAAATTCATATCCCCTCACCTGTGTGTGTGTGTGTGTGTTTATGTGTGTGTATGCTTCAGAACTAAGCCACAGTATGCAACTGACAAACATTTGCTGAATGATAAATAAATTCCTTAGCCAAAGTATTTAGGAATAACAAAGAAAACACTGGAGTCATCAAGGAGAAGATATAGTTTCTGACTTTGATTATGTAGTTTTTTTTAGTCATCTTCAAAAAATAGACATGATTTCCTTCTTATTACTTTAAATGAATCTCAAAAGTAGTCTAAAGGATTAATGAAAACTTCTTAAGGATTATAGCTGCCCTGTCAAAATCCAAAGCTATATTAGTTTGTTTTTTCCTCAAAGATTGAATATTATTGTTTTCTATTATTTTATCCCTTAATAGTCAATGTGATAACTGTGGATTTTTTGATGGAACAGTTATAGAAGATAATATTCCAGTTACCAATCTTGCCTACTATTCTGTTTCAAATTGATGAGCAAGTAATCTGTCTTGTATATCTTCTTCCAGGTACAACTCTCTATTTTCTAGATCATTACCCCATTCACACTTCAATTTGGTAAGCTCATTGACATTGTTCACCTGGCTGTTTTGCAATTCAACAAATATAATCTTGTATATGAAGAAAACATAGTTTATAAAATACAATCATAATTTTTTAAACCAGAGTTTAAGTATTTTCCATAATATTTCTAAAATTTTATATGCTATAGGTTTCTATCTTAAAATGAACACATGAAAGTCATAACACATTTTAAAACAATCATAAAAATAAAACTATAAAAAATAAAAAGATTTATACAAAACAAAAAATTTCATAAATCATTTACTTCTACATAGTGCCTCTATAAATATTAAGCAAAATCAAGCCTCCACATTGGATTATTCTCAGTTCTATTATTACTTCATTATTTCCAGTATCAACTGATCTTAGACAATTTTCATTGTTTGTTTTTATTTTTAGTTTAAAATCACACATTACTCTCGAGAACATTTCAGATACTTTTTTTCTACATCAGTTCAACTTTAACATATAAGGCTGCCTACATAAGTTCACAAATTTCTGTCACTTGGATAAAGACATAAAGCCTTAATAGGATTTTTATTTCTGAGACTTTCTCAATGCATATAAATCAGAAGATAGATTCTGCACTCGCTGAAAAATTCCTAAATGTATACATGCAATTAAATAGACAAGCAGTAAAATTTGAAGGCACCAAATTAGAAACTGGTACATGAACTGCATTCACCTGACTAAATGGAGCGGGTAGAAAGATAAATGCCAAGGCGTATTACTAGCCAACAATATAAACAAGGAGAGAATTTAAAAATAAAGAAAAATAACAAGTGGTCTTGGTCCCTACTCCGTAACTCCACAAAAAGTCAAGGTCAAGAGATTGCTTAGATCTAACAAAGAGCCTTGCAAAACCCAGGTCAAAGCTGACTCTTGGAGGCTCTCTGTGCAACTCTCAGATCAAGTTCACCACTGTCTATTTTGTACTTCCTCTCTACCTGGTACACACCTCTCTTTTTATTGCCCACAACATATGACAACCATTGACATCTCTCCTCCATGGCTATATCTTCTCTCACCTTGTGAGCACCCTAAAGTTTAATCAAATATGTGTTCCCAATTTTTTCACCTGACACATAGTAAATACTCCAGAAAAGTTACCAAATTGAACTTGAATAAAATTCTTTTTTCTAAACACCATACAATTATGACAAAAATCAAATGTCTATAAATTAAAAAGGAAAGCCAAACTGAGAATAACCAAATACTTTAATATGTATTCTCTCTCTGGATTGTAATTATTAAACACCATAGACAAAACTGCAAACATGGGGTAAAATAGGACCAATCCTATTTCTATGAGATAAAACCAGTTTAATCAATACAGAATTTTACTTTGAAGTTCCCATGTCTCCTATGTACATATGTGTGCATTTCTCTAGTTTTCTCTCACTTTTTCTCATTAATGATGAATCAGAAAACTTGAACAAAACTGAAACTCAAAGACATATTTGTACATAATCATTACTTTTCAATGTCCAGTCACTGTTAAAAATATACTCTCAACACTTAATCAATCCTGCAACATTTTTCACATTCCTAGCTCCCCCTGTGCAAAATTTTTAAATTGGAAAACTAACAGGTGATACATCTTTCTTTGTAGTAACCGAATAAATTTTTGCTCTATGTGAGTAGAACTGTCAAAGAACTGAATTTACAAGTACCCCCTCACAAAACTATTTCAGTATTCAGCTGTTTCCTAGCAACGGAATCTGCTATTTTCTCATTACAAATAGGCAATAGGGATAAAATCTGTGTCTCAGTGTATTCCGGAGTCAATGAAGGTTTAAAAAAAAAAAAGAGCATAAATAATATGTAAAACTGTTAAGTATTTTCTAGTCTATGTAGGCTGAGGTTTTAAAATGGGAAATTACAATTCTTAAATATGATAAATGATCTGGAAAACAACAGTCTTTACGAAGAAGGGGGGTCTTATCTTTTTTGTTAAGGGGGGATCACAAAGGTGAACACAAAAGTAGTTACTGAAGGATTACTCTGGAGAGTTCAACCTTGAAGAATAAAGCTGTTATTCTCAATGTAGCAGGAGTTTAAACCTGGTTTATGCTACAATGTTGTTTCAAAGCAAAATAAAACATTCAAGCCATACATACTCCAGAGAAAAACTGTCAAAAGAGTAACCATTGTAACTACTAAGGCCAACCTAAGTAGTTCTTCAGAAGTATTCTGAGGTCATAAACTTCTGCAATTGAGATTTCAGAAATATTCTGCATATACAGCACTTGGCATATATTATTGGGTCCTATGCTCTTTCCTTTTATAAACAGTACACTGATGTGTAACCTGTTTTCTCAACAAATCAGACGAATGCCAACGTGCAGTTCTTACACAATAATTCCTCAAATCCTGAGCACCTACTTACTCTTCACCAGGGAGTATATACTAGGTATCAGAGATAATTCAGTGGAATATGGCACAACTGTACCCTGTAACTGCTTCAATTTAAAATATGCAACAGAAATAGCTGCCTGAAGGCAAATATCAGAAAGCAGTACAGCGGAGAGGTATTGGATTGGACCTAGGGAGAAGCAACCAACTATAACAAAACCATAGCATAAAGGGCACAGAACTCAAGGAGTTACAGGAGACATACTGGAGGGCCTGAGTCCTTCACTAATTAGCTGGATTGGCAAGTTTTATACAGAGCCTCTTATAACAGAAAGCAGGGTACTAATCATTACAATACATGACAGGACAAGCGAGCATATCCATTAGCCCTTGGAAGATAATTAGGCCATTAAAAAAAAAAGTGGGGACCTCATGAATGGACTTAGTGAAATTTTATTTTATTTATTTAGTTAGTTAGTTTGGGTACTAGAGATTGAAGTCAGGTGCTTTACCACTGAGCTACATCCCCAGTCTTTTCTATTTTTGAGACAGGGTCTCTCTAAATTGCTGAGGCTAGCCTCCAACTTTCAATCTTCCTACTTCAGCCACCCAAGTCATTGGGATAACAAGTGTGCACCACCACACCAGACATTTGTGTCCTTTTCAAAAAGACATAAAGAGAATTTTCACCCTTTCTCTCTGCTCTCTGCCATGTGAGGACACAAAGAGAAGACAGCCACCCGCAAAACAGGTAAGCCCTTACCAGATTCTAGATCTGCCAGTACCTGGGTCTTGAGTCTTCCAGCCTCCAGAACAAAGAAATAAGTATTTGTGGTTGTATCTTCCAGTTTATGGTCAAGTCACTTGTTATAGGAGCCTGAACTAAGACAATATCTACAAACCTAAAGTTTGCGTTCTACTTGTCAAGGAAAAGGGTAAGACTGTACACAAATGATTACCATACAACTCTAAAATCCTTTCCTGCTCTAAAACTTCTATGCCTATATATTAATATTTGCTGGCAGCCAGAAAGCAGACAGAACTTGAAATGAGGCAATCATTAAAATTCTTGTCAAGTAATTTCCATAATTACAAAATACATAACTGTGCAAAGCACCATAGAGAGAAATAAAAGGAAAAATCAGAACCTCTTAAAATATTATTCTTCTCATGAAGCAGCCCCTTCAAATGAACACCTAATATATACAGCACTTTGGAATTTTCAAAGCACCTTCATATAAATCATTGATTTTTTTCAATGAAGGAAACACACTAAAACTAAAACTCATTGGCTTGGTATAACTACTGTTACAACTTGATTTCCTACCATTCTTCACAGACACACCACTAATCATTTCCAAAACAAAGCCCATGCTTTCCAGCAACTAACTTTTTACTCCTACTACTCTCTGCAAGCTGTTCATTTCCTATAGCCAAATCATTTGAAGCCAGCATCAGTTCTATCTTGTCTCAAAATTTGCTGGGATTAAGTGATAACTACTTTCCGGCCACTCCTCTCTTTCTACATATTCACTGAGTTCTTTATGTACATCTTAGCTCCCTTTAGAAGAGAGAGTTCTTGAGGACCAACCTCTTGTTCCATTTCCCAAAATTACCTGGCCACTATGCAATAAACCTGATATCTGCTACGAAATTTGTTGAATGGACAGCCAATTGTTTAGTGGTCCTTATATAGAGCTTTAAAACCAATATCTCACAAACAGAACAATGACCAAGTTCAGCTTAGCATAGTCAGTCAACATCCAAAGCAAAGATGTTCACTTTTTTTCTTCTAAAATGAATGAATTCTCTTCTATTGATTTCATAGCTTTTAATTGCATTTCCTTACAGATCATTAACATGAGAAGAAATGGTGCCTGACATTAATGGAGGAAGTAAAGGTGTTACCTACTACTTGCCTATTGATTATTAATCAGCTGCAACACTGGTTCATAGCAATCCATTTTAAAGTGACATGAAATAATCAGGAAGTAATTTTAGAAAAAAATACACTAAGCAACAAAAACTCATGTAGTTAGACAAGGAGTCAACTAGGTAGACAAAATAAGATACAGAAACTCCTATATTAATCAAAAGTAAGCAAGCATTCAGGAGAATTAATAATAAACTGCTAAGGGCAGGGGACGTCATGCATGCAGTCTAGGTCAGGGGTGTAGCTTGTGCTCAGCATGCACAAGACTCTGAGTTCAATCTCAGGCACCAAAAAAGAAAAAAGAAAAAAAAGACTATTATATTCACTCACAGTTTAAGGAACTAAACTGAACACTGCTTTTAATAAGAGTATAAAAGACTTAAGAGGATTCAAATCTCTTTAGAAATAAAAATTACTTGATCAAGTACCTACAGAGCATATTTTTCCAAAGCAACAAATACTTGGTAAATCACAGAATCAACTAGAACTTTTAAAATGTGAGAAAGGAGGGCTGGGGATGTGGCTCAAGCGGTAGCGCGCTTGCCTGGCATGCGTGCGACCCGGGTTTGATCCTCAGCACCACATACCAACAAAGATGTTGTGTCCACCGAGAACTAAAAAATAAATATTGAAAATTCTCTCTCTCTCTCTCTCTCTCTCTCCTCTCTCACTAAAAAAAAAAAATAAAAATAAAAAAAATAAAATAAAATGTGAGAAAGGAAATCCTTCTCAAAAAAATAGAAAATCCTTGCTTTTACTGCAACTCCAAGAATCACTTAATTGCCTGTCAATTCATTCCCTCGGAATTTCTCAATATGGTTCTTTCTATATCTACATGATCCCTCTACCTCGCCATATATATAAGTCAACTAAAAACGGATTAAAGGCTTAAATGTAAGACTTGAAACTATGAAGCTACTAGAAGAAAACATAAGAGATATGCTCCAATGGAAATGGCCTGGACAAAAATTTTGTGGATAATATCTCAAAAGCACAGGCAACAAAACTAAAAATAGACAAACAGGATTACATCAAACCCTTTGCACAACAGGGGCTGGAGACATAACTCAGTGGTAGAGCTCCTGCCTGGTATTCACAAGGCCCTGGATTCAACACCCAGCCCTGCAAAACAAATTAACTAATTCATTTAAAGTTTTTGCACAATGAAGAAAACAATCAACAGACAACCTACAGAATGAAAAAATATATATATATTTACAAACCATATATCTGATAAGAGTTAAAATCTAGAACATACAAGAAACTCAAACTCGATAGCAAGAAAATTCCCAAAATAATCCAATTTAAATTTAAAAAGGGAAAAAGCCTGGGATATATTAGATGAATTAAAACATCATCCTGTGCCTGATAAATATATAAAATTACATATAAGTTAAAAACAAATTTTTACAAGTATAAATATATTTGCTTAAAGTCTGTGGTTTGTTGTTTTTGTTGTTGTTTTGAGATGGGAGTCTCACTATATTGCCAAGGCTGTCCTTGAACTCCTTGGCTCAAATGACCTCCTACTTCAGGCTCCTATGTAACTGAAACAGTAAGTATGTGCCACCATACTTGGCAAAAGTCTAGTTTTTAACATGTTACCTCTACACTCTAATGAAGGGTCTCATAAACAGAAAGTGAAATTTGTAATGCTATGTGAGGAAAAGAGAAAGTTTCCCTTAAAAAAAAATCAGCTACAATTTAAGGATCTGTACTATTTTCTAAAAACAGACAAACCTTAGTGACATTAGTATGAAGGCATGTAAAAACTCAAGCTCAGTTGTAGACCCACCTCTCTTCTCCACTGACATACCGTGTGTGTCAGATTTTCATTACTGTGACAAGATGCCTGAGAAAACAACTTAAGAAGAGGAAATGTTTCAGAGATTTCAGTCCATGGTCACTTGGCCCATCATTTTGGGCCTGTACCAAGGCAGAACATCAAGGTGGGGAACATATGTAGAACAAAGTTAATCACCTCATGGCAGCTAAGAAGAATATAGAGAGAGGAAAGGACCAGGGTCCCAATCACTCTTCAAGAGCATGCATCCAATGACCTATTTTCTCAAATTAGAATCTACCTCCTAAGATTCCATCACTCCCCCATAGTGCTCCATCACTCCCCCATAGTGCCAAAAACTGGGGAGGAGAAAGAAGGGATAAGAAGAAATTAGTCAATGGGTATAAAATTAAACTTAAGATAGGAAGAATAAGTTTCGGTATTCTACTGCATAGTAGAACACATGAGCTTTTAGAGAACATTTAAGATCCAAAAGATAATATCATGCTCTTCCTATGTGGTTTCACACAATCTCATAGCTTCACATTCTCTTTCCCAGGAATCTAGGCTCCAAAATTCAGCTTCTTTCTTGCCTTTTCCATTTGGAAAACTAATAACACCTCCAGATAAACATGGTTAGAATAGATATCTTGATTTTATGCATTTTCCTCACAAAAAAAAAAAATAAATTGAGAGCACCTTCCACATATTGGTATCACCCTGTAATCAATTATTCAAGCCAAAAGTTTAGTCCCTATAACACAGTAATAAGGAACAGACTCTGAGACCCAGCTGCATAAATTCTGCCTCTATTCATCACACCTGTGCAAGGAGATGATAAACCTCAAAGAGAAAAGAGTAGCACCCACCAGAGGGGCTACTATACACATTAAACATCTTAATTCATGTAAATCATTTAGAACAGCACTTGGCAAATATTAAGTTGTTATAGAGTTTAAAGCCATCATCACCACCATTATTCTGATTCTTCTTTTTTGTCTCACACCAATCCACCACGTCAACAACACTTCATAAACATAACTACAATCCATTGACTTCTCAGTGGTTATTAGCAGTTGTTCATTCCAAGCCACCATCCAGATTACTTCCAACCCAGTCTTTCTGCTTCCATTCTTTCTTTAACCTCCAAAGTGGTTTTCAAGCACCAGCACAGTAATCTATTTTAAAATAGAAATCAGATCCTATTACTCCCTTACTCAAAAGCATCTAATAACTTTCTACTACATTAAGCTAAAAAAAACCGAACTCTTTACCCTGGTTTATTGAAAGTCCTACAAAGTCCTATATGCAGCCACTGTAGTCTGACTTTGTATCCCTCCCCTCTAGGGCACCATGTTGCAGCAAACTGGCCTTCTTTCTTCTTTCAAAAAAAAAAAAAAAAAAAGGCAAGGGTCCCTCTTGGAACTTTTCCATCAATGATTTTTCCCTGCCTCAAATGTACTTTTCTCTGTATCTATTCAGCTGACTCTTTCATGTCCTATATAATATTGTTATTATTTATTTCTTTGATAATTGTCTACTTTCAACTAGAAAATAAGCTTTACAATAGACGAAACAGCATCTATCTTAAGTACTATATCCCTAGTACATGACATACAGTTGAACAAAACAAAAAGTCATTTAAAAACTAAATCACTAAATGAAAAAACTGGCTACATCTTCTAAAATTGTTAGGTGAAGCAAAGAAATACATTTTTCTCTCACTGTTTCCCTACCTGGTTACCAATCTAGTGTGTCATAAATCCAAATTCAACCTTTTTGCCTGCTTTGAAACTGCACCTTTCAATATTTTCTCAGAGTTTGAGTATCTAAATCCTCTAATTATATGACTTACACAAACACAGTTGTCATCAAGAAGCCCTAAAAATTATAAACAAAAAATCTACGATCCAGTCATGGCTCCAGCAATTACTAACCAACAGAAACTGGGACAAAAGACTTAGCCTCTTTGAGCTACATTATCCTTGTCTGTATAATGCAGATTACAATACCTGTCTATCACAGAAACTTGTAATGAGGATCAAATGACATAACACATCAACAATAAACTATGAACCCACGAGGACTGTATTCTCATAGTGTCTATCATCAGTTCAATAGAATTTCACTGAGCACTAACACCATGTGCCAGATGTTACAATAGAAAGAAAAACTGAATTAAGAGTTTGCATTTTAGTTGAGGAGAAAAACACATAATGAGAATGATCTCATCATAGTTTGGTGGCATTCAGAGCGCAAAGGAAACACACTTAGCACAATCTTGGAGGGTGTCCAGAGGAAGCAGGGCCATAGTTGAATTATATGGGTCCATAGGGTAAGGAAAGAGTTCATATCAAATGAGAAAGTACTGTCAAAATTTTACCAGTTAAAGCAATTTAAAAGCCAGATTAGTTATATTATTAAAAAAATCACATGATCCAGGTTAAGAACAAGTTTTCAGAAATCACCTGAGTAAAACTCTTCAATCAATTTACAACTTCCCCCAAACCCATTTATTTCATCCTCTACCATGAATTAAAAATACCTTTTAAATCTACTTTAGGGCACCTTTTCTCATCCTACAAGACTATTTCCATTTATAAAGCTAAAATTTTTCAATTACATACTCCAAGGTCAAAACCTCCCTCACTGGAAAGGACAGTAATATAGAGACCATAGCAACAGGTTTAGATTTCTACTGAATCAACAGCTCTAAAAGGAACTCCTTTTCCTCTTTTATGTTCCCTTCCACAGCTGTCAGGACAGGTTCCCAAGCAATATATTCCATCCATTCTCCTGCACGATAAGGCAAAGGGTTCTCTGGACTTCCTCTTAATGAGGCCTGGCCCTGACACACAGGAGAAAGCCAAGCACTGCCTAAGACAGCAGGTCTCTGTCCCTCAATCAAGACAGGACACTGAGGTCAGAACTCTGCACAACCCATCATTAATCAGGACAAATTCATTTAAAGTAAATCTGCATCCACTAAAACTAAACAGTCATGTACTCCATGACCCATAGTTTCACTCCAAGGCACATAGCCAGTAGAAACGTGATTATCAAGAGATGTAGTAGAATATTCAGAGCAGCAGAATTAGTAATAACCAATCAATCAGAACTAGATTAAATCAGAATCATGGCATCTGGCAGAATGCAATGAAAAGAACTCAGCTTCTCTTCTGTGATACTCTTAAACTGTAAAACTTGGATCTAAACACATGGAAGCGTCAGACAAACAAAAATTGAGAGATATTCTACAAAATAATTAGTTTTTTTTAAATCTTCAAAAGCAACAAAGTCACTGGGCACGGTGGCCCACACCTGTAATCCCAATGGCTCAGGGGGTTGAGGAAGAGGATCACAAATTCAAAGCCAGCCTCAGCAACTTAATGAGGCCCTAAGCAACCTAGCAAAGACCCTGTCTCAAAATAGAAAAAATTAAAAGGAGCGGAAATGTGGCTCAGTTATGTCTCTAGGTTCAATTCGGGTACAAAAAAAAAAAAAAAATGCAACAAAGTCCATGAAAATCAAGAAGAACCTAGGAATTTGTTCCCACCTGAGGAGACTAGAGACATGACAACAAAACAACAAATGTTATTTAGGTTGGATCCTTTTAAAATAAAAGACATGATTGAGACAATTGGTATAACTTGAATAGGGCCTGAGGATTAGATGATATTGACATATTGATATGAATTTCATCATTTTTACAGCTGAATTGGGATTATGGGGAGAAATGTACCATTTGTAGGAATCACACTAAAAAGTATCAGGGGTGACAAGGAATCAGAATAGGAACTTATCTCACATGGTTTAGAGAAAAAGTTACTGGTTTTTCCCTGAAACTTTTCTGTAAATTGATGATTATTTCAAATTTTTAAAAATTAAATTTAAGAAGTATGTTGGGCTCATACATTGCTGGTAGGACTGAAAATTGGTACAACCATTCTGGAAAGCAGAGATTCCAAGAAAACTTGGAATGGAACCACCATTTGACCCAGGCATCCAATGCCTAGGTTTATAGCCAAAAAACTTAAAAATCAGCATACTACAGGGACACAGAAGCTCAATTTACAATAGCTAAGCTATGGAACCAACCTAGGTGCCCTTCAACAGATGAATGGATACAGAAAATGTGGTATACATACACAATGAAATATTACTCAGCCATAAAAATAATAACTTTTTGTCCTTTGCCAGCAAATAGATGGATCTGGAGACTATCATGCTAAGTGAAATAAGACAATCCCACAGAACCAAAGGCCAAATATTCTCTCTAATATGAGAATGATAACACACAATAAGGGGTGGGAAAAAGAAAGGAATTCAAAGTTTATAGGTTATATTTCTTATCCACAAATAACAAGTTTAAGCGTAACTTGCCGAAAAATGATTGCATTACAAACTTAGGATCTCATTGATTTTGCCTTTTGGTATTTTTTGTTTTGTTTTGATGATACCAATGATTAAACCCAGGGCGCTGTGCATGTGTTAGGCAAGTGCTTAAACACTTAGCCCGTGCCCTAAATTTTGTCTTTTCTCTTAGTATACTTAGATCCCCTGACTTCTGCCCAAAAGAAAAAAATTCTAAAATTTTGTGAAAACCTGCCACATATCCTTCTTTCTACACTGGATTATTAGAAGAATGAACTGGATAGCAAATATATGTGGAACATCTTCAATTATCTGAAAGAAAAATTTATAGCAAATGCAAAAAAAAGTTTAAGGACAAATTTATAAAATAAACATATAAAATAAATAATTTAAATATATGTTAAATACATAAAATAAATATATAAAATAAAATGATTTATAAAATAATTTATAAAATTTATTAAAAATTTACTTAAACATGGAAATACACAAAATCAGAAGTGTTTGAAGCCCCCAAAGTAAAACAATTTTGGATTTATTTCCATAGTTATGATTAAATTAGGTATTACACAACTTGGCTTAAATGGATATTACAAATTACTTTTTTTTTAACTTTTATTTTTAGTTGTAGATGAAATCAATATCTTTATTTTACTTATTTTTATGTGGTGCTGAGGATCGAACCCAGTGCCTCACACATGCTAGGCAAGCGCTCTACCACTGAGCTACAGCCCCAGCCCCTACAAATTATATGTAATACACATGAAGTGTCTAATACATAGCATACAGCAGTTGTCTGCCTCCTCATTATCATTCTCCCCACTCCCCATTACTAGCAATCAGTCTTCCACATCTGTTGGAAATATTGTGATTTCAGGAATATGTTGTCAGCTCCCATGATCCACCAACTAACAACTAATAGAGAAGACCCATGACCTTGGGCTAGGCAATCTCTTTGACCACAATAACTGATTAAGTGATAGAAATATGATAGTTGAATTGTGTCCTCCAAAATTACATATTAAAGCTCTAGCCCCTAGTATTTCAGAATGTGACCTCATTTGGAAACAGTCATTGCAAATACACTTAATTAAAATAAGGTCACACTAGAGTAAGAGAGCCCCTAATCCAATATGACTGGTGTGCTCATAATAAGTAGAAGTGTGTGCTCCACAGGGAGAATGCCATGTGAAGACTAGATCTATGTTGTCACAAGCCAAAAAATTACCAGAAGTTAGAAGAGACACCCAGAGGGAGCACAGACATGCTAACATCTTGATTTTAAACTTCTACCTTCTAAAACCAAGAGACAATAAGTTTCTATTGTTCTAAGACACCAGTGTGTAATACTTTGCTATGGCAGTCTTAGGAAGCTAATACAGCATGTGACTTAAGCCATTACAAGCTCAGTAAATGTTAAGACTAAGGGTAGAAATTCTGGGACGATTTTTTGGAATGATATCCTTGATTTGGATATCATTCCAAAAAATCGTTAAGGAACAAAGCAAATGCATAGGAGAAAAGGCAACTGGAAAGAAATAGAACACCAATCAAGCTATGTACGAAACTTCCACTACTAAATCTGGACTGTTCAACTTCATGAGCTAGCAGATTCCATTTACTGGTTAAGGTAGCCCAGGCTGGTTTTCTATTACCTGCAACGGAGGGGGGCAGGGTGGGTAATACCACTTAACACTAAACTAATGTCAAGAGGTTTTCTGCTGCCAGAAACACAATTCCACTCAAATATGAGTTCCTGAATTAGTTCCTTAAAAACTGAAACTTCATTATCCTATAATAAGAAATCTTAGTGGTTCCACTGCTGGTTAATTCAGCTACTCGACGGCACCAGTACGTAATTCTTTCCACCTTTCTACAAGTCTGTCTTGCAAACTGGGCTGTCCTCAATCGTCATCTGCCTTATCTCAAGATGGCTACAGCTGTTATAGGTATCACATTCAGTTATAATACTATCCAGAAGGGGAAAAAGGACTATTTCATCACATGTGCCCATTTTTTTAGCAATAAGATTTTCTTTCAGAAGCCCCAAACAACTTCTCATATTATCGGCCAGAACTACACTGTGTCACATACATGGACCAAATATTGAGGGAGAAGTCGCAATACTTGGCCTAAAAGTAACTCCAGAAGCTTTCTGAGATGCATGGTGATATCTATGATTGTCATGGAGACTAGGGGCCACTATTGGCATTTAGTAGATGACATTTAGCTACTGTCTTGAAAAGTATATGGCTGATTTACCCAAAGAAGTGCTATCCAAAAGGTCAACAAAAAGAAAACAGGCAAAACCAAGAATAATAGACTAATATTCGTGTCCTCCACAGAGGATCTCAATGGTAAAAGACACTATTCTTATCTATAAATAGATTGTAAATAGTACTAACTACTATTTCAGACAAGAGAAAAAATTATATATAAGGAACAAGTTTAAGAATAAGATTAAAAAGTAACATAGAATTAGGGATCAAGAAGGAATATTAATAAATGCCTAATTAAGGGTGAGAGTGTACTCAGTAGTAGAGATTGTTGGCATACATAACACCCTGGGTTCAATTCCCAATACCACAAACACAAACACACAAACATCAGAAGCACACCATACACACCAGTTTAAAATCTACAAGGTATTTTCATAAATTATCTCATTTAATAAAAATAAAGTTAATATTTCAGTCTTCCCAAATGCTGATGTAACTGAATGACACATGTTTAGGCAACCCCAGAGACTCAATAATAAAAGTTATTTATACCAGAAAATGCTACAATTTTAAACTCAAAAGGAGAACATAGTATATGTTTACATAGTAATCAGCTTAAAAGACTCATCTTTAACTCTGAAGGCCTCTTCCATATTAAGTACCAACAACAAAGAACAACAACAACAAAAAAGACTAGACCTACATTAAAAGATAACAACAATGCATAACGTGTACAATTTTAAGATGTCACCTCAAGCGTCATGCTTTCAACAAACTACTTTCAACACACTAATCCTATCATTTGTTCTATATAGATACCTCTGATTGCATCCCATACCAGGCTGTTTTCGCAGCACTAGCACATACCAGAATTTTTAAAATACATTACATAAAGATTTCCTTCTAGTCCTGGAGGTATAGCTCACTGGTAGAGTACTTGCCTAGAATGCATAAGGCACTGGGTTCAATCCCCAGCACTACAAATAAATAAACAAAAAAACTATCTTTTATATTGCCTCCACTGATACAAAATACTAATTTGGAACAGAAATCTAGGGGTTATATCCACCAAGAGCTATATATGAAGTCCATCATCAAGGTAAAAAGCCATGACCTTGAAGAAATCCAGAGGCCACTCATGAAATTAATCAGCTCAACGCCAGTATTCATAGAAGAAAAAATCAGAAAACCAACTGTCAATAGTAATAAGAAAAAACCTGGGAGTTCTGGAATGAACAGTACAACATCATAGGCAATCTAAACAGCATTATGAAAATTGAATTAATTTATCCCATAAAGAAGCACAAAACAAAACTACCAAGGGTGTCATGATTTAAAATGTGAGCACATCAAATACAGAAATGAAGTGAAATACTTACTGCCAAAGCCTTGGACAGTTTGGCTCTAAATTCATTCAGGATGATTGCCACGATGTCCTTAAGTGGCACATAAGCAAAGCCATCTTCCAAGTAGACTTTCCTTCCTCGGAACAAATCTAGAGCATCAGCAAAAGGGATCTGAATTCAGGGTGACACAAGGAAAAACAGTCAGTGCATGTCACTACAAGTATTAGGTCTAAACAAAGAAATTCATTAGTCTCAAAAGACACAAACCAGAACAGAAAGATGAATTTATGTCCCTTAAAACCAAACACTTAGCATTAAAAGAAATAGCAATGTAAAAATAAAATTATTTCAGAGTAAATGCCTCAAAAAATAATATCAACAATAAGAGGTAAATTAGAATGCTTTCTTTTATTCATAACCTATCATTAAAAATTATAATGCCCAGGATTTCAAACTCCACTTGAGGTCTCTCAGCATGTTACATTCACCTCACATGATATATCCCACATTTTCTTCTGCACCCCCCCAAAAAAAATCCTAAATTATATACAACATATTCAGCACTGAAAATTACTTGTAAGCAAAGTAATTTAAAATTTCTTCAGCTATGTTTCCATTTTTTCTCTGGAGAAATACATTGGAAAAGCTAATCTTCACAATAAGAAATGGATATAATAAGCATTCAGTTTAGTTAGTAAAATAAATATTTGTCAGAACTACTTAAAAATAATACTCGACTTACATTTTTTAGGTCCTATGAACTATACTGACATTTTAATAAATAAGCAAAATATTATATTAGCTAATTGTGAAAATCATCCTCACTGTCCAACATCATTTTTCTTCTTTTTATAATCAGACAAAAAGTTAGCTGAAAATTGATCCCCAAACATGTTACTCACCCACGTTCTAGAAGAGTGAAATCTATATGCCTACAATTCTGTATATCTGATGATGCCTCACGCTATAAACAGGTCACATGTTTTTTAATCAGATAGAAATTGGTACATGTATCAAAAGCTATTATTACAACTGTTGTCCTCAAGGAGTTCATCACATAATTGAGGACAGCAAGAGACAGATACATAAAAAGCCAAACAGCTCTACATAGTGGCACCATGTATGATATTACATCAAACAAGTTGTTCAACTCAACAGGACACAGGAGAGGAACAGGTAAAAAGGTTTAGTGCAATAACACAGGCAAGAAAAGGACACAAAAGTTTGGAAACAAAAATTCTAATCCAAGTCTAGAATCTTGTCTAGTCTCCTAGTGATGAGATTTATTTGTTAATCTTATAAATGATTCTCAAATTCAGCATTCAGATCTGTCAAACTGGGAGAGAGGAGAAAGGGATGAGCTAAATGATACTTAGAGGTTCTTTAGCAATAACAATCCATGATTCAAGCTTATTAAGGTGGTCACAGTGGAAATAAAAATGTCCAAGCTAAAGTATAAGATGATATGAAGGCAGAATAATGAGAAATATATGGTGTGGGAGGACTATTGATCCCCATACTCCCAGTGTGAAAGGCTGACTAAATGATGCCAACATATGGAAATGGAGAGGCTGGAATAGAGAGCTAATGCAGAGGCAGGGTTTTAAACTACTAGCACTTTCAATGATAATCAGCACATTCTTTTCAAAGGAAATTGTGGAGTTGGAGTTATCAAATTTTAAACTGAATTTCAGCTCTCTCTTCTTTCCCTTCAGATCTATTCAATCCAAAAGCTATTTGGTAGGTTCAAACACAGTGGGTATCTATGCTGAGAAGTTGGAAAAGTCAAGGGGACCTAGCACAGGAAGAAGAAATCTGAGTAGGCAGCTGGAAGTTTGCTGGCAGCTGGAAGTTTGCTGGGGCCCCTTCGACTGTGGCTCTCAACAGAAGGAGACCAGGTAGGCTTACAGTGTCACAGTCCAAGTAGAATGCAGTAGAGACCACATAAGGAAGCATGGTGTCAAAGCCCAAACTAGTGAAGAGGGCTTCCATGCAAAGCAGCGATTTAAACAGTGTTGGAGCCAAATGGGAGATGAGGGTATCCTACAGAGGGAGGAGCTCTGTGGATATAGGAGCCCAAGCAATGCAAGGAGCTCATTCTTTTAAAAGATTGGCTTGTCATGGGTGTCTGAGCTCCATCAATTAATAGGATATCTGTGTAAGATGACAGCCTAGTGGTGAATGTTGGCACAGCCTTAGTGCAGTGAAGACAAGATCTGTGCAGGAAAGGGAGTAGAGGTGGTGACAAGGGGCTATACAAAATGTACGAATTAAACATGCATAAAGCTCAAAGTAACATATTTAACAAATCCTAGAACATATTTTAAATATTTACATACTTTATAAACTGACTCCGTCTCCAACTGAACCCCACTTAAACTTGGTGAAGAGGCAATAATTTCCTCTTCTCGAAGACTCTTCTCTTCATCGCTTATCTAAAAGGAAACATATTTTATACCATTTTTAAAAATTAAGCCTTTTTCAGTTGCGACAAAATGTTCTCCTATTCTAGTAAAATCCTATACTTTTATAAAAAATGTAATATCCGAATATTTTAAATCATTTGTAATATGATTATAAAATCAACATTGTCACTAATGAAGGCAAAACATGAAAGAAATCTAAATTCAGTAATCTTTAAATTTTTTCTCTGCCAATTTCAGAAGATGTACATCATCAGAAGAACAACAGCAAAGAAACAGAAAGTATTACAATAAGAGAAAAGGGATTATAATAAAAGCTCTGGTTAATATACACTAAAAATGAGCATTATTTCAATTCAAGTGTTATGGTAGTTTGTTAAAATGCCTATATGAGGTTAACAGTGGTTTAACTATTTCTCAGTTTTCTAGTCACATTAGATAATCCAAACTTGAAACACTATTTTTTCTAGGAATAACTACAAATCTATTATCTGAGACTTCTTATAGCTTCAAGAAAGAAAAGATGGATAAATCCGACTAAACAAAAACCTCAAACTTCAATACCCAGAAAAATCTGTAAATAAAGATGAAACATAAATGAAAAATTGAGGGAATTAAGTTACATCATCTGACATCTGAGTTCCTCTCAGTAAGTAGCAATAAGTAACCCAAAAACAGTAAAACACAGCCAACATTATATTATATGTGTAAAAACAATTTAGCAATTAAAATTGCAAAAGTTAGAAAGATTTAGTATATACAGTATTGAAACAATCTTTAACTTTTTTTGTTGGGGGTGGGTTCAGGGGATTGAACCCAAGGGCATTTATCCACAAAGCCACATCCGAAGCCCTTTTTTATATTTTACTAGAGACAGGGTCTCACTGAGTTGCTTAAGGCCTTGCTAAGTTGCTGAGGCTGGCTTTGAATTTGCGATGCTTCTGCCTCAGCCTCCCAAGCCACTGGGATTACAGGTGTGTGCCATCGAACCCAGTCAGTATTGGAACAATCTTTGTGCATGGCATATTAGCAATACAAATCAAAAAGTCTTTTAAAAAGACCCTAATGATTTGATTTTTCAGATTAATCTTAATAACAGGACAAGTATGTAAACAGGAATGTTTCTTCATTTACTGTGTTATTTATAATAATAAGGAAAAAAACTAAATGTCCAATAAGAAGTATCTGATTCAATGAACTTGCTGTAAATAACTTGCTGTAAATAACTATGTAAATAACTATGCTACTATGTGTGAAGAAATAAAAAACAAAGCCAATGATAACTGTATGAAGATGAAACTGTAAAAAGTGATTTGTTTTTTTAAAAAAAGACGAAGAGAAAGAAAAAACTTCTCAAAAGAAATAAAAATTTCAGGAGCAAAAATGAAACTCAATGGAATCAAAAATGGATTGGGTAATTTAGACTTGGTAGGTAAAACAAGCATCAAAGTTCTCTTTGTTCATGCAGAATTGCCAGACCAACACAAAAGATATGCCATTTAAAGCCCACTTTTATATTTACTAAATCTACTCTATAAATGGAACAGTAGGATACTTTGTGGGGTAATTAATGGTCATGTTCTGTATCTTGGTAAGTTTGAGTTGTACACGTTCATTCATTTGTCAGAACTCATAGATATATTTAAGATTTGTACGCTTGACAGTATGTAAATATTATCTTAAATAAAGAGAATGCTAAATGTGGAACTCTGATTAATGAAATGCATGTTGTAGTATTTCATGGGAAGTATACTGGTTTCTACAACTCACCCTAAAATGGACTGAGGTTGAGAACACGATGGATAAGATATTATAAAACAAATACTAAAATAAAAAGTAAATCGTAGAAGGTAGAATGTGGATTTTCACTTTTAGAGAATTTTATAACTTTTCTGTGTTTGAAATTTTTCATATTCAATTTTGAGGGTAAAGTAACACAACAAAGACCATACTACCAACCCACCAAGACAGCTGGACTTAACTCAGATAATACAGCTGAGAATATAAAGCAATAAGAACTATCAGGCCCTTCCTTCTGATAAGGGTGTAAATTAGTATAACCACTTTAGAAATTTGACATTATCTCAGGAGTTAGAGGTAAACATACCCTTTAACCTGGCAATTTTAATTCTAAGCATATGTTCTGAAGCAGAGATAGCAAACTTACTAGAAAAGGCCAAATAGTTAATATCTTAAGTTTTGTGAGCTGTAACAGTCTCTGTCACAAGCAATAGCTTGCCACTGCAGCAAGAAAATAGCCATAGTCAATACACAAACAAATGAACACAGTGATGTTACAATAAAACTTTATTGATGGACTCTGAAAGTTATGTTTCACATAATTTAAGTCAAGAAATGTTATTCGTCTTTTAATTTTTCTTTCAACTGCTTAAAAATATGAACACCATTCTCTGTGGACTATGTAAAAACAGTGGGCCATATTTTGCTAGCCTCTGCTTTAGAACAATAGAATTAAAACTGCAACAATCATGAGAATCATCCAGAAAGCTTATAACAACATAAAATTGCTGGGCATCTTCCTGGAGTTTTTGATCCATAAAGTCTAGGGTGGGTCCTGGAAATTTCCATTTCTAACAAGTTTCCAAGTAATGGGGATGTTGCAGTTCTCAGATAAAAGCCCTAGAAAAATATACATATCAGATATGACATGAAGAAGCATTAGTCATATAACCATGGAACAACATTATACATAAGAGCCAAGAAGTTGGGACCCAAATATACATCAAAAGCAGAATGAATATGGTATATTCATAGTGTGGAATAAAGCATAATAACGAAAATAAACTACAACCTCACACAATACACATAAATCTTGAAAATACATTAGACAGAATAATACAGACACAAAATAAAACATACTGAATTATTCCATTTATATAAAACTTTGTTTCAATTAGGAAAACTGTATTGTTTAGGAATGAATACTCAAATAGTCAACTAAAAAGGGGAAAAGGTAAAAAAGTGACTGCCATAAACCAGACTAGTGTTTTTGTTTTATGTAATTTTATGGACATTCATTATACTTAATAATTTTTTAAAAGGTTAAAAAATGAAATAAAAGTAAATGAATTGTGTTATAATGGAATATTATGCAGCCAAAAAATTATGTCTAAAATTAAGAAGATTTATAATTACTATCACTGATATTCATGAAATATTGTTAGGTAAAGGTAATTAGATGAAGGTAAATTAAAATAAATCTTTGGGATGCTGGGGATGTAGCTCTAGCATAGAATGCTTTCCTAGTATGTATGGATCCTGGATCCTGGATGGGTTCAGCACTCACCAAAAATAATTAAATAAAATCTTTAAGAGACAGAAAATGTCTATGTATGTGTATGAGCTTATGCATAGGGAAAAGTCCACAATAAAATACAACTACCTAAGAAAAGGGATTATAAATAAGTATTACTTTCCTTTATATACATACATATTATATTAAATTGTCCCTTAGATATTTCATGATCTGGATGTTGTTATATATTATTTCAATTTCTAATTGATATTTTAAAAATCGTTTTATTAGCTCAAAATTAAAGACCCTGGTTACCAACTTAAATCCAGTAAGATACTGACATTACTGTCATATCTACCTAATAATTTCTGTATTGTCCAAACCTATTGAGTCTAAGATTATGTTTCTTGTCACTTAACTAAGGAATTCTTTCTGTGTGTTTGTACAGAGAATAAAAATCCAATGGCAAACCGATTTTTAAAGTATTTTCTAAAAGCAAAAACCTTCCTTCAAAGGAAAAAAGAAAAAAAAAAACAATTCTGGATGAATGCACTGCCCACTCAGCCAACCACCTCTTCATCCCTGTTCTTTCTGTGCTTTTTTCCCAAAAGCAGAGTCATGAGAAAGAAAAAAAAAAAAAAAATAGGTAAGAAACTACACAAACAGTACATGGAAAGAATGATAGCAATGCCATAGCAACAGAACAGCTGGTTGGCTGATAAGCTGTCTCACCACTGTGTGATGGTTCAAAATGTTTCTCACTTGAAATAGAGCACCTAGGAGGAGTTTGGGTGTGTCAATCTGCAGATTCAAGGCCAATGAAGGTTGAAATCTATGCATACTACCTGCTAGTTACTATCCTTAACCATTTTACTTGTACTAGCTCATCTAATCCTATCAATTTATACTATCTCATCTAATCCTACCCTTTGAGGTACATATTATCTTAGCTTTACAGATAATTAATTAATATGAATAATTTAATTAATATGAATAAAATCAAACTGGATTACTAATCAAAGTATTTCTGACACTAAAGCCCACTATGCCATGCAGTCTCCAAATAAAAAAAAAAAAAGGAGAGATAACTTTGCAAGAGAACTGCAAAAATTTGTAACATCAAAAACAATCAAAGGCAAGATCATCAACTGAAATTTTTTACCTCCCGTTCTTTTGGTAATGAATAAGATAAAAAATCAGAAACTAAAAATATAATACAACTAGATGCCATGAAAAATCTTATAGATAAAACTTAAAAGGTGTCAGTGCACAAATTACATATAATCACCACTCATTCTTTAGTGTTTAAATTAAGGTTTAGCAATAGCAAATATTTCTCTAAGAACTAACATCAGATTATTCTACTTCAGCATTTGCTTTGTTTACATATGTCTCTGTTGACAGTAACTTCTCTACTTAATTGACTATTTACCTCCTAGTTTGCATTCCATACAGGAAATCCTTTGAAACTCAAATATACAACCAGACACACACTGCAGAGAATATCTAAGAACCAATTTTTAAACCAAGCTAGAATTTTCAAATAGCAGTTGACAAAGGAAGAAAATAATCTGGGAGATAGAGCAAAAGAGAAAGAATCTTCATGTTTTAAGTTAAGGCCAAGTGTGTTAACCGATTATGGCCATTTTAAACCACTTGTTACAGCATCAAAAAAAAAAAAATTGGTATCAGTATCTTTGAACATACAGATGTTTGCCCTAATAATATTTTAGGTTCTAACTAAACAAATCCTACATCAATAAGTAAGTATCACTAATACTTTACCTAGTATAACATAGAATATTTCCCTGATTTCAAACATTTGTATTAACAAAACCATGATTATTTCTAAGCAATTAATCCACTTACCAAGTAAATACTAAGGAAGAACACAATGCAACTGCCATAAAACAGAACACTCTAGTTTCACGAGACTCTATGTGTTCAAGGCTTCTGTCTTAGAAAAAGACAATTTTTAAAAAGCAAACAAAACCTCAGGAACTTAAATAAAAACACAGTAGGTTATGAAAGAATATAATAAGATTCCCTATCACTGAAATCTACCTCCCAAAAAAGGAAGGGAAAAAAAGTTATATAGTCTTGCTTAGATTAAAAATTATGAATAAAATTCTGAGAAATTCAATGTGTTTGAAACTCTAAGGAATTTCAATATGTTCCCAAAATAACCAAGTATACTACATATCACTCACATCTGATCTAAAATTCACGTCATTCCTTACATTATAGCCTGTGAGTAAATATTATGTCTTTCCTTGGTGAATTAAAAAGTTCATCCATTTGTCACATACATTCCAAATCTTCATTCATCTAGTTAGTTATAACCAAAATTTAAGCAGCCAAAGTAAGAAAATTCTCACTGAAAAATGCAGAATGGCCATCTGAAACTTTACTAATTAAAATGCTATCAACTTGATTATTCCAAATTTCTAAAATATTCTTGAATGTTCTCTTTTCTCCTATTTTCTCCTTAAAAACTACTGGAGAAAATATGAACATATTTCATTTGCTCAGGTTCTCCTAGATTCATGCCTAAAATATACTCACCCTTTGAATGAACAAGACAAGATTAAATGTCTTCCTGATTCTACTAACAGAGAATCACATGTCAGCAAAACAGATAGTAGAACAATTATAAAAGTAAAGGAATAGAGTAGAAAGTATATCATCTTTAAAATCACAGCATCCTGCCTTTAAATTTTAAATAAGTCAGTTAACCTCTTCATGCTACAGTTTCTTATTGGTAAAATGAAGAAACTAATATATATTTCATGTAGTTTTTTGTCAGGATTAAATAAAATACAGTATGTAAAGTATCCACCATAGGTCTATCAAATAGCATTTCCTTAATAAATGATAAATATTTTTATTATTATCTGTAATGTACATTTTGATTAGTTTCTGTTTTCCAGGCTTTTTTAGTAGGTAACAAACTGAAACATTTACTGCAACAAATCCAGCTTCTACAAATTTGTCATCTTCTTAGTTAAACTAACACCAGACCCGGTCTTTACGGGGTATTCAAAATAGTGGATAAAAACAAGCTAAGTTATCACTGCAGCATCTCACAATCAATGTGTATTACGCTTCACAAAACAAACATCTTCCTGAAAAGAGGTAAATAGAATCACATTATTTGAGTGGCTTACTTTGCTATTCCAAGGATGCAAAACTTTCCTCTTAACTACTTTTCAACAACAAAGACCCTGAACATTTGACATCTGAAGTCCTGCTTTTGCCACCACTGCTCACAATTCCCCACACATCAATTCCTTCTGTCCACACTCACCTACTCAACAGTCAGTACCAGAACATTCCAACAGTATCCATATAATGGTATAACATTTTTGTCAAGCAAAAACACACTGAGTTTTAAATGCTTTAGTAAAGTTACATTTCAATATTTTATAATTATTTTGTTTTACAAAATAATTGCTAAGAGAATGAAGGATTTACAAAATAACTGCTAATAGAATGAAGGATTCTGACTATGTGTATCTTTTCATTTTTCATATTCTTCATCAAATAAGGAATTTGGAAAACAATGTCATTGCCAGAAACACTGACAGGGGATCAAGAAGGCAAACATTCTGCACAGTAAATAGAAATAGGCTATCTGAGTAGATTGCATTGCTCCTCACCCCAGGCAGAGTCCCTCACCCAGGGAAGATCATACATTCCCTATGTGCTCAACTCAGGTATAGACATGCAAATTTTTTGGCCAGTGAAATTTGAACAGAAGCAACATATGTCACTCCCAAACAAAAGTTTTGTGAACCTATGGTTTACCCAGTTCTCTCCTCTCCTTCCGCCACAGCAACTGAAAATGTTCCAACATATAAAGGTTAATCCATCAACCTGAATCCCAATATCAAAATGACACAGCAGGGCTGTAGCTGGACAACAGGAGTCACAGAACGTGAGCAAGAAATAAGCCTTTTCATAGGTCCCTGAAGTCTGAGGGTCATTTGTTACCAATAAATAGCCTATCCCAACTAGAATAGTGATCTCCACCTGCTTTGCACCTCACATTCTCATTAATAAAGTGTTTTGAGCACAGTGCCCAGTACATGTGCATTTATAAATTACATACATGGATCACCATATATTATGTATTTAAAACATGCCTACCCCCCGCCAAAAGAGTGAAAGGGTAGGGATCTAAAATATATGCATTGGACTATGTATTTCCTTCTCACACTCCAAAATGATCACCTTGAGCACACCACTTTGGAACAACTAGTTTATTTCACTGGCCTCTGAAGTAAAGATTATATATAAAGCTTCCTGGAAATTTAAATTTCTATAAGCTTCTAATCAACAACACTCATTCATGTTTACAATTATTTGGTCAAAAATTTTCTACATGAATACACACAGCTCTCCCTCTCAGGTTCTGGTCTTTAAACAAATATGTGTATCGTATTTGCCAATGGAATGTTTTAGAATTATGGATTCCAGGTGCCATCAGACCTACAGACTGAAGCCTCAAGGTGTGTGCTTTTTTAAAATATCCAGTCGTGATTTTGACTACCTATCAATCACTGATCTAACAGCACATTCTCTTTTCTAAAATAAGCTCGTGATTTTCTGGAAATCCCTGCATCTTTTCTAGCATTTGTTTTTTTTTTTTTTTTTTTTTTTTTTTTTTTTACTAGAACTTGTCTATTCTTTCTAAAATACTGAGGACCTACAACATATCCACAGGCAGATGGGATCCATCCATAAACAACAATAAGGGGGAAAAAAAACATGCTTTCATGAAGTTTATATTTATGGGGTGAGACAGATAATAAACTGGAAATAAGGACACATCAGGCAGCAATCTATGATAAATCCATGAGGAAAATAAAATGGAGGCAGTGCTAAGAATGGACAGATTTATACTTTCAATTGGGTGGTCAGTTATGGCCTCTCTGAAGAAGTGACATTTAAATGAAAACTGGAAAGAACACCTGAAACAAGAGGATCCCAAGCAGAGGTAAGAGCAGTTAAGGCAAGGCTCTAAGAAGAAAACAGCTGGTGGGTTGGAGGAAAAGAAAGAAAGCTGACAGAGGGCAATGGCAGGGAGTATATTAGAGGGGACAAGGTTGGAGAGGTAAGGAGCCTAAGCAGAGGTTTTAGGGGAAGGCTAAAATTGGATTTGTTTACACTGTATTTTTTTTAAAACGGGATTGACCCCAAGGGGAGTTTATTGCTGAGCCACATCTCCAGCTCTTTTAGTTTTTTATTTTAAGATAAGATCTCACTAAGTTGCTTAGGGCCTCACTAAGTTGCTGAGGCTGACCTCAAACTTACAATTCTTTTGTCTCAGTCTCCAGTGTCACTGAGATAAGCAACTGTGCCCAGCTATACTATTATTTTTAAATGACTGCTATCTGAACAGAGTGTGAGTCATGGGAAGGATTAAAATGAAAGAAAGAGACCTACTTAAGAGGTTAAACTGATAATTTAGGGAAAAGATGATGGTGTTCTGAACTACAAAAGCATTGGTTAAAAAAAACACAGGTGACCAAATTTAGGATATATTTTAGAGGTAAAATGAAGGGGTGGGAGAAATTCCCAGGTTTGGGGAGTTAGTCACACAACAGGGTAGATGGAAATGCCATGTACTCACTGTTTTTCTGGATTCAGATGATCCACCGCTATTCATATTTTACTTCTATACAGATTTGTCATATGTGTCTTATTATAAGTTGCCTTGAATCCTTTGTGCAAGGGCTCAAGGTATAAATAAAATAAAGGATTTTACGTATCTGTTTTTTTAAAGTGAAATACACCTACGGTAGTAAACGAAAGGCACATAACCAACTCAACCATATTAAAACTGTGACTAAATTATAATGGGAAGACTGTTTAAAACATCTGATGTACAACAAGTATGACTCATTTCTTTTATAATAAAATTAGAATGCATGGATGAAGCAAACGCTAAAAGGAAATATGATTTTATAATATTGTTCTCGTTACTTCTAATAAATATATACTCAATAATGGTGATCCACAAAGGGCAATTTGTTTCTCAAATGCACTGTAACCTAGTTATTCATCTTACTATGGGGATTTAAAAGATATCAAATTCTTTGACAATTCTCCCATTGACAGCTGAGATCTATTTGCCCTCCCCTTGAATCTGGTTGGCCTGTTACTGTTTTGACCAGGCACAAGCGATACCATGCCAGCCACAGACTGCTCTTTGAGCGGACTGACAGTCCTTTCAAAGACTATTCTCTTTGTATCTGTGATCACCAAATATGAAATTCAACTGCCATGTTTGAGGAATCACATAGAAAGCGTGCCAACAGAGTCCAGCCTTCTGGAAGTCCTCACCTAAGCACCAGACATGTGAATGAAGCTATCTTGGACATCAAAGACCAGAAGAGGTGCTAACCAACTCACAAAGCAACTCCATGTGTAGCAGAACAGTTGTCCTGCTGAGCCCAGTCTGAATCCCTGAAATTTGTAATTATGGAATATAATAAAATGAGTATTATTTTACATTTTAGCGTTAAATTTTGGTTTTAAAATTAGGTGTTAAATTTTTGGAACTGCTGTTTTAGGTTTGGGGATGGTTATGACATAGAAATAAATAAATAAAAAGAACACTTATAAACCTAAAGTAAAAGATAGTTTTAAAAATTTTTTCTATTTATAATTTAATAAATACAACATACTTTCTTCAAATGTAAAAAAGAGAGTCATACAATAGGGAAAAAAATTAATCAGAAAACCTTTAAAAACACACACATAAAAAAAACAGAAAATAAAAAAGGAAATAATTACCACTATGTGGACACACTAACCAAAATTGATAGGATGAAATGGTACTTCATTCACAAATTTTTATGATTTATAATTATCTAAAATATTAAAAATTAGAAAATGAGTGAAAATATATCTTAACATTTCATCTAGTATGTTGAATAAATATTGGCAAGGATTACATTGCTGATAGGACTACAAATTGGTGCAACCACTCTGGAAAGCAGTATGAAGATTCCTCGAAAACTTGGAATGGAACCACCATTTGACCCAGCTATCCCACTCCTCAGTTTATACCCAAATCAGCTAAAATCAAAACACAGCCACATCAATGTTTATAGTAGCTCAATTCACAATAGCTAAGCTATGGAACCAACCTAGATGCCCTTCAACAGATGAATGGATAAAGAAAATGTGATACATATAAACAATGGATTATTACTCAGCCTTAAAGAAGAATGAAAATTATGGCATTTTCAGGTGAATGGATGGAGGTGGAGAATACCATGCTAAGTTAAATAAAGCAAACCCCAAAAACCAAAGGCCAAATGTTTTCTCTGATAAACAGATGCTAATCTCTAATGGGGGGAGGGAGGTGAAGAAACTTTGGATTGTGCAGAGGGGAGTAAGGGGAGGGGAGAGAGTGTGGCAATGAAAAGAACAGTGGAATGAAACAGATATTATTACCCTATATACATGTATGATTATGCTACTGGTGTGACTCTGCACCATGTTCAGCCAGAGGAAGGAGAAGTTGTGCTCCATTTGTATACAATGTGCCAAAATATATTCTATTGTCTTGTATAACTAATTAGAACAAGAGAGAGAGAGAGAGAGAGAGAGAGAGAGAGAGAGAGAGAGAGAAGAAAGAAAGAAAGAAAGAAAGAAAGAAAGAAAGAAAGAAAGAAAGAAAGAAAGAAAGAAAGAAAGAGAGAGAGAAAGAAAGAAAGGTAGGTAGGTCAGTTGGTGTAGTATGTTGATGTCTCAATAACACTACCAATCTGATCAATGTAAAAATTAATTGCATGGTTACTTTATTACTGCTTTTTCTTTTTCTGTTTTTTGTTTGTTTTTGTTTTTGTATTTTTGTACCAGGGATTAAACTCAGGGGCACTTAACCACAGAGCCAAATTCCAGCCCCACCCCACCCTACCCCCGTTTTGTTTTTGTTTTTGTTTTTATTTTGAGTCAGGGTCTCACTAAGTTGCTTACAGTCTCACTCAGTTACTGAGGTTGGCATCAAAGCTGCAATCCTCCTGCCTCAGTCTTCCAAGCCACTAGGATATTATTGCTTTATCTTAACAGCACAGGCACATTTGAAATATACCAAAATCTACACTAAAAAGAAAAGACTAAATACTTTATTCAGGCACAATTTTTAAAAAATGGGTAATTTATATTTTTTTAAAAATCTTAAAAACTCTCCTAAATAAATCAAAATAGCACTAGGATTAGATAAATGTTAGAACCGTACAATCTGACTAGACACATAAAATACACATTCATTCCACTCATTCAGTATATACTCTCCTTCAGCACCACTGTGAGCCAGGCTTAGTGCTGACAGGTAACACAAAAGAAAGTGAGATGTGACTTTATAAGTTGACTATGATATTATTTACCCTCAACAAAAGCTAAGAAAAGAAAACTAGCTGACTCTACTTTATGCAAATAAAGAAGAGCAAAGCTCTATGGGGGACTAAATGTCCATCAGCCCCAGAGAGAATGCAAGGACAGAAAGAGAGCACATTTCCAAGACTATGTGAGACAAGCAGGGAGAAGAAACCATCAACACAGCCCAAGGAAGTGTCAGAATGCCACCTGGCCTGGTGCTTAACCTTGTTATATGAACTGGAGATGAGAAGGATAAAGGAAAGCACACTCATTATGACAGAGGGAGAACAAGGCCAAGGCAATTCATCCTAGGAACCTAATTCTAGAGCCGAGCTCAGAGACTGCTCAAATTGTAGCTTAAAAGAGCTGAAGAGTTGCTAGGGAAAGGGCTTTGTGTGAGACTTAAGAACAGCCCCATTCTGGATAGTTAAGGCAGCATTACAAAGTAACATTTATTGAGAATAACTTGATGCCTCCCCAATAGCCTGGGAAGCTAGAAAGCCCATGTGAGGCTCTGAAAATTAAGTCATTTAAATCATCCAATATATCTATAATTATAACTCTCAATTATAATCCTCTCCCTCACCCTCCCTCCCTTTCCCTCTGCAATGCCCTCTCTCCAATTTATGGGCTGAGTCACTCTGAGGCAGATAACAACTTAGAAAAATGCCATAAACAACAATATATAATGTATCATATAATATCACATAATAAATAATAAATAATACCGAATGACAGCAATATTAAGGAAATGTAACTTATTGAAAAACTTAGATCTATTCCTGGACCAAACAAAAAAAAATTTATTACAAAAGACAATGGGTTAAATAAAAAAGTATCAAACCTTAGAAAAACAAATGTGGGTGGAGGGGAGAGACTAGCATGTAATCCTGTATCATTTTATGCCAACCAGGAGGCTGAGAGTCTGATAGGCTTCTTAAAATAAGAACTGAAGCATCTTGATAAATACTTTGTTCAGTTATTTCCATCTACATCTTTCATCCTTGCCTTTGTAGACCAGCATTGCTCCTGCAAGTCATTCTCATTATTTCAGCCACAACCCTCACCTACCACCTCGCTCATTTGCATACTCCCTCTGTTAAACCCATTCCAAAATATTTTCCACTTTGTCCTCTACTAACCAACCCCCGCTCACACATGTTCAAGCTCTTTTCTAAATGCTTCTCTGCCTCCTTAGTGTCTCATGAGGACACAGCCCTGGCATAAATTAACATAAACTTATTCCGTCCTTTTTCCCTCCACTCTGGGTCACACCTCCTCTCTTAGAAATTATTATACTCCTACATTCAATGCCTCAAATTCATTAAGCCCTTCTGTCACCTTATTACAACAACTAACCATCCCAGGTTGCCAGAGACTACAGGCTTCACAGGAAGAAGGACTTCTAGGGCTAAAACCAGGACAGACATAGTCTAAATCTAAACCTTGTCAATGCTGTAACATCCACCTTCTTGCCCCTGCCCATAGTGACTGCGACATCTATGTGGATGATCCAGTCAGCACTAGTTTCACAGTTTCTGGCACACACTACCCCACTCACCCAACTTCTGCAGCCATTCCCATAGTCACAGCACAGCCTATAAACACCCCCCACCCACATAGTCTCTTACCAGATCTCCTTATACTATCTGCTCACCCACTCAATTACTCCAATACACAGGCTCTTTGGATCCATTAGAAATTCCTTTTTCTCTCAGGACTTTAAATTTTTCCTAGTTTTAATTTGCTTCCCCTGGAAATTAAAGTCCTCCAATTATACCTTCCTGTAGCACACCATGACTCTGATCTCTATGATTTCAAACATATTTCCCATATCTGAAATGTCCTTCCATTCCTTGTGTTTCTACTGGAAAAGTTCTGTGTAGCTAACATATTATCTCTGCAAAGTTTCCCCAACTTTCCTCAATAATCACTACTCCTTTATTCTTATATATATCTGTTTCCTTGAACATATATATTATAGTGTTCATGTACTCTGAGAATTTGTTGTCTCCCTCACTAGAATGTGAACCTAAACAGAGATGTGTTATACGTATACTCCCAGCTTTTAGTATAATACAACCAAATATTTATTGACTAAAATGTACAAGCCATGGAAGACAATAATATTCAACCTGAATAAATACAAAAAATACATAGGAAAAAATATTATGTATAATAAAACCCCAATAAACCAAAATTATCAATGGATGGATATAATACAACATAGAATGCATCAAAAAATAAAAAGAAATTCATTCACATGACAGAAAAGTTCATATATGCAAAATGATATTTAGTTCTGCCAGTAATTAACGATCACTTCAGATCTGTATGCCAACAGGAAGTTACAGATGACAAAAATCACACCTGTTCAGTGTAAGACTAGCAATATCTTTAATAAAAATCATTTTCCTTCACAATTTCTCAAGATGAATTCATAGGTATGTAAACAAATTAAACTATTACTTTCTATTAATTTGATACATCAATTTAAGTAAGTATTTTATCTTAAGTTTTTTGTTTTTTTAATCTTAAGACCATCCTCTCTCTAGCTCAGAAGTCTAGCTTTCTAAAGAGAAAAGGTTGGGGAAAAGAAGATCAGTTTGCAATAGCATCTCCAGCAGTGCAGCAGCCAAGGGGCTCTGGCACTGGGGCTGGAGCTGCTCCTGAACTCAAGTTACTCAGATCTGTGTCCCATTAAAAACAATAAAAAACACAAAACACACCATTCAAAAATATTTTCATTTAGTAGCCTTAAAAAAAATATAAACCAATAGAACTGTCAAACCAAATTTTGAGGCACACCTAAACTAAAGGGAACAAAAGTCACTTTTGCTCTGAAGACATTAGCCAATGCCATCTACTTGTACCTCAGATCTTTAGCTTCATGGGACAAGGTGACCAAAAACAAAGATTAAGGACTGCCAAAATAGGTAGTCTATAGGAGACCTCGCACACATATTAAGCTGAGCCCACAAAAGATGACATTAGGTTGAAGTAACCAGAATTGGCCCACCATCTCTCTCCCAACCACATGAGAGGCTATCTTGACACTGAGGAAAGCAGGAAAGGAAAAACATAGGAAGAATGATTATTCTGAAAAACTGTGGCCACCCCAGCTATATACGGTATGGATGCACGAGGGAATCACAATACCAAGTAGAGTTTTTAAGAGACCTTGACTGGTAATAACCTCCCACCCCTCAGAAACCTAACAGAAGCAAACAAAAAACCCTGTCAGAGAGAGCACATTCATAGGCGGAGGAGATAACTTCATTGAAACCTGCGGCTACAGGTGTGTAATTCCCTAGCCTTCCCTCTCCACACATCGGGGAAACCTTAAGGGCCCCTCCCAGCTCTCCCCTAAGGGCCCCTCCAAGCTGTCCCATGAGCGCGATAGCCAGACCAGGGAATCAGAGGTGGCGTGGGACCCGCGGTGCGGAACTACCGCTCCCACCAGGGCTGACAGCTGAGGTCTCTTGCACCAGTTACCAGGGACGTGGCTACCGGAGGGCAAGTAAAATTCGCTGAGGATTCTCAGCCCCAAGCTCTACAAACTTAGGGTCTGAGGGAATGGCAAACTGGAAGAGTGTGCCCAGTCGTTCATGAAAACAGGGCTCCCGAGAGCAGCAGACCTGGCGTGTAGCCAGTATTGTGGTGAGCGGCACCCGTGAGAGGGGCCTGGCTAGAGGAAAAGTGGGAAGTGACTAGACACAAGAGGAGGCCCTAGGCACTCAGGATTGGAGACTCGCCCAGTCTGGGAGGAGCTGCTGCACAGTGATTGGTTCCCGCGTATTGACAGGAGAAACTTGGCCTGGTGGGCACAGCGCCACCAACTGGAAAAGAAGTTAATCAAACTCTAAGACTGCATTTATTAGTTTTTTTTTTCTTTTTTTCTTTTCTCTCTTTTTTTTTTTTTGATTTGGGTTTTTCTTTCATTTTCATTTTTCTTGTTGTTTTTTTAAATTGTTTTTTACAATTTTTTTTAAATTTTTTTTCTTCTAATTTTAATTTTAATTTTTTTATTATTTTTTTTAATTTTTTTCTTTTTCTATTTCCTATTTTTTTCTTCTTTTCTCTTTTCATTTCTTTTCAATTATCTTATCCCCCCTTCCTTGAATTCTACCTGCTTACTCTCATTCTCTTTAGTGACTTCTTCCCTTCCCTTCTAATACCTTTCCTCCAAAGCATCTAATAAATTTATAGGAGTAAACAGTAACTCATCAGTCAAACAGAACAAGAAGTAACATGAGCAGCTTCAAAAAACAAGGAAGAAAAGGAGTACAAACAATGCAGGACAGCCTAAATATTCAGGAGGACCTAGAGTCATCAGAAAAATGGTCATATAAAGAACTCAAGGAACACCTTAAACATATGGAATGGAACCTTAAAGAGGATACAAGACAGCAAATTCAAGCAGCGAAAGAACACATTGAGAATGAATTACATAAACAGATAAAAGAAGTTAAGCATCTTTATCAGGAGATAGAGATTATAAAAAATAATCAAACAATAATTCTATAAATGAAGGAAATGATAAACCAAATTAAAAACTCAATTGAGAGTATCACTAACAGAGTGGAGCAAGTAGAAGCCAGAACGTCAGATAATGAAGACAAAATATATCATCTTGAAAAGAGTCTAGCCAACTCAGAAAGGCTGGTAAAAAATCACAAGAAAAACATCCAAGAGTTATGGGATAACATAAAAAAAACAAACTTACGAGTCATCGGGATAGAAGAAGGTACAGAGATTCAAACCAAGGGAATGAGTAACCTGCTGAATGAAATAATTACAGAAAACTTTCCAGAAATAAAAAGGGAAACAGATATACAAATTGAAGATGCATACAGGACACCGAGCACACAAAATCACAGTAGACCAACGCCAAGACACATTGTTATGAAGATATCCAATATACAGAACAAAGAGAAAATATTAAAAGCTACAAGAGAAAGGAGACAGATTACATTCAGGGGAAAACCAATAAGGTTAACAACGGATTTTTCATCACAGACACTGAAAGCAAGAAGGTCATGGAACAATGTATTTCAAACACTGAAAGACAATGGATGCCAACCAAGAATTCTGTATCCAGCAAAATTAAGCTTCAGGTATGACAACGAAATAAAGATCTTTCATGATAAACAAAAGTTAAAAGAATTTGCAGCCAGAAAACCAGCATTGCAAAGCATTTTAAGCAAAACACTACACGAGGAGGAAATGAAAAACAATAACCAAAACCATCAGTAGGATGTGCCTCGGTAAAGACAGAGAGCAAGGGGAAAGATAATCATGGAGAAACAAACTAAATTTTTTTTAAAAAGTATAAATAATCAAACATGGATGGAAGTACAAACCATATATCAATAGTAACTCTGAATGTTAATGGCTTAAACTCTCCAATAAAGCGACATAGGCTGGTATCATGGATTAAAAAAACAAATCCAACAATATGCTGCCTCCAGGAGACACATCTGATTGGAAAAGACATACACAGGCTGAAGGTGAAAGAATGGGAAAAAATATACCATGCACACAGTCCTCGTAAGCAAGCAGGGGTGGCCATCCTCATATCGAATAAAATCGACTTCAAGACTAAGTTAATCAAAGGGGATAAAGAAGGACATTATATACTGTTAAAAGGAACCATTCACCAACAAGACATAACAATTATCAATATTTATGCACCGAATAATGGTGCTGCGACGTTCATAAAACAAATTCTCCTCAAGTTCAAGAATCAAATAGACCACAACACAATAATTATGGGTGACTTCAACACACCTCTCTCACCATTGGACAGATCCTCCAAACAAAAGTTGAATAAAGAAACTATAGAACTCAATATCACAGTCAATAACCTAGACTTAACTGACATATATAGAATATATCAACCATCATCAAATGGATATACTTTTTTCTCAGCAGCACATGGATCCTTCTCAAAAATAGACCATATATTATGCCATAGGGCAACCCTCAGTACATAAAAAGGGGTGGAAATAATACCTTGCATTTTATCTGATCATAATGGAATGAAACTGGAAATCAATGATAAAAGAAGGAAGGGAAAATCCTACATCACATGGAAAATGAACAATATGTTACTGAATGATCAATGGGTTACAGAAGACATAAAGGAGGAAATCAAAAAATTCTTAGAGATAAACGAAAATACAGACACAACATATCAGAATCTATGGGACACAATGAAAGCAGTTTTAAGAGGAAAATTCATCGCCTGGTGGTCATTCCTCAAAAAAAGAAAAAACCAACAAATAAATGAGCTCACACTCCAACTCAAAGCCCTAGAAAAGGAAGAGCAAAACAACAGCAAATGTAGCAGAAGGCAAGAAATAATTAAAATCAGAGCGGAAATCAATGAAATTGAAACAAAAGAAACTATTGAAAAAATTAACAAAACTAAAAGTTGGTTCTTTGAAAAAATAAATAAGATCAACAGACCTTTAGCCATGCTAACAAAGAGAAGAAGAGAGAGAACTCAAATTACTAACATACGGGATGAAAAAGGCAATATCACAACAGATGCTACAGAAATACAGAAGACAATTAGAAATTATTTTGAAAACCTATATTCTAATCAAATAGAGGATAGAGAAGACATCGATAAATTTCTTAAGTCATATGATTTGCCCAGACTGAGTCAGGAGGATACACACAATCTGAACAGACCAATATCAATGGATGAAATTGAAGAAGCCATCAAAAGACTACCAACCAAGAAAAGCCCAGGACCGGATGGGCATACAGCGAAGTTTTACAAAACCTTTAAAGAAGAATTAATACCAATACTTTTCAAGTTATTTCAGGAAATAGAAAAAGAGGGAGCTCTTACAAATTCATTCTATGAGGCCAACATCACCCTGATTCCAAAACCAGACAAAGACACCTCAAAGAAAGAAAACTACAGACCAATATCTCTAATGAACCTAGATGCAAAAATCCTCAATAAAATTCTGGCAAATTGAATACAAAAACACATCAAAAAAATTGTGCACCATGATCAAGTAGGATTCATCCCTGGGATGCAAGGATGGTTCAACATACGGAAATAAATAAATGTTATTCACCACATCAATAGACTTAAAGATAAGAACCATATGATCATCTCGATAGGTGCAGAGAAAGCATTCGACAAAGTACAGCATCCCTTTATGTTCAAAACATTAGAAAAACTAGGGATAACAGGAACTTACCTTGACATTGTAAAAGCTATCTATGCTAAGCCTCAGGCTAGCATCATTCTGAATGGACAAAAGTTGAAGGCATTCCCCCTAAAATCCGGAACAAGACAGGGATGCCCTCTATCACCACTTCTATTCAATATACTTCTCGAAACACTGGCCAGAGCAATTAGACAGACGAAAGAAATTAAAGGCATAAAAATTGGAAAAGAAGAACTTAAATTATCACTATTTGCAGATGACATGATTCTATACCTAGAAGACCCAAAAGGGTCTACAAAGAAACTACTAGAACTAATAAATGAATTCAGCAAAGTGGCAGGATATAAAATCAACACGCATAAATCAAAGGCATTTCTGTATATCAGCGACAAAACTTCTGAAACGGAAATGAGGAAAAACACTCCATTCACAATATCCTCAAAAAAAATAAAATACTTGGGAATCAACCTAACAAAAGAGGTGAAAGATTTATACAATGAAAACTACAGAACCCTAAAGAGAGAAGTAGAAGAAGATCTTAGAAGATGGAAAAATATACCCTGTTCATGGATAGGCAGAACTAACATCATCAAAATGGCGTTATTACCAAAAGTTCTCTATAGGTTTAATGCAATGCCAATCAAAATCCCAATGGCATTTCTTGTAGAAATAGAGAAAGCAATCATGAAATTCATATGGAAAAATAAAAGACCCAGAATAGCAAAAGCAATTCTAAGCAGGAAGTATGAATCAGGCAGTATAGCAATACCAGATTTCAAACTACATTACAGAGCAATAGTGACAAAAACAGCATGGTACTGGTACCAAAACAGGTGGGTGGACCAATGGTACAGAATAGAGGACACAGTAACCAATCCACAAAACTACAACTATCTTATATTTGATAAAGGGGCTAAAAGCATGCAGTGGAGGAAGGATAGCATCTTCAACAAATGGTGTTGGGAAAACTGGAAATCCACATGCAACAAAATGAAACTGAATCCCTTTCTCTCACCATGCACAAAAGTTAACTCAAAATGGATCAAGGAGCTTGATATCAAATCAGAGACTCTGCGTCTGATAGAAGAAAAAGTTGGCTCCGATCTACATATTGTGGGGTCGGGCTCCAAATTCCTTAATAGGAAACCCATAGCACAAGAGTTAATAACAAGAATCAACAAATGGGACTTACTTAAACTAAAAAGTTTTTTCTCAGCAAGAGAAACAATAAGAGAGGTAAATAGGGAGCCTACATCCTGGGAACAAATTTTTACTCCTCACACTTCATATAGAGCCCTAATATCCAGAGTATACAAAGAACTCAAAAAATTAAACAATAAGATAACAAATAACCCAATCAACAAATGGGCCAAGGACCTGAACAGACACTTCTCAGAGGAGGATATACAATCAATCAACAAGTACATGAAAAAATGCTCACCATCTCTAGCAGTCAGAGAAATGCAAATCAAAACCACCCTAAGATACCATCTCACTCCAGTAAGATTGGCAGCCACTATGAAGTCAAACAACAACAAGTGCTGGCGAGGATGTGGAGAAAAGGGTACTCTTGTACATTGCTGGTGGGACTCCAAATTGGTGCGGCCAATTTGGAAAGCAGTTTGGAGATTCCTGGGAAAGATGGGAATGGAACCACCATTTGACCCTGCTATTGCCCTTCTCGGACTATTCCCTGAAGACCTTAAAAGAGCATGCTACAGGGATACTGCCACATCGATGTTCATAGCAGCACAATTCACAATAGCTAGACTATGGAACCAACCCTGATGCCCTTCAATAGATGAATGGATAAAAAATTGTGGCATTTATACACCATGGAGTACTATGCAGCAATAAAAAATGACAAAATCATAGAATTTGCAGGGAAATGGATGGCACTAGAGCAGATTATGCTTAGTGAAGCTAGCCAATCCCTAAAAAACAAATACCAAATGTCTTCTTTGATATAATGAGAGCAACTATGAACAGAGCAGGGAGGAAGAGCAGGAAGAAAAGATTAACATTAAACAGAGACATGAGATGGGAGGGAAAGGGAGAGAAAAGGGAAATTGCATGGAAATGAAGGGAGACCCTCATTGCTATACAAAATTACATATAAGAGGTTGTGAGGGGAATGGGAAAATAAACAAGGAGAGAAATGAATTACAGTAGATGGGGTAGAGAGAGAAGATGGGAGGGTGGGGAGGGGGGATAGTAGGGAATAGGAAAGGTAGCAGAATACAACAATCACTAATAGGGCATTATGTAAAATTGTGGATGTGTAACCGACGTGATTCTGCAATCTGCATTTGGGGTAAAATTGGGGGTTCATAACCCACTTCAATCTAATGTATGAAATATGATATGTCAAGAGCTTTGTAATGTTGTGAACAACCAATAAAAAAAATAAAATAAAATAAAAAGAGAGAGCACATTCATTCTGGAAACACACACAAAAAAAAACAACCAAACCTGTATGAGGGCAACAACTGGTCAAAGATAACTAACTAGACACAAAAGGTATCAGACAACATGAATGAGGAAAAGCACAAACCGACATAGGGTGGGGTCGACTTCATCTATATTCCCAGCTTCTCAGGAGACTCAGGGATTGTTTGAGGCCAGCCAGGGCAACATAGCAAGACCCTGTCCCTGAGACAGAAAAAAAAAGCAATAGCAGGAAAAGACCATACAGATTTTAAATATTTTAATTTCATATTAAGAAGCAACCTATAATGAATTAGAGAAAGAACAACAAACATTAAAATATCTGCAAGGAAGCCATAAAAAATAACAAAGCACAATTGAAAAAGAACCAAAGAAAACTTCTAAGAATTATAATAACCAAAATTAAAAACCCAGGGGACTGGGGTTGTAACTCAGAACGCTTACCAAGCACATGTGAGGCACTGGGTTTGATTCTCAGCACCTCATAAAATAAGTAAATAAAATAAAGGTCCATTGACAACTAAAAATTTTTAAAAACCCAATGGGAGCAGACGGTACAGTTCATCGGTAAAATATCTGCCTATATGTAAAGCCCTGGGTTCAATCTCCAGCACCACAAAAAATAAAGGGCAGGGGTGTAGAATAGAATAGAGAAAATAGAGAAATACCAAACTGGGAAATAATTCTAGAGAAAAAATCTGTAATTCAGCAGAGAAAGAACAAAAGAAAATATAGACCTAACAATGAGATGGGAAAAACTAACAAGATCGATAACACATTTGACTAGAATCCCAGAAGAAAGAAAAAAGGAAGTTTAAAAGCAATAATAGCTGAGAATTTTTCAGAATTATACAAGACAACAATCTACAATTTAAGAAGCCTAATGAAACCCAAGCAGAACAAATAAAAAGAATTAAACTCCCACACAAACTGAGAATGATCAAAATCCAAGAGAAGTGAATGAAATAGAATATCTCAAAAGAAGCTTAGGAGCAAAGCCATCGGACCTTCAAAGGAGCTACAGTTAGACTAATAGCTGACTTCTCAAAAATAAGAATTAAAGGCAGAAGACAGCAAAATGACATCACTTAATATGCTAAAAGAAATTACCTGCCAAAAAAAAAAAAAAAGCATTCTACATTCAACAAAAAATATCTCAATAAAGAATGTAATCTCTTTCCTCATTTTTGCTTTGGGTTAAAGGGCAATTTTAACCAACTTTCTTTTTAAATGTATAATAATAAAATTTTAAAATTCACTTCAAACTAATGCCAATTAAGAACAACTGGATATTTATGAAAAGATTTAATTATATGCCTGAACATCTCCTTTATGCCAGTACTCATAAACACGTTTTTTACATTACTAATTGGTTATCTATGTAATTGTGTCTTGGTTCTTCAGATAGATGCAAAATTCCAAGGGTAATGGACCATTTATATTCATTGTTAGAGTTTCCTCCTACACACTCACCCACATGCTTTACCCAGACTGGGAAGTAATTATTGACTGATAACAGTCAGTGGTTAAACACTGAATTCCTATGATAATAATTCATTTTTATCCAGATATTCTTGGAATATTATTTCAATGGTTTAACATAAAATGTCAGATTAACAAAGACTCTGATTTTATATCACTAAGTATTGTAATTAGTAAATATTTTAAAGCAAAACTTTAATGAATGGTAAGTATGCTTTACAACGAAAGTAACCTACAGTTTGTTCCCACTCCCACCCAGTTTCCCTATGAACAAAGTTAACAAGTCTTTGAAATCTGCAACTGTTTCTTTAATTCCAAACTATTTATTTCAAGTACTCAGTTAATTGGCAGAACGCTGATTTCTCCACACAGTTTTCTTTTACTGAGCTTCAAATTTTCCTCTTTATGACATCTCCCTTATGTTATGTTCTGCAATAACCTTTTGGTGCACAATTAAAGGTCTCCCAAACTCAATCTTCTTTAAAGCTCCAACTGGCAAATATCTTCCAAAAAAATAAAATAAAATAAGAGAGAAAGTAATTTTCTTTCCCCATTTTTACAATGCAGCCCAGTAGAAAATCATTCAACTTCAGTTGCTTAGTTTTTAAACTATGTTGCACCATGGTCATTTTCAAGGTCACTGGAAGACAGGCAGCCAAACTCGAATTCATGAAAGATATGATAAAGACTAGAGTCTTCTAAGTCAAGCATCTATCAGTAGCACGTGACAAAACATGGCTTTACTTAGCTGGGGAGGAAAGGTAGAAGCTTGCTTGCAGTCAAAACAGAACAGTGGAATAGCCACATTTCTTCAAGGAAATGGAGAATGAAATAAAATAGTAATAAAAAATAAGGTGAGAAAATTTAATTGATTTGTTGTGGTTTTCTCTATAGACTGAGTAATCAAATCTTTGGCAATTAGGTTTAAATAATTAAGGTGTTAGTAAATTTGTATTTCCATCGTATCTTTCAAATTTGGATGAATGGTAGAATACTAGTTATTTTTGTGCCTGGGGTAAAGGGACAAGAGATATTTAGTCCTGAAGATATTCAACTATGTACATTTGTAACTAAAAATATTAGAAGTCAGATTTATGGCTTTGACAAAGGGGTGCTGTTAACCCAATTCAATATTTTCAGTTCTTTGAAAATTATTCAGACATTTGAAGTTGCAGTTGACACACAATATACCATCCCTCAGAATATCTGTTACTTCCTTTCAACCTTCTTATCTTGTAAGATGCAGTTCAAATACTGTCATCTGAATTCTGCTTTCCTAGATGAATCCAGAACATAGCAGTACCTTTTCTTTTTCGTAAGTCTTATAGACCATATCAAACAGTCCACCACTGGATCATTTTACCTTGTTCTGTTTCCTAAATAAGAGTCTTTTCCTGCTCTCTTAAACTAAACATTTTAATGCATATCTTCTATCGCATGCAATATATCACTGTGTACACATAAATCATTTCTTAAATATTAGCCACAAAGTAATATAAAGGACAACAATGGCTCCAGAATTTCTATGTAGGATGCACTCAGGAGGATTCTACTAGGGAATTTATCTTAATAGTACATTTAATAGCAAGCATATACTTTCTATAAATTTTGAGTTAATTTGGGATAACTTGATGGGGAAGGACCTGATTAATTAAAGCCCCTAACCATTTCTTGATTCCAAAAGGGACTTTAAAAAGCGTTAACCTCACCGTTTCATTCATGTGCCCTGCATCAAGGAGGAGAAGGAAGCTCTTCACACATTTATCCTACTTCAAAGTCCAAAAACAACCTCTTTCTGTTGGATATACCACTATCCCAAGTTACAGTTCTACCCCTAAACAGTCCTATAATGTTTAAGAGCTTTATCTGCACTTAAGATGTAAATTTCAGGAAGAAGCCATGTGGCCACTCAGAAAGGACAGTGGTATTCAGGGGCATCCAGTTCTCAAATACTATATATCTAAATTGTGACAGGAAGCAGCTCTACCTGCACCTCCCAGGGGCCACTCTTCCGTGCCTCTTCAATCCTAGCTCTACTTACTCTTCATCATTAAAAACATGAGCTGTGAGCAATGGCACACACCTGTGATTCCAGGAACTCAGAGGGCTGAGGTAGAAGGATAGAAAGTTCAAGGCCTGCCTCAGCAACTTACCAAGATCCTTTTTCAATATAAAAATAAATAAAGGGCTAGGGATATAGCTTACTGGTAAAGTGCCCCTGGGTGAGAAAGTTAAGTGCTCACATCAGCCTAGAGTAGCCTATAACAATACTGTGAATTTCCCTATATCTCTATATAAGTTCCCTATATGTTCTAAATATGTATTTTATTTTCATTGTAAGAAAAATACCTTCTCTGTCCAAAGCCTGTCCTCATAACCCACCTAAATGTAGCCATTTTATTTCTGTCTCAAAAATGCAAAGAGAGAAAATACTGAATTTATGCATCCTATATCCATTATATTGTGCTCTGTAATGATCTTGACTTTGATTTCTTTCTGAAAACATCAGTCACTTTATCTTATCTATACTTTCCTTCCTATTGTTAGTTTTCAGTTACCAAAAAAAAAGGAACAGGCAAAATTTTTATTTCTATTCTGTAGAAATAAATAAGAGCAGCCTTGAAACACTTAAAAGAGAATTCTGATGCTGCATCTTATTCACTTTGCATCTTGCCTCCAGTAAGATCATTACAACCCAAAAGTGATATAGCTTAAGGAATCCAGAAAGCTAAGCAGCAAATTCAAACAGCTGTGTATGTGTTTGCATTCACCCATGATTCTCCTGTTCCTTACGCAAAGTATCATAATGGCAGCAAAAGTGTCTGCCAACATAAAAAGGGTTTTATTAGGCCTATCTGTCCTGCTTCCCTATACACTTACAAAGTAGGTTTAGTTATTTTTTGTTTGGAAAGTTTTTTCTATCTTGTTTTGTTATGTTTTTGTTTGTTTGTTTGTGTGTGTGTGTGTGTGTGTGTGTGTTCGACAAGAAATTATTTTTCTAGATTTTCCATATGAATCAAAATCTCCCCCGTACCTACCACAATCTAAACTCCATATATCAAGAACCAACTGAGGACTGGGGTTGTGGCTCAGTGGCAGAGTGCTTGCCTCACACATGTGAAGCACTGGGTTCAATCCTCAGCACCACATAAAAACAAATAAACAAAATAAAGATTTGTGTCTATGTATAACTAAAAAATATTTTTAAAAAAACAACTAAAAGCTGGGCGCAGTGGCACACATCTGTAATCTCAGCAATTCAGGAGGCTGAGACAGGAGGATCACAAGTTCAAGGCCAATGTCTGCAACTTAGAGAAACCCTCAGCAACTTAGAAACTTTATCTCAAAATAAAAAAATCAAAAAGGCTGGGAATGTAGTACAGTGGTAAAGTGTCCCTGGGTTAGATCCTCAGTACCAAAAATAAGAAAGAACCAACTGAAAGCATCAGATGATAAAAATGAAAATAGGATAAAAATCTACAACTATTTCAAAAGGCAACACAAATATTTAGAAGCTTATATGGTGTGGTGTCAATAGTAATTTATCATTGCTTTCATTCATTTATTTATATCCCTTTCTATTCCCAAAAACACTTTTTAAATTCCCCAGCACCTACACAGTACCCTGAATATACTGTATATACACCATTTCTTAACCGAGTGGAATTTAGCAAGAAGAAAGGACCATCTGTAATCTATGCTATGAAGTAAGCTCATTAATTTAGTTGGCCTTAAATATTGTCAAACTCTGAAGGGCGAAATGCACCACATTAAAACATAAATTACATTATCTCATACTTACATCTTATGCTTCATATCTTATTACCTCACCTTCTAGAGTCCTAAAACATACAAAGCAGTATTTAGAAGTAAAGACCTCCAAAGATTTTAAAAACTCCTGGCAAATCTCTTATTCAAATGAAAAAGCCATAAACTTCTCAGTTCATTCTTTTTAAGCAGCTTCACCCATCAGATTTCTGAAAGGTGAAAGGCATTTATCAACATTTATCCCATTTCTGTCCTTACTAATCTGAGCTCCCTCAGAGTTATTTTCTCCACGCACCTCATTACTGAAATTTCACTTTCCATACTACTAATTGTAGTCTTGAGTTATATTAACTTCATTACATTTCATAAATTATGGTATGGTTGTTTGGGGGTACTTGGGGTATAATATTTGTTTTGTTTCAACTCAAATTCAATATGCCAAAAGCCTCTAGCTTAGCTACCAATTCCAATTATCTAGTACTGAATAACAAACTAATCTAAAACGTAGCAGTTTAAAACAACAACCATTTTATTAAAGATCCCAATTTTGTTGGTAAGGCAGGTAGGTATTCAAAAAGAGGCAATCCATCTATTTCCTGAGGCATCAAACAAGCCTAGTAGGAGTACTGAGCCACTGACTAGACTGATCTGAAGAGTCTAAGGTGGCTCCACATATTACACCTTGGTGAGAATAGCTGAAAGGCTTGGGCTCAGCTGGAATTGTGGAGGAGTCCCAGCTAAGTCTACCCTAACCCAGCTAAAATTTTAGCCTAATTCAGCTAAAAGGCATTCAGCTAGGACTATGGACATGGCCTCTCCAACATGACAGTTGCCAGTTTATTCTAGGTTTCAGAACAGACCTCTCCAGCAATCTGTCTGAGCAAATGTAGTTAAATTTCTACTAGGGCTCCAAAAGGAGAGTACTGCAAAGATAGGAAATGGAAGAAACCACTTTCTAAGGTCTCTATCCAGAAACTACTAAAGTGCCACTTCCCCAATATTTATTTGTCAGAACAGTTGCAAAACTCACTAGGCCAATGGTTTGTGGGAGGAGAATAGAACATATTTATTAGATACTGAGTTTCAGTTGGGGAAAATGAGAAAGTTCTAGAGATACAGGTGATGGTTGCATAACAACACTGTAAATATAATTCAGTATATATTATATTATGGATTGAACTGCAATATAAAAGGGAAAAAAACCTCAGATTCAAGGAGAGGTGACATAGATCCTACCTCTTAGTGGAAAATTATCAAATAATTTGTGGTCATCTTTTGTTTTATTTTTTGTCATGCTGGGGAATCAAACCCAGGACACCGTGCATGCTACAGGGCCTGGTGCATACTATGCAAGTAAGTGCTCTACCACTGAGTCATAGCCCCAGCCCAAACTATGGTTATCTTTAATTCACTACACCAGCCAAGGTGACCTCTTGGAAGGCAAAATATTCATTAAGTAAAAGCATAAATACTCCCTCCTAAATATCTCCATTATCTATATGATACTTGGCTACAAGGTTATAAATATATTTTCATGACAGTATTGATAGAAAATAGGGAATATTACCATACTCATCCTTTGTGTTTATTTCAATCACACTCAGAAATTGTTAAAACTCACATGAAAGCTCCAAGATGAGATAAAACTGAAAAACCTACTTTGTAAATTCCAGACAATCTAGTTTGCAGCTGGGCTGGATGTTAAATGGAAAAATTCCTCCTATTCTGAAACCCAGAAAACTAGCAACCTTCTAGAAAGCCTTTGAACTTGAAAGACAGGGTATGTATGATTCTTGGAAATCTTATCAATCTGTACATTTTTTTTCTGTTCTTTACCTTCTCCAATGTCTACTGAACCAAGACTTTCATCCTCCTCCTCAAGTTTGCCTGATAAGTTTTAATGTAACAAAATCAATCTGATTTCCGTAAGTATATAATTAGCAAAAAAGTGACCCAAATCTTGAGTTTTAGACCCAGTTTGCTAGTTCACAGTATCTCTTGAACCATCCATTTTATATGGCTATTAGCACAAACTTAGACACAAAGAACAAACTGCTGAATATTTAAACTTTATAATGAATATTCAAAAGGCTAAACTATTTCTAGGGAGCTAAGTTAATATATTTTCTGAGGAACACCTGTAAGTGGCTAATTCATTTATTTATTCCTTTGTTCAACCATATTAAGTACCCGTTAAGGGCCAGACGTTGTGTTTGATATTGAAGAAGACATTAAGGGTCCATTGCTCTCAAGAGACTCAGAGCTCACTCCAAACAGGCTGGTGATGACCCACAAGTATAAGAGCTCTGATAGAAGATACACAGAGTACTACATTAGAGCACAAAAGAGGGGGTTTATGCCAGACTGAGGGGGGTGGGTAGAGGGGGAGGAGAAAGATGGGAATCCCAGAAAAACAATCTGTGCAAACTGAGACACAATTGATGAGGCAGAATTAGGTAAAAAAGAAAGAAAAAAACTCCAAGGTCAAGGTAGGGAAATATGTTTTCAAAACAAAAAATGTTCATTACAGTTGGTCCATAGAGTTGACAAAAATAGTGGTTAAGAAATGAGATTAGATGGGGCTGGGATTGTGGCTCAGGGGTAGAATGTTTGCCTCACACATTTGGAGCACTGGATTCGATCCTCAGCACCACATTTTTTTATAAAAGTAAATAAATCAAAGGAAGGTACTGTGTTCATCTACAACTAAAAAAAAAAATTTTTAAGAGAGAGAGATGAGATTGGAGAGGTAAACAGGGGTGAGAACATGAGGCAACCTGTTGAGAATTTTAAACATTACCATTATGCTAACAGGTAATTAATAGAGTTGTAAAGGGGCTGCAGAATAGATGCACACAATCATATCTGCACATGATCATATCTTGCTTCAGAGCAAAGAATGGGCTGAGGAACAGCTGTAAATGGTTAATTCATTTATTTATTCCTTTGTTCAACCATATTAAGTACGATAATCCACCCTAGAATTATAACAGTGAGTAAAGCTAAAAGGCTGAACTCAGGTGTTAATCTTGGCTAGGTAAAAATCAAAGTACTCTATTACTCATTTTCCTATTCCATAGTAACTTGTTGTATTCTTCTCAGAACCAGAAAATAACTGAATTTAAATGAACCTCCCCTTTTACCCTTAAGATTCAAGTGCAAAAAGGACCATGATCAAGCTCCCCCAATTGTTCAGCTGTTAATCTAGCATCACCATGTTTATCTATATATATTCCTGACTCTCCCATACTATACAGTAAGAAGCAAGATTTGGACTAAAATTTTATTCATTTTAATAAGACTTTAGTATTTCAAATTCTATTAGCTTATATAATTAGAGTTTTTATAACTTCTTTTTATAGTACATATATTTGTAGCACTTTTAAATGACTCAAGTAGGTACTGAATTCCATCAATGTTCTCCATATATACACATGCACACTCACACTCAAACATACACACATACAATCATTTTACAAATCTTGTGCAAAAACTGTAGTGGTAACAAATAAAAAATAACAATAGTTAACATTTATTATGTGCCAGACACTATTCTAAAAGTTTTATAAAATATATTACCTTATCAAGGCTTCCCAACCTTATGAGATAGTATAAGGTAGTAAGCAACTCTATTCTTCATTTTGCAGATGGGGAAACCAAATCAAAGAGGAAAAACAACTAGTTAGTGGCAGTGCCAGTGTTATGGTGTGCATAGGAGGTGTCCCCCAAAAGCTCCTGTGTTAATGCAGGAATATGCAGAGGTGAAATGATTGAACTGTGAGAGCTGTAACCTAATCAGTCCATCCTAGTTTGAACAGAATGTCTGGGTGGTAACTGTAGGCAGGAAGGGCATGACTGGAGGAAGTGGGTCCCTAAGGATATGCCCTGCGAGGGTTCATCTTCCCTGAAGTGCCTTCTCCCTTCCCTCTCTCTGCTTGTTAGCCACCATGAGTGGATCAACACTCCTCTACCACACCCTTCAACCATGATGCTCTGCCTTACCTTAAGCCCACAGCAATGGAGTCATCCCACCACAGACTCAATTTCTGAAACCATGTAACAAAATAAACTTTCTTTCCTCTAAATTGTTCTTGTCAGGTATTTTTATGACAGTGTCAACAAGCTAATCAACGCACTCATAATAGAACACTAGAGCCTGTGCTCTTCACTCCAGAATATACAAACTCTGGATTATCCCCTTTTAGACAGTATGCTACCTCCTGGTGCAGTTCAAAGCAGAATTCATGTCTATATCTCAGATCTTCTAATACCCTGAGTCTCAAACACAAAACTCTATAAACATTTTCTGTTACTAAGCCATGTATATATGACTCAGATTAGGGGTAATGCAATTTCTACCTTTGTTTCCCTAGTCTGGACCTTAATCAGTCACAGGCACCTGACCAATCTATGGTTTTCTTTATTCTAAGGAAGGGATTGGGGGAGCCAGGGGCACATACCTGTAATCCCAGCAACTTTGGGAGGCTGAGGCAGGAGGACTGCAAGTTTAAGAGGAGCCTCAGCAACTCAGGGAGACCCTACCTCAAAATATAAAATAAAAAGGGCTGGCTGGACATGTAACTCAGTGGTAGAGTGCCCCTGGGTATAATCCCCAATAATAGAAAAGAAAAAAAGACAATCCAGAAAGAATTCAAAAGCTAGGTGCATAGACCCAAATTCTTGTCACTTACTAAACTAAGGTGATCCTTAATAAAGGTTTAAAAGAATTCTAAGATGATGCTCTTGCATCCTTGCCTTAAAAGTGACCTGATATCTGCTTTTTGCCACATCTCAGCTTGTAAAAGGAAAGTTTGATCACCTGTAAGGTTTAAGGGGAGCCTGGCATACCTGTCCAATACATTCCGCCCATTTCTATGCGTGGTTTGAATGTGCATGCACAAGTCTCTATCCCCTTGTACTGTTTTTTGACTCACAGCAGGAAAAAAAAAAACATGAAGAAAAAAAAATCAAAGATCTATAGGACTAACAATGGTATGACTATAGAATCTAATGAGCTCAGTTTAAAAAAAAAATGGCCAATGTTCATACCTTAAACTTTAAGAATACAGAAATTTTTTTTAATATTTATTTTTTAGTTGTAGGTGGACACAATACCTTTTTATTTTATTTTTATGTATTACTAAGGCTCTAACACAGTGCCTCACACATGCCAGGCGAGCATTCTTTCTGAGCAACAACCTCAGCCCCAAAACTGAAATTCTTGATGATGACTTAAACAACAAGTCTTTGGTGCATGGCATTTATGATTTGCCCCACCCTGAAACACAATGAAAGTATATAGAAAACTGGTATTTGTTATTTCTTAAATTTTTGTCTTAATTAGTTTGACAAGTTGATTTTAAATAATGAAAGCCATCTCTGAAAGGTCCATTTAGACTTGTGCAGATAATCAGCATCTGCCTCTAATCAAACTGAGATGATTAGCAAATTAAACCTTTTAATTAGCATTCTGCATAATTTAGGCAAATTATGCTTCTTAGGTTTAAGAAGGTGAAACAGGGTGAATTTGTCAGTTAGAATTCCTTTAAACCTTTATTAATTATCTAATTTTACCACATATATAGTAAAATAAAGAAATACAAATTCAGTTGAACTTTGTTTGCTGAAACCTAGCATTTAGCAACATTTAGGCTAATTCTCTCATTTGGAGAAAATTAAATATGAAACTCAAAAGAGAAGAAAAATAACTGATTTCAGTTTTTATTAACTCCCCAGAGGTAAGCTTCACCTATGCTAGAATCAAATAGCATTTTTTAAGAAAAAGAAAAGAAGGAAGGGGAAAAGAGAAGAATAGAGGAAGGAGCAAAAAGAACCTCTTTCTACTTCTGCCACTTGATGCTGTAGAAGCCAGGGTTATTATATTCACCACACAGTCAATCACACAGCTGTAAGGAAAAGTATTCACAGAAAGGTAAGCAGCCAGTCAATTTTCTTTGTTAGACAAAGAGAAAGCAAAGGACAAGAAAGTAGCAAAGCTGCCATTACAACACACTAAGCTAATTGATTACTTTCTCTCATACAAAACGATGCCTGCCCAAAACATTCCTATTCCCTAACAAAATGAAAGTAAGTAATGTTGGAATTTGATAAACAAAAGTCAGGGAATAAATCACAAAACCTTAAGGGATGGTTGAAAAAGTATCTATCTTTTCTTTTTCTCTCTTACCATTTCAAATATATATTAAACCCCACTTGCTGATAAAGACATGGTCTTGGAGACACCTCCTCTGTTCTAGAATCCAATCCCTTACCAAAAAAAAAAAAAAAAAGAAGAAGAAGAAGAAGAAGAAGCAAAATTCAAAAATAGATTTTCCTCATGATCAGAGATAACAACCTACTAAAAACTTCAAAGAAATCATATCTCTATCCTACTATAAATACTTCCTAAATTATGTGTGTGCATTTTATGTGTGTGCATGAACACGCACCTGTGTTGCAAAGGGAATAGTAAAAAGAAAAGAAAAATAATCATGCTGAAGTTATACTAAAAAGAAATAAGAAGCTGAATTCTAATCCATTTTAAATAACATACAACAAACTAAATGAAATCCAGGACAGATAGAATAAGAAGCTATCCTTTCTAAATCCAAATTCCAATCTATTTGCATATAAATTCTATTACATCCCTGAGCAACCTGTATCTGTAGAGCTAAAACAATAGTTCTGATGTATACTAGTCAACCAAATAGTTCCAAAATAGTTTCTTTAAGGACTTACTCAAGTGGCAATATTTTTAATATAATTTACAGCACTGAGCAACTACAGGCACTTACAAAATATTAGTGGGTTCATTGCCTATGACACATATTCAACTGAAAATACTAATTTCTCTTAACTCTTAAAATATATGTAAATATAAAAAGGTTTAAATACTAGATATATCTCTGCTTATTAGCACTTGTTTGTATTCACTTACTATTTAACAATCCCCTGTACCCGTTTATTATTAAAGCAAAAGGAAGAAACATACAAAAACTGAAAAATGAGAACTTTTTTCCCCTTCTACACTGAATGAACTATTGGAAGTTGAAGTACAGTACTTTGGCTCCCCCAAATGACACTTTTAGAGCATAGTAATCTGGGAATAGGGAAAAAAAATCTGATGCCAAATACAAAGGAATTCTTTGTAGCTCATCATCATTGAAAGAAGTCTGTCAAGAACTAAATCAGTTTTAATATAATCACCTCTCATTTATCCTGCTCCCTACCTAATCCAAAAAATATAATGATAGTTATATATTATAAGAGTTTATCTCTAAATTACAAAAGATAAAGGAAATTATATATGAAATAGAGTAGAAAAGTGAAGGTGAAACTATGGTCCAAATATCAAGAGGTATTAAATATCAGAAAAGTAAGGGCTTTATAGAAAAATACCTAAAAGTGAATCACATATTTATTTTTTAAAAAATTAGTTCCAAGATTATTCAAAAGTCAAAATGTTGGGGCTGGGGTCATGGCTCAGAGTTAGAGCACTCGCCTAGCATGTGCACGCCTCAGCACCACATAAAAATAAATACAGATATTGTGTCCAACTACAACTAAAAAATAATTATTCAAAAAAAAAAAAGTCAAAATTTCTTTTTTTTTTGTACCGGGAGTTGAACTCAGGGGCACTCAGCCACTGAGCCACATCTCCAGCCCTATTTTGTATTATATTTAGAGACAGAGTCTCACTGAGTTGCTTAGTGCCTCGCTTTTGCTGAGGCTGGCTTTGAACTCAAAATTCTCCTTAGTCTCCCAAGCTGCTGGGATTACAGGCATGTGCCACCACGCCTGGCAAAATGTTCTAATTTGAAAAATTAAAATATCCTTCTGAGAACTCTGTCAAAATTCTGTTACTTTGCAATCCTAAATCTCAACTTAGGTCTCAATTCTCCATTTCCTTATTCACTCAGCTGCTGCAGTTATCTTTATCATGGTAAATTACAACACTTTATTCAAAAACTCTCAATAATTTCCTCCTGCCCTTCTCCTATCTAGCTAACCTTACCTCCCACTCTTTTCCATAATTTAATGACATAAAAATGTAAAACCACAACCACACTAACATGGAAAACACATGAATGTGTTTCCTTTAAATAAAAAAGGTGAAGATATCATTAAGTATATGACAAGTAGGAGACCTCCAGAGAGATAGGGGTTATACTATGGCTAGGAAAAAGATGAGATAATAGAACTATGTCTGTGTTCAACTTGGAAAAAGGAGAAAGAACTACACTGTACTTAGGAAAAACAGGCTCTGCTATTGCTGGACAAAGAAAGAAAGGAACCAAGGACCTTCCACTACCAGCTGATCCTGCCATCCAGTTAACCTTCTCAAAGGGGCAAGATAAGAGATCACTCTAACCCATCCATCTCATCCCAAACCATCCCTAGGCTTCCCTCATGTTTAACTTCAGGGGCTATAGACAAATTAGATCTCAGAAGTTCCCTAGTTCAAACGCAAAGTTTTCTCAAAGGTTTATAATGTTTGAAATTCTATGTTACACCATCATCCTCATCAATTAAAATGGAAATAAATAAAATTAATCTGAAATTATTTTCTTCAAACTGGCTAATAAATCATAATCATAAATGGATGATTTTTGAAACCTTTACAAAAGTGATACAAAGACCAGAAACCTTACTATATGAATGGCACAATCCCAAGAAAAAGGCATCTTAATTAATGCTCTATGAAGACACCTCCAAAGGAAACAGACAGAACTGGAAATCCATCTATAAGCTCTGTGAGCAGACTGGCAGCCTCGTTCCTTCCTAGCTGAGAAGTTTGCTCACCCTACTCCACTGGGATTCTGGGATTCCAGAATTCTTCACAATAGTTGAAGAGCTTTGAACTCTGTTTATGAAGAAGACTACAAAGAAGTATTATTGTCATGCTGCTTTTGGCTCTCTCCTTCATCTGCTATGCTCACAGTTCTTATGAGTACTGACAGTATGTGATACTGAGGGTTTAATTTAAGATTATTTTTCACAAGAAGTGGGAAAACAACCAGATCTAACTTTAGTTATATAAACAGTGTGTCTGGGATGATAACTATTAGTGAGAAAAATAATCTGATTTTTTAAAGAAGGGGAAATTTCAAGAAAAAAAGAAAAAAAAGTATAACTATAAGCCAAAACTACCTTAAATCTTACAAAAAGAAAATAAGAAACATGCTATGGTCAGTGTTTATAATACTACAGGCAAGAATCTAATAGAATCAAACTTGGGGATCAGAAAGCTTGGATGAAATTAGTTGTTCACAATGCTATGAGACCCAACGCTACCCTTTAATATTTTAGCATTTAAAATGTTACAATACCGACTTTACTATCTCAAAATAAAATTCAAAGATATTTTTTAAATCAATAGAACTCCATAATTAAATATAAAAGAAAAATAAAAGCAAATAAAAAATAAAAGCAAAGTAAGTAAAAGCACTAAAGGACATGTGTAGAGTAGTTAGGTATTGCATCCATTAATAGAAACCACCTACCAATACAAACTGATATAGCGTAGGTATTGGTACCTTTTTTCAAAAAAAAAAAAAAAAAGGTAAATAACTCACAGAAACAAAGTATCATCTTCCATCAGTTCATAAGATATTTTAATTCTAAGAACAATCAAGGTATACCAAAAAACATGGAGGAAAAAAGCAATTTATGTGGATTTATAAAACAATGTTTGAATCCAGATGCAGATCATTTCAAGCAGTTTGGCCTTGGAGGCTTTGTTTGACCACATAAATATGAAAAGCCAAGAATGACATCAGCAAATGCATTCTTATACAGAACTATATCCAGGGCCTTCATTGCAGGAACTCCATCACTCCTGTCTCCTGTCTTTTAAATGCCTATAATACCTGTCAATCATGGTTACCACCATCAAAAGTACCACAAAGATGTCTAAAACACTAGTAGAGAAACTATATCCCCTATAGTTCAGAAGCCCTAGACTAAACCATCCTCCAGAAAGGCTCAGTTTGAAACAATCAGTAGGACTCCCTTGATGCTATCTCTCTTGTACATTACAAAAGAAAACCTACAAGTCCTTAACTACCTTTTCCTAAGTGGTTGAATTATTCTACCTCAAGCAGAATTTAATGATTGAATTTTGGTTTACAATGATTTTTGACATGCATCAGTTGTTGATCATAAACTGAAATATACAATATAATCCCAAAACATTTTTAAAGGGGTAAACAGTACCACAGAAGAAAAGCTAAGAATATAGAAAAATTGTAGGCAAAACAACGAATCCCTCAACAACTAAGCTGTATAAATATAATGTTTTCCCTAGTGATAGCATGCATATCATATTGGGAAAACTACTTATGGTATATTTAATATATTTAGTTTCCAGCTCTGCCAAGAACTGTCAGTTAAAATAAAACATCTTAGTAAAATTACAGTTAATGCTTTAATTTTCTACATTAATGTAAATCTCTAAACTCACACCTGTGTTTGTGTATCCCTTTTGATGAGCCCTGTCACCTTCAATGTCAGCATTTATCCCACTTCATTTCAGTGCTAGTTAAGTACTATCTGTGAAGAAATCTGTTCATATATTTAGTAACATACTTTGTAATTCACACATATCAAAATATCTAGAAGTCTGTCTTGGGGCAGAAGTTACTTAATCTTCCTGCTCTTCAAGTTCCTCCTGGAGCTCTTGTAAGGATTAAATTATGTAATCTATGTAAAGCACTGAGTAAAGTGCCTGGCACTCAGTAAACACATATCAAAGGTTAGCTACGAGTGATTAATTTCTCTTCTGCCTCCTTATATCACTGGACAAATTCAGACCTTAATAAGTCCACTCTTTATTCAGTCATCAATAAATAATCCTTCTTAAGGAAATAAGGACCCCATCCAAGTTTGGGGACAATCCACTGGGTTTTATAATATTCATATTCAGCTTTAAGCCTTGAATCAAATAAAAGGAAGCTGAAATATATGTGGCTATGAAGCTTCAATAGAGATTACAGAAGAATTCTCTTGCCCAAAAGCTTCATGGGAATGAAGACAGCATGCTCTGAACAGAGGTAAACAGGAAACAAAGCCAGAGAAGCAGATATCAACAGTTGAAGAATGCCACTAATTTCTTAAAAGCCAGGGAGATTATCAATCAGCAGCAGGTAAAGAATAAATGGAGAAAGTCCATGCTTTCTAATCGGTAGGGAGTAGCAGAATGGTATGTATACAGGGCCTGGGCTAACAGAATATCTGTTGTTACTATAATTATAACTCAGACTTATCCAGTGATTAAGAACACAAAAGTATTATTTTGTATAACTCCATTAGCCCTCCACATGCCTGATTCTCATTCTCATACAAAAGACCTATGTTAAGACAATCTGACCTAGAACTGAACTAGTCCATGACACAGCAATTCAGCCAAAAACAAATTCCTAGGCAACCTGGGGGCAACAGGAAAAGGTTTGGTAGATTACGGATTGAAAAAAATAATGTCTACATACAAAAGCTCAGAATCTTTTCCAGGACATCTTCAGAAAATGTGAATAACACTTCATGATGTTAATGTTTAATTACAGAGAATATTTATCACTATAGATGATATATAGTAAAATTAGTTTCATTCTTTTAGGATCCAAATATATGCATGTATATATATGTACATACACAGAACATTGTAAGACATTTAGGACAAAACTCTATATGGAACTAATTTAAAGTCATACCTTTTTTTCAAGGGCAAAGTCACAAGCATAGTCATCAAATAATCAGAATATAAGATATTATGTATATATAAACTATGTTAAAACTTTAAAAAAGAGAAATGAATTTCACAAATTATTTTGAGAACTTTTGCATATGTTAAATTTAGCCTTCAAGAGTTAATTCAGTTTGAAATTTCACACATAACCATAGTATCTCTAGGTTTAAACTATCTTATAATGAGCAGGAAAATCCAAATTCTGTGAATTCTAAAATTTTATCACTAAAGACCATCTGCCATGTTTTCTACAGCTATACACAGAGTTAAATAGTTAGGCCTCAATTAACTAAAAATTCAATGAACAATTTCCTATTCTCCATATATAAAACTTAACAATATTTAAACTATAGCTACCCAATAATGTCAAAAATCACTATGAGAACAATAGTATTAGGTTTGTAGAGTAGACTTATAAAAAGGAAGTCCTCTGTGAATATCATCACTTAATCATTTAGAAAGAAGTCAAAACTATGCATTTGTAACAGAAATGCATAAAGGGCTCTGTTTAAATCATAAATTTTTCTATTTAAATACAGAACAGGTTGAAGTTTGCTAGCCAATATAATCCTTTAAAACCAGCTGGATGAAAAAAAAAACTCATTTCATATATAGCATATATATTTATCATGTAATATTTAACCTGGAAAAGGATAAGAATTCCATGTTACTATATTCATCTTAAAGACATCTAATGTTCACAAAACAGACAAACCTTCGCAATGTTACTACTATTTATATTATTCTCATACTACTATTTTCTTGAGGAATTAATTCAAAATTAATTTATTCACTGCACCATATCTGGAACTGTCAAACTAACTTATTGTACAGCCTTGGAACATAAAACAATTTACTTCCCCAATCAGAAGATAAATTTGATCTTTAACAAGGAATTTCTTCTTTTTTTAATAAATTTTTTTAAGTTGTAGTTGGACACAATACCTTTATTTCATTTATGTATTTATTTTTATGTGGTACTGAGGATCGGATCCAGTGCCCTGCACATGCTAAGCGAGCGCTCTACTGCCAAGCCACAACCAGGGGATCTTCTGCCAGCTCCCAGGGGATCTTCTTGACCTAACTCTAGTCATGCTCATGAATCCCCTTTTTGACAAGACCTGTTTATCGGTTTAACAAGAATCCTACCCAGTCATGTTAGGAAAAATCCTTTACCCTTTCTCTGATCACCCTCAATATCTTATCACGTTTATCCACCTTTAGAAAAAAATCCTAAAGTCATATTAGCAAAAAGTTACCCTATCTCTTCCTAATTTCCCATCTGCCTACACTACCCACCACCCCCAGCTCCTTGGCTATAAAGCTCTAACCTTTTTTTCAAGGGCAAAGTCACAAGCATAGTTATCTTGTATACATACATTCAGTGTTCAGCTCATTTCTCTCCTATATTATAAAACCCTACTATAGTCCCCCCACTCCTTGAATAAAGTCTTCCCTTCTATCTTTGACAAGTGTCATGAATAACATTTTTTCTTTAATATCCTTCATATTATTAATCCTTTCCCCCTGAGTTCCTTTTATGTCTGAAACTGCCATAAAGAGTATTCAAAGAGTTTGTCTTAATATCCCGTCTCACTCTTCACCAGTCTCTACTTCTACACCTCTCATAGCCAGTAGCTTGACAGAGTACTATGAAGAGCTTCCAGGATTATCAAACACTCTCGTTCATTAGCCTGCTTTACTCTCACTTCTGCATGTCCTGCCTCAGCTATATCATCAGATCTCTTATTGGCTGAAGTTTATTGGATCAAAAGATATAAAGATACACATATCTCACCAATTTGCAAGCACCACACTAAAACCACTTGGCAACTTATTAATACACTTATAATAACTTGAGACCCCAATGGTAGGCATAAAGAGTTGTGTATATCATGTGAATAAAATTTTCATATTTTAAGCAACAGAAAAGGAATAGACCGCATTGATGAATGCACTTTCCAAGATCTAAAACCCAATTAACAATGAAAACAACATAATAAGGGCCAAAATGGTCAGAAAACCATGACTCTCAATTTGCAAATATCTAAGAAATAATGATTAACAAGTGAATACCAAAACCACTCTAAGATTCCACAACTGTAAAAATTAAATCAATGTTCCAATGTTAACTGGAAGAAAAGCATCTAAAAGTTCCTAATAAATTCATGATTGACATTTGCAGTAACAAATGACAAATTAAACTTTAATTTATGTTCATTGAAAAGAAGTTACCAGCCAAGAATGACATGAAATATATTCTAAGACAGAAGAAATTAAAGTTTCAAACTATAAAGGATAAGAAATGTTAAATGCTAGGTTCAGGATAAGAAAAACTATTTCAAAATAAGCAAAACTAAACAATTCAAAGTTTTACATGAACTTGTTTGCAGAGAACCAGGAAATAAGGTAGCCAACCTTACTTGCCTTTACTCAAAAATTCATTTCCTTGAACATAAAGGCAATTGAATAATGCTAATTCACTTTAATATGCAATGTTGTTTCCATTTGGCACATAGAATACACATTTTTCCTGTCCCTGCCATTCTGTAATACTCTAATGAAAAGTATCCTGCCATTTGATCCACTGGCATTTCAAATTAAAAAAAAAAAAAAAAAGCTTTGACCATCTTAAGGAAGTTTTTAAAAGCATCCAAGTAAATTATAAGCTGCTGTCAGACTCTGGACAGCAACAGCACAGAAACCCTTTGTCTACATGGCTGACAGCTGTCAAAGCCTGACCTTTCCCTAACTGACCAAGTGAAGCAGCCTTAATAGAATCTGTTTAACCATACCAATTCACCTTTGTTGCAATTCAAAATCAATCAACTCAGCAATGAGAGATCCAAAACACTCTCCATACATGGCAATATTCACTCATTTCTAAATCCTTCATAGAAATTTCATACTTAAAATCCAAGTTATGTACATAAAAGCCAAAGAATGAAAAATATCAGTTTTTCCTTTTTGTACACTTTTCTGTCATATGTCATAAAGATCTACTATCCCCTACAAATTTGAGTATAGACTAAAAAAGCTAAATTATAGACAAACAGCCTGAGTCTATAGTAGAACACGATTCCAGATCTGATAACTAGCTTCATTTGTATTTTACAAATTTTTGTCCAGTAAAAGCACAGAAGCCAGTAAAATCTAGGCAAAGAAATGAATGATCCTTTTTCTATACATATTTCTCCATCAAAGCAAACACAATGCAACTTAGTTATTAGTATTACAACTCTTCCTAATATAAAACTATTATTTTACATAAGGAGATCAATATAAAAATCATTGTAGCATTAAGGAAACTAAAAAGACAAAGACATGTGACAATCAGTCTACCAGTACTCTAAGTCCAGGTAAACTCTAAAACCCTTGTGCCAGTAATCCACCTTTGGAGACATGGAAACAAAATGGCCCCATGGTTCTCCAACCCCCACTATTTTCTTCTGTCTGGACAAGAAGCAGTAGATATGTCAGAGACTATCTCATGTAACAAATGCTAATTATTTCCCCAACCCTTGCTTTGTTCTGAATATAAATGCATCACTAATACCCATTTTGAAATAATAGTTTCTAAAAGCAAGCCAGATATTCTAACCAAAATGTGCATGTTCCTATTAATGAAATGTTAAAAGTTAGGAAGGACTAAAATGAAGTGGGAAGAGCTCTTACAGGTACCTGCAGCAAAGCTAATCAATAGCACCCAAATTCAAGCACCTTAATTACTAGCATCAGATGCCATGGAAGAGAACACATGAAAGAAGAGAGAAAAAGAAAGTTCTCTCATGGGGAAGTGATTGCAGTTTACCACAGGAATGGCTTTTTCTGTCAGGCCTCCTGCAACAGTCTCATTCTGGCTTCCGTGAATCTCCACCAATCATGCATATTTGATCAAAATTTACATTCTACAGTTTAAATTTCGAAAGCATAAGGCATCAAGTTTTCTACATTCTACAAACCTCCACTCATGTTCTGCTGTACCCACCTCCTCATTCTATTGATGCACTGAGAATCACTGAACTAGAAAAAACAAAACAGTCACACAAGAAGCCAAAATTACTGTTCCCTATAGAAATTGTACAAGACTGCCTAGTATGTAAAAATGTGGATATTAATTTTCCCTTCATTCAACTTTTTGGTTTTATTCACATTTCTTATCTTATTTTTTTTTTAAGAGAGGAGAATAGCCAGAGTGAGAGTAATCCTTTTTTTTAAAGAGAGAGAGAGAGAGAGAGAGAGAATTTTTTAATATTTATTTTTAGTTTTTAGTTTTCGGGGGACACAACATCTTTGTTTGTATGTGGTGCTGAGGATCAAACCCGGGCCGCACGCATGCCAGGCGAACGCGCTACCACTTGAGCCACATCCCCAGCCCTCTTATCTTATTTTAATGTATGTAATTATTATAATATACTTCAAATGAACTACAGAGTGAAATAGGATACAAATATATAATATAAAATAAAATACAAATTATAGTAAACAGATAAGAAGCAATTAGAGTAATACTAAAAATAATGATACTAACATAATTATCAAAATTATGCATGTACTTCTCATAAATCCCAGATTCCTAAAATAAGAAGATCCAAAATAGTTTTTTTAATTGCAGCAAAATATACCCATCTAACTGACTCCAAACTTCTTCAACATACAGGCATTTGCTGCTTCTGTCTTCTCCATAATATCATCAGCTAATATATATGCCAGGCACAACACTACATACTCTATACACATTATCTTATTTAAACCTCAAATATCTGTGAGGTGGGGATTGTTATTACACCCATATTAAAGATGGGGAAACTCAAGAACAGATTAGAAAATTTACTCAAAATTCATTGTTAAATCTGGGATTTAATTTCATGCTCTGATTTGACTAGGTTTGTCACCATCAAAACTTAGAGTGTAGTTGATTCCTCAATGAAGCAGTGTTGGCTGTGATTAGGTCATAAGGGAGGAGCCCTCATGAATAAATTAATGGAGTCTTATGGGGAGTGATTTCTCACTCTTAGAGGATCAAATTGGTTAACCACAAGCACAGGTTGTTACAAAGCTAGGATGTCCCTTGTGTCCCCTCTCTTTGCATATGCCTGCTTAACCTTTTTTTTTTTTTTTTTTTTGCCATGTTAAGACCCAGGATAAGACCCACACCAGAAGCCGTGACCTAATCTTGAACTTCCCAGCATCAGAACTGAGAGCTATATAAACCTATTTTCTTTATTAATTACCCAGTCTCCAATATTGTTATAGCAACAGGAAAAGAACTAAGACACCCTATTTCCTAGCCAATAAGCTACCCTCTATTGTTTACAGGTTGCTTTAAGAAGTCATAAGACTTCTGCATCAGAGACAAAGAACTTTAGTACTCACATCACAGGAAGCAGCAAAAGAACCAGTATATTTGTGTCACTCTCCTTGCCCCCAAGTCCCATGGGGAGTAACACAATATAGCACAGATGGATGCTCTCTGTGCAGTCGGTCTGCACGAAAGCTAAGGAACACTGGCAACCAACAGTTTTTATAGGAAGCAGTAAGGCTCCTCTATATGGCAAAGGAAGATATTACCTCATCTTTCAAAGGTACTTACTAAAATCACCTAAGAAATGGCCTGAGTGAAGAGTAATCAGGGCCATGGACTCTTGATATACACAGCAAGATGTGTAGGAGTACAAGAAATCCATGGAGGAATCTTTCCCAACAAAACAGGGTTCAATCTCTTCCACGAAAAAAAAAAAAAAAAAAAAAAACACTGACATACCACTTCATACCCACTATGATGACTAGATTTTTTTTAATATTTATTTTTTAGTTCAGTTGGACATAATACCTTTGGTTTATTTTATTTATTTTTATGTGGTGCTGAGGATTGAACCCAGGGACTCACATTCCATAGGCAAGCACTCTACCACTGAGCCACAACCCCAGCCCAATGACTACATTTTTTAAAAAAAGATAATAACCGATGTTGGTGAGAACACAGAAAAACTGGAACCCTCATACACTGCTGATGAGATGTTTGATTATAGGTGGGCCTGGTGGTGTACACCTATAATCCCAGCACCCCAGGAGGCTGAGTCAGAAGGATTGAGTTCAAAGCCATTTTCCAGCAATTTAACGAGGCCCACAGCAACTTAGTGAGACCCTGTCTTTAAATAAAATTTTTAAAAAGGGCTGGGGATATAGTTAAGCACCCCTGGGTTCAATCCCTGGTACCAAAAAAAAAAAAAGATGTTTGATAATAAGCCACTTTGGAAAACATTTTGACAGACCCTCAAAAGTTTAAATACCTTACCCTATGACCTAGCAATTCTAATCCTAGGTATATATTTGAGAGAAATGAACATATATCTATACAAAACCTTGTACATGAGTATTACTGCAACATTATTCACAATGGTCAAAATGTGAACAAAATCCAAATGTCCATGAACTGCCAAATATATAAATAAAGTATTTGGAATTAAGTACTGATACATGTGACAACATGGATAAAATCTGAAAGTATTATACTCAATGGAGGAAGTCATTCACAAAGGACCATGTATTTTATGATTCCATTTATATGAAAGGCCAGAAGAGGCGCATTCACAGAAACAGAAAGTAGATTAGTGGTTGTCAAGAACTGTCAGAAAGAATAAGAAGTGGCTACTAAAGGGTACAAGGTTTCGTTTTAGGGTGATGAAAATGTCCCAAAATTAGATACTGGGAATGGTTTCATAACTCTGTGATTATACTTAAAAACCAGTGAACTATATGTTTTAAAAGTATGAATTTCAAGATATGTAAATTCTATCTCAATAGATACATTATTAAAAAAAAACTATACATGGCAATGTTTTGAGACACTCTAGAATAAAGATGGATCTTTTCAAGGATAGTTTTTTCTATGACCTAATAAAAATCAGTAATATCAACAAGAGCAAAAAACAAACTATTTCTAACATGAAAGGATAAATTAATTGGAATACATAATAGCAACAATGGGCTTCACCAAGGATAAAAGCTAAAAGAAAAGGGGAGAAGCAATAGGTTTGGGTCACATAGTTTGTGCACATCACTTGACTATGCCTAAGTAGGTTATTTAGAGACCTCAGAAGAGGCACTTTTAATAAGAAAATGACAGAATTATAGAAAGTGCCTCCTAAATACATAATGGACACCAAAAGTACACTAAATGTCCCCTCCCTCCCCTTCATGCAATCTCTTTCCCCCAACTCATATACTAATGTTCCTTGTTATAGTGGGTACATCCTCAGACAGAATTTATCAGACAGGACAAATGTCTTTCACCTACTCTAACTTTTACTTTTATTTTATTTGGCCCAAGCCACCCATTACAACAGCAAAATAGGGTCCAAACCAGTCCCACTACCATTTGACTACTCTAGATCTTGCAAAACAGCATTTTTCTACTGTCCCCCCACAGCATGGATCCACCTAAAAGACATAAACTATTTTTACCCACAATGTTTATCCTTGCTAAATGTCCCACATACTTCTTTTTACATAATTACACAATCATTCAGATTTACCTACAAAAATTATTTTTAAAAACTATTAAATCAGGTAGATTCTACTGACAACTGACTTAAAGAAAGCACTACCTTCTCTAAACTTCACTACTGCAAATAAATAACTATCACTAATGTGCAAAGCTACTCTTTCAGGCAGGAGCTTAAGAATGTAAAGAGAATAAACTCCTCACATTACTATCAGCACTTAACGCAAAAGGGAGGGATAAATAGTGAAAACAACTGGAAATAACTATGAAAAAATACTTACAGCCTCAAATTGCAAATGGCTATCCTTTAAGAAATTCTGAATTTTGTCTTTGGGTAAAATATTGAATCGAAATCGAAGGAGATCCATTTCTTGTTGAATGAACCAGCGTCTAAGATCTTCACTGAAATGGAAACAGAAAATTATGAGTATAAACTAAAAATCCAATTAATATTAAATATGAGAAATTTTTGTGAAACAATATTCAAAGATGACAAGATGCCAATAGACAGCAGTTAAAAGCAGATGAGTCTTCTACTGTGATAAAGAAAATACAAATACCTCAAACCACACACTCTTCCAGGGATATGCTGGGTATGAGGTCAAGGGATGTAATGAACATAAAAGATTAAATAAAGAATACTTCAATTCTACTGTCATGAATAACTAATTAAAACAAATAAGAAATATAAAAAAGAAAGAATACTTCAAGTCTACCTGCATTATTACTGAATAGCAAAAAGGAAATAGTACACCGCATTTACTGTAATTATTAACAAGTCATTTACATTTGAAAACGGGGTACTCCTTTGGTCAGGGTTGGTTTCATAAATGCCAAATTAAGTTTTTTTAATATTTTTATAGTTCATTTGAGTTATACATAAAATTAGGGTTCATTTTGACATAATCATACAAACATGGACTATATTCAGTGCCTACTACAAATAAATAAAATTTTTTAAGGCAACTTTTTCTTTAAGTAGATTATGATCAGTACATTTTACAAAGTAAAGCTTATAGCTTTGCAGATTATAATTTCACAAAATTTAATATATACAAGAATACTTCAATATTTCAAAGCTAACATGAAAATATATTCAGTTGTAAGCAGACACAGCATGCCTTATAAGGCATATATCATTATTGCAATATTATAAAATATTTATCCTACTGCATGTAAAACATGATTTCATGTTTTTACTTTTACAGACTGTCAGCAATTTATCCATTATACATATTACATAAACTACATATGCTTTTTTATAAAAATAAAAACTCTAGGACCAAAGTTTACGATCATAATTTCTCAATTATGATCTTGGGATAGGAAGCAATTCAAGATTTGTTCTGAAAAAGTCTACTAATAAAAAGAAACAACCATAACTATATTATTTGGCCAAAACTAATAAGAAAGGAAAAACTAGATTTTTTAAAAAGCAGCTAACTCCTTCTCCCTCTGGGTGGCACTGTTGATTTATAAGAAACCAACCACCAACTGAAAATAACTAGTGTTAAGAGGCCCGTATATCTCAAATTCCAAAAAACTGTATTAAATTCAAGTGTGTGTTTAAGTCATTGTTTCTTATGAATATTTCCAACTTCTTTTCTGGAAAAGTATCAAACATCCTTCCTAATGAGATCCCTTCTAATTTAAATTCCAAATGAAGAGTATCTCTCATAAAGTTAAAAACTTTCATTGGGAAAAATTTTGCAATAGAAATTTTCAGTATTTTTTTTAAGCGACTTGTTTCGGACAATTCACTACAACAGTGTCCAAACCATGGCACACCAGTTCCTGAAGTTATTCTGGGTTTTCCTATGTTCAGTACAAGCAGCTTCCCATGTACCAATTTATAACCCAAGATTTCAAGTTTGTGAGAGTACAAATGTATACTCACGACTGGCAATAAGCAAGGCGCAAAATAAAATGAGAGATGTGATCTCTTCTTCGTGGTTCATATTCATCTTCTAAGTTTTCCTTAAAAATAATGACACACAAATAAAATCACTGCATGAGAATGAAAAGAGTTATAAAGAAACATTGAATAAGCAAAAGTCAATGGTAAAGTAAAAAAATTTCAAAAACACATTTATTAATATGCTTTCTAGAATAATTATCATTTTACTTAAACTACAACCAGCTGAAACTAAGAACTGAACTGATTTCATCAAAACCTTCTGGGTTTGGACTCAACTATTTTCCCTTAGCTTTCTTTCTTACCCAGCCTATGCCTACAATACTTATTCACTGCTTCAACCATTTCTTAGACCAATCCTCAACTTCTTTAATTCCAACCATTTGGCAAAACCAAGATTCAAAATTAATCTGTAGCTACAGTCCGCAGGCCTATTCCCAAAATGCTGAGAATTTCTGGAGGAAAAAAATACACAACTATAGGAATTTAGAATATAAAAATGAATGTCCTCCAACCTCAAGTAGACCCTTGCCAATGCCAACAAATCTTTATTCAAGCCCAAAATGGCAAGATCAAACATTTCAGGCACTCATTAAGTACCTGGCACTGTTCTAAGCATTTTTAATGTAGCGACCCATTTAATTCTTCTTTTAAAAACTAGGAAGTAGGCACTACTATACCCTTATTTTAAAGGACTGAGGCACTCTGAGATTATATAATTTGGCCAGGGTCACAAAGTGTGTCGGTCAGCTTTCTGTTACAGTAACAAAATACCTGAAATAACCAACTTAAAAAGAGGAAAGGTTGATTTTGGCTACAGTTTCAGAGATGTCAGTCCATGGTCACTTGGCCCACTGCTTTTGGTTCTACATCAAGATAGAACAACACGGCAGGGAATCCATGGCAGAGCAAAGCTGCTCATCTTGTGAAGACCAGGAAAACAAAAAGATAGGAAAACACCAGGGCTCCACAATCCCTTTCCAGGGCATACCCTCAATGACCTAAAAACTCCCACTAGGCCCCACCTCTTAAAGTTTGAATCATGTTCAAATATCACCAAGCTAAAGACCAAGCCTTTAACACATGGGCCCAGGAACAACATTCTAGATGTAAACTGTAGAACAAAGCTTAAGCAGCAATTACATATTGTCAGCCATGTGACAATTTGACACATAATTGTCTCCTTCCTTGTTTCTTAGAAAAAATGTTTCAATTTTCACCAGTTGCTTTAAGGTCCCTACCATAGTACCTTTCTCTCTAAACAGGTGACTTCACCAGGCTATCAGGCAAACTCCTTCAGCTCCAAGTTTCTGCATCCACATGTTATGTTGCCTTCCCTAACATCTCTGTGGACACAGCATCTCTCCTTCCCTGAACCTAAAGCTAATCCCTACACCCAAATCCTGCGATTCATTTGCTCTTGCCTCTGAAGGGCGACCTTCATTTATCTAATGTTCTATTAAAGTATCAAGCTCCCCTCCTATTCTTTCTATTCTAGATCTTTCTTTTCAACTTATAAATACGTTTAAGTATCTCCTGTCATATGTGTAAATATATATACATAAATGTATATATACATGCACCATTATGTGTGCCCGTGTGTATATGTGTGCACCTTCTCTTTTCCATGAAACATCTAAGTTCTACCCTATTTCTCTCTTATTTTTTTGGCTAAGCATCTTAAAAGAGTTCATATTTCATACCTAACTCTCCACCTCTCACCTCTCTCTTCCAGCCACTATCCTGAATCTGTCCCTATCTAAGAGGGCCCATCCAACTGTTAAATCTAATGGACACTGTACAACTCACCTTTATAAGATCTATAAAATGTCCAGATCCGAATCTTGGCTCCACCACTTACCATCCTATAGGCTTGGGAAAGTTAGTTAGCCCATCAGTAAATAACACGGTTTCCTCATATGTAAAATAGAGACAACATAGTACCTACGCAAAAAGACTACTGACTAGACTACATGGGTTAATATAAATATAGTTAGAACAAAATCTGGAACATAGTAAGAATACAAATATCTGCTGTTATTTCTATATTATCATTATGCTATGACAACTATTGCTGAAATCCCGCATTCCTTGGCCTCTATTACACTACTATCCAATTCATCTCTTACTTCTCAGAAAGCTCCTTCTCAGTCTCCTCCCTAAACTCCTCCAATTCCACTTGCCCTTAAATATTGGTATTCTTCACTATCCTACATCATCTTCTCCTCTTAAATTATCTCCCTAGGATGTTCTCACCTACTCATGATTCCAACCCTCCTCTAAACCTGCACTCCCACTAAAGATGTCTTCTAAGTTCAAATTTGTATATCCAATTATCCACTTGACATTGCCACAGGCAACTCAAAGTTATGTCCAGCACTAAACTGAACATCTTAGTTCTAATATTTGTTTTTATTTTTGGATACCACCTCTCAAAATATCACCACCATCCACCTAACTGTCCAAATTAAGAACTTAGGTATCAGCCAGATGCAGTAAAACATACCTGTAATCCCAGCTATTCTGGAGGCTGAAGTAAAAGGATTGTGAGTTTGAGGACTGCCTCAGCAACTTAGCAATACCCTGACTCAAAGTAAAATTTAAAAAGGGGTGGGAATGTAGCTCAGTGGTACAGCATTTGCCTAGCGCACACAGACCCTGGATTCAATCTCTAGTACCATGGAGGAAGGGGAGTGGGTGTAATTCTTAACTTTCCTCTCTGCTTTCCCCTATAATAAGTTATAAAAAATTTTTAATCCTACCTTCTTAATATCTCTTCAATCAGTCCTCTTTTCTTATTAATTCAACTCTCATTATTTTCAGTCTCCTGTTTTCACTCCTGAGGGACATGACCCTATCAATCTGCCATCGGCACTCATCTTCCCAAAATAAATATCTTATCACATCTTTCAGGATGCAGTTCCAGCATCTCCTGCTCTGGAAAACTTTCCCAAACCTCCTCAATCTCAGCTGGATCATTATATGTGCTCTTAAAGTTCCTGAAGCCCACTTCTAACAACCGCATTCATCATCTGTATTACACAGATACATTTGGCAATGTCTGGAGACATAGAGTGAGTGAGAAGAAGCCAGACATGCTACTGAGCATCCTGCAATGCATAGGACATTTTCTTCAACAAGGATCTATTAGGCCCAAAATGATGATAATCCTGAGCTTGAGAAATCCTGACATAAGCACATGGACTGCATGTCAATTACCCAAGTAGACTGTAGGTACTTTTGTGCATGGTCTATGCTACATTAGACTTTATAAAAGCCTGTGCTTAATATAAGATCTTTCCCACAACTTACACAATAATATGAAAACAAACATACTGAAAGAATTTTTTCCCTCTTTTACTTACTCTGTAGGAAAACTTGAGCTTTCGAATCTCAGCCTCCAATTTACTCTGGTATTGCTCAGTTCCTTTCACATAGCTCACACCAAGATTTTCAACTGATTTTAGCACTGAAAAAGAAAAAGAAAAAAGTAAAAATGTAAGATAATTTTTAAAAACTAAATTCAACACAAAAACTATAGAGAGCAACCTCCTAATTACCTGTTTTTAGAACATGAAAAAATAAGTTTGATTTTCTGCAAGTTTATTAGATGAACTACATATGCTTGAAGGAAATTATCTCCGTCTACATGAAGAAAATATGCATGTTCTACAGCAAAATCTAACACCAGAGAATCTCAACCAGGGGAGAGAGAAGGATTAAGGATAATCCTTGTTGTACTAAGCCACTATTGTTGAGGAATGGGAAATTATGTTGGTATGGAAAACAAACCAAGCACCCTGTTTGCATTCTTCACGGAGAGTTGGCCATTTGGCAGTCTGCTTCATTTACTCAGCAAGACTCATAATAAAAAAACAGGCCTTCCTTTCCTGATTAAACAGAGAAGGGGAAGACACAACAATGAAGAAGCAGAACCATCATATGCAAACAAATCATCTAAAATAGATGTCACATACTGTTCAAAGATCCTTAAAGTCCCTTATCAATCTTTCATGGATTCTTCTCTTGAGGCATTTTATAATTCAAAAATGAAAATCTTGCAAATTATCTCCTGAACCCATGTTCCATGGATAGCTCCTTATTATGGTATCCCTTATAACTGCCCCTTATTCCTGCTTCTCATCTTGCCATTCCTAGCTCCATTAGCAGAGTTTCTATCCACTAGATCATACAAGCAGGAATTTCAGCTACCCTACACCTGCTCCTTCACTCCTCATATTCAGAAAACCACCAAATCCTCTCAAAAATACTTTATTTAGGCGTAGGATATAGCTCAATAGTGGAGCACATGCTTTGCATGCACCAGGCCCTTGGTTCCATCACCAGCACCAAAAAAAAAAAAAAAAAAAAAATCTCCTTATTATCTCTTAAAAGCTTTCCCTTTCTATCACTGCCATTGTCATTACTTTAGTTTAGGCCCTTATCATTTCACTCTTTAAGTGCCAAACCCAAGAGACACACTTATCATCATCTCAATCCCTATAAATCATCTGACATTACTAAGCTTTCTAAAACTTTTCCTCCCTTGCCTTGACTCTCACATTCATCAAAAGGATAATGAGGGGCTGGGGATGTGGCTCAAGCGATAGTGTGTTCCCCTGACATGCGCGGGGTGCTGGGTTCGATCCTCAGCACCACATAAAATAAAATAAAGATGTTGTGTCCACCAAAAACTGAAAAATAAATATTAAAAAAATTCTCTCTTTTAAAAAAAAAAGGATAATGAGTGCCCTCCTCTCAGTATTAGCATTCCTCACCCTGTTCCTCTAAGTATGAATGACAGTATTTAAACCCTCTTTCTGATTTTTCCACAAGGATATTGTGTAACATCAACTCTGAACAATACTAACATTTCTGTTTCAGTTCATGTCTAACTCATTCCTTTCTTCATCAACACACAGAGGATAAGCAAGCCCCAGTACAGTGGTCACACTCCTCTTACACTACAATACCATACCATCAGCATGGCACATATGCCCTTGGTTGTCCACCCTTCTCCATGCACCCTATATTTGTCACTGTCCCCTCAAACGTGACATTCTCTCCTCCAAGTCTTTGTGTAGGTATTATCTCAGTTGAGAAAAACTCTTCCATTTCTTCTACTCATCCTTCAAAGCCCAGATTGTATTTCTACTTCTCTAAGAAGACTTTCTTAATCAGACTAAATCAGTTACTCCAATTTCTATGCTTTAATAGTACTACTATTTACTTTTCCTGAAGCATTAAAAATGCTGATTTATGACTATAATTTTAGGTATCCATGTTTTAGAATTCAGCTTCAATAAAGATACAAATTACAGTATTCACTTCAAACTTCCCGCCACCTAGAACACAAAGATAGTCAACAAATATGCATTTTTAAATAAATAAATACAAATCCCTCAATGCAAATCCTCAATAAATATTTGTTGAACAGATTAATGAATGAGGGAGATAAATTACTTTCAATCATTCTCACAAATTATGATATACACATTCTAACTTAAATAGCACTTACATTTAACTCTATCAATAGCCAAGTTTTCAAACTCTCTCAAAGATATGTTTTCAGTGGGTGGCTGCAAGTAAAACTGAAGGCTATGAGGATAACACGCATTCCTCTGGTCGCCTGCCAACCTCAGCTTCCTCCGCTTTCCTCCAGTAAACTGCATCTTGGATCACCTTTGGAAAGAAGCACATAAAAATGGAAAATTGAACTGAAAAGAAAACAACAAACAAAATACATCAAAAAACAATTCCACATACACAGTCATCAAACAGATAATAAGTGCCCTCCTCTCAGTATTAGCATTTCTTACCCTGTTCCTCTAAGTATGAATGTCAGTATCTCACCTCTCCTTATGATATACACATTCTAATTTAAGTACTTAACTCTATCGATAGCCAAGTTTTCAAACTCTATTAAAGATGTGTTTTCAGTGGATGGCTGCAAGTAAAACTGAAGGCTATGATGGTAACAAGAAAAAAAATACTGAAATTGACGGCAGGCACAAAATGTTAACAGTGGTGATCCCTGTATGATGCATTTTCCAGATTTCTACATACACCTGTAATAATTTTTGTGATGGTGGGGGAGATGCACTAACAAAAGCTGACAGCAGGCGCTGGTCCTAACTTAAAGCAAAATTAAAGTCCGGTGATGTTACCTGCTCACTGTGGGTCTTTGTGTCACTGCCTTTAGATATCTGCGACCCCGAGACTTAGGATGAGGTTGTATATCGACTGCAATCCTAAAATCCGAGGAAAGGCGGTAGGTTCTGGCTAGATCAGAGACATAAAGGACTATGTGTTGCTAACTTTCTTTCGTATGACCCTGGAAAAACAGAACAACTGTCTTTTGGATCCAGTCTTTGGGAAACCCTTTTAGGGTGCATCCACAGGTGCCTTATAAAAGTTCCCACCCCTAATTTTCCCAATTCCCCTCGGGCACCACGTCTCGCCCGAAAAAACCAAAACCGCCAAGTCAATCTTCTGCTCCCACTGCCAGAAAAGTGATCTCCTTTTTTCCTCGACCTGCAACCCTCAAAAACAGGACTGCTCTCCGTGCTAACTCAATTCCGGGAGTTTCTCTTACCTGCAAATGCCCAAATGCGAGAAAACACAAATGCTGACAGCAGTTTTCCCGAGTGGCGGGAGATTTCATTTGAGACCGGAAGCGGAAGTCCCTGGTGCAGAAGGCCCGCCCCCGACGGTCCACCCACCCGGCTGGGGCCTTGCGCTTGCTCAGTAGGGAGCAGAGGGAGACAGGTTGCTCATCCTGTTTGATAGCTTAAAATTTCTTGAACACCAGTGTTTGGGAGTTCCTCCCACCTAAGTTTTAAAATGCTACCCCGGTATGTGCAGTTTGTAGATTTTGATAGTTGAAACTGGGATCCGAAAATATTGCTAGCAGCAAAAGTGTCCACGCAGAAGATTATAACTTCATTGGTAGACACTGACACCGATCCCATTAATTGAGGGATACGTGGCATTTTAACTGCAAGGATGGCATTCATCGCTCTTTATCTTGGGTAGGAATGGAGAAAGAACAGACCGTGAGCTCCCCTTTGTTCCTGGCTCACTAGGACACTTTCCCCCTTGACTAATATTTCAGCGATCCTGTACCCTGAGTTTGCAATGAGAAAGCAGAAGCTGAAAGTAATTGTTAGTTTGCCCATCTACATAGGATGCGTATTTTATCTCATTGGGGCTACAAACCCCCATAGGGGTAGGCTCCACGTTCATAGGACGCTCCTCACAACCCTTCCCAGTAATGTCTGTAGAATGGACTAGAATGAGTGGATAAGCTCTTATTCGCAGAAATCTGCAGGAAATAGAACAGATCAGCCTTGGAGGGAATGTAGGTTCAAAAAAAAATGGAAGCGATGGGGAGCAAGTGGGTGAGTCCTTTATTTTCCAAGTTTGGGAACAGAGACTCAAGGGGCGCATTAGAGCCACATTGGGTCTCCGACAGTAGTCCAGAGTTTTCAAGAACTGGCAGTTAACTTCGAGTTTGGCCCCTAGGAGGCGTGTTTCCCTTACTTTTGGCGCGGGACGGCTCTGGTAAAGTAGACACTGGAGGTGAAGAACCCTTTGAAAAAGTTTTTAGCTATGCAGAGTATATTGATACAATATCAAGATTCAAAGCACCTACGCAGCATAGACTAAACTGTGGATTTCCTTTATGCCAGGATCTGTTGTAAGTGCTTTACATAATGATTTTTATTCTTAAAATCACTTAAGGTGGGTTCTATTGTTACCCCATTTTACAGATAAACTGAAGAACAGGACTATATCCAAGCACCACTGCGCAAACCATCTCACTGTTCTAATTCCACTAATGTGGCAGCAGAAGTTCCCTTCCTTTTTGTATCAGACTTAATAATAAACATCACCTGGTCCAAAGACACCTTAGAACATATATGAACTTCCTGAAAAAAAAAAATACAATCTGGAGCACAGACCATAAGAACATTTATGAGTAGTATCTGATCTGTGGATAGAGAAGGAATCTAAGAAAAAAATCTAAAGATTTAACCATAAAAAACATAAAATCAGGGGCTGGAGTTGTGGCTCAGCGGTAGAGCACTCCTCTAGCACATTCGAGGCCTTGGGTTCGATCCTCAGTACCACATAAAAATAAAAGATATAAAGCAATTTTTTAAAAATTATTTTAAAAAATAAAATCATTCATCTCAAAAGGTCACAAACTATTGTGTAGTCCTCAAAAATGTTAATACTATCAGACTATCAGGATTCAAAGAACTTATGTCAATTTTAAAGAAAAATTCAAGATTCAAACTGGAAAATGGGAAAGAAAAAGAACAAAGTAATAATAAAGTAGGAAAAATAAACATTTTCATTGGCACCAAAGAAATTTTCCCCAGCAAAAGCAGGAAAGCTTTCACAATTAAAATGTTCAATGTGGCCACCTGTGTTGTTCAGTTAAGCTCCTAAGACTCTTATGATTCCCATACGATGTCATTTTTTTCTCATTATATTATTCCTCTACCACAGAAGGTCTGAATCTTTTGGAAACATGAGCGACTCGAAAATTTGGCAACTTATCTCCTTCAGAAAAATGCACCTACACACCAAGTTTATATACTGTCTCAAAAAGTTTATGATCACTGTGTGCAATTGGTTAAAATACTAGCACTACTTGATTTTAAGCCTTTTTCTGGAAGGTCCTTTTGTTTATCTTTTTGAGCCTTAAAGTGCATACCACAATATCTTCCAAATTAAAAGATGAGTAACTAATGTCATTTTTATGACCAATACAAAAAGAACTGGAAGATGTGTTCATATTTAACATTATAAACTTTTTACCATGTCACATAATATCTGCCTTTCCATTATATTAACTTATTTTAAATCTCAGGGAACAAAATAAAGCCAAAGTCTGTCAACTATTCCAGAATCTTTATTATTTTCCAATGCCAAAGTTTTGGGCACTATCTGACTGAAGAGTGTTTTCTGTATCCAAGGGCAATTTCAATATGAATCTACATATTGCAGCAGCAATAATGCAAAATAATGTTAGACATTTCAGTAGCTATTTCAAATAAATCACTGTTAGCACTTTCATGTATTCATTTCAAAATCAAAAATGGGTTGATACAATGCTCAGCCCTGGAAACCAAGATTCTTGTAAATTACAGACACTGATCTCACAATCAAAAGTAAGAAAACATATAAATAGAATTTTTCTTCCACTGAACCATAATTATTTCAAAAACAGGAATGACTATGGCATTTGTTTTTGTAACCCTTGTTCCTGGCACTCCATGGGCCTTCAACAAATATTTATGAAATGGAATTGATAAACACTGTGAGAGATGTATGAAAAAAAACTGCCAGATTCAACTTCACATTAAACAGATGGTTTGAATCAAATGTGACTCCATCCTAAAAAACTTCAAGTCCTCATCTGAAAATTTCATACACATTCCTTCCAGAATGACTTGGCTCCCTATTTTAGCCTATAATAAAGCACAGAGTACCTTTTCTGGAAGAATTTCCATGAATCATCACTGCGTAATTCAATGCCTGTCCTGGGTAACAACAGCTATGGACAGACTGGCCCACAGAGCATTCACCCTTAGATGACTCCAGATCCCCAGGACTTCTGTCCCATAATGTGTTAAACAGTTAAGATATTAGTTGCCATGGCTGGTAAATCAGAGTGAGTGTTCATTCTTCCCTGGTGCAGGGTGTGTTGTCCTGAAAAACAGGGGTGTGGTAAATTTCTTTTACTAAGTGAGCATGCTCTGAACTCGAGGTCTGGCCAGCCCTGCTTGCCATGGAAAGCAGAGGAACAGGAAGTTCTTCTAGCAGAATAGTGGACCCATAAAAGCTAATGCAAACCTCTGGTCCCATCACCTTCCCCACTTCACGGCCTAACTCTGGGAGTTGGCTAGGAAAAAAAAAAAGTTAAAGAGAGTATTTATCTCATTCTTTCTCGTTTTGCTTTATTAATCTTAAAGCAATAAGCAGGAAAGCTAGAGAGAAACCATACTCTTGTGTGGGAGGGAGTACCACACTTCCATATATCCACATTATTTGATTTGTTCCAGAAATGTTAATTAACACCAACCAAGTCCCAGACAATGTTTTTGATTTTGGAGATTAAAAAAAAAAAAGTGATGAAAGAACCAAAAATTCCTGTCCTCATAAACCTTATATTCTAGGGAAAAAGAGAAACAATAAACAAGATAAAAATACACATAATTATGTAAGAAAATAACTGCTAAGCAGAAATAATCAGCCAGAGAAGGAGGCTGTAAAGTTTTTGGAGGAAGCATTGAAATTTTAGAAAGAGTGCCTAGGAAGATCAACTAAGAATGTAACCATAAAGCAGAGACCAGAAAAACTAAGATTTATTCATGTGTATCTTCAAAAGAATAGCACTCAGGTAGATGGAAGGCTTATTATAATTCCATAGCATTTATTCCTGGCACAGGAATAAACAAATTAATGGAAACAGAACATGACCCCACAACCATGAAGAAGCCTAGTATATGACGATCCACTGCAGAAATCCATGTAAAAAAGACAGACAATTCTAAATGATGCTGGAATGACTGGCTATCCATGTGGAGGTGGACTTTATTCGCTATATTTCATTATATACAAAAAATAAATTCCAGAAAATTAAAGCCTTACGTGTGAAAGGCAAAATATTAAGAATTTAGAATAAATCTAATAGATGGTCTTTACATCTTGATACAGCAAAGAATTTCTGAAACAAGACTTTAAGGGTCAAACACAGTGGCACTCACCTGTAGTCTCAGCTACTTGGAGACTGAGGCAGGAGGATGGCTTGGGCTTAGGAGTTGGAGGCCAGCCTGGGCAACATAGCAAAAACCTCATGTAAAATAAAATTTAAGAAAAAGGACAAACAGTACTCAGATGGATAGTAATGATGGCTGCATGATAATTTAAATGTATTTAATGCCACTATAAACTTAGAAATGAGTAAAGTAGTAAAATTTTGTGTTATGCATATTTTGATCATGTTTTTTAAAAGTCCAAATTAAAAAGAGATTGATAATTTTAACTACATTAAAATTAAGAATATAAGTTTTAAATATATATAGATACATTTTTAATGATCCACAAAATGGAAAAGGATATAACTATCACGGGATTAGTATGAGAACACAATCAAAATGGGGAAAAAAATTAAAAATACAATGGGGAGCTTTAATAGGAATTTTACAACAGAGAAACAAAAATGACCAATAAAAATATGGGAATATGTTCAATCACACCAGCAATTAGGGAAATTCAAATTAAAGTCACAGTGAAAGGGCTGGGGTTGGATTCGGTGGCAGAGGCACTGTGTGAGGCACTAGGTTCCATCCTCAGCACCACATAAAAATAAACATGATAAAGATATTGTATCCATGTATAATTAAGAAAATATTTTTAAAAAATCACAGTGGAATAGCACTGTACACTCACAAGAGGGACAAAAAACTAAGTTTCAATATATGAATTGTTGACGGGGACTCACATGCTGCAGGTAGAAGTATTAACTGATAGAACTACTTTGAAAAAATAATTTGATATCTTCATGATAAATTTGAAGGTCTACAACTCTTTATGCATATACAGTAATTCTATTGTAAATACTGTACATCCTCCAGAGAAATTTTTGTCCATAGATATCAAAACATTAACAAGAATATTCATGGCAACATCAAAAGAGCAAAACACTGGAAACTATCCATCAGAAAAAATGGGTAAGTAAATTATAGCCTATTCACACAGTGGAATGTTTTAAAAACCAAATAGTGAAAAGGAATGAACTACAATTAAGTGAGCCTATTAACATGGATGAAAATATTTTTTAAAAAAAGCAAGTTGTGAGAGAAAATATGTATGTACAGGGTGTTTTCCATTTTCCACTCCTCACCTAAAAGCACTCTAGTCCTCTTTCCTATTCTCTGATCCAATCTTGAATAGAATATCTTAATGGCTTTCTGTGTTGCTTAACATTAGGTTTAGTTAGTTAGGCACCCCACAAGGAGATGGGGAAGAGAAGGAAATGAGTTCAGTGTACTTATTTCTGTAGCTGCCTCCCAATGAGGCTGCCTGTGTCCCTCAACCTGTCATTGCTCCTCTCAAGATGGCTGACCCAAATGACCATCTCACTTTCAGTCTGGTAACAGATCCCCTCTATCATGCAGGCCAACAGACAATGACGTTTACTTCTAGTAAGCCCTTTTTGATGCACCGTTGATTACTGTGGTTCCCTACTTCTGTGCCTTTGTGAATAATCTCTGCAAAAACCATCCTTGAATTAGCCTGTTTTGAGAGTGCCATCTGTCTCTTGTTGGACCCCAATTGGTACAATTCAACATTTATATAAAGGCTTAAAAACAAAAGTAAAATAATATATTGTTCGGGGACACATACTGTAGGTCAGAAGTGAGCAAATTCAAGATAATGGTTACTACGGCCATGGATTTTCCAATATTGTAATAGGAACTGAGATCTCAAAGCATGGACTCCTGAAGGCTGGATAAGGAGGCTTCCTAAGAAGCAAACTTTATACTCATAAGGTCCCCTGCCACTTTTGTCCATGGGCTGTGATGGGACCTGTCCCTAATGATACAGATCCTCCTTCTTCCCTATCTTCCTTGTCTCTGAGCCTCTCAGTTGCCAAGATTCAAAGGTTTGTTTCACTGAGAGTCACTTCCCTCACCTAAATGCTTACCCTCACTTGCCAATGAAATTTACCCCTTGTTTTAATGACCTGATAGGAGGTCACCTGAACCTCCCAAGCCGTTTGTCCTACCTCGAGCTTCTCAGCATCCCAGATGCATCTGGAAGTTGGTGATAGGAAGCAATCGAATGTATTAATCAAGTCTTCTCATTTAGGGTAGGATAGTATGAAAATGAGCATAAAATCCTAAGACTGGGCCTGGGGCAGAAGAAGAAAATTATATAAAAATCACATGAAGTTTAATCCAGTATCTTTGCTTTGACATTGGAGTCTAAAAAAGAATGCAATAAAAAAATGGTGACCTTGATTTAGCCACAGAGAAATAATTTTAAATACTGGTATTTATGAGCACTACTTATCATTTATAGATAATTGCCACATGCACCATAGCATGAAGCATTTCATTGCTCTGTGCCAGATTAACTTTCTGGCAGTTTATTTTATTACAGTACCAGTTATTCATGCCAGCTCAGAGCATGGAAAGATTATAAGAAATATCTATTTCTAGTAAGCACAAAATCCATTTGGTGCCTAACAATTTGATAGAATGTCCCTTACTATTCTTCTCCTATTTAAATTTAAACTAAATTGAAATCCACTGTGCAAGACCCATCCACCTAGAGTCATCTTATTTATATTTAAAGGGATTGATTTGAAGAATGAGAGCTTAAGAAAAGAACCTAAGTGGCTGTTGGTGTCTTAGTAGTAGAGCACTTGCCTAACGTGTAAAAGGTGTTCAATCGACAGCAACATGCACACACACAAATCTAAGTAATCAAGGTACTATCCTCAGATACAATTTATGCTTTATAACTGATGATATTTTTCAGGGTACTATCCATAAAACCTGATAAATGAGAACTTCTAAAGTGAATTACTGATCATTCCAGTAAGATCCTAGAAACAGTATTTGTTTTCTATTTGGGTTATTACTCAAAGTGTTTCATTTTTAATATGAGATTAGTTTTTAGAGTGTGAGCTGCTTGAAACCAAGATTATCCTCACCCATTTTTGCTCTCCTGCTCCCTGCCTCTACCCCAGTCCCTGGCACAGAACAGGCATTGTGTAGCTGTCTGCTGAACTAAATTGAACTCTTTCATTTTTATCTCTTATTCCAGATGGGCTCTCATATGCCTTCTGATGTAATTCTCCACAGAAGATGTGTTTTCACTCTAGATTTTGGCTTTCCCACTGAAATTCCTGATCAAAATATTTTCTCTCAGTTGGCTGATTTTTGGAAACTGAAGTAGGTGTAAATATGATCCTGCTATGATGCCAAGATTTCACTCCAGCTTGACTAACTGATTGATAATCATGTCCAAAAGTTAGCATTCGCCACTAGAAAATCATCTTTTTATTAATTTATTTATTTTAATTAGGTATATATGACAGCAGAATGCATTTTGATTATTGTACATAATTGCAGTACAACTTTTCATTATTCTGGTTGTACATGATGTAGTGTCACACCATATGCACAGTCATACATGTACCTAGGGTACAGATGTCCATCTCATTCCACCATCTTTCCTGCCCCTGTGCACCCTCCCCACGATCCCTCCCCTTTGCCCAAAGTTCCTCCATTAGAAAATGATCTTAACAGTTCAGAAAATGGAAGTCAAAGAATGAAAAAGTGAATCTACCTTACTCTACTAAACACTTCAGAATCAATGCTGAGGTCTTCCCAAGGGACACAAAGGAAAGGGAGTAACATGTGGAATCACCTCTCCTGCATTTTCCTCTCTTTGAACAACAAACAAAACATTACATTATCCGATAAAACATTATCGGAGCCAACTTTTTCTTCTATCAGACGGAGAGTCTCTGATTTGATATCTAGCTCCTTTATCCACTTTGTGTTGACTTTTGTGCATGGCGAGAGTAGGGGATTCAGTTTCATTTTGTTGCATATGGATTTCCAGTTTTCCCAACACCATTTGTTGAAGATGCTATCCTTTCTCCATTGCATGGTTTAGCTCCTTTATCAAATATAAGATAGTTGTAGCTTTGTGGATTAGTCTCCGTGTCCTCTATTCTGTACCATTGGTCCACCCGCCTGTTCTGGTACCAGTACCATGCTGTTTTTATTACTATTGCTCTGTAATATAGTTTGAAATCTGGTATCGCTATACCACCTGATTCACACTTCCTGCTTAGAATTGTTTTCTTCTAATTTTAATTTTAATTTTTTTTATTATTTTTTAAAAAAAATTTTTTTCTTTTTTATTTCCTATTTTTTCTTCTTTTGTCTTTTCATTTCTTTTCAATTATCTTATCCCCCCTTCCTTGAATTCTACCTGCTTACTCTCATTCTCTTTAGTGACTTCTTCCCTTCCGTTCTAATGCCTTTCCTCCCAAGCATCTAATAAAATTATAGGAGTAAACAGTAACTCATCAGTCAAACAGAACATGAAGTAACATGAGCAGCTTCAAAAAACAAGGAAGAAAAGGAGTACAAACAATGCAGGACAGCCTAAATATTCAGGAGGACCTAGAGTCATCAGAAAAATGGTCATATAAAGAACTCAAGGAACATCTTAGACAGATGAAATGGAACCTTAAAGAGGATACAAGACAGCAAATTCAAGCAGCGAAAGAACACATTGAGAATGAATTACATAAACAGATAAAAGAAGAAGTTAAGCATCTTTATCAGGAGAATAGAGATTATAAAAAATAATCAAACAATAATTCTAGAAATGAAGGAAACGATAAACCAAATTAAAAACTCAATTGAGAGTATCACTAACAGAGTGGAGCAAGTAGAAGCCAGAATGTCAGATAATGAAGACAAAATATATCATCTTGAAAAGAGTCTAGCCAACTCAGAAAGGCTGGTAAAAAATCACGAGAAAAACATCCAAGAGTTATGGGATAACATAAAAAAACCAAACTTACGAGGCATCAGGATAAAAGAAGGTACAGAGATTCAAACCAAGGGAATGAGTAACTTTCTGAATGAAATAATTACAGAAAACTTTCCAGAAATAAAAAGGGAAACAGATACACAAATTGAAGATGCATACACGACACCGAGCACACAAAATCACAGTAGACCAACGCCAAGACACATTGTTATGAAGATATCCAATATACAGAACAAAGAGAAAATATTAAAAGCTACAAGAGAAAGGAGACAGATTACACTCAGGGGTAAACCAATAAGGTTAACAACGGATTTTTCATCACAGACACTGAAAGCAAGAAGGTCATGGAACAATGTATTTCAAACACTGAAAGACAATGGATGCCAACCAAGAATTCTGTATCCAGCAAAATTAAGCTTCAGGTATGACAACGAAATAAAAATCTTTCATGATAAACAAAAGTTAAAAGAATTTGCAGCCAGAAAACCAGCATTGCAAAGCATTTTAAGCAAAACACTACACGAGGAGGAAATGAAAAACAATAACCAAAACCATCAGTGGGAAGTGCCTCAGTAAAGACAGAGGGCGAGGGGAAAGATAATCATGGAGAAACAAACTAAATTTAAAAAAAAAGGATAAATAATCAAACATGGATGGAAGTACAAACCATATATCAATAGTAACTCTGAATGTTAATGGCTTAAACTCTCCAATAAAGTGACATAGGCTGGTATCATGGATTAAAAAACAAATCCAACAATATGCTGCCTCCAGGAGACACATCTGATTGGAAAAGACATACACAGGCTGAAGGTGAAAGGATGGGAAAAAATATACCACGCACACCGTCCTCGTAAGCAAGCAGGGGTGGCCATCCCCATATCGAATAAAATCGACTTCAAGACTAAGTTAATCAAAAGGGATAAAGAAGGACATTATATACTGTTAAAAGGAACCATTCACCAACAAGACATAACAATTATCAATATTTATGCACCAAATAATGGTGCTGCGACATTCATAAAACAAATTCTCCTCAAGTTCAAGAATCAAATAGACCACAACACAATAATTATGGGTGACTTCAACACACCTCTCTCACCATTGGACAGATCCTCCAAACAAAAGTTGAATAAAGAAACTATAGAACTCAATATCACAATCAATAACCTAGACTTAACTGACATATATAGAATATATCAACCATCATCAAATGGATACACTTTTTTCTCAGCAGCACATGGATCCTTCTCAAAAATAGACCACATATTATGCCATAGGGCAACCCTCAGTAAATATAAAGGGGTGGAGATAATACCATGCATTTTATCTGATCATAATGGAATGAAACTGGAAATCAATGATAAAAGAAGGAAGGAAAAATCCTACATCACATGGAAAATGAACAATATGTTACTGAATGATCAATGGGTTACACAAGACATAAAGGAGGAAATCAAAAAATTCTTAGAGATAAATGAAAATACAGACACAACATATCGGAATCTATGGGACACAATGAAAGCAGCTTTAAGAGGAAAATTCATCGCCTGGTGGTCATTCCTCAAAAAAAGAAAAAAAACCACCAAATAAACGAGCTCACACTTCATCTAAAAGCCCTAGAAAAGGAAGAGCAAAACAACAGCAAATGTAGCAGAAGGCAAGAAATAATTAAAATCAGAGCGGAAATCAATAAAATTGAAACAAAAGAAACTATTGAAAAAATTAACAAAACTAAAAGTTGGTTCTTCGAAAAAATAAATAAGATTGACAGACCTTTAGCCATGCTAACGAAGAGAAGAAGAGAGAGAACTCAAATTACTAACATACGGGATGAAAAAGGCAATATGACAACAGATGCTACAGAAATACAGAAGACAATTAGAAATTATTTTGAAAACCTATATTCCAATAAAATAGAAGATAGTGAAGACATCGATAAATTTCTTAAGTCATATGATTTGCCCAGACTGAGTCAGGAGGATACACACAATTTGAACAGACCAATATCAATGGATGAAATTGAAGAAGCCATCAAAAGACTACCAACCAAGAAAAGCCCAGGACCGGATGGGTATACAGCGGAGTTTTACAAAACCTTTAAAGAAGAATTAATACCAATACTTTTCAAATTATTTCAGGAAATAGAAAAAGAGGGAGCTCTTCCAAATTCATTCTATGAGGCCAACATCACTCTGATTCCGAAACCAGACAAAGACACCTCAAAGAAAGAAAACTACAGACCAATATCTCTAATGAACCTAGATGCAAAAATCCTCAATAAAATTCTGGCGAATCAAATACAAAAACACATCAAAAAAATTGTGCACCATGATCAAGTAGGATTCATCCCTGGGATGCAAGGATGGTTCAACATACGGAAATCAATAAATGTTATTCACCACATCAATAGACTTAAAGATAAGAACCATATGATCATCTCGATAGACGCAGAGAAAGCATTCGACAAAGTACAGCATCCCTTTATGTTCAAAACATTAGAAAAACTAGGGATAACAGGAACTTACCTTGACATTGTAAAAGCTATCTATGCTAAGCCTCAGGCTAGCATCATTCTGAATGGACAAAAGTTAAAGGCATTCCCTCTAAAATCTGGAAGAAGACAGGGATGCCCTCTATCACCACTTCTATTCAATATAGTTCTCGAAACACTGGCCAGAGCAATTAGACAGATGAAAGATATTAAAGGCATAAAAAAAAAGGAAAAGAAGAACTTAAATTATCACTATTGCAGATGACATGATTCTATACCTAGCAGACCCAAAAGGGTCTACAAAGAAACTATTAGAGCTAATAAATGAATTCAGCAAAGTGGCAGGATATAAAATCAACACGCATAAATCAAAGGCATTCCTGTATATCAGTGACAAAACTTCTGAAACGGAAATGAGGAAAAACACTCCATTCACAATATCCTCAAAAAAAAATAAAATACTTGGGAATCAACGTAACAAAAGAGGTGAAAGATTTATACAATGAAAACTACAGAACCCTAAAGAGAGAAGTAGAAGAAGATCTTACAAGATGGAAAAATATACCGTGTTCATGGATAGGCAGAAATAACATTATCAAAATGGCGATATTACCAAAAGTTCTCTATAGGTTTAATGCAATGCCAATCAAAATCCCAATGGCATTTCTTGTAGAAATAGAGAAAGCAATCATGAAATTCATATGGAAAAATAAAAGACCTAGAATAGCAAAAGCAATTCTAAGCAGGAAGTGTGAATCAGGCTATATAGCGATACCAGATTTCAAACTATATTACAGAGCAATAGTGACAAATACAGCATGGTACTGGTACCAAAACAGGAGGGTGGAACAATGGTATAGAATAGAGGACACAGAGACTAATCCACAAAGTTACAACTATCTTATATTTGATAAAGGGGCTAAAAGCATGCAATGGAGGAAGGATAGCATCTTCAACAAATGGTGTTGGGAAAACTGGAAATCCACATGCAACAAAATGAAACTGAATCCCTTTCTCTTGCCATGCACGAAAGTTAACTCAAAATGGAACAAGGAGCTTGATATCAAATCAGAGACTCTGCGTCTGATAGAAGAAAAAGTAGGCTATGATCTACATACTGTGGGGTCGGGCTCCAAATTCCTCAATAGGACACCCATAGCGCAAGAGTTAATAACTAGAATCAACAAATGGGACTTACTCAAACTAAAAAGTTTTTTCTCAGCAAAAGAAACAATAAGAGAGGTAAATAGGGATCCTACATCCTGGGAACAAATCTTTACTCCTCACACTTCAGATAGAGCCCTAATATCCAGAATATACAAAGAACTCAAAAAATTAGACAATAAGATAACAAATAACCCAGTCAACAAATGGGCCAAGGACCTGAACAGACACTTCTCAGAGGAGGATATACAATCAATCAACAAGTACATGAAAAACTGCTCACCATCTCTAGCAGTCAGAGAAATGCAAATCAAAACCACCCTAAGATATCATCTCACTCCAGTAAGATTGGCAGCCATTATGAAGTCAAACAACAACAATTGCTGGCGAGGACGTGGGGAAAAGGGTACACTTGTTCATTGTTGGTGGGACTGCAAATTGGTGCAACCAATTTGGAAAGCAGTATGGAGATTTCTTGGAAAGCTGGGAATGGAACCTCCATTTGACCCAGCTATTCCCCTTCTCGGTCTATTCCCTAAAGACCTAATAAGAGCATGCTACAGGGACACTGCTACATCGATGTTCATAGCAGCACAATTCAAGATAGCAAGATTGTGGAACCAACCTAGATGCCCTTCAATAGACGAATGGATAAAAAAAAAATGTGGCATTTATACACAATGGAGTATTACTCTGCATTAAAAAATGACAAAATCATAGAATTTGGAGGGAAATGGATGGTATTAGAGCAGATTATGCTAAGTGAAGCTAGCCAATCCCTAAAAAACAAATGCCAAATGTCTGCTTTGATATAAGGGGAGCAACTAAGGACAGAGTAGGGACGAAGAGCATGAGAAGAAGATTAACATTAAACAGGGATGAGAGGTGGGAGGGAAAGGGAGAGAGAAGGGAAATTGTATGGAAATGGAAGGTGATCCTCAGGGTTATACAAAATTACATACAAGAGGAAGTGAGGGGTAAGGTAAGAATAATAGAAGTGGAAGAAATTATTTACAGTAGAGGGGGTAGAGAGAGAAGAGGGGAGGGGAGGGGAGGGGGGATAGTAGAGGATAGGAAAGGCAGCAGAATACAACAGACACTAGAATGGCAATGTGTAGATCAATGGAAGTGTAAATGATGTGATTCAGCAATCTGTATACGGGGTAAAAATGCAAGTTCATAACCCACTTGAATCAAACTGTGAAATATGATATATCAAGAACTATGTAATGTTTTGAACGACCAACAAAAAAAATAATGATAAGTTATTGATTTAAGAGGATGAAAGTTACCTCTGTAATCCAGATTTTTCTTAATATAGATTGAATTCTAGCATTCTATCAAAAAAAAAGGAAAAAGCAGCTTTACGTGTATGAAGACATGAATTGGTGTGAGCATATTTTATATACAAACAGAGATATGAAAAATGGTGTTCTATATGTGTAATAAGAATTGTGATGCATTCTGCTGTCGTGTATTTAAAAAATAAAAGCAATTAAAAAACAAAGAAAGAAAGAAACTTGTTTCCAAACAATTCCATATAGCTTCAGTGCAAGCCATGTCATGTGACACCTATTAGTGTCATGTGATCATCTGAAATGATATGATTTGTCTTGCAATGTATTGATAAGTTTGTCTAGAATATTATCTTCACCTGTTTTAAATTTGTAGATTGTAAAGTTAAAAATGTCAACCATCACCCTTCACTACCATCACCAATTTGGATTTGGAAAATACAATTCTCAATTCAAAATTTCCTCCAACAGTTAAAAAGATGAAATTTGATTTTCCTCTTGCAGTCACAATTTGTAATTATGAGATATTCTCATGAATAAGCCTTTAGTTTCTTAAGGTATTTAATAAGTAGAACCAGAGGTTTAGCTCAGTGGAGAGTGCTTGCTTAGCATGCGTGGCCCTGGTTCAACCTCCAGCACTGCAAGAAAAGAAACAGAGAAAGATATTTAGTAAATAAAGATTTGGTTTGATATTGTGAAAAGACGACTGTGTAGAAAAATTAATCACTATTTAATTGAGTACATCCAGGAGAACTTGTACATGAAAAAGTTTTATTGGAGTTAAATATGACAGATACTAATTTATTTTGCTAGTAAACTAAGATTTCACAGTAGTTGGAATAGAGAGTTGTGGTAGGACAGGAGTTTCCACAGGAACCTGCCCAGCCTATCCAGCCAGTGCTCAACTGGTATCACAACTAGAAGTGTTGCTTTGATTATGTCTTCTGATCTACCAACTTGCCCTAGCATACAAGCAGTGTGTGTAAAAGTAAACATACAGTGAGGGTTTTTCAGTTAGATTTTCACTCTTTGGGAGGTTAGGGGGTGGGGATGAACAATTAAAATGATTAGCCTGCCACGGGGGCTGGGATTGTGGCTCGGTGGTAGAGCGCTCACCTTGCATTCACTGGCCCCTGGGTTGGATCCTCAGCACCACATAAAAATAAACGAACGGAATAAAGGTATTGTGTCCAACTACAACTAAAAAAAATTTTTTTTTTAAAGATTAGCCTGCCAATAGTAGTCATTTTAAAAATCTAAATAAATAAAACCATCTATAGAAATAACAATGATTCAGATGATAATCTACTATGCTCAAAAATTTTTTAAAGGAAATAAAAAGATGACTAAATTTTTCTAACAATTAACCTCAACATATGCCCTTCAATTTTAGCATAGCATTACTAATTTTAATCATACTACTTTTATAATTTTGTTTGTGTTTAATGCAAATATACATGTTTCTATGTGCGTATTTTAACCATAAGAATATATAAACTATCATAATAACTTCAATGACATAAAAGTGATATATATCAATTCCGGATATCCTCAGTAATTTTCTTTCTCTCAAGGGCGTGTTTATAAAACATGAGCTTGAGAATTACTAGTTTAATCATAAAATAGATTAACAGTAAATCTTTCGATTTATAATGCTACTCACATGATAAATGCTATGTATTAATTTAAAATGTTTTCGATGAATTTTAGAAATTTTAGAAAAACATCTTCTTTTAAAATATCAATGCTTACTTTCTGAAATTAGAGATAATGGATTTCATGACATAGTTCTTTCCAGAATGCATTGACTGAAGGATAGAAATAGTAGACCTTTTGGAGTGTTTATTTTATGAAAGATAAACAGTGTTATTTAAAAGAACTGTTCCAAATTGCTCAAGGTTGTTTAGAACTTCCACTAGCCCTAATGGAGCTACAAAATATTAAGAAGGAAAAATATGTTTTAGTAGTTGTACCTTTGAGAGATAAAGATAGTACTTTCATTGCTAGGACATTTCATATATTCATCTCTTATTTTTATGTGAATAACAAAGCAACAATTTTCATATCTCTGTTGGACATAATTTTAATGTACTATTTAAAATTCAACAGCTATTTTGAAATCAATGAAATATATATCGAAAAGCCAAAATATTTGCTAGTCAATAAGTATGTACTTAAGTGGAGCACTTAAAAATTGAAAAGTTAAATAACCTGGAATGAATATGTATGTATGTATGTATGTATGTATGTATGTATGTATGTATATAGTTCAACATTTATATATATTCAATTGTAACTCTGCCCATAAAAACCAAATGAATAACTAAACTATTTAGTAAATATTCATATTTAAAGTATGTTTTCCCTAAAGCATTTTATATTCTCAACATTGCCAGGTGAGGCAATGTTTCATATTTGGTGGCTCAAATTTGGAAGTAAAGACAGTTCATATTTAGAAGCAAGAATCTGGTAACCTTAGGAGAGAGACTGAAAGTTCTGTCTTAGCTTCAACCTCCAAGCCAGTGCTGGGAATGTCTTCTGGAGTGTCTATCCTGATGTGGGGCACCATGGAGAAAGCAAAGAAAATCAATCCTAATTGCATCTCAGTTGTCTTAATTTCAACATTTATATCATCAATAATCCATTAAAAAAAAAAGGTTTTGCTTAAACTCCTGGTAGTACTGCCTATGTTTAGAAATCAGATTGTGATTGACAGGCTTTCCCCACTTTATTTTTAAGACAAATCATTGCAAACCAGGAAGGAGGTGAGAACTATTTCTAGACTAGACAATTTCTCCCATTCTTAATACTGCCACGCCTGGAAGATTCAACTGGAAGCCCTCCCTATCCCCTTTTAGTAAAAGGGAAAGACTTCGACTCTAGATACTTTTGTAAAGATTGGTGTCTGGGGCAGGAGGAGGCAGAGAACAGTGGTGAAAGGTCTTCTTTGGTGCTACTGTTTTCCCAAGGGGCAAAGGTGGAAAGAAACAAAGGCATTTCAGTATAATGATGAGGACCATTGTTTCTAAAGGCAGAATCAGAACTATGTTAGTAGGGCAAATAGCAATTCCAGTTTTCACTAAGACTTATCCAAGAAAAATTAATGTCTGTTTTTGAAAAATGTGCTGATTTATTAAGCCAGCTAATAAAAAAAAAACTGCTTCATTAGTCTTACTATAGGAAGACTGCACTCAAACTTGAAGACATAAACCCACATTCAAGGGATCAGCACGCACTACAAAGTCCTCAGATCCCCAACACACAGACACCCATACATTCACACACACACACACACACACACACACACACACACACACAGAGCAATGAACAGCAAGTACACATTCCTATGCACTCCCACCTTGCCCACCAGAGCTGAGCTCAAGAGCATTATTCTAATCCAGGTCGTACAGTTGCTGGACCTACATACTTGAAGCTTGTGAGGATGGAGAGGCTGAAAACCAAGTCCCAGGTGGAGGTGTCTGATACAGGGAAAGTCCAATTCCACTAAAACTTAACTCTTGTACCCCTCCTTCTGTGGTAAGTTCTTTTTGAAATTATCCCAACCCTTCAGCAAAGGATTTCATATAAAGATGAACAAGGTGATACAAAGTGTATGTGTGTGGCAAAGAGTGTCTGCTACAACTCCATCCCTCCTGAGCCTCAACAGAGGAAGGACATCAACCCTTCTGTGGATTTGTCAAGTAGTGCTTGAAAGAGACCACATGTTGTACCACTACCTTTGCTGCCTGCAGAATAAACTAAAACCCTCTGGACCTGAGGACCAGCAAGTTTCTGTTACTTTAAAAATACCCTTGGCTTACATACAATCAGTATATAGTATGCAGAGAATATGGGAGAAGGGAGATGAAAAATAGATTCTTGGCTCTCCTCTCTGTACCCAAATATAACAGTAACCTGGCTCATGTTCTGCCTCCCATACCACCATGCTTTAAGTAACTATAAAAGAATCAGGCTCAATTCTTCATTGGGCTCAAAAAGAAACATGTGTTTACCATGCATTCACTGACTCATTTAACAAAAAAAAAATTATTGGATGCCAAGTATATAGTAGACTAGAGGAGAAGGCAACATGGGATATGAGGAGTTCAGGAAGTTAGCACTTTGCACATTTTAGTCTAAGATAAGAATTCCCAAATTCTGTTGCTAGAGGTGGATCCAACATGGCCGCCGGTGAGGAAGCAGCGATTCCAATGTCTCCACATTAACGGGATCAGAAAGACCCATTGGAACAGCGGCAGTCTACCTACTGAGGAACTTCTAGCAAAATTCCGTTAAGAGGGGACCTGCCGGGAATTGGTAGGTTTATTAGAAGTGTCAGTTTGTCCCAGACAAGTGGATCCTGGCCGGCCATGCGGGCGCGGAGGTCCAGTACCGCAGCCACCAGCCGCTTCTGCAAGCGGCCAGCGGCCCAGAGCGGCGCAGCCCGCCAACCCGCCGTCCCAGGGAGGCCCTGCTCTCACTCTGCGAACGGCCACCACGCCTGCCAGGCTCGTAGCCACACGGCTGCAGCTGCCCATCTCTACAGGCGGGCCCCCGGCGGGTGCAGAGGTACAATCCCACGGCCACCAGCCGCTTCAGAAAGCGGCCGGCGGCCCCGAGCGGCGCGGCCTGCCCGAACCCGCAGACGGAACCCGCCATCCCGCCGTCCCGGGAGGCCCCGCTGTTGCTCAGTGAACGGCCACCCTGCCCGCCCGGATCTTAGCCACGCGGCCGCAGCTGCCCGGCTCTACAGGCAGCCCCCGGCGGCCCAGCGCAGCGAGAAGTGTCCCCTCCTGGCCCAGCAGACAGCCCGTGCCCTCCCAGCACTACTAACAGCCCCGCCCACCCGGCGAACGGCTCCCCTCCCCCCAGACAGCGTGAAGGAAATCTAACCAACCCTTTACGAAATAGCGAACTGGGAACTAAAACCAGAGATTGTGTCAGACCAGAGACAAGCCAGTTCCACCCCTCCCTTCGGACATTCCGGCAAGGAGCCAGGGGCCTGCCATAGCAGAGAGGGGAAGTCACCAAAGTTCGGCCAAAGACATTCCTTCCCAGCGGAATCTACTTTAGCAGGTGTGTGACTCCCACCCACACCAGATACAAACAACCGGGAAACTTCAAAATCTCTCCGTGGGCGTGACCGTAAGGGCCAAAGGACTCCCCCTACTGCCAATGACGAGGGCGTGACTGTAGGGGCAGAGGGAAGCAGAGAAGACTCCAGAACCCCAAATCCCCCAACCGCGAACTGAGACGGTAGAGGCGGAGGGAAACAGAGGACACTCCAGACCCCCAACTCCTCCTACCGCCAGCAGTGTGGTTGTGACTGTAGGGGCTGAGGGAAGTAGAGGGGATCCTCGACCCCCAACTCCTATTACCACCAGCAGTGACACCAATGGTCTTAGCTGCCAGATTCCGAAGGTGTGCCCACCAAAGGGGTCCGGAAAAATTAAACAATTGACTCCCAGACCACAGCTCCACAGCACTGGGGCTTAGATGAATGACAGCAAGAGTGCTCAGTAGTTAGGGAAATAGAGCACTCGGTGGGGCTGAAAGTGTAACCAAATCCTTGGGGAACTGCCTCCAGTGAGCAGGACCTGGCTGGCTGGCAGGAGGAAGGGGAGGAGGGGCCATAGAAGTGAAACGGCTCTGGTCCAACAGGATTGAGAGACTCCCAGGAACCGCCTTACAGGGATTGCTGTTGACACATTGAGGGCAAAACTCAGCCCGGAGGGCACAGCTTTGCCTACAGGAAGAGAAGAAAATGGATCTCTAAGACCTAATTTTATTTCCTATTTCATTTTAATTTTTTCTCTCTCTTTTCCCTCTCTCTCTCCCCTTCCAAGTTTTACTGCTCTTTCCATTCTCCTCTATGCTATCTATCTCCCTCTCCTTCTTTCTTTTCAAGAGCACCTACCTTCCCCTTCCCCGCCAACTTTCATCCCAAGCATTACATCCTCCATTTCGCGTAACTGTCTAAATACAAATAGGTGTGCGCCCTCCCCCCATGCCTGCAAGGTAGCCGGACCTGCAACCCACCAGCAGGTCAGGCCCAGCAACCTGGGAGTGGCAGAGCCGCCCCACGTGCCTGCAAGGTAGGCGCACCTGCTACCAACCAGCAGAACAGGCCCAGCGGCCTGCCAATGTGGTAGGCACAGTGCCCCAATTTGAGGAGGCGCAGAGCCCCTGCCCGCGCCTGCGCAGGAGACTTTGCAACTATACAAGAGTAATACTGCCGCAGTCTGGCTGGGCACAATTCAGGAGCCACTTGTCAAAAGAAACTAACTTTATTTTATTTTTTTTTTAATTATTTTATTGTTGGTTGTTCATAACATTACATAGTTCTTAACATACCATATTTCACAGATTGATTCAAGTGGGTTATGAACTCCCATTTTTACCCCGTATACAGATTGCTGTGTCACATCAGTTACATTTCCATTGATTTACAAATTGCCTTTCTAGTGACTGATGTATTCTGCTGTCTATCCCATTCTCCACTGTCCCCTCACCCCTCCCCTCCCCTCCCCTTCACTACTCTCTCTCCATCCCCTCTACTATAAATCGTTTCTTCCACTTATATAATTTTCCTCCTACTCCTCCTTTCCTCTTATATGTAATTGTGTATAACCCTGAGGCTCACCTTCCAGTTCCATGCAATTTCCCTTAACTCTCACTTTCCCTCCCGCCTATCATCCCTGTTTAATGTTAATCTTCCTCAAGCTCTTCGTCTCTACCCTGTCCTTGGTTACTCCCCTTATATCAAAGAAGACATTTGACATTTGTTTTTTAAGGATTGGCTAGCTTCACTTAGCATAATCTGCTCTAATGCCATCCATTTCCCTCCAAATTCTATGATTTTGTCATTTCTTATTGCAGAGTAATACTCCATTGTGTATAAATGCCACATTTTTTTAATCCATTCATCTATTGAAGGGCTTCTAGGTTGGTTCCACAGTCTTGCTATCGTGAATTGTGCTGCTATGACCATCGATATAGCAGTGTCCCTGTAGCATGCTCTTGTTAGGTCTTTAGGGAATAGACCGAGGAGGGGAATAGCTGGGTCAAATGGTGGTTCCATTCCCAACTTTCCAAGAAATGTCCATACTGCTTTCCAAATTGGCTGCACCATTTTGCAGTCCCACCAACAATGAACAAGTGTACCCATTTCCCCACATCCTCGCCAGCACTTGTTGTTGTTGGATTTTTTAATGGCTGCCAATCTTACTGGAGTGAGATGGTATCTTAGGGTGGTTTTGATTTGCATTTCTCTGACTGCTAGTGATGTTGAGCATTTTTTCATGTACTTATTGATTGATTGTATGTCCTCCTCTGAGAAGTGTCTGTTCAGGTCCTTGGCCCATTTGTTGATTGGGTTATTTGTTATCTTATTATCTAATTTTTTGAGTTCTATGTATACTCTGGATATTAGGGCTCTATCTGAAGTGTGTGGGGTAAAGATTTGTTCCCAGGATGTAGGATCCCTGTTTATCTCTCTTATTGTTTCTTTTGTTGAGAGAAAACTTCTTAGTTTGAGTAAGTCCCATTTGTTGATTCTGGTTGTTAACTCTTACGCTATGGGTGTCCTATTGAGGAATTTGGGGCCTGACCCCACAGTATGTAGATCATAGCCGACTTTTTCTTCTATCAGACGCCGTGTCTCTGATTTAATATCGAGCTCCTTGATCCATTTTGAGTTAACTTTTGTGCATGGCGAGAGAAAGGGATTCAGTTTCATTTTGATGCAAATGGATTTCCAATTTTCCCAGCACCATTTGTTGAAGATGCTATCCTTCCTCCATTGCATGCTTTTAGCCCCTTTATCAAATATAAGATAGTTGTAGTTTTGCGGATTGGTTACTGTGTCTTCTATTCTGTACCATTGGTCCGCTCGCCTGTTTTGGTACCAGTACCATGCTGTTTTTGTTACTATTGCTCTGTAGTATAGTTTGAAGTCTGGTATCGCTATACCGCCTGATTCACACTTCCTGCTTAGCATTGTTTTTGCTATTCTGGGTCTTTTATTATTCCATATAAATTTCCTGATTGTTTTATCTATTTCTACAAGAAATGCTGTTGGGATTTTGATTGGGATAGCATTGAACTTATAGAGAACTTTTGGTAATATCGCCATTTTGATGATGTTAGTTCTGCCTATCCATGAGCAGGGTATATTTTTCCATCTTCTGAGGTCTTCTTCTATGTCTCTTTTTAGGGTTCTGTAGTTTTCATTGTATAGGTCTTTCACCTCTTTTGTTAGATTGATTCCCAGGTATTTTATTTTTTGGGGGGATATTGTGAATGGAGTAGTTGTCCTCATTTCTGTTTCAGAGGATTTGTCGCTGATATACAGGAATGCATTTGATTTATGCGTGTTGATTTTATATCCCGCCACTTTGCTGAATTCATTTATTAACTCTAATAGTTTCTTTGTAGACCCTTTTGGGTCTGTTAGGTATAGAATCATATCGTCTGCAAATAGTGATAATTTAAGTTCTTCTTTTCCTATTTTTATGCCTTTAATTTCTTTCGTCTGTCTAATTGCTCTGGCCAGTGTTTCGAGGACTATGTTGAACAGAAGTGGTGAGAGAGGGCATCCCTGTCTTGTACCAGATCTTAGAGGGAATGCCTTCAATTTTTCTCCATTTAGGATGATGCTGGCCTGTGGCTTATCATAGATTGCTTTAACAATGTTGAGGAATGATCCTGTTATCCCTAATTTTTCTAGAGTTTTGAACATAAAGGGATGCTGTACTTTGTCGAATGCCTTTTCTGCATCTATCGAGATGATCATATGGTTCTTATTTTTAAGTCTATTGATGTGGTGAATAACATTTATTGATTTCCGTATATTGAACCAGCCTTGCATCCCAGGGATGAATCCTACTTGATCATGGTGTATATTTTTTTTTGATATGTTTTTGAATCCGATTCGCCAGAATTTTATTGAGGATTTTTGCGTCTAGGTTCATTAGAGATATAGATCTGTAGTTTTCTTTCTTTGAAGTGTCTTTGTCTGGTTTAGGAATCAGGGTGATGTTGGCCTCGTAGAATGAATTTGGAAGTTCTCCCTCTTTTTCTATTTCCTGAAATAACTTGAAAAGTATTGGTGTTAGTTCCTCTTTAAAGGTTTTGTAAAATTCTGCTGTATACCCATCCGGTCCTGGGCTTTTCTTAGTTGGTAGTCTTTTGATGGTTTCTTCTATTTCCTCTATTGTTATTGGTCTGTTTAGGTTGTCTATATCTTCCTGACTCAATCTGGGCAGATCATATGACTTAAGAAATTTATCGATGCCTTCACTATCTTCTATTTTATTGGAGTATAAGGATTCAAAGTAATTTCTGATTATCTTCTGTATTTCTGAAGTGTCTGTTGTGATATTGCCTTTTTCATCCCTTATGCTAGTAATTCTCTCTCTTCTTCTCTTCGTTAGCATGGCTAAGGGTCTGTCAATTTTATTTATTTTTTCAAAGAACCAACTTTTGGTTTTGTCAATTTTTTCAATTGTTTCTTTTGTTTCAATTTCATTAATTTCAGCTCTGATTTTAATTATTTCTTGCCTTCTACTTCTTTTGCTGTTATTTTGCTCTTCTTTTTCTAGGATTTTGAGATGAAGTATGAGATCATTTATTTGTTGGTTTTTTCTTTTTTTAAGGAATGAACTCCAAGCAATGAATTTTCCTCTTAAAACTGCTTTCAATGTGTCCCATAGATTCCGATATGTTGTGTCAGTGTTTTCATTTATCTCTAAGAATTTTTTAATTTCCTCCTTGATGTCTTCTATGACCCATTGGTCATTCAGTAACCTATTGTTCATTCTCCACGTGGTGCATGATTTTTCCTTCCTTCTTTTATCGTTGATTTTCAGTTTCATTCCATTATGATCAGATAGGATGCATGGTATTATTTCTACTCCTTTATATTGTCTAAGAGTTGCCCTGTGACATAATATATGATCTATTTTTGTGAAGGATCCATGTGCTGCTGAGAAAAATGTGTAACTACTTGATGTTGGGTGGTATATTCTATATATGTCAATTAAGTCTAGGTTGTTAATTGTGTTGTTGAGTTCTATAGTTTCCTTATTTAACTTTTGTTTGGAAGATCTGTCCAGTGGTGAGAGAGGTGTGTTGAAGTCTCCCATGATTATTGTATGGTGGTCTATTAGACTCTTGTACTTAAGAAGAGTTTGCTTGATGAACGTAGGTGCACCATTGTTTGGGGCATATATATTTATGATTGTTATGTCTTGTTGGTGTATGGTTCCCTTGAGCAGTATGCAATGTCCCTCTTTATCCTTTTTGATTAATTTTGGCTTGAAATCTATTTTGTTTGATATGAGTATGGACACTCCTGCTTGTTTCCGCAGTCCATATGAGTGGAATGATTTTTCCCAGCCTTTCACCTTCAGTCTATGTATATCTTTTCCTATCAAATGCGTCTCCTGTAGGCAACATATTGTTGGATCTTGTTTTGTGATCCATTCGACTAGCCTGTGTCTCTTAATTGGTGAGTTTAAGCCATTAACATTTAGGGTTATTATTGAGATTAGGTTTGTTCCTCCAGTCATATTTGTTTATTTATGTTACTAAACCTGATTAGTTTTCCTCTTTGGTTACTTTCCCCCCTTTACTGTCCTATCTCCCACTGATGGTTTTCAATGTTATTTTCAGTTTCCTCTTCCTGTAATGTTTTGCCAAGGATTTTTTGAAGAGATGGTTTTCTAGCTGCGAATTCTTTTAACTTTTGTTTATCGTGAAAGGTTTTAATTTCATCTTCCATCCTGAAGCTTAATTTCGCCGGATACACGATTCTTGGTTGGAGCCCATTTTCTTTCAGTGTTTGAAATATGTTATTCCAGGATCTTCTAGCTTTCAGAGTCTGTGTTGAGAGATCAGCTGTTATTCTGATTGGTTTGCCCTTAAATGTAATCTGCTTTCTTTCTCTTGTAGCTTTTAAAATTCTCTCCTTATTCTGTATGTTGGGCGTCTTCATTATAATGTGTGTAGGTGTGGATCTCTTATGATTTTGCACTTTTGGCGTCCTGTAGGCTTCTAGGATATGGGATTCTGTTTCATTCTTCAAGTCTGGGAAGTTTTCTCGTATTATTTCATTGAATAGATTGTTCATTCCTCTGGTTTGGAGCTCTGTGCCCTCCTGTATCCCAATGACTCTTAAGTTTGGCCTTTTAATGTTATCCCATATCTCTTGGATGTTCTGCTCATGGTTTCTTAGCAGTCTTGCTGAACTGTCTATGTTCTTCTCAAGTTGAAATACTTTGTCTTCATTGTCTGATGTTCTATCTTCTAAGTGATCTATTCTGCTGGTAGTATTGTCAATTGAGGTTTTAAGTTGGTTTATTGCTTCCTGCATTTCTAGGATTTCTATTTGTTTGTTCTTTATTACTTCTAGCTCCCTGTGAAATTGATCTTTTACTTCCTGGATTTGTTTCTGTAGTTCCTTGTCAATGTGATCTTTCATTTTCTGGTTTTGCTGTCTCATGTCTTCCTTGAGAGTCCAGATCATCTGAAGCATGTATATCCTGAACTCTTTATCTGACATTCCGTCTGTTGCAGCTATTACCTCTTCTAGGGTTGAGTTGACCTGCATTGCTTGTGGTCCTTTCTTTCCTTGTCTTTTCATGTTGCTTGCGTTTCTTTCTGCTTCGTGAAACCGTTGTGTTTTTGAAAATTTTCCCCCTGTTTATTTTTGTTGCTCTTGTATATTTAGGATATCTCTCTTGTAGGGCCGGTAGTGGCTGTGATCCTCCTCTAATCAGGGTGATCTATATACTACGCTGGTTGGTCGTAGGTCTGCCCGCCCCGCGGGCACGGGTGGCTGCTCTACTCTGCCCCCACTCCAATTGTGGTGACGTTCCTGCCACGTCCTCGGATCGTTGGTCCTGATCCGGACGTGGGCAGCAGCTCTTCTCCACCCCTACTCCAATTGATGTGACGTGTCTACCACGCTGGTCGGCCTCCAAGCCTGTTCCACCGGTGGGTCTCAGATCTGCCCACCCTGCGGGCCTGGGCTGCAGTTCTGCTCAACCCCCACTCCCAGTGGGGGTACCTAACTGCCTCTCCAACGGGTCTCTGGGCTCCTTCCGGATGCTGGCGGCGGCTCTGTTCAACCCCCACTCCAACCAGTGTGACGTGACTGCCTCGATGCTACTCGTCCACTACACTGGCCGGCTGCCGAGCCTGTCCTGCCAGTGGGACGCAGGACTGCCTACCTTGCAGGGTCAGACGGCAGCTCTTCACGGCCTCTACTCCAAGTGGGTTGACTTGGCTACCCTGCCGTCGGGTCGCTGGTCCTGTTCCAGGCGTGGGCGGCTACTCTCCTCGGCCACAGCTGCAGTTGGGGTGTCGCGATACCACACCGGCGGGACCCTTAGCCTGCTCTGGGCACAGGAGGCAGCTCCACTCTGCCCTCCAGGCCCCCGCAGTACCCAGCAGGACCCGGACCAAGAAGCAGTCCCTGTAGGATCCCCAACCCTGAGCCAGAGCCGCTTCGGGAGCCAGGAGCCGGTCTCTCCGATCCCCGCCACTTTCTGCTAGGAGCAGGCTCCTCAGGGCAACCGCTGCGGGTTCCCCAAACCCAGGCCAGAGCCGCCCCGGGAGCCCAAGCCTGGACGCACCAGACTCTCCCTGCTAGGTGTCCAAGCCTGGCCGCACCAAACTCTCCCTGCTCGGTGTACGCTCCCCTTGGAGCAGAGTCTAAGACGCACTTCCCGCGGGCTCTCCAGCTCCGGGTCAAAACTGTTCCAGGAGACAGAGTCCCGCTGCCCCTCGTCGCAAGTTTCACTTGTGGGTGGCCTCAGCTCGCGGTCCCCACAGGCTCCGCGGCCCTGGGCTCAAGCAGCCACGAGGGCCAGAACCCAGCCTCTCCGATCCCTGCCACACTCTGCTCGGAGCAGGGTCCACAGAGGTACCCCAACCTCAGGCCCAGGCGGCCCCCGCCCGGACCTGGCAGCTCCAACCTCTCCCAGCTCAGTGTGTGCTCAGACAGGGGCAGGGTCAAAGACACAGTCGCCGCGGGTTCCGTAGCCCCGGGCCAAGAAGGATCTCCCGCCCTGGGCCAAAGCAACCCGGGGAACTAGAATCTGGCCGCTCAAAGCCCGGCGCCCGCCTTGCCAGGGGTGAGGCCTGAAGAGTATTCTCCTCAGAGTTTCCAATCCCGAGCCTGAGCGATCTGTCTGCGCGACGCAGGCAAATACCAGCCTGGAATCACCTGTTCTGTAGTTGAATGAGCTGAGATCAGTAGAAAGCAGGGATGATTGCGTCAGCTCTCCATGATGGCGGCTGCAGTTCTCCTGCGTGTTCCGACCGGTGTCGGGAAACGAACTGGACCGATTCTCTCCTGTATTTCAAAGCTGGAATTCAGCACTCAGCGCGGCTAGTGTGCCACTGGCAGGAGCCTGCAGAATCCGCTTCGCTGTAATCCCTCTCTGGTAACTCGCGGCTAATTAACTCGGGCGCGTCCCAGACTCCATCCACGGGGCGGTCCGCCGACCAAGTACTGCTTCGCTCCGTGTGGAAAAATCGCCCGCTACCAAGCCCCTGCAGCCGAATCCCGCGCGCTGGAATTTTGACCTCTAGATTCTGGAGCACTTCAATTTCACTGGGGATTCCCACCAAGGTAGCCTTCAGCCATTTCACCTCGTGTTTCTCCCACACAGTGGCGCAGCGTACTGGTGTGCTGTACTCCCTTGGCCGCCATCTCTATCTCCTAACTTTATTTTTAGAACTACAAACGCCAAACAAAACAGCTCCTCAGGGAAAACCCCTCAGAGCCCAACTGCCACCACCGGCTTCCCACAAGCCTCTCACCCCCACACAACCCTCACCACCTCCCACAATCCTCCTGTTCTTGAGGCCGATTGGCTGGGTTGCATGGGCGGAGCCAAAGAAGTCCCCCAATGAGCAGCTCCATGGAGGAGCCAATCAGCTAGATGTTGCTGGGGCTGCTGTGAGCCAATCATCAGCTGGCAATCTGAAGGGCAGGGAAACAGCCCAATGAACATCACCGCAGAGGAGCCAATCAGCTAGATGTTGCTGGGGCCGCTGTGAGCCAATCATCAGCTGGCAGCTGGTTGCTGGCAGCTGGAAGTTTGCTGGGGCCCCTTTGGCTGTGGCTCTCAACATCTCCCCCTCTCTGTTTAAACAACAAGCATGTGGCTTGGGGACCGTGCCTGCCTTAGGTTGTCCAATACTACATATGGTCCTTACCCGTCTTCAGATGAGCTGACCTCAGGGCGTCAGCCTCCTGTCTTAGGTTGGTACCATTGTAATTGGATCTTACCCGTCATTGACTACCGGTCCAGTATACAGCCACACCTGTGGAGAGGTCTTTGTCATGACAAGCAGAAAGGAGGAAGATACACCACGCCAATTGACGGCTCTTGTTGGAAAAATTGTACAACCGATGACATCATCAGTATAAATACTCCAACACTACCACAAGTCGCTGCACCAACAGATAGTTCACAATGCATACAAGTGAGTTCACAATGCATACAAGTGACACATAGTTTAGGCAAGTTCTGCAAGCAGTTCAGTGATGGCTATTGCAGAAACTGTAGATTAGTTTTATCTTTGTCTTCACCGGCACTGGGATGAAGATAGGAATTCTGGCAATAATGGCTAAAGAAAAAATTATGTAACATTCCAGAAGGCACTAAAAGAAAACAATTTTCTTAACAATTTACATTATCTTGAAGAGAAAACAATTTTCTTAACAATTTACATTATCTTGAAGAGGATTATTAAATATAATGAAAAGGAAAGGTGAAAGTAAACAAACAGATCTGTTAACCTTCTTTTTTGTTTACATATTAAAACAATTCTTAACAGTTATTTACCCAATTTAAATTAAACCATTTAAATCACGTGAATAAAAAAAAATATTTGGATCCATTTTTTCATGAGCGCTCATCAAATATGATATATGGACATACATACATTCAAACATATAACACAAAACACAAGTGTGCACACATAATATAATACATACAACACATAACATAATAGTAAAGGCCTTATAACTTTTTACAGGTGAAATCTCCATTGCAATGTTTAAAAACTCTATAGTCAAAAAAAAGAAAAATAGAACTGATCAGCAAAACATTAACTTAGGTCTGTATGAGCTCAAAAACCAAAATAGAACTTCATGATATGGGAAAAGGCAATAATAAAATAGATATTGAAAAAAGCATCCTGGTTCTGTCGCAGATGTAAGGATAGCTAAATTGGAGTTTTGGATATCAGCTGTTATGGATTTGAGCCAAATCATCTTCTTTTTGGTCTGTAGAAATCGCTTTAGTTAATCTCTCTGGAATCCAAATCGGCTGCTGTTTTCCCTGTGGAAATACACAAATAGGACCCGACTCCAGACAATCACTGGGTCAGGACTTTAGTTAATCTCTCCGGAATCCAAATCGGCTGCTGTTCTTCCTGTGGAAACACACAAACAGACCCCCGACTCCAGACAATTACTGGGTCAGGACCTTTCCATTGTCCTGTTAGAATATCTTTCCAAAGTACCTTGGGCTTATGTACATTTTTTGGACACATATGCCTTTCTGCAGCACTAAGTCCTGATGAATCCAAATTTAAAAAGTTTAGAGTAAAAAGGGTTATTTTAAGTTTATCTTTGGGGAATATATACCCCTTCCCAATTCCGTCTTTTTAATAGTTTTTAATAGTTTTTAATAGTTTGATGAGCTCTTTCAACTATGCCTTGTCCCTATGGATTGTATGGGATTCCTGTTATATGAGTAATGCCAAATGATGAGCAAAATTGTTTAAAAGAGCTAGAAGTATAACCAGGGGGGCATTATCTGTTTTTAACTGTTTTGGAATGCCCACAGTGGCAAAATTTTGTAAGCAATGAGCTATAACATCTTTAGTTTTTTCTCCGGCATGAAGGGAGCCCATCAAAAATCCAGAAGAAGTATCAACTGTAACATGCAAATATTTTAATTTTCCAAATTCTGGCAAATGTGTGACGTCCATCTGCCAAATATGGTTAGGTATCAATCCTCTAGGATTGACTCCAAGATTAACTTGTGGTAAAAAGGTCACACAATTTTGACATTGTTTTATTATTTGTCTAGCTTATTCCTTAGTTATTTTAAAACGCTTTTGTAAAGTATTAGCATTGACATGGAACCTTTTATGAAAATTTATAGCTTCTTCTAGTGTAGAGAAAATATGTATGTCATGTGTAGTTTTATCTGCTAAATCATTGCCTAAACTAAGGGCTCCAGGCAATCCCGTATGTGCCCTGATATGTCCTATAAAGAATGGATCTTTTCTGTCCCAGATTAAACTTTGTATAGTGGAAAACAAAGAGAAAACATTAGAAGAAGGGGAAATCCTACCAGCATCTTCAAGGGATATTATAGCATTAACTATATACTGACTATCAGAAAATAAATTAAATACAGAATCTTTGAACATCACAAAAGCTTGTAATACTGCATTAAGCTCTACCTTTTGAGCTGATTGTTTGGGTACTAAAAATGTAAAAGTTTGATCAGGTGTAACTATTGCTGCTGTACCATTATTTGACCCATCAGTGAATATATTTGGAGCATTCATGATAGGTGTTTTTCTTGTCATTTTTGGAAAAATTACAGGATGCAATGACCAAAAAGACAATAAAGGATTAGATGGTAAGTGGTTATCAAATGAAACATTAGATTTGCACATGATTATTGCCCAAGTATTTAACTCATTAGCTAATTCATCAATTTGATTCATAGTATATGGAGTAATAATTTTATTGGGAGAAATTCCAAATACTCCCTTTGCTGTTTTTATTCCTTTGAGTATTAATTGTCCTACAGCCTCAGGATACCTAGTAAGAATAGTGTTAGGAGAATAAGATAAATGTATCCATAATAATGGACCTTCTTGCCAAAATACTCCTGTAGGAATATTTTTTGTTGGTAATACAATAAATAATAAAGGCAAACTTATATCAATTCTATCCAAATGCATATTTTCCATATATGTTTCAATGATTTTTAATGCCTTTCTTGCTTCAGGCGTTAACATTCGGGGTGAATTTGGATCTGATGGACCTTTTAAGATATCAAATAAAGGTCCCAATTCTCCTGTTGGAATACCTAGATAAGGCCTTATCCAATTTATGTCTCCTAATAACTTTTGAAAGTCATTAAGTGATTTGAGTTGATCTACTCGTATTTGAATTTTTGGTGGACGGATCATGGTTGAGGATAATAGAACTCCTAAATAATTAATTGGAAAATTTAATTGTACTTTATCTATTGCTATCTCTAGATTATAATTTTTTAATAAATTTGTAAGTGTGGCATAACATTCTAGCAATGTGTTTTTAGCTTTGTGTGCTAATAATACATCATCCATATAGTGAAATATTTGTAGTTCAGGATTTTGATTTCTAAGTGGCTGGATTACTTTGTTAACATAAATTTGACACATAGTTGGGCTGTTAGCCATCCCTTGAGGGAGTACTTTCCATTCATATCTCTGATGAGGACCTTCACGATTTAGTGCAGGGATAGTAAATGCAAAACGTGGACTATCCTCAGGATGAATTGGAATTGAAAAAAAAAAAACAATCTTTAATATCTATAACTAAAACATACCAAGTTTTTGGCAAAGCAGACAATTGAGGAATCCCCGATTGAGCAGGTCCCATAATGACCATTTCATTATTAATGGCTCTTAAGTCTTGCAATAATCTCCATTTACCAGATTTCTTTTTGATGACAAAAATGGGAGTATTATGGGGAGATACAGAAGGTTGTATATGTCCTTCTGCTAATTGTTGTTTGACCAGATCATGGGCTACTTGTATCTTTTCTTTAGTCAAGGGCCACTGAGGAAACCATACTGGTCTTTCTGATTTCCATGTGATTTTTATTGTCTCAGTGGCCCTGTGTGAAAATCCAACCCATGTCTGTCTGTTCCTTGATCTATTTGTATTGGTGCTGCTATACCTTGTTCTTGTTTTTCTAATCTTTTTCCTTTCCTAAAACCTTGTCTAGCCATAATAGTGGGTGCATTTTGATTGATGTTATTTGTTAATGTCAAACCTAATTGATCTAAGACATCTCGTCCCCATAAATTTACGGGAAGATGATCCAATACATATGGTTGTATAGTTCCTTCACATCCTTCAGGATCCTTCCAATCTAATACCATTGCGCTTCTATCGGGAATAGTCGCCACTCCTAGGCCTCGAAGGGTTTGAGTGCCTTGTTGTAATGGCCAATGTTTTGGCCATTCTTGACGAGAGATGATGCTAAGTTCTGCGCCTGTATCCAGTAGCCCATTAAATTCATGTCCTTGAATATTTAGTTTTAGCATGGGGCGAGAATCTAAATTTAAAGAAAGCATAGCCCAATCTACACCTGTGGAGCCTAATCCCTTGGAACCTCTTTCTACAGCATGACTGGAAAATTTATCATGTAGGCTTGGTATTATTAGTAACTGTGCTATTCTATCTCCTGGTGAAATTACTGATATACCCTTTGGAGAACTGGCTATAATTTTTATTTCACCTTCATAATCGGGATCAATTACCCCAGGACTTATCAAAAGTCCTTTTAGAGTAGAATATCTGCGTCCCAATAATAAGCCTACTGTTCCTTTGGGAAGAGGTCCTTTTACCCCTGTGGGAATGATTTGAACTCCCATCTCTGGAGTTAGTACTGATCTGGCGGAGGCGCAGATGTCCAACCCTGCGCTCCCTCTGGTTTGTCTGATGAGGGATCTGATGGACAATGTGTCCTGGTCACTACCCTGATGGGGTTGCTGGGTTCCTCAAGTGCTCCGTATATTTGTGGTTTGGGGCCCCGGAGCATTGGGGCCCCCTGTCCATTTTTTGGCAACGGAGTCCGATGCCTTTGTCCACGATATTGTGGATAAACACCTTGTCCTTGTTCGTTTTTTAATGGAGTACCCTCTATGGTGGTTTGAGAACGGTATTCATTAGCCCAATGTAATGGAGTACCCTCTATGGTGGTTTGAGAACGGCATTCATTAGCCCAATGTCTCCCTCTACGGCATCGTGGGCAAATACCCAGTATTCTACTCCTTTGATACCTAGTTTTGTTAAACCTTCCTCCTATGGGGCAATTCCTTTTAAAATGTTCTGTTTGTTGACAATTGTAACATGTTCTTGGCCTGGTATATAAAGCCTGTTTTACTGCAGCTGCCACAATTTGCCCTTGTTCATTAATGTCTCTGGCATCTAAAGCCTGTTTTACTGCAGCTGCCATGACTTGCTCTTGTTCATTAATGTCTCTACATAATTTAATATATGTGTTTAAATCTTCCTGTTTCCATGGTCTAATGATATCTCTGCACCAACGATTCGCTTGGTCATAAGCCAGTTGTTTTATTAATGGCATTGCTTGTTCTGTATTCCCAAAAATTCTGGTAGCTGTTTGAATAAGCCTATCTACAAATTCAGCGTAAGGTTCATTAGCTCCTTGTATTATCTTAGATAATTGACCTTGTAAACCTCCATGTGCTTGTAAAGTCTTCCATGCCTTAACTGCATCTACAGCAATTTGTGAGTATACACCAGGATCATATGCAATTTGTTGCTGCGGATCCTCATAAGGTCCCTTTCCTAACAACATATCTAGATTTCTCTGAGAATAACCAGCTGCTACATTTCGCCTAGCCATCTCCTTGCAAAATTCCTCATTGGCAACCTTCCATAACAGGTATTGTCCTCCATTTAGCACAGCTTTACACATATTAGCCCAATCTGCTGGCGTCATGTTCAAGTTGTTAATGGATTCGACCAAGCTTACAGTGAAGGGTGCTTGAGGACCATAGGTTGTTACAGCCTCTTTTAGCTCCTTCACTGTTTTGAAATTTAAACCCTGGTAAATTAGCTGCCCTCCTACCTCAAATACAGGGCATACTTGAGATCCTGTCTCAGGATCCCAACTATCAACTGCGGGGGTTGGGAGCCTCCTAGCATATGGAGGTGGTGCTGTTGATTGGTCACTTATGCCCTCTGGTGATAGAATGCTGTTAGTAGCAGTCTCCTGTAGAGGTGGTGCTGATGGTTGGACACTTACACTCTCTGATAGAAAGGTGTTATTAGCAGTCTCCTGTTGTAACTTTTCCCCTGATGGCTTTTTCTGCTCTAAACTTCCTTCCTCTGTCTCACTAGCTCGAAAGACCTTCTCTTTTACTTGAATCTTTTCCTCTTTCTGACTAACTTGAGAGACCTTCTCTTTTACTTGAATCAATATTTCTTCTCCTTCCTCTACCTTTGTCTGAATTGAAGGCTTTGGACTAAGCAAACCAGATACCAACGCCCACAATGTCAATGTGCCAACTGGCAGAGTCCCTGGGTTGTTCTTTTCTATTCTTTTTAAATCTTCACCATGATGGTTCCATTGTGATATATCTGACAACTCCTCCTTAAAAAGCCATGGGCTACATTGTTGTATTGTATCAACGTATGCCCTGACTGTTCTTGATTTTACTGAGATGCCTCCTTCCTCTAACAATTTACTTAACAGTCATTTGGTTTGTTTTTTACTAATTTCTGATCCCGTATTTCTACTATAATACAACCCAACAAAATGATGCCAAACAAAACCGAGACAGAATGCAATAAAAATGGAACCACACAAAATCATTATATCAGCCTTTCTATCTTCCTGACATGTGCATCTGTCCTTTCTCCCTATCTGTTCCTCAGACGCAAACAGTTTTTCCTCAGCTGTGAGCGGTTTTTCTTCCGTCTCACTCAACTCCAGGAACAGGCAAGTTAAAACAAAAATGAAGCAAAACAAAAAAGGAAACTTAGAATGGCTATCCATCCTCTCGCCCTGCCCTCAGGGGCGAGCAGTTTACTTACCCTCAGTCGCTCCCCGTGCGGGCCACCAAATGCCGCAGTCTGGCTGGGGACAATTCAGGAGCCACTTCTCAAAAGAAACTAACTTTATTTTTAGAACTACAAATGCCAAACAAAACAGCTCCTCAGGGAAAACCCCTCAGAGCCCAACTGCCACCACCGGCTTCCCACAAGCCTCTCACCCCCACACAACCCTCACCACCTCCCACAATCCTCCTGTTCTTGAGGCCGATTGGCTGGGTTGCGTGGGCGGAGCCAAAGAAGTCCCCCAATGAGCAGCTCCGTGGAGGAGCCAATCAGCTAGATGTTGCTGGGGCCGCTGTGAGCCAATCATCAGCTGGCAGTCTGAAGGGCAGGGAAACAGCCCAATGAACATCACCGCAGAGGAGCCAATCAGCTAGATGTTGCTGGGGCCGCTGTGAGCCAATCATCAGCTGGCAGCTGGTTGCTGGCAGCTGGAAGTTTGCTGGGGCCCCTTTGGCTGTGGCTCTCAACATAATACAAATATATAGGGGGAAAATTCAACAACACAACAGTCTCAGTAAGCAGAAAGAAACCCAAACAGTATGAAGAGACAAGGAAAGAAAGGACCACAAGCAATGCAGGTCAACTCAACGTTAGAAGAGGTAATATCTGCAGCAGATGGAATGTCAGATAAAGAATTCAGGAGATACATGCTTCAGCAGTCAAACAGAACAAGAAGTAACATGAGCAGCTTCAAAAAACAAGGAAGAAAAGGACTACAAACAATGCAGGACAGCCTAAATATTCAGGAGGACCTAGAGTCATCAGAAAAATGGTCATATAAAGAACTCAAGGAACACCTTAGACAGATGGAATGGAACCTTAAGGAGGATACAAGACAGCAAATTCAAGCAGTGAAAGAACACATTGAGAATGAATTTCATAAACAGATAAAAGAAGAAGTTGAGCATCTCTATCAGGAGATAGAGATTATAAAAAATAATCAAACAATAATTCTAGAAATGAAGGAAACGATAAACCAAATTAAAAACTCAATTGAGAGTATCACTAACAGAGTGGAGCAAGTAGAAACCAGAACGTCAGATAATGAAGACAAAATATACCATCTTGAAAAGAGTCTAGCCAACTCAGAAAGGCTGGTAAAAAATCACGAGACAAACATCCAAGAGTTATGGGATAACATGAAGAAACCAAACTTACGAGTCATCGGGATAGAAGAAGGTACAGAGATTCAAACCAAGGGAATGAGTAACCTGCTGAATGAAATAATTACAGAAAACTTTCCAGAAATAAAAAAGGAAACATATATACAAATTGAAGATTCATACAGGACACCGAGCACACAAAATCACAGTAGACCAACGCCAAGACACATTGTTATGAAGATATCCAATATACAGAACAAAGAGAAAATATTAAAAGCTACAAGAGAAAGGAGACAGATTACATTTAGGGGTAAACCAATACGGTTAACAATGGATTTTTCATCACAGACACTGAAAGCAAGAAGGTCATGGAACAATGTATTTCAAACACTGAAAGACAATGGATGCCAACCAAGAATCCTGTATCCAGCAAAATTAAGCTTCAGGTATGACAACGAAATAAAAAACTTTCATGATAAACAAAAGTTAAAAGAATTTGCAGCCAGAAAACCAGCATTGCAAAGCATTTTGAGCAAAACACTACACGAAGAAGAAATGAAAAACAATAACCAAAACCATCAGTGGGAAGTGCCTCAGTAAAGACAGAGGGCAAGGGGAAAGACAATCATGGAGAGACAAACTAATTTTTTTTTAAAAAAAAGGATAAACAATCAAACATGGATGGAAGTTCAAACCACATATCAATAGTAACTCTGAATGTTAATGGCTTAAACTCTCCAATAAAGCGACATAGGCTGGTATCATGGATTAAAAAAACAAATCCAACAATATGCTGCCTCCAGGAGACACATCTGATGGGAAAAGACATACACAGGCTGAAGGTGAAAGGATGGGAAAAAATATACCACGCACATGGTCCTCGTAAGCAAGCAGGGGTGGCCATCCTCATATCGAATAAAATCGACTTCAAGACTCAGTTAATCAAAAGGGATAAAGAAGGTCATTATATACTGTTAAAAGGAACCATTCACCAACAAGACATAACAATTATCAATATTTACGCACCAAATAATGGTGCTGCGACATTCACAAAACAAATTCTCCTCAAATTCAAGAATCAAATAGACCACAACACAATAATTATGGGAGACTTCAACACACCTCTCTCACCATTGGACAGATCCTCCAAACAAAAGTTAAATAAAGAAACTATAGAACTCAATACCACAATCAATAACCTAGACTTAACTGACTTATATAGAATATATCAACCATCATCAAATGGATATACTTTCTTCTCAGCAGCACATGGATCCTTCTCAAAAATAGACCATATATTATGCCATAGGGCAACCCTCAGTAAATATAAAGGGGTGGGGATAATACCATGCATTTTATCTGATCATAATGGAATGAAACTGGAAATCAATGATAAAAGAAGGAAGGAAAAATCCTACATCACATGGAAAATGAACAATATGTTACTGAATGATCAATGGGTTACAGAAGACATAAAGGAGGAAATCAAAAAATTCTTAGAGATAAACGAAAATACAGACACAACATATCGGAATCTATGGGACACAATGAAAGCAGTTTTAAGAGGAAAGTTCATCGCCTGGTGGTCATTCCTCAAAAAAAGAAGAAACCAACAAATAAATGAGCTCACACTCCAACTCAAAGCCCTAGAAAAGGAAGAGCAAAACAACAGCAAATGTAGCAGAAGGCAAGAAATAATTAAAATCAGAGCGGAAATTAATGAAACTGAAACAAAAGAAACTATTGAAAAAATTAACAAAACTAAAAGTTGGTTCTTCGAAAAAATAAATAAGATCGACAGACCTTTAGCCATGCTAACGAAGAGAAGAAGAGAGAAAACTCAAATTACTAACATACGGGATGAAAAAGGCAATATCACAACAGATGCTACAGAAATACAGAAGACAATTAGAAATTATTTTGAAAACCTATATTCCAATAAAATAGAGGATAGTGAAGACATCGATAAATTTCTTAAGTCATATGATTTGCCCAGACTGAGTCACGAGGATACACACAATCTGAACAGACCAATATCAATGGATGAAATTGAAGAAACCATCAAAAGACTACCAACCAAGAAAAGTCCAGGACCGGATGGGTATACAGCGGAGTTTTACAAAACCTTCAAAGAAGAATTAAAACCAATACTTTTCAAGTTATTTCAGGAAATAGAAAAAGAGGGAGCTCTTCCAAATTCATTCTATGAGGCCAACATCACCCTGATTCCGAAACCAGACAAAGACACCTCAAAGAAAGAAAACTACAGACCAATATCTCTAATGAACCTAGATGCAAAAATCCTCAATAAAATTCTGGCGAATCGAATACAAAAACACATCAAAAAAATAGTGCACCATGATCAAGTAGGATTCATCCCTGGGATGCAAGGATGGTTCAACATACGGAAATCAATAAATGTTATTCACGACATCAATAGACTTAAAGTTAAGAACCATATGATCATCTCGATAGATGCAGAGAAAGCATTCGACAAAATACAGCATCCCTTTATGTTCAAAACATTAGAAAAACTAGGGATAACAGGAACTTACCTTAACATTGTAAAAGCTATCTATGCTAAGCCTCAGGCTAGCATTATTCTGAATGGACAAAAGTTGAAGGCATTCCCTCTAAAATCCGGAACAAGACAGGGATGCCCTTTATCTCCACTTCTATTCAATATAGTTCTCGAAACACTGGCCAGAGCAATTAGACAGATGAAAGTAATTAAAGGCATAAAAATTGGAAAAGAAGAACTTAAATTATCACTATTTGCAGATGACATGATTCTATACCTAGAATACCCAAAAGGGTCTACAAAGAAACTACTAGAACTAATAAATGAATTCAGCAAAGTGGCAGGATATAAAATCAACACGCATAAATCAAAGGCATTTCTATATATCAGCGACAAAACTTTTGAAATGGAAATGAGGAGAAATACTCCATTCACAATATCCTCAAAAAAAATAAAATACTTGGGAATCAACCTAACAAAAGAGGTGAAAGATTTATACAATGAAAACTACAGAACCCTAAAGAGAGAAGTAGAAGAAGATCTTAGAAGATGGAAAAGTATACCCTGTTCATGGATAGGCAGAACTAACATCATCAAAATGGCGATATTACCAAAAGTTCTCTATAGATTTAATGCAATGCCAATCAAAATCCCAACGGCATTTCTTGTAGAAATAGATAAAGCAATCATGAAATTCATATGGAAAAATAAAAGACCCAGAATAGCAAAAGCAATTCTAAGCAGGAAGTGTGAATCAGGCGGTATAGCAATACCAGATTTCAAACTATATTACAGAGCAATAGTGACAAAAACAGCATGGTACTGGTACCAAAACAGACGGGTGGACCAATGGTATAAAATAGAGGACACAGAGACTAATCCACAAAGCTACAACTATCTTATATTTGATAAAGGGGCTATAAGCATGCAATGGAGGAAGGATAGCATCTTCAACAAATGGTGTTGGGAAAACTGGAAATCCATATGCAACAAAATGAAACTGAACCCTTTCTCTCGCCATGCACAAAAGTTAACTCAAAATGGATCAAGGAGCTTGATATCAAATCAGAAACTCTGCGTCTGATAGAAGAAAAAGTTGGCTCCAATCTACAGATTGTGGGGTCGGGCTCCAAATTCCTTAATAGGACACCCATAGCACAAGAGTTAACAACTAGAATCAACAAATGGGACTTAATTAAACTTAAAAGTTTTTTCTCAGCAAAAGAAACAATAAGAGAGGTAAATAGGGAGCCTACATCCTGGGAACAAATTTTTACTCCTCACACCTCAGATAGAGCCCTAATATCCAGAGTATACAAAGAACTCAAAAAATTAGACAATAAAATAACAAATAACCCAATCAACAAATGGGCCAAGGACCTGAACGGACACTTCTCAGAGGAGGATATACAATCAATCAACAAGTACATGAAAAAATGCTCTCCATCTCTAGCAGTCAGAGAAATGCAAATCAAAACCACACTAAGATACCATCTCACCCCAGTAAGATTGGCAGCCACTATGAAGTCAAACAACAACAAGTGCTGGCGAGGATGTGGAGAAAAGGGTACACTTGTACATTGTTGGTGGGACTGCAAATTGGTGCGGCCAATTTGGAAAGCAGTTTGGAGATTCCTGGGAAAGCTGGGAATGGAACCACCATTTGACCCAGCTATTGCCCTTCTCGGACTATTCCCTGAAGACCTTAAAAAAGCATGCTACAGGGATACTGCCACATCGATGTTCATAGCAGCACAATTCACAATAGCTAGACTGTGGAACCAACCCAGATGCCCTTCAATAGATGAATGGATAAAAAAAATGTGGCATCTATACACAATGGAGTACTATGCAGCAATAAAAAATGACAAAATCATAGAATTTGCAGGGAAATGGATGGCACTAGAGCAGATTATGCTTAGTGAAGCTAGCCAATCCCTAAAAAACAAATACCAAATGTCTTCTTTGATATAATGAGAGCAACTATGAACAGAGTAGGGAGGAAGAGCAGGAAGAAAAGAATAACTTTAAACAGAGACATGAGGTGGGAGGGGAAGGGAGAGAAAAGGGAAATTGCATGGAAATGGAGGGAGACCCTCATTGCTATACAAAATTACATATAAGAGGTTGTGAGGGGAATGGGAAAATAAACAAGGAGAGAAATGAACTACAGTAGATGGGGTAGAGAGAGAAGTTGGGAGGGGAGGGGAGGGGGGATAGTAGGGGATAGGAAATGTAGCAGAATACAACAATTACTAATAGGGCATTATGTAAAATTGTGGATGTGTAACCGACGTGATTCTGCAATCTGCATTGGGGGTAAAATTGGGGGTTCATAACCCACTTCAATCTAATATATGAAGTATGATATGTCAAGAGCTTTGTAATGTTGTGAACAACCAATAAAAAAGTAAAAAAAAAAAAAAAAAGAGAGAATCTGGCAAGGTGGGGGGGGGGAGGGATACAGCCCCCTTCTTGTGCGGTGACCCTGCCCTGCTGAAGGCTGCTGCTTCCCACCAAAGCTTAATGATCCTGGACTAAAGAAAGCTGGTAGCTTCTGCCTTTGCAGAGCTGCCTTGCCTCAGGCGCAGCGTGGAGAATGATAGGGATCAGAGGCTGTGCTGTTTGTTTATGTGGAGGACAGCTCCTTGTGGAGGAAGTTCTTGGATTGCCTCAAAGTCTGGAATTTCAAAGGGTGCAGAACTAACCTCTGGGACTAGACCTGCTGCAGTTTGTGTGTGTGCAGGGAATGGTGGCATCCTTGAGGTAGATATGCCTGGAGTGTGGGAATGTAAAGGATGGCAGGATTTGTGGGCAATGTGTGAATTTGTCGGAATGGGGTGTGTGTGTGTGTGTGTATGTGTGTGTGTGTGTGTGTGTGTGAGAGAGAGAGAAGAGAGAGAGAGAGAGAGAGAGAGAGAGAGAGAGAGAGAGAGAGAGAGAGAGAGAGATCCCTAGGAAGCAATTCTTATGGGAAAAAAATAAAACTTGCTAGTATTATTTTTCAGCAGGACCCCAAAATAGGCTTTAAATAAGTCTCATTAAACTCTTTCATGACTAGGGGAGGCTGGCCCTTCTTTCACTCTGGCTGGGATCACCCAGTTCTCCCTGGCCATCTTCTTTGGGGTCAGATAACAATGTCGGTTATTTGTTTTCATCTCTCCAAAGCCCTTCCCCCTCCCTGCCCTCCACAGCCCCCACTCCCACCCCAGTGCTGTGTGATCTCTCCACCTGCCCCTCACCTGGACCTCAACAGGGACAGGGGCTGGTGTTGGAACTGACAGATAATAGCTGCTGGAGTGCCCTGTGTCTCTCATTGTCCCAGCAGGGAACTTTAAGGTCTTTGTGCAGGAGGTACACTGAGCTGGGAGTTCCGGGGCACCTTCCTTTCCCTGAGGGTCACTTATGGTTGCAGATGCTCGGCAGGACTGTGTGTGTGCAAACCCTTCCCTTCAAGGGTTCGGTTTCCTCTTGTCCGACATGGGAAGAGGTGAAGTCCTGTTGAAAGGCAGGTTTCACCCTAGACTGCAAGCAATCTGCCAGGTCTCCTGAGCAGAGCCGTTTCCCAGAGTGATTATCTTTCCTGAGCTGAGAGCCAGGTGCTCTGCAACAGGAAGCCAGGCAGGCTTAGCAACAGACTTATCAGGCTACGCTACAAGAATGTTCCTTCGTGTAAACAGGTCTGGGTCTGTACAGTTCTGTTCCTCTCTCTGCATTGGCTCAGCTCTGAGGCTGGTGCATCGTGATTCACAGGGCTCCTTCGCAGTGGTAAAGCACTCCCTGAGGTGTGCGGCTCTTCTGCATCATTCTTGTTCCTCCCCACACAGAGCTGCAAGTGGCTGAGTGTGTAGGAAGGACAACCAGTGTTTGTGGTCACCATAAAGAAGCCACTGGCTCAGGGTGGGCGGCGGACAATTGTCCCCCTGGGGTGCTCATGACTTGTATAATATAGCCGGCCTTCATCTGAGTCCTAGTTTGGCCTTTATTGAACCAATTGACTCAACATTTTTCTCCCGTCATTGCAACCTATTGTTGAAGATGTGTCATTCGTACTGCTGTCTAGTCAAGGGTGAGTGGGAATTCACCATCATCCTGCGTCCATTCTGCTTGCCAAATTACCTGTCTCAGAGCTGCTGCAGCTGACTAAGGGATGAGGTGTCTTTCCTGAATTCACAGAGGCAATAAAGGGATTAGTGGGGGCCATGACTCTCTCAGCCTCAGTTTCTTCATTTCTTAGGTAATAGGTTGTAGGATGGATTAATGATAATCCACAACACAAAGGAAAAGACTGATACACAGCAGGAGTAATCGTAGTAGTAATGATGACAGTAATGATAATGCATTATTTTGTGGTACTGTATATTTCTTAAGGTTCTTTTATATTTGATTCTCTCAGCAACCCTGTGTTAAAGGCAGGATTGGGATTACTCTCTCAATTAGACAGATGAGGAAATTGGGGGAAAGAGAAATGTGATGTGACTTGTCTACTGCCAGCTCAGAAGGCCTGGTCTGGAGTCAGCATAAGCCATCGTGGCCACAGTGTGGGCTTGGGGAAATGCTGGCTTGGGGATGCCTGGTAGAACCAGAGCATCCAGCCTGGTTGGAGCAGGAAGTACTTCCTCCCCAGACCCTTCTGCCTTTTATCCACCTTGGTCCTGAAGAGCCTGCTGTTTGGAACATTCTGCTTGGTTCTTGTCAGCAACTGCACCCTAGTGGTCATTCTCAAGTTATCGTGGCTACAGTCTTTGGCTCGAATTGGCTCTAAACCAGAAAAGCCACCTGGGCATCAATCCTGTCACATGCCCCAGGTGAACTCGTTGCCTGACTTCAAAACTTCCTAGACAGATTCTCGAGGGGTGGGAGAAAGCAGCCACCCAATATCTGCCTTCTATGTGCTCTTAGTCACTGATCAAAAATGCTCATTCAAACACTCTGATCAATAGACATTTAGTAAGCAACTGCATGTGCAAGGTACTCTGGGGATAGGTATATATTTTTTTCTAACTTTTATCTTTTTCACAATAACTAAGTTTCAAAGAAGTTAGTTAACATGCCCAAGATTACATAATGATTTAATAAAAATGCTGGGATTTGAACCCAGATTCTAGGGCTAGAAAGCTTACACTTTGATTTAAATAAAGCATGTAGCACAGAGTGGCTAGCAAGAAACAGTGGTCATTTATTAGTGAGAGTTCTTTTTAAAAATAATCATTAACAAAGCACTCACCATACTACATTCTAATTGTTGGTTCTTTGTGGTTCTCTTCCACTGGACCATGCAGTTCCTGAGGGTAGAAACTGGCAGATCCAGCCCCTAGCAATGTATATGGTTTATAGCAACTGATCAATAAATGTTTGAATGGTTAACAATATTAATAATGAGTGAACTATTGACTACATGCTAGGCATAGTGCTAAGTGCTTTATGTATAGTTTTGGGTCTCTTAACTTTGGGATTCTGAGAACTATTCTGAGAACTGTGAGGTTAGGGAATTTCATCATTTTGTGAACATCATCAGATATATTTACACAAACCAGGTGGTCTCAGTCAATCAAGGGACACAGTAATCATGAGATGCATAAAGCTGCTGCTGGCATGACACAGCATGCTGTTTTATGGTAAACTGATCTCTTGTAAGTATTACATTCTAAAATCATGTTAAAATACAGTATAGTAATTACATAAACCAGTAACATCATTGCTTATTATCATGATAAAATATCATGTGCTCTACATAATTGTATGTGCTGCACTTCTATATGACTGGCCGTGAAGTATAGATTTTTCTATACCAACGTCATCATAAATATGTGGGTAATGCATCATGCTATGATGTGATAATATTTATGTCAGTAGGCTGTAATAACTTTTTATTTTCTATGTGACCACTGTCTTATGTAGTCTGTCATTGATAAAAAAAAAACATCCTTATGTGATGCATGATTATATTATTTTGCTTAATTTTTACAGCAACCCTATAGGATACTAAAGAAAAGGTGTTGGAAGATTTTTGAGTCACTTTACCAGGTTGCATGGCTGGCTGAAGTGGCAGGACTAGGAGGGGATCTGGGCTAACTGATATAAGATTTGGTGCTCAGTGGATATCCTGTGTCGTTCAGATGCACTAGTCTCCCCAATTGTCCCCATGTACTTCATAGCCACAGCTGATTCTCATGGCTCCTTCCGTAAATTCCTGTGAAGCTGTCACTCAAATGCAGGGCCTGCTAATCTTGAGCTGTATGAGGTTTCCATGGAAAAGAGATAAAGCTAGTGAAGGCTGGAGATTCATAATCATATATGAAAAACAGAATGAAAATCCACTAACAAAACTAATGGGAAAGGGGTGTCTTTCCCCGGTAGTAGATTCGATTTGTAAGATACAAGTGGGGGCAAGGTCAACGTCAAGAGGCACAATCTTTTGAGTTCTGTGAACAGTGGGGAAGTATTTCAGCAGCATTCTCTGGTGTAACTTTTGGTTTGGCAAGTCCACCACAGCAAACTCATTGGTGGGTGAGACTGAATGAAAGGGAAAGAACAGTCTTGGTGCATTGCTCTCAGGGGAGGGCCTTTACTTCTAGTACCTTCCCACTGGACCTCATGGACCAATGACTTGTTTCATCATGTGGAGCTTCATCTTATGCAAGCCTAAGAAATGGTACTCTAGTTTCCATGCCACAAATAATTGACCCCTTGTGACTTTGTCCAAAAGGTAGCAGGAGCATATGCTTTCTGTGAAAGTAAAGCAGCAGACAGGTAGATCCAGCTGGGAAAGAGAGGGGCTAGGAGTGGCTCTGGGGGCTACCTAGACAGAACAAGGATTCCGATGGAATTTCTGACAGGCCAGAGCTCATGTTGCATGATTCCAGGCAACATGCTGAATCCTGGGGACAGCAGTGAGGAGCGCTGGTGCCACCGTCTATAAGCACAAGCACCTATCTTGTGAGGCTGCAAATGAGCACTCCTGCCAAAGGGAAAGGTAAGAAGAGTAACTTTCTGACAGTCTATCAGTTGGAGCCTCATAGGCATGTCTTCAGGTAGAATCAGGGCTTTGCTGTTTTGGAGGCTAGTCCTGTGCGCCCAGGGCGGGTGATGTTGCTAGGTCTTGAAGTTGGACCTGGAAGGTACTTACTCTTTTCTGTACTCCAATGGCTTTTGAACTATGCTCTGCAGAGCCCAGGGGGTTTAGGGAATCCTCTCTGGGACTTCCATATGAGATAAGCAGACAATTCTCTGTTGACTCCTGTCCCTCCAATCTGTGGCTCCTCTTCTGTTTGCAAACTGGGCTTCCTTGCTGCCAAGGCAAAGGTTCAGCCAGGATGCACCCCAGGGCCCTGCTGTTTGCAGCTGATGTTCATTTTCACTGCAGTGTCTGATCTGATTGGTCACTGCCTGTGCCAATCAGTTGTTAAATATTTTGAATTTTACTATTCCCTGCAAGCCTTCCTTTGTGCAAGAGAGGGATGGCCCTGTACTAGCTGCATCCTAAAGTAGTACCATCTGCAAGGGTCCAACCTTGAAGCCACTGCTGCACAGAGCAATGGTCGCATTATCTTTGAGAAGTGCTTATCAGTCCATCTTGGGGCCACAAAGTCACTGTTCATGTGGAGGTGGTGACTTGTCTATTCCATCCCTCCCCCTATTAAAGCAAAAGCTGGATTTGGTTGCAGTGGCAGATCTGGGAACCTGAATCGGTCTTTGCTCTCTCAGCCCCTGCATGTCTCTTTAGCAAGCAGGTAGCACCACGGTTTATCACCTGCATGTGAACTTGACTCCCAGACTCACTCGGCTGTGATGTTGAGAACAAACAGTCTTCTCAAATGAGCAGGAAATGCCAGCTTCTCTGGCAGAATTCTACACCGGCATCTCCCACTCTGTCAAGAAAGAAAGGAAGGAAGAAAGGAAGGAAGGAAGGAAGGAAGGAAGGAAGGAAGGAAGGAAGGAAGAGGGAGGGCAAAAGGAATAGCAGAGGAGATGTTATATAAAGGAAAGTATATGCACTTGTCACTCAGGCAGGCCAGGATTTATGTCCAAGCTTTGTTCCTCATTAAGCCATTTGACCCTAGAGAATTGGTTCAATCTCTTGGTCTTAGTTTCTTGGTCTATAAAATGGGAATGATGATAAAATGGCATTTATTATTTACCATGTACCTGGCAGAATTTTAAGCATTTAGATGATAATCTCTACATTTAGATAATAATCTCTACTAGATAGCATTATTCTCTCTTCATTCAACAGATTGGGAAATTGAGGAACAGAATGACTGATTTTTCTAGGTTAACATAAATGGTAGACATGGAGTATTACGCAGCACTAAAAAATGACAAAATCACGGAATTTGCAGGGAAATGGATGGCACTAGAGCAGATTATGCTTAGTGAAGCTAGCCAATCCCTTAAAAACAAATACCAAATGTCTTCTTTGATATAATGAGAGCAACTAAGAACAGAACAGGGAGGAAGAGCAGGAAGAAAAGATTAACATTAAACAGAGACATGAGGTGGGAGGGAAAGGAAAAAAAAGGGAAATCACATGGAAATGGAGAGAGACCCTCATTGTTATACAAAATTACATATAAGAGGTTATGAGAGGAATGGGATAACAAACATGGAGGGAAATGAATTACAGTAGATGGGGTAGAGAGAGAAGATGGGAGGGGAGGGGAGGGGGAACAGTAGAGGATAGGAAAGGTAGCAGAATACAACAGTCACTAATATGGCAGTATGTAAAAATGTGATGTGTAACCGATGTGATTCTGCAATTTGTATTTGGGGTAAAAATGGGAGTTCATAACCCACTTGATTCTAATGTATGAAATATGATATGTCAAGAGATTTGTAATGTTGTGAACAACCAATAAAAAAAATTAAAAAAAAAACATAAATGGTAGAACAGACCTCAAATCTAGATGGTTTGGCCAAAAAGACCACACTCCAAACCTCTGTACTTCTCCAGCTTTATCTTGGTGCTGTGTAAGGACTGAGTAGTCCCTCAGGCACATGTCTGGGTCAGTGACTAGAGCTAAGCACACATTCCCTATAGCTGATTCTGTCTGCTTGTTGTGCATTTGGCAGAAATAGAAAAAAAATCTTATTCACTGAGTGCGTTCTATGTGTTTGCACCTATCATCTCTTTTAAATGGCAGTTTTCCTTTTTAGTTTTGGGAGAGGAGAATGGGATAAGCAGCCTTCTGAGTAGTGAGCTCCCCATCAATGAAATGCTCTAAACAGGAATAGGATGGCCACTTGTCCAGGTTGTAGCAGGGATTTGGGCATTGGATTGTTAGATCATCTCCTGAATTCCACGATGCTCTTCAGTGCTCAGTGCAGGATGCAAGCACTACCAAGATCCCACGGGGCCCCACAACAGTAAAAACAGAGGATGGGAGAAGACCCTTGAACTAATTCTGATGTTTCAGTGTTCTCCAGAAATACTGCACTGATTTCTGAGAGAGTAGCAGAGGCCAGCGAAGCAGTTTCTGTCTGTGGCTACAATCTGTATAACTGTCTGCCAAGAAACCTAGCTACCGGTCTACATTCTGCAATGAGTTTGCTGTGTTATTTTGAAAATCATTTAACCTCTCTGTACCTTTTATCCAAAAGAAATGACAGTACCCTCAAAGAGTCACCGTGTCTACAATACTTACACATGAGTTGAAAGCATCTTGCCAGTGAGTGTCCTTAACATGTATTTCTTCTCATCCTGCTGACACCTTTGCTCTATAATGATTCCTAAAAGTGAGCTGTGGATAAAGGCTAACTATCTCTCTTAGGGTTACAGGGGGAGAGGAGGAGTGATTGAAATGAGAGGAATGGAGCCAACCTAGCCTTTATAGACTGGAGAGCCTCCAAGTCTAAAGCAAAACCTCACCTCTGACATAGGCAAAGGAGAAAGAAGGATAAGAACTTTGAGTTTCCTTGCTGCCAAGTTAAAAAGAGAAGACTAATGGACTATGTGTTTATCTCATTGGCTAATGGTGAGTCTTCATTGAAGAGTAAGTAAGCACAGATGACAAGCTATTAGCTAGGCAGAGAGGGGATAGCTTGTGCAGGAATGCAAATACATAATGTATTAGGTGGAGTTCTCCAGGGCCAGACTTTGGGACAGAAATTTGCATGCAGAAAGTTAATCAGTATGCGCTCTTAGGACCAACACCTATAAGGGGGCAAGGGAAGCAGGATTGGGTGGAGGGAAGAGTTGAGCTATAGTAGAGTCACAACAAGGACTTCCGCTGGCCCCGCTGGATCACTGGAGCTAGGATGACCCTTCACAAACCCCACACTAAGTCAAGGGCAGTTGGCTTTACTGCCCACTGCAGTGACAGCTGTACACTGCCACCAGGTGACAGCTCTCTTGGACTAAGGGTCATTCCTGGAGAGGGACTCTATTGAGAGCGGTCAGCAGCCAACAGCAACAGCCCCCAAACTGGAGGAGTGAGTGCCTGACTCCCCAAGGGGGAACCCGGCTGTAACATGACAGCATCCATCTCACATGGCCCACAGGCTGCCGGTCTTTCCCTCCTCCCCACTGCAGATACCGCCAATTAAAACAGCCTCTTTACCTTTGCATCCAGAAGAGGTCTTGGAACATTTTCAAATGCAAGGCTCCAAATAAATGTTACCAATCAGCTGAAATTCACTTGTGATAAGGAACCCATTTGCTACTTTACCCTCTACATCTGTAGGAGACATTTATTAATGGTGTAATAATAGGTCTTCAGTGTTATGATTGAGCTTTCAAGATCGAACAGCTGGTAGACCTTAGAGAATTTCCCTGGTGCGTCTACTGGAAGAAGCTATTTTCTTATATTTTCCCTTATTATGCCCTCTGACCATTTTGAGCACTAGCTTGTTTTCTTCTGTCTCTACTAAGTGCTGTTTTCCCTTGATTTATTTCTTTTTTTCCTTCTTTTCTTTTCAACATACGCTCTCTGGTCATCACACTCTCATGTCAATCATCAACAATCCTGTGATAAACCTGTCCATCTGAGTAGCTTCTGTAGCCTCCCTAACAATACATTACATCCATTTTAGCTGAAGAAGAAACTGAGACTCAGAGAGGATATCTCATCTTTGCTTCTTTTAAAAGACAAAGACAGCTTTATCTTTGGTCTATGGGTCCCTGAGTTTGTGTGCTTTCTTCTCTACCTTTGAGATGTGTGTGTTTGTTGGGGGTGGGGGTGATCTTGATGGATCTCCTTATTGAATTTTGCCTGGCTTGGATTCCTACAAGCTCCTCTTGTGAATCCATCAGGTCATTGTGAATCACTGCAGAGTGCTCTCCCTGCCCAGGGAGGTTACAGAGTTCTGGGCACAGCCTGGACCCTGAGCCTACAGTGTTCTGTTTCATTCAATTCTGGAGATATTCCAGTGAAGGGAGGCTTTAGGATCACAGGCTCACTGTCAGGAACAGTGCACTGGGACTAACACAGAAGCCAAATAATGGTCTGGTTATGGCTTTTGATAAATGAGACTGTGGTCAGATCAGCTGGCCAACTACCAAAAGCTTCGCAGCATCTCTTGGGGGGGGGAGGCTATTAGGGTCTCTGGGCAGAATGCCTATGCTCTGATCTGTCATCCTCCTCCCAGAGAGATATTTTAGGTAAAAGAAGGTCTCTTGCCTTTGCCAAGGGAAGGTTCCATCAAACCCAAGATTAGTTAGGCTGTTGTTGAGGAGGATCCACTGAAGCCCCAGTTCTGTGTCAGATATTAAGCTAAACGCTTTGGGACACACACACAAATCAGTGTCCCTACCCCCCCTCACAATTTGGGCCTGTGTCTTTGTTGTGTGTGTGTGTGTGTGTGTGTGTGTGTGTGTGTGTGTGTGTGTGTGTATACCCTTTAACTAGCAGACATGGGCCCCACAGGTCTGTAATGTGTTACTTTTGGGCTCTCACGTCATGGTCTAAAGCGCCGGGTGCAGAATCAACAAACTGACCATGAGATCATTGGAGAAGTATTTATTAGACACTGGTGATCCACAGAACATACTTCCTTAAGGAATACATGAAATCCTTGTTGGATAATCTAGGGCCAAATGGGTCCAGGGGTTCCGTCTGACCTGCTTTCTCACTGGACACCCAAGAGGAACAAGTTACACACTTAATAACCTCCTTCCAGCCATGACTTGGGGAGAACTGTTTATTTTCTGGCACCTCACTTCTGCACCATCTTCCTTCCTCATGGTAGAACCAAAATTTTCCAGAAGAAGAGGCAGTTGAGTGGACGGGGTTTGGCCCCATGTGCTGGCTTTTGACCCTTCCTTGACTACTTTTCTGAGTTGTAAAGCAGGGTGATCATCCTTTCCTTGCTGGCATCCTCTGAGAATTGCACGTGAGGATACATATGGAATTCCACTACTGAACAGCCATGGGCCAGCATAAGGATTTGTGGTTCTGGATTCTGTCTTTCTTCTATCAGTTTTTGTTTCCTGGTCTGGGCTCCTTCACCATAAGCTCCCTTCCCAAATTCAGAAATATATTTTGTCTATGCACATAGCTTTTCCAACCAGCTATTTATAAACATCTTCACCATTACCCTTCCCAATGAACTTGTTTTAGTTATCTATGTGTCTGTCTTCCTTTCTAAACACCAATATATTTTAAAATCTTGGTTCATTTCTATCCCCCGTATACAACAGATGTTCCATAATTGTTTGAATAAATAAATGAAGATGAAGGGGAATAAGCAATATGGGCACTGCTGCATATCTTCTCTGGGTATGGAAAGCCACATACAATCCTCACAGCAGCTCTGGGAGGTTGGTGTTATGCCCACTTCTGCAAAAAGGAAACTGAGATCCAGGGAGGTGGAGTCACATACCCAAGAGCACCTACCTAGTAACTAGAAGAGAAAGGAAGAACAGACTCAGGCCTCTGGACTCAAAAGCTAGGGCCCATTTTCTATGTTGGGCTCTCTCTACCCCTCTCCTCTGTTCACATTATTATCGCACAAAACAACATTAATACAACAATAACGGGAAAGGAAATAAAATCACCTTCCATCTAACTACTTTTAGCAAGTCAGCTGTTTCCATTTTTTCCCACATTCCCTACAGTCTCTTTCTTGCATATTTTTTACAGCAGCATTATTGAGATATAATTCACATGCCATAAAATTCACCCTTTTAAAGAATACAATTCCCTGTTTTGTAGAATAATTACAGAGTTGTGCAACCATCACCACTATCTAATTTTAGAACATTTTATCACCCCTCAAAGAAACTCCATCCTCACTAGCAATTGCTCCCCATTCTTTGCTCCCCCCAGCTCTGGCTACCACTAACCTACTTTCTCTATGGACTTGGCTATTCTGAACATCTTATATAACTGGAATCATACAAGATGTTGTCTTTATTCTAGTTTCTTTCTTTTAGCATAATGGTTTCAAGGTTTGTTCATACTATAGCATGAATAAGTATTTTTTTTTCCTTTTTCTCTCTCTTATATACACACCCTGCATTTTTTTAAACTGTCTATCAGTTGGTGATGGACATTTGGGTTGTTTCCATTTTTTGACTACTACAAGTAATGCTGTCACAAACACTTTTGTATAATTTTTGTGTGCATATATTTTCAACTCTTTTGGATATAGGTCTAAGAGTGATATTGCTAGGTCACGTGGTAACTCTGTGATTAACATTTTCAGGAGCAGGCATCCTGTTTTCAAAGGTAGCTGGTACCACACTATAGAGTCCCACTGGAAATTTATGAATTTTCCAAATTCTTTTACATTATTTATTTCCAAAATTCTAAAAAAAAATTCTGTAGTTGTGTATGGACAGCATGCCTTTATTTTGTTTGTTTATTTTTATGTGGTGCTTAGGATCAAGCCCAGTGCCGCACACATGCTAGGCAAGCAAGCATTTTGCCACTGAGCTACAGCCCTAGTCCTCCAAAATTTTTTATTATGTCTTCTTTTAGACACCCCTGTGGGTTTGAGATGGCATCTCATTGTAGCTTTAATTTGGATTTCCCTAATGACTCATAATGTTCAGCATCTTTACATGATTATTGTCAATTTAAAAAATCTCTTTGAAGAAATAGCTATTTAAATTCTTTGCCCATTTCTTCATTGAGTTGTCTTTTTATTGATAAGTTATAAGGGTTCCTTATATATTCTTGATACAAGTTACTTATCAATGATTTGCAAATATTTTCTCTCATTCTGTCTTTCTACTTTCTTGATAATGTCCTTTGTAATACAAAAGTTTTTTTTTTTATTTTAATGAAGTCCATTTTTTTATCTAATTTTTTTTCTTTTGTCACTTAAGCTTTTGGTGTCATGTCTAAGAAGCCATTGTTTAATCTAAAGGCATGAAGATTTATGCCTGTTTTTCTCTAAGAGTTTTATAGTTTTAGTTCTTACATGTAGGTCTTTGATTCACTTTAAACTAATTTTTTATCTTGCATGGTGTTCTCAATTCAACCTTATCCTTTTGTATTTCAATATCCAGTTATTCTAGAATTATTTTTTCAAAATATTTTCTTTCCCACTGAATTGTTTTGGTACTCTTGCGCAAAATCAATTGACCATAAATATGGAAGTTTATTTCTGGATTTTCAATTCTATTCCATTGATATGTATGTATGAATATGTGTATACACATACACCACACACACACACACACACACACGCACACACACACGCACATGGATATCCTTTTGATTACTACTTCATAGTAGTTTATAAACTATTAAGTGTAGAAATGTAGATTTTCCAAACTTCTTTTCAATATTTTTTAGTTTATGTATCCTGTGCATTTCCGTATAAATTTTAGTATCCCATTGTCAATTTCTATTTGTAAAAATCCAGGGGGATTTTGATGAGAAATGTATTGAATCTGCTAGTCAATATCGCCATCTATACAATATTAAGTCTTCCAGTACATGATCTATGATTATGGCATAACTTTTCATTTATTTAAAACTTTCAAAATTTCTTTTGATGGTGTTTTATAATATTCAGAATGCAAGGATAGTACTTTTTTGGGTAAGTTATTCTAAAGTATTTTGTTCTTTTTGGATGCTATTATAGATAGAACTGTTTTCTTGGTTGTATTTTTGGATTGGTTATTGCTAGTGGATAAAACTATAATTATTGATCTTATATCCTGCAACCTTGTTCAACTTGCTTATTAATTCATAGTAGTTTTTAAATAGATTTCTTAAGATTTTTTGGATGTATAAGATCTTATTATCTATGAGTAGAGAGAGTTTCATTTCTTCTTTCCCCTAATCTGAATGTTTTCATTTATTTTTCTTAGCTAAATTCTCTTAGACGTTTCAGTCCAATATTGAATAGAAGTGATGAGAGCAGACACCTCATTTCTAATTTTTAGGGGAAAGTTCTCAGTCTTTGACAATTAAGTATAATGTTATTTGGGATTTTTTTTCAAAGAGGACTTTTATCAAGTTGAGGATTACTTCCTTTCATAGTTTTGTTGAGTTGTGTGTGTGTGTGTGTGTGTGTTATGAAGGAGGGTTGGATTTTGTTAGTTTTCTGCATCTATTGACTTGATCATGTATGTCATTTTTGTCCTTTGTTGTCTTAATATGATGTATTACATTGATTGGTTTTTGTTTGTTAAACCAACCTTACAGATCTTGATAAATCATAACTTGGTGATGGTGTATAATCCTACATGTTGCTGTTTCAGCTCAGTAGTATTTTGTTGAGAATTTTTCTGTCTATATTTATGGGGGACATTTTTCTATAATTTTTAAAAAATGATATCCAGGTCTGATTTTGGTATCAGAATCATAAAATGAACTGGGAAGTGTTCCTCCCTCTTCTATTTCTTACACGATTTTATAAAGGATTAGTGTTAATATTGCCTCTTTTTTATAAACTTTAAAAAGTCCTGATGAGCATAAAGCTTATGACAGCTTACAGTTATGTCTTTTCCCTTGTTCACATCAGAAAAAGAATCTATGAACCCTAGAAACTTGGTAGTGGATTGAAACTTGAAAATTTCCCTGTGGGGGACAGTGAATTTCTTGACACTATGCTAGAATAGGCACTGAACACTGAGGACCAAGGGTGGATAGAACAGGTACAATTTTTAACATTTTAAACATTTGAACACAAATGCCTAGATGGATGCTCCTTTGAAGCAAAACTTTCTCCTCCATAACAGATAATAGATTGGCCTCTCCACCTCATGCTGAACAAGACCAATGCTCATACCATTATCTCCCCTGGAATCCATCCTTGTCCTTCTAGAACACCAAAATATCCACCAGTATTAATAGCTCGCGGCATCCAGGAGGTTAACAAAAGAGTCCAGTGTTTGTTTTTGTTGTTTTTTAATATGTGAAATTGCGTCAAGAATATCCCTGGCTGAAATTGCTTGCAGCAGAGAAACAAAGAGTCTGAGATTACATCCTGAAATGCAGCAATTTCACTACAGTACAGATAATGATGTCAATCCTGAACACTTCTAAACGAGAGAGGCTTAGAATTGTGGCCATCCACTCATTCATACAGTGACTTCATTAGTTAATTCTGCAATTATGTATTAAGCCTCTTTCCTGTGCCAGGTCCTTTACTGGAGTGTCTGGTCACACAGAAAGGAATCCATCTGGCTTGCTGCCCCAGAGGGGCACTCAGTCTTATGGGGGGCATATTGGACTCTATTCATTGACTCACAAGCTTGAACATGGCTATAACACAGGCATGTAAGGGAAGTCACAGGAATGTGGCAGTAGGAGGGATCAAGGATGAACAATGTCAGAAGAAAGTGGTCCACACAGAGTCTTAAAGGATGCAGAGGAGTTTGCCTACTGGACTATGGAATAGGGCCATGGGGCACAAGCAGAGCCAGGAAGGCAATAAGAGTGGAGTCTATCTGCATATTCAAAGACATTCACAAGAGCTTAGAGGAACTTCTGGAAGGTGATATGGAGAGGCCCAGTGGACAGGTCTTAAAGGACCTGTATACTTTGTGAAGGAGTCTGCACTTTCCCCTGGGACATTAAAGATTTTAAGGATTTGAGACTTTGTCTCAACAGGAGTCCAGTGGTATCAAAGCAGAACTAAAATAAGATCTGATAACAAAGGCCAGGTCTAGACTTTGGAGAATCTTACTTGGATGGAATGTGGATCTCCTGGAGCCCTGTCATTGAGCACTGCCCACCCCATGGCCTTCATCTTCCCTTCCATTGCCCTAGAAAGGCCATCCCAGGTCACCAGGAGGTAGGACTTAAAAAGGTTTAATTCCAGCAGAATATAGAGATGCATGCTTATAATCTCAGTGACTGGGGAGCTGAGGCAGGAGGAGTTTTTGACAAGTCTCAACAACTTAGTGAGGCCCTGTCTCAAAATAAAAAAATGGAAAAGGGCTGGGAATGTAGCTCAGTGGTAGAGCTTCCCTGAGTTTGAACCCAATACAAAAAAAAAAAATTTAATTCTGATCTCAACTATTATTTACAAGCTGGGGCCGATAATACTGAGCCCCACTTTTCTCATTGGTAAAATAGGGACATTACATTAATGCTGCTTCCTAGATTTTTGTGACAGTGAAATGAAAAAGGGCTCTCCGTATTTTTAAAGAAATCCCTACCAATTGGACTGGAACATGAGTCCTAGTCTGTAATGGATGTGAGACCATCAATGCTGAGAACTAGTCACCCACTGGCTGCTTAATCCTGGACAAGTCATTTAACATTTAACTCTCTGAGTCTCAGTGTCCTCCTCTGTGGGATAAAAACTCCCTTTGCAGGTTGCAGAGGGTAGTAAGCATGAATGATCCCAGGCATGTCCCTGGTATTGAGAAAGTTCTTTAGAATCTGTGTGTGAACAAGGAAGCCCTGCTTTTTTCAACTGTGGGGCGTCTGGAGGGCTGGGCTGTGTCCCCTTCATCTCTCTATAAGCAGAGCCTATTGCCACGCTTAACCTGCGAAGACAGTTCAGTGTTTCTGCAGTTGAATTTATTTCCAGCTCCCAACCCTTTACTCATTCCACATTTCTGTCTAGTTGCTAAAATAATTGACTTTGACCTTTTAGAAATCTAAATAAATCAATAGAGAAAGAAGATTTCAAATCATTGCATTTTATATACCTTATTTTATCCAGTGGACCAACCAGGTATTAATCCATTTGGGGCTTCCCTAAGGGAGTGGGCAGGGCCCATGGCTTCAGCAACCACTAACCCAGCCTGGCTGTCCCAGTTTCCCCAGCAGAACAGCAGTGCCACATCTCTTGTGCATTGGGGAGTTAGAGTTTAGCCTGGGAGAGATGTGTTCTTAATGATGCTTTTATACCCAGGGGCATCCCAAGAAGAGAGCTTTGGGAAGGTGAAGTGGGGTAGGAGGCTGCGGGAGTCACAGGCCAGAGGGCAAAATGTGAAGGGATGGGACTCACACCCTGGAACTTGACTCTAGGGAGGGCGTGTGTTTTTGCAGCAGCCCTAAAGACAGTTTTAGTACAGAGTGTGACCTAAACTTGCTTCCTTCCTCAGACTGGTTTCCATACCTGCCACCCACTGCTTCTTGTATTTCCACCCAAATGAAAGAAGCAAGCTAAAGTACTCACAGGCCCAAAGCCAGGCCCTGGAGCTACAGTACACTCCTTGCCTAGTCTCCCACCAGTGTCACCTACTGAATACAAGATTTTGGAATGAGTGAGCCATGGCTGGCCCCTGGAGCTGGTCCCTGTGGGAAAAGAGCCACAGAGAGATGAAGGAAGGTCTTTGGGAGCCCTTTGGAGGCTACAGTGAACTCTGACTTAGGGAAGAGAGAGGTAGAAGGAAAGAGCTTTGAAAGCTGCAAGAGATCCAAGTCTTAGTCTGTTTGTGCTATTATAACAAAACGCCTGAGAGCGGATAATTTATAGAAAGTAGAAATTTATTTCTCATGATTCTGGAGGCTGAGAAGTCCAAGACGCAGGGGTCAGTATGTTAGGTGTCTGCTGAGGGCTGCTCTTTGCTTCCAAGGTGGTACCTTGTTACTGGATCCTCTAAGGTGAATGGATGTTGTGTCCTCACATAATAGGAGGGAAGAAAGGCAAAAGAGTCTAGGTAATTTCCTCCTTTTATAAGGTGCTCATCCATTCATGAGGGCAGAACCCTCATGAATAAATCACTTCCCCAAAGCCACACCTCTTAGGATTGTTGCATTGGGGATTAAGTTTTGACATGAATTTTGAAGGGACTCAACTATTCAAACCATAGAAAGTGGGTATTTGAGGTGCATGTTGAAGGGTGAAAAGTGATTTTCCAGACATAAAAGGAATTGGAGAGTATTCCAGGTACAAGGAAAGTCTGCCCAGGTCTCATACCCGGAAGGCTCCAGAGTTTTGAAGAAATGGGATAAAATTCAGTGGAGCAAAAACAATAAATGTTGGGGCAGGAATGGGGACGGTGTGGGGACATGAAATTTTTCCTAGTTAGGAAAAGCCTGTAGGAGAGTGAACTCCATCCTGTGAGTGGTGGGGATGCCAGATAGACCAAGGAAGGTTAACCTTAAGTAGCCTTGAATTAATTCATTAAACAATCATCTGTGAAGCACTTCTTTGGTCCCCTGTTGCTTGACTCACTCTGGAGTGAAGCAGTTGGACTTGACCCAAGGAAGCTTATTCTCCATCACCCTGCCTGCCATCCTCTCCTTAATACCATCTTATCTGCTGCCCCTCTCTTGGAAGTCAAGCACTACAGTTGTGTTGCTCATTTTCTGCCTGGGTACATGTGCCAAGGGCTTCTGGGTAGAAGGTGATTAGGAAATACATAAAAAATGAACCTCTTGGCAATTTAGAAAGTTCGCTGAGGTCCTCCAGAGCCCAACAAAGAAGTTCCTAACATGATGGACTTCTAGCTTGCAAGGACCACCTTCCCTGGACCCATGCGGAATCTAAGACGTGCAGAGAGCTGATCCATAGCTGTGAGTGTGTCAGACATTGGTGGTTATGCAAATATCTGCCAGTGTAGACACATGTATATGTGCCTGCTCCACAGATGTGTGTGTATAATCTTGGATGTGAATGTTGGGTAGCTCTGTGTCCCTGGGCCCCTGTACACTTGTCTGGTTATGCTCCTGTGGACGTGTCTGTGAGAGTTCCCTTCAGACTTGGTTGGTTCTTGGAAGATACAGAACTCCTGCCTCACCTTTAAAACAACCCTTTTGTTTGTGATTTCCTGATGGTGACACTGTCGCCACGCTCGCCTGTCACTTGTGCACATGCACACACATACCCAGCACCACTTGGGAGTTGCCAGCTCTGAGAAATTCCTGAGAGACTGCCATGGGCCACTTGAGTGGGTTGCTAATGGGCCTGCCTCCTTCCTCAGAGAAATGGTCCAGGAGGGTTCTGGAAATGAGATTTTAGTATCAGCTTAACTTCAATAAAATACAACAAAGATGGAGTGGGAAAAGAAGTTGCTGCTTCAGATGCTGTTCTGGTGGGAAAGTTCCTTGTCTTGAGTCTTGGAAGAGAAGCCTTCAGAGAGGTGCTCAGGAGCTGACAACAGCTTCCTCAATACAGGCCCGCCCTGGTCTTGGGTTCTGAGTCTCTAATCCACATGCAGATGGCCATGTAGACTGCTCTAGAGGGTGCCTTTTTGCAGTTACCAGAGAATAAGCCTGTGTGACAGTCATCAGTCAGTGTGTCCAGCCAGACTTATTTTCCTGGTGGGACCCAACTTAGATCTTTGTGTTTCTAGACTCTCTCAACTGTCTTCATTGGTATCAGCAGCACCTAAATCCTTTGGCCTTGACTCCTTGTTGGAACAAGAAGGTAGGAAAATAAACAACAGAACGTGACAACATGTGTTACCACCACTCCCTTCAGATCTGCTCTCTCCTGTCTTCTCTGAGAAAACCTGGGAAGTCAGAGAATCTCATTTGCACTCTGCTGCCTTAGGCAGAATTAGGCTTGTTGTTCTCTTTTACTTTGTAGAGAGGAGTTTCAACCAGTGAGCTGATTAGAAGGCTGCTCTGGGACCTCCTGGTCAGTACATGTGCAGTTTGCTCTCTGAGCCAGGATGGAGAACTGGCTGTCAAAATAAAGAAGACCATCAGAAACAATACAGACTCTCAGAGGCAGGGCCAGAAACACTTCTGGGGTCCCTTTATCTGTACCCCAACCTAAGCTCAGATAGCCTTATCAGTTACTCCCAATAGGCCTGCCAATAGCCAGCTTGGAGTTCAAGTTCCTGACTCCAAAGCCTGCTCTCTGTCTCCCTGGCCCTAACTCTGTGCCACAGAGAGGTAGCCTGCTTTCACCATATTCAGAAGATTCTTGCAGGGTTGAAGCCAGTGGACCTGACAACATGATGAAAAACGGAGGTTTTGGAGTTACAAAGCGCTGAGTTCAAATCCCGTCTTTGCATGACTAGTCATGTGTCATAGGATAAGTTGCCTTCACTCCCTCCAGTCTCAATACCCTCATCTGTAAAATGAGAGCAATAACCCTCCTCTCCCCCAGGGCTGCTGGAAAGATTCAATGAAGTCACTTGTGCCAAATCTGTAGTAGTATCCCTGGCTCAGAGTAAATTATCAACAAATGTTATTGCCCCCTCCATCTGGAAGCTGACAAATTCAATTAACCAGAACCACCCATTTCCACCCCCACTCCCACCTGTTCCCCAGGCCTCCCAGTTCACAGAATCATGAATCTTGTGTTTGAAAAAGAACTCTATAAATCACCTGGCATAGCCCCTGGCATGGGGAGCTTTCGTGGTATTGTTCAGTGTGTTCCTCAGTCTTGCTGGCTCAGCCTGCCTTACTATAAGCAGAATTCCCACCAGCACAGCCAAAAAAAGGGGATGATGTTCTCGGTAGATTCCACAAAAGAGCTAATATTAGCTGGGTAAGAGGATGGGGCTGCACCTATATTTAGAATCTGTGTCTTCAGCTCTTTCCTGAGGCTGCAGAAACAGGGGATGGAGAGAGGGGTGTTTGCCAGGGCAGGCAGAGCAGCTGGGCTGGGCCTCCCTGCCTCAATGCTGCTTCACTTTCTCTCTCCCAGGAAGTAGGAAGCAGAAAATGGTCACTGGGGAGGGTGGGAGACTGCAAGCAGGTGTCCAAAAAGCAGCAAGGTATACAATAGTGACAAAGGTCTTTAAGGCTCCTGTCAGGACACCAGAGCCCTTGGAACAGGGTGGTAGGGAGGCAGAGGCATGTGCTCTGGAACCTTCTACTCTTAAGATGGTATCCAGAGAGATACTGGTTTTGTCCTCCAGCACATGCTTCATATGGAGGCCCAAGTGTCACAGGACACTGGGCTCAGGCCAGAAGGGATATGCAGAAACTTCTGGCTCTGATGTGTCCCCAGGAGTGGTGCTTTGCACATGCTCTCTCACAAAGTATCTGCCCTTCCTTTCTCTGCTTGATAAACCCCTCTTGGGGCCTTGCTCCAGTCTTCTCCCTGTGACCACTTTGCAATCCTTCTAGCCCCTCTATGTAGGTAAGTCAGTCAAGTACTTCTGCCAAGCAGACATCAAGGTGCAAGGCTCAGGGAGAGCAGAGCGTGAGCAGGTCCCATTTGTTCTAAAGTGGGTCCCATTGTGCAGGGCACACCCTGAACAGCCACACTGATGGCCCTGATATTCCGCCTACATGCAAGTACTGTGTTCTCAACGTGTGCTCTGCAGGTTCCTCGGCCCTTATCACAGTGTCTAGCCACCAAAATGAAGGCCACAGCTGAAGTCCCATGGCTTTGGGGCTAAGTAGGATGACCAGTGGCCTAAAGTCCAGCCTAGGTTCTGCTCCTATAGCTGGAGGAGTCCCAGCAAGGAGGTTTCACATACCCCCTCTCTATTTTCCCATTCTTAAAAGGAGGGGGTGGTAAATCAGATGATCTCCAGGTCTTTCAGCCTTACAGTCTATTTATCTGCTCATTTTTAGGTGGCATGATGAAAATATAATCAGAAAAGCATGTGTGTTCTACCCTTCCCCCAAATAAAGTCCACATGATCCAAAGAGAAATAGAAATTACTTAAGATTTTTCAGAGTCTGGCTTTCCCCTCATTGGCTCCCCTCTTCTGGAGTCTTAGGCTAGACCAGAAGGCCTGTCTATACAGGATGCCAAGGATTACCTGTCACCCAGGGAGGACTAGCCCAACTCTGCTTTGCCCTCAGGCTGTGTCTGCAGCTGTGGCATTAGGATGGGGCTGGGGCTGCAAGTTTCCCCAAACATGAACAAGCCTTTGGAAACTTTAACAAGTCAACAGCCCCTTTGGGACACGTTTTCTGGCATCACTTCATGTCACTGTCTTGAAATGGTTACTGGATAGAGTTGTCTGTCTCGCCTTTTCCTTCTTGGAGAGATGGACAAGAATCAGGGAAGTGCTGGGGGGGCGGAGCCAGGGCAGCAGCAGGAGGAGGAGGAGGCCTGGGTGTAGGTACCTGCCTTGAAGAGCTGTGTTTTTGCAGCCACTTTCCTTGTTTGCAGGCAGCAGCCTGCAGGGTCTCTTCCATCTCAGAGTGTAAAGCACATGGTTGGGCTGGCAGAGAAGCAGCCTGGCTCCACCTGGCCTGCAGGCACTTTTTGCACATAAATCACTTGAGAGCAGTCAAGGTGTCCATGTAAAATGTTTGCATGTGGTTTGTGTCTGAGCAGCAGAGGCACCCAAAAGAGAAAAGAAAAAGAAAACGTTGAGGGATGTAAAAAACAAACAAACAAACAAAAAACTGCATGCACAAATATATTGCTCACACCTACCCAGCCCCTGGAGACTTCTTTGGGGATTGTTTGTTCCTAAGAATAGATTGAAACTTGGTGATTTTTAGAATCAGAGAATGTCAGGGCTGGGTGGAATGTAGGAGATTATTCAGTCTGGAGGATTTCAAGCTTTTATTGACCACCAAAGCCTGTCTTCAAAGAGAATTTTATAGGGGCCCACACTGTATAAAATAGAGCAAAGCAGTGCTATTCCAGATAAAGTGGGGAAGAGAAGGGAGGGGGCAACTCTGGACTCCCTTGAGCAGAGGGAAAGCCACTGAGCTCTCCAAGTTCCCTCTAGGAGACTGAGGGCTACAGTGATCTCCTCACCAATATCCCATGGCCAGTGAATGGAGAGGCCCAGATGGAACCCAAAGCTAAACTATGGGAAAGGTTGTTTCACAGCAGCAATGAGATGAAAATACAGTTACCCCTCAGGATCTGTGGGGGACTGGTTCAGGATCCCAGCCCTTCATGGATGTCAAAATCCATAGTAGCTCACATTCCTTCTAAAAATGGCATGGCATTGGCATATAACCTGGACATATCCTCCCGTCTACTTGTGTACTCTAAATCATCTCTAGATTACTTATAGTACCTAATACAATCAGTGATTATACTAGATTGTTGAAGGGTTAATGAAAAGGGGGGTGCCGCAGTCTTGGCTCGGCACAGAATCACGAGCCACCACACACCTTGTAGATTCAAACAGCAGTCTTTATTCCCAAACTCACACCGGCCTCTACACACGTTCTGGGGAAATCCCAGTTCTGCCGCCGCCCAATTCACCTACCCCACAAGGCTTTCTTTTCCAATACTTTCTGAATCTCACAAGAACTCAACGGGAGCTCAGGTAGCAGGAACGCCCTATTTCCAGCAGCAATAATCTTCAACATCCAACTTCCCTAAAACCCATATTGTCTTAAACCGGGAACGCCCTAAACCCAAGGACCGGGATACTCCCTCAAACCTGATCAGCTCTAAACCCGGATCCGCCCTGGTCCTTGAGCAAGGTCACCTTACATGCAATGTCAACAGTGAAATTCCAAGGCAAGTCCATTTAACTTGGGGTACGCTGGCAAGGAAATTTCGATGCATCATTCCTACTTGGCAATGGCCCTCAGCAGGGGGGAAAGTCTGTACATTTCAGAATGGATACAATATTTTTCCCCAAATATGTTTGACCTTTGGTTGATTGGATCTGCTAGTGCAGAATCTAGGGATATGGAGGACCACAGTGCTGCTTCCTTCTGAGCCACATCAGCCATCTTACTATCACAACAATCTGCCATGTTATGTAATTAAGACCCTCCCAGCAACTTATAGTGGGATCATCAAATGCCACAGCTGGTTTTTAATCTGCCCACTGCTTGGGACTGGGGTTTCACCAGGGGAGAGAAGGAAGGTGGCCTGGTGAGTCCCACTTTCTAGTCCACCAGACTGGCTCCTCTCTTACCTGTTTGACCAACTGTATCTTGAAAAACATAAAAGGAATGAAGGGAGTTACTTCAACTAAACAAAAAAGCATGAAAACCTCCCATTATGTTCGGACTTCTTCAGCCTGATTTACTTGACTCCATGGAAAGAGGCTGAACCTTCTATGGAAACTGAATCAACGAACAAAACTGCTATCTGTTAAATCACTGCAGGCCCAGCATTTGTCATCTTAGCAAACCTGAGAAAAAGCCTGATGCCTCTTCAAAAGCCAGGCATGTAGATTTGTAAGCAAATGTAGAGTCCTGAGGGGGACCTCCTTCCTTTTGTCCTTCCTTGGTCCCTGCCACCCATGTAATTGTTCGCATTTGACCTGTTTAGGACCTAAGGTAACCTCTCCCAACACTCCCACCCAACCTCACATTTCCTGCCCCTGGTCATTTCCACTTCTCACACACTGCCTATGTCCCCTCTCCAGTATGGGGTGCGCCCAAGTGTTAAATCTTTCTGACACTGAAGAGGTGGCCACCATTCTTCCCTGTGAGTGGATACTGGGTCTTAAGAGTTATGCATACCCTGTGCCCTTCCAGCCTGCTGGCCTGGACAGCCTCGCTCCACTCCTCCCTCCAGGGCTCACAAGGGTCTTCATAACCTGTTGCTTTAAGTTCTGTTCCTGGTATTAATCTCATAAGCTCATGTCTGGTGGTTTGATCTGAGCTTGTCTGAAGAGTTCAGTGCCTTTTCAGCTATCAGCAAGGTGGTCAGACAGCCTTGGGACAGAGGCCTTTGGAAATGGCATGGCTTGGTGGAGACCACAGGCCCAGGTTTCTGGTAGAGCTTTTGACATGTGCTAACTGGGTGACTTCACCTCTGAACAGCCATTTATTTCTCTTAAACATGAGTAATATACATAAAAAGACTATTTTGAGAAGTGATTGAAATAATTTAAGGGAGGTGGCTGAGCCATACTGAGGACTTAGTGAATAGCCATTCCTCTCCTTCCAGGCTCCAGGGCACCAGCAAACCCATCTCCTGATTTCATGTAATTTGATCCAGGTAAGAGCTCAGCACACTCTTTCTACAAGTTCTATTCAGTGACTCACCAGGAAAAAAGCAGTGGCCAGCAGTAGTAGTGGGGTGGGAGTGGGTGGGCACTATATTTATCACATATGTTTGATTTTAAGACCAGTAATTTAATACTTTAGTCACTCAAGTTGGGATGTATCTTATAGTTGAAGGTGGGTCATCTGGCATTGCTGTAGGAATTTTCTCCCTTTTTCAATGGTTCATGAAATTCTAGTGTCTTATTGTTTATGTAGCTATAATTGACAACACCTTCAACAATTTGATGAAATTGAGTGTTAACAACTTATCATATTCCAGGAACAATTCTGGACCAGTTCATAGCAGCTATTTAATCAATGCAACAATTATGGATACCAAGGATTGATAGCCTTTTTTTAAGACTGAGGATCTGAGAGGTATATGGTCTTGGCCAAGACATGGATTTATTAAAGGGTGGAATCGGGATTTGAGCCAACATCTGACTGATTCCAAGCCTGTGCTTTTATGGGTGGATGTGTGACTAGGAGAGGCTGGTTTCTCTTTGCTTCCTAGGACCATCTCTGAGCAGATCCATGTCCATGTCCTAAAGTATGATTCATTTGAGCAAGTACAATCACATATACTTAGGGTGTCTCCTGTGCAAGCTTTGGAGGGTCACTAGTAAACAGATACTTGTGAATTAAAGTCTAAGAAATCCAAACAATTACAAACACTTAATAGGTGTTTTAATAAAACCCTACAGAATGCTGTAGGAGCATGGACATATGGATAATCTGGACCTCAACTTTTCACTCTATTCCTAGGATTGGGTTTCCTTTTGAAGATTTTTTAGATCACTTACTCCAAGCAATTAACAAAGATGTGATATGTCAACTACTTTCCCTGTAAATGAGCTATGATGCTTGGTAATTTCCCCAGCTTCATTATTGATTCCTTAGATGAGAACTATCTTTAGAAAACATGGAACACTCCTGGCATTCACCACCACTTCTAGAAAAATGGCTCCTGTACCACTTGCCTTGGAATGAATGTGTAACACACAATAGAGATTCCCTTAAAACCATCTTGTTCATCTACAAATCAAAAGATTGAGAGGTAGCTGAGCAGAAACACAGGAATTTTACCAAAGCCCTCCAAGGACAGTATCTTCTAGAAGAGCAAGGAAAGCAAAAAGCAGGGAATTTTTTTGTTTTGTTTTGTTTTTCACTTTCTAAAATCAAGGAAATCCTTATAAATGACTGCAAAATAAAATAATATAGAAGGTCTTATAGTAAAAAGCAAATTCCTTCCCCAGACCCAGACCTCCTCTCCAGAGGCAACCACATTTAACTACTTTTGTTTTTAGTTCTTCTAGTGGTTACTTCCACATCACTTAAACTGCTCCACAATGATGTATCAGTTTTACACTCCATCCATTGCCTTCCTGCTGGGTCAAATGAAGGATTAGCTTACTGACATCCCACTTCCTTTCACAGTGCACATGTAATTAGGAGTCAATCTAGATCACATTTTTAGTTCTTCTTTCGGTTACCTCTGTAATTCTAAATAATGCAATTAAATAGGAATGGTTTTGAAGGGTCAGTTCTTCCGCTGCATGTATGTCTCTAAAGCTTCTCTTCCAGTCAGGGGAAGCTCTGCAGAAAGGCTCCTTATAGGAAGAATTGTTGTATAGCACCTGAGAGGTCCTCCTCAATATTTTTAGGGGGATAGCTAAATTAATTTTTTATTATTGCTAATATTTTTCTGGTTGCTTTATATATCTTAGTTACCTTCTTCTCTTGTTCATCTTTGTGATTGGATAGCTTTTGGTTTTGATAAAATTTAATTCTTTTTCTCCTTAGTGTATCTAGTTTACTAATGACTTTGTAATTTTGATTAATTTCATGGTGGTAGGTATCATTCTTCCACTTCTAATGCAGACTCCCTTAAACATTTCTTGTAACACTGGTCTACTGGAGATGAGATGCCACAGTTTTTGTCTCAGAAAGACTTTATTTCTTCTTCAGTTCTATGGGATAATTTTGCCAGATATAGTATTCCTGGTTGGTGGTTCTTTTCTTTCAGGACTTTGAATATCTCATCCCATTCTGTAAAGTTTCCACGGAGAAATCTATTATTAGTCTAATGGAGAGTCTTTTATATATATCTTGATGTTTTCTCTCTTGCTATTTTAAAAATCTCTCTTTTTCTTATACTTTTGACAGTTTAACTGTAATATGCCTTGAAGAGGATTTTTTATGCCTTATCTGTTTATTTTTATGTGTTGCTGGGGATCGAACCCAGTGCCTCACGCATGCTAGGCAAGCATTCTACCACTGAGCCACAATCCCAGCCCCAAGGATCCTTTTTTGCTTAAATCTATGAGGAGATTTTTGAGCTTTCTGGATGTAGAGTTCTGTATCTTTCCCAAGATTTAGAAAGTGTGTTCTTAGAAATCATTTCATTAGATAGGTTTTCTATGCCTTTTCCCATTTATTCTCCTCATAATGTATAACTATTAATATATCAGCTATTTTCTTTTTCTCATCAACCCATGAAAACAGCTTTTTGGTTCAAATAAATTTCAGTCAAAAAGTTCAATAAAGCAAAGGAAAAGAAAAAAATTACTCATAATGTACATATTTTCTTAATGATGTTACAAGAGTCTTATAGACTTTTTTCATTCTTTTTACCTTTATTTCTTTCTTTCTTTCAATCTGATTGGGTTTTTTCAAACAATCTGTCTTAAGGGTCTGATTTTTTTTTTCACTTATTGCCTTCCTTAATTTCAAAGTTTCTGTTTTGTTCTCCTTTACAGTCTCTTTGCTGAATCTTTTCATTCATATCATGAATTCTCTTTATAATCTCATGGGTATTTTATGTTTCTTGTATCTCATTAAGTTTTCTTAAAATAACTATTTTGGATTCTTTTTCAGGCAGTTCATTGATTTTTCACCCTCTTTGGGGTCTGTTCCTAGGGAGTTACTGTGTTGCTTTGGAGGTATCATGCTACCTTCTATTTTTATATTTCTTATATCTTTATGTTGATATTTGTACATCTGGAAGATCAATTGCCTCTACCAACTTTATGAGGTAACTTTCAATAGTGAAAGAGTTTCTCTTGGTGATGTGTCCTGGGGTATCAGTTGGGTAGACCTTATTGGTTCTGGTTCCATTTGGGTACTTTAATATTGTGTGGCTTCTTCAACTAGAATCAACTGCAGCAGTGCCTGCAGATATCTCAGTGGTCTACACTGTGAGCATTTTTGGATGGCTCTGATGGTTGGGCTGCAGGTCTCTTTGGCAGGCTGGCAGGTGACTCTGGGTATGGTTAGCCTGGATGCAAGTATATGAAGCTTATCATTCTGCAAGTCTCATGGAAATGGTGTCACGCTCATGGACCCACACAGGTATGGCACAGTGTGCCTTATAGCAGGGCAGGGGGTCTGTCATTATTTGAGGGCTGTGCAACTGACTTTGTAGAACCTCTGAGGCTATTCTGCTCAGGGTGGGCTGCCAGATGTTTTGTGAGGAAGGATGGGCAGTGGGGCTGTCTATCTGATTCCCAGAGTTTTTGTGGGCTGAGTCACTCAGTGTTGACAGCCCCGAAGCTTCATTAGTTCTTCATCATGCCTTATATCATAGGTAGTGATCTGGAAATCAAAGCTCACACTTCTGCCTTTCAGAAGGTGCCTCACTCCTAATGTTGTAAGGAAAGTGTTGACTATGGGACTATTGGATTGCATTAGAACACATCTTGCTAAAGTTAGGTCTTAGCTAAGGGAGCTTGCTCATCCCACAAAAGGATCTCAGAGGTCCTTTATTTTTTCTTTCGAAGAGACTAAGGTGCAGGGAGATTAGCCTGATGTAGCCAGCTTTATAAACTATTTGGAGAATGAGCAGGGCCTTGCAAATGTAACACAGGAAGTGCTACATTTCCATTGCCTTCCACTGGTCCACAAATCTGGGACTCCAGAGCCATCCTTGGGCTACAGAGGGACTAAGAGTGAAATTCAGAATTGGTTAAAATTAATTTTCCACCTAGTCCTAGAGTTAACCAAAGTCATAATAATTAAGTTGATAAAGCAATGAAATGTTAGCAAGAACAGCACTGTCTTATATTTTGTGTATGTGTGTGAGTAGGTGAAAAATCATTAATGCTAAGTTTAACTGCTAAAAAATTTTCATCTTAACTTTTAGAAAAGAAAAAACAATTCATTAGTTACCTAGAGTATATAAAGTTCTGAACACTGAGGATATAGGAACATTTAAAATATTCACGAATTTGGTACAATTTCAATAAGCAATCACTACGCATCATGAGTAATACAGGGAATCTTGGAGACACAGCCTGAGGCTGAGGGAGTCACAGAGGACTTCCTGCAGGAGATAGTGCCTACAGAGTCTTGGAGGATGGATAGGCATTTGACTGTGAAGGAGAAGATACTGAAGGTGCTCTAGCTAGAACAGGAACAGGAAGCAGAGGTGGAGTAGAAGTGAAGAGTATGTTGGGGTTAGGGTTGGAGCCATGGTCAGTTGAACACAATGAGAAGAGATAACCTGGGGGAGACAGAAGGACCCAGAATTCAGTGAAAGCCTATGTGCCCTGTGAGGTGTTCAAATTTGATCTGATGCAGATGATACCAAGTCACTTAAGAGAAGGGAAGAATAGTAATTAGATTAAAAGTATAAATATAGTATATTTAATTGTATATAATTTAGATACCATATATTATGGTAATTAGATTACAGGATTAGAAACTAGATTGCTTTGGCTACAAAATGGCATAAAACCATTTGGGGACTGCTTTGGATATCACAGTCCTGTTGCACACACTAGGTGCCAGCTATGCTCCCTTGACAACAACCCAAATCTTCCCTGTATGCTTTCAGAAGCCTCTTGGGGTGGAGGGATCATTCCAGAGTCATGAAACAGAAAGAAGCATAATTTCAAGGTTCTTGCATGTGGCCAGGCAAAGGGGAGATGCTGATCAGAAGGAGGGTGGTGCTGGGGAGTAGCAGGTATGGAGACAGAGCCAGGAGCCAAGGGGGGTCCTGACCTGGTAGGGCCTGTGCCCAGGCCTGTGCTTCCTGGAAGGTGGGAAAGGAACCTGCTGCCTGTAGAGACAGGAAGGGAGGAAGTAGGGGACAGCAGGACACCCACAGAGCTGCAGGGAGAAGAGAAAGCCCAGAAGCAGTTAATCCTGCTGGTTGAATTGTTTTTACAAACACACTCTAAAATCAAATAGATGCAATAAAAACACAGTGGCCTTTTCATTAAACATGCCACAGAGGCCCCTTGTTCAGCAGCCATTGTCAATCAGATCTGGGCCATTGTCTCTTCCCCCAACCCCCTATAATTGGCATCTGTCTGGAAGAAAACAAATAAATACCAGGTCGGCATTTTAACTAGGGCAGCAAGGAGTGGGGGTGCTGCTTTTCAGAGTCTGCTCAACAACACGGCAAGTGAAGGCCTGAGGAGGCCTGTTCCCACTCAGGTGGGGCCTTCAGGTATAGCTCCTCATTTCCCTCCCCGAAGAGGCTGCTTGGATCTTTGCCCAAAGTTAGTGATCCTGAGACCACCTTATACTGTTTTCTGTCTACAGAAGCCTCTGGGAAACCATCTGTAGGAAAGCCTTATCTTTTTCCCTTCAGGAAGTCATGGGAAAAATAAGTGGACACATTTTCTGTCTGACTTTGGATATAACCACTTAATAACAGCAATGTAGCACTCTTGCTACAGATGGACTGATGCTAACGTAGTTAATTAGTAATAACATTAAAGTGCTGTGATTAACTAGTAATAATAGCATGTCATAGCATTTTTATTTAAAATGCTTTTTTTTTTTTTTTTTTTTTTTTTTTTTGTGAGCATGGTTGGGATGGCAGGGGACCCAGGGCCTCACACATGCTGGGCAAGCACTCTGCCACTATCCCCAGCCCATAGCACTGTTATTAACTAAGAATTTTATAATAGATTGTTAACTACTACCTTGTCCCGTATATTCATGTAAGGTGTTTCTTATTATTCGTAGTAGTTATGTTGTTTGAAACAGACGTGAACACTGAGTTAGTGAACATTGAGCCATTGCTTCTAGGGGAAAACAGGGTTAGGGTCCTGCTCACCTCTGGTCACTACATTTTCATCAACCCATCAATTCATTACCATTTCATGTGCGTTTCTATTTAAACATAGCTTATTTAACATATTTTTTGATTCACTGACATTGAACACACAGCCAGTAGCCCAATAACTCATGTCTGAGTGAAGCTGATCTCGTGCATGAATTTTCCCTGTGAGGCGCACTGCGGCTGGCACATAGGAACACTAGACGGCACTTCAGCACTATGCTTGAGGGACGTTTTACACTGTGAAATCACCAAAAAATGAAAAACAAACAAACAAACAAACACACAAAAAAAATATGAAAAGCATGGTACTAAATAAACTGTGACAAGGACCCTTGTCTCTAGTAGGAAAGTTGAAACAAGAAGCTGGCAGAGAACTGCTGTGCTCAAACTCAGCTGGGAATGTCACATTGGGTGACATTAGCTTTTTATCCCTCTGTGCACAGTCACAAATGACCATGAGAATATTGAGTCATTTGGGGATTACAAATAAATATAATGAACAAGCAAATTCACAAATACATTTTAGGGGAAAGGTACACAGGGAATCCATAAACAATGAGGACTGAGTTAGTTCTCACTCATGCCAATCATTCCCATATTTTGGTAGAGGAAGCAAGGTTTGAAGAGATGAAGTGAACTTACAGTGTCTGACAGCTAGTCCATAGTTCAGGGTCAGTTCACTTAGCCACTTGTTTTTGTCAACAAAATTTTATTAAGATACAAACATGATTCATTTACATATTGTCCCTGTCATTCATTTTGTGTTAAAATGAAGAGCTGAGCAGTTGCAAAGATCATGTAGCCCACAAAGTCTATATTATCTACAGTTCAACACTTTAAGGAAAAGTTTGCTGATCCATGTATTACTGCAAATTTTCTAGGTCTCCTTTTCCCTTCTGTTTCTCTCTCTGTTTCTCTCTCTGTTTCTCTCTCTCTCTCTCTCTCTCTCTCTCTCTCTCTCTCTCTCTCTCTCTCTCTCTCTCAGTTCAAAGTAGAGAAGTTCTCTTTAGTGAGTGACTGTGCTTTTTATAAGCAGTTCAGTTTTCCCTCTTAAACACTGGAATTTCACAACTGAGTGTTTCCTTCTTCACACTAATGTTGAGAAGCAAAAAAACTAAAAAAGCTAGGGATTCTTCACATTCATGTGATGAAATAGAAAGGATCATCTATCTAGGTTTACTTAGAAGAAGGTGAAATTTTGCCAGCACAGTTAAAAACATGATCAATTTATAGGTTATACAGACATCTGGAACTTTTCAGTGAGGAAGTGCTACATCTGGGGCAGGACCTGGGTTCTGTAGGAATTCTAGTTTTCCCTAAGGAGACAAAGACCTACTTTCCATGAGTCATCTTTTTTTCTTTTAAATCAACTACAATTTATTACAAACTTGAATTCCAGATACTTGGATAAGTTCTATCCATACCCTGAATCATTCCTTCTCTATGGCATGTACTATAAGGTCAAAAGAGGCCATACCATGGAAGTAGATACGATGATCCTCTTTTACACAAGAGGAAACCAAGAATCAGAGATAGTAAGTGATTTTTCCTAGGTTCCAAACAAGAAAGTAGCAGATTTGCAATTTGAAGCCAGACATTTCTGACTCCAAATCTTAATCTCTGTACTCTACTCTAATGTCCTCTGAAGCTTACCCAGCATTGCCCTTCATCCTCTGGCTCAGATTTAGCACCATGGTCTGAGCAGTGAGGCTTTCCCGATATCCTTCTCATGTTGAGACATTCATCTTTGAATTTAAACAGAGCAGGTGGCCTCTGCAGAACATTGTGTGTGGGGACTATGTCAAGAGAAGACACAGAGATTGCAATAGCCCTGGTGTTGATGTGATGAGGGAGGACCAGACTCCAGTGCTGGCAGTGTGGATGCAGACACTTGGCAGGGGGGGAGAGATGGCTAGGAAGTAAAACTGACCAACTGAACAACTGATGACATGTGGATGGTAAGAAAGAGTGATGGGGGGAGGCAACAGGGTTGTCTCTAGTTTCTGGATGGTTAAGTAGGTGGATGGAAAAGTCAGTCACTGAAATTGGAAACAAGCGATTATAGAGAGAAGACAAGACTCCTATGAGAGATCCAAAATGTACCCTGCGAGTGCTTAGCCCGTCACTCAACCTGGTTCGTATCTCATGACTTAATGTATGTGCCTGTCTCTCCCACAAAACTTGGTGATACTGAATGGCAGAGAGCCTTCAGTTCAATGATCCTTCATTCATGGCTACAATGGCTTCCATTTACTTTTCTTTTGATTACTCTTTTTAGTCAATCCTGAAAGTCTTACCAATCTCCTTAGTCACTTCTGCTATGCCTGTAAGTAAAGCAAAAGCCTTGCTTTGGTCAATTCAGAGCCTCCTCTGTCTCCATCAGAACTAATAAATAGTGGCTGTCACTCTGTTATTGCACCTCCTAAACTCTTTAGTACTCAAGCGAAGGGTTGTAAAGACTCTGTTAAGGAAGTCTCTAGTGAGAGCTGTAGCAAAGATCAGGGCCTGAGTCTTGCAGAAGGATGGGCTCTGGGCATAGGAACTTCCCCTGCCCTTTCACCCTCTTCTTCTGCAGCCATGCTTATGAAGACTCATTGAACATCTGGGATCCACCATGTTGTGAGGAACATTTTTACACTGGCCTGGAAGCTCCATGAGAGCAGGCATTTTGTCTGTTTTGCTCATTGCAATATTCTCTGTGCCTAGACTGTGCTTGGTATGCTTGGTACATAGTAGAGGTTTAGTAAGTATTTGTTGAGAAAATAAAGACACCTCCCTTTGAGAAGAAGGATCCATCCATTCATCCAACATTTTGCCAAGCATCTGTCAGATCTTGAGCCAGGACTTGGGGCCACAAAGAAGAGAACACCAGTCCTGTACCTAAGAAACCTTGTGAAGGAGACCAACTGGTCCAGAGATCACACCCATTCCTGGGAGAAGCATGGCAATGGTGACCTGAGCTCAGTGACAGGAGGGACAAATTAGAGTGCTACTGACTCTATCTGCCATCAGGGAGGGCTTCACAGAGGAAGTAGCAGTTTCTCTGGGGCTTGAAGGATGAGAAGCAAATGAGAAAGGCATCAGAAAGGGAAACTTTGAGGGAAAGAACGGGGACAGTTTCCTGAGTCATTTACAAATAACCACACCCTGGGCAGAGGGAGGGAGTTAGGAACAGGTGGTGTGCCCTCCTAGCCCCAGAGGGAGACTAGTTTTTCTCTGAATCCCTATCCTGTTTCCACCTCTCATGTCTCATTATCATCCTACTTGAAGATGAGAAGGAAAAGAGAAGACAGGAGAATGGAAATTATTGGTGGCAAGAAATGTTGAAAATAAATCACACACAACATAGACATGTGTGAAAAATAAATGAAGGCAAGCTGACATCAGAGCAGCATTTTCCAAATGGGAATAAAATATTTCAAATTTTCTAACAGAGATTTTGTGTGTGTGTGTGTGTGTGTGTGGTGCTGGGGATTGAACCCAGGGCCTTGTACATGCGAGGCAAGCACTCTACCAACTGAGCTATATCCCTATCAAATAGGCACATTTTTAAAAGGGAAAGAAACAGGTGAGACAGATCAGTTTTAGTAAGGTATTTTATTTTACACAATATATTCAAAATTTAAACATGTAATTAACTTTAAAATTTGTAAATGAAAAACTTAGTCTGTGAAATGAGATATGTATTTTACATGTGCCACGTATTATTAGTTGGAACTAGCCATGCTTCCAGGGATGAACAGCTAGCTACACGTGGGCTGTGGTGACAGCATTGGACTATGCCGGCCTAGGCTGTCTTTATTACCCAAAGTAAAACTGAAGAATCAAGGACTGTGTGGGCTCCATGTGTTCACCCAGTCATTCTTCTACAAAGCACTTATTGAATGCCCTCTGTTTGCTTGATCCAGTCAGTGTTTACTGATTGCACAGTCAATGTTTGATTCAGTTAACACTTACTGAATGCCCACCACTCATTCACTTGAGGCTTCCACAGGGAAGTCAGCAAGGAATGGCTGCTTCACCAGGAAGCAGCCCATTTGATGAATTATGGGCCATTGAGCTAGCCATCTGACTGGGACTAGGGTCTGTTGGTTATCAGGGCTCTCAAACTGGAGGTTGAGGGTGGTATGTGCCCTGTGCTTTTTCCGGTACTGTATCTTAAACAACAATCCAGCAGGTGTTGTGTTTCTACTCAAGACAGCATCTTTTGCCCCGTACCTGGATGACTTCTCTTACTGGGTTACCTGTGGGGCCTCTGGGGATAGTTGTGTACAAGAACCCTGGATGGGATATCTTCTAGAAATCCCAAGTGTTGACAAGTCTAAAGGCAGGTTCACAGAGGCAACCAGGCATGGCTTGCAAATTTCTTATGTTCTGGAGTCACCAGGAGCCCTTCTGAAATACACTCTTTGGATATCACCCTCCAAGATTCTGATTCAGCTGGTGTGAAATGGGGGTGAGGTACAAGTACTTTGTAAAAGTTCTTCCCAGTGCATTGGTTCAGTTTCCAACACAACCACTGGGAAGCTGCTGCCCAGAGAGGCTGGATTTTTTGGCCAGGGTCTTGCAGTGCACCATTCTCCGACCTCTCCAACCACCCGTGTTTTCTCCTAACAACACCTAGGGCCAAGGACCCTCAGAACCCTCCTTGAATATTCAGGAGGCACTGCCACAAACCAGAAGCTTGGAGCAAAGGGACAGGAATCTATAACTGCTGTGTCGCCTCTTCACCAACAAAGCTCTTGTCAGTTTACCACTCTGGGAAGATTGCCAGCCTCAAGTATTAATAATAATCCCTTTGTTTTTTAAATGCCTTATAATTGCATAAATAAAACCTACTTTCTCTTCTTCAATGGTAATGAGTCTTATTGGACTGATTGGTTGATTAATAGTACTCTAATTCCTCCAGTGACAAAACACAAAGGCCAAGCGATGGATGCTGGCTCTGGTGGCTTGGAACTGTGGAGCAGCTGTTCCAGCCAGTGTTTGCAGCTGCCTTGGTAGCATGGGGAGAAAGGTGGCACCCTTTCTGCACAGTCAGACACTGGTAAGGAGGGGCTGCACTCAACATCAGGAAAATGGCCCCTGCATCTCCCATTGGGATACTGCACAGCAACACCTTTTTCTTCCCATTACACAATGTTTGTTCTCTGAGAACCTATGGAAGATATTTCTCTGGCTTAAATAATGGTGCTTGTCCTGGGTTTTTAGACATTAGGAATTGCAAAACATTTCAAAACTGATGCTGTTTACTGCTTCCTGTTGGCTGCCAGGAAGCTCAGAGTCAAACCTATATTCCACCTGCAACAGGTATAGAGGTGTCCTCAGCATACTTTTTATGTACTACCAGTAGCTCCTATTTATAGAGCATTTAGTGTCTACTCGGACTCCTGGTACCTTCCTTTCAGCAATCAGCATATTCCTGGAAAAACTGGAACACAGAAATCACTTTTGTAAATCAAGCCATGTTTTCGGTGCCCTTGGGGAATACAGACACTCATTTGAAACAGATTCCTGTATTGAGAGTAGCGACCTCCTTACTCCACCGTGTTCCTGCTGTTCACCATGTTCCTACAGAGGATGCCAGCTGAGCCCAGCTGCTGCCTCTGAACTGGCTGTGAACTCGGCTTCCTTTTCCTGAGCCCTGCAAACCCCATGCTCTTGCTACAAAGCACAAGGCGGAGCAAAGCCCAGATGGGGGCCCACCTTTGTGGACAGCTTTGCACTGTCACGCACTGGCCTGGAGTCAAAGGGAAATGGGAGGGCTTTTATTGGTCATCTGCCTCCTTGCAATGGGTGCCTGATAGATAGCAGATGGAGAGACATGGGAGTTAATGAGGTCTGCGTTCTGGCCAAATGCTTTCCATCTTCCTCTCGCCACTGAGAACATTGGAAAAGAATGTTGTGCTGGGCAGGCGGTGAGGGAGAATTAGAAAAGCCAAGTTTTCACCAAAGGTACTAGGGACAGGAGGATAATAACCAACACAAATTCAATTCAACTCTTTTTGGTGAATATTTATTAAGTGCCTTCTACATAAGTCACCTTTATGTCTCATCCCATTTATTCCTGAAGGATATCAATTTTCTCCTTTTATAGCCAAGATACTTAAGACTCAGAGATGTTGAGTAATTTGTCCAAGATTACACAGTCAGCCTAAGACTTAGCTGGGTTTGAATCTAAGTCTCTCTCTTGAATCCTAATGCACCAAGCGACTTCTCTGAGAAGCTCTACCCCTGGTAGTGCCACACATTCCTTTTTGAATTGTTTTCAGAGTTACACCTTGAGGTCTCATTTCCAAAGCAGCTCTTGCTGTCGTGAGGAAATGGGGGTGGGAAAAGGGCTGATCATCAAAGCATTAAGGGAAATGTGTAGAACGAGCCGTTTACACTTATAAAATTTGTTTTCAGTTCTAGCCAGGGGTAGTAGTAATTTAATCATCAGGGCTGGCGTCCACTTCCTGGGGGCTCCCCGCACAGAGACAGATGTTCTTTGTTGAATCTGGTGATTTTCAAGGAAAGGTCCAGATTGGAGTGTCAGATCAATGGCTGATCTCCCTGAACAGAGCTCGTAGAAGAAACTGGCCAACACAAAGCACTTCACACTGCCGCAGCAGCTTTTTCTTGCTCTTGTGGCAGCCCAGGGAGATAGGTATCATGACGGGTCCCATTGTGTGGATGAGAAAACTGAGCCTCTTGACTCTCCAGGGTTGAGTGCACACCTATCATATCTTCAGGGGACACAGGCCTGGCGCCTGGCACATACTGGATTCTTATGCACTTTCTAAACTTCAGATTCCAAACTCTGAGGGTTTATCTTCCCTCATGCCCTCTCCACTTCTGGAAAAAAGTCATCTATCTTGTAAGTCCTGTTTTCCAAAGATCAGAAAATCCTTGCAGGGCTGTGATGTCATGTTCCTCCACAGGCCCCTTTGGAGTCCCCATGGACCATGCATATAATTTGCTTTCATCCATCCAGAGGCTAGAAGAGACCAAATGTCGGCAGCACAACATCTTCGGAGGAATACTAAGCCCTGCCCCGGTATTTGTCTCTGGGGGTCAGGGAAGAAATTCAAGAGGTTGTAGAGGAAGAAGGCACTGGCTTTGTTTTGTCAAGATCTGTGCTATTAAATGGTTTCATCCTTAAACCCATACACCCTCCACCTGAAGAAAAAATAATCCAACAAAAGCATAAGCTTCCTGGTCTATAGGACCACAGAGCATTCTCTCTCTCCCTCTTGCACTCTGGCTCTCTCCCTCTTTCAGTTTGTGTATTTCCTGCCCAGCCCCCAGACTCAATGGTGGGTGGGAAAAGTCGTGCCCAGGGGTCACTGGGGTATGAGGCTCCATCCTGGGAGAGTTGAGATGGGGTTTGGATTCAGAGCTAAACCAAGCCAGTCAATATAAGACATTGAAACCTAAGAAGAAAACTAGACTCATTTCCTTTAGCCTTTCAGGGGATTATGGAGAACATTAACAGAAGAACCAGGAACAGAATTGGTGCCTAAGTAATGATGGTTGCATAAGCCCCTTGCCAAGAGCTGGGTGCAGGTTTGAGTGGTAGAAACATTAAAGCATTTGGGCTATGGCAACTCAACCCCCTTGCACAACTCTGTCACTAGCTCCATGGCCAGGTACTGCATTATCCTGGGACTGAGGCCAGGGTTCGCAGTGAGGAGATACTGCCCAGGGGCTTCCCATGCACAAGGTCCAGTTTACAAAGCTCATGGCAGAAATGACCTACTAGACAGCTTCCCACCACATACCTGCCTCATCAGACAGGAGCACTGGCCCCTGTACCTCATGGCAAATTTTTATTCAATTATAGCCTCTTTGGAGCCCAGGTGATTACAAATTGACCTGGCTGTGCTCTCTAAGCTGTCTCATTTTCTTTTTCTTTGGTTCTAGAAAGGAAAATCCAGTCTCAGGAAATGTCATTTTCATAGCCAAGTTATTCTTTGATCAAAGGGTCACAGGAAGAGGAATGGCAGGGCTGGGCAAGGCTGGGCATGGTCTGGGTTGGAGTCCCTCCAGCAAGTCTACATCTGCAGTGGGGGTGCTGGGAGGAGCGAGGGACCCTCTGGTGATAATGAGGGCATCCTAGAAGAGCCTTGAGCCAGCACCAGGAAGTACTCTGTCTGAAGAGGGAGGCGGGAGTTGAACTAAAGCAAATGGTGGTTCCCTGAATCCATAATCCTATTTCACTGCATGAGGCACAGGAGCTGCCAGCTGGGCCACAAGGAAGAATAAGGCAGCTCTCCACCTTCCCTGGAGGGCTTCACTGGATTCTAGTGGGTTTTCTATTCTATGATCATCAGTCAAATACCTTCTTTAACTGTAGTTTATTCTCTAAAATCAAGCAAATAGAAAGGATTTGTAGAGTGATTGTGAAAATTAAATAATGCATACAAAATATATCTAACACATTTGCAGGAATAAAGAGAGTTCATCAAAGGGCTGCTGGCTTGGAATGTAGCTCAGTGATGAATTTCTTGGTTCAATTCCCAACACTGAAAAAAGAAAGAAAAGAAGGAATGAAGGCAGGAAAGAAAGAAAAAAGACCAGACCTGACCTCTGGTAATTTCAAATGGACCAGAGAAGTGAAGAAAAACATCCCTGCGTGCACAGCTAGTGAATGGTAAAGCCAAGTCTGAAACTCCACTTCAGCTGCTCATCTTGGGCTTGCTTCTTTTCAGTTGAGCATGAGGCTTACCTTGACCCGTGAGTGGATGCCTCAGTCTATGGACTCAGTGCAGGATCACATGCTTTAAAAGAGACCAACAGTTTTGCCTGGACCTCCCTGGTTGAAATAACTGCATCTGCCTAAACCCCCGGCTCTGTTAGAAGACAAGGATTATGTGATGTGCTGGGAAGCCTGGCCGTCTATTGGTATTTAATGGATTCACTGTCAGTAAAGATTTTGTGGGGCAAGAAGCTGATAGGATTTAGAGATGTAGGCAGGAAACTTCTCACATTTGAAAATGTATATTTTACAAGTCAAGGCCACTTTTGCCTCCTGCAAATTTGACCTCATGAAATAAAGCCCTGTCCTGGTCCTCACAGATGAAGGACCAGAGGTGGTGTAGAGTTGTTGCAAGGGGCCAACCTTTGCTTTCACAAAGACTTGAGTTGGAAAGGAGTTCTCACAGCCCAGCATGGAGAAGAAGAGAGACGGAAGGAGGCAATGCTTCTGAGCATACATCATGCCAGCTCACCTGGACCAATGTGAAGGCGCACTGGTTCTCTCAACCCTTTGCATGGTCCACAGGAGTGTGGGTGTTATCCTATTTAACCCTATTTTACACATTGAGGAAACCAAAGGTCACCAAGGTTACATGTTGTTTTTTTTAAAAGAGAGAGCACGAGAGGGGAGGGAGGGAGGGAGAGAGAGAGAGAGAGAGAGAGAGAGAGAGAATTTTTAATATTTATTTTTTTTTTAGTTCTCGGCGGACACAACATCTTTGTTGGTATGTGGTGCTGAGGATCAAACCCGGACCGCACGCATGCCAGGCGAGCGCGCTACTGCTTGAGCCACATCCCCAGCCCGGTTACATGTTTTTATATAAGGGATCATCATCAGTTACTGATAGAAAGGCCTGTTCAACTCCAGAGCCCTTTCCATCTAGGCATATGACAAGCCACCCAACCTCTATCCTCCTTTTCTCACCAATGTAAGGGAGATAACATTAATTTTTCCACTCACCCAGTCTGTATCAAGTGACCCTTCACCTCACAGGTGTCTGCAGGAAGAAGGCTAGAATTCTTCAACCTGAGCAGGCTCATGTTTTTCAGGCTGTTTGCACCCTCAATACTGGTGGATTCTCAGATGACAAGCCTTTTGAACATCTGCCAGGATCTCAACCCTTCTAATTAAAACCACATTATCCGTGATGATTCTTAATGATAGCATTTGTGGAGTCGGGATGCTCTCTGGTCTCAAGTTCAGTTTTGAAATTTTCCTTTCTGAACAGCACATGACGTGGCCTTGATAATGGGTCAGGTGGAGATTCTATGTGACCTACTTTGATAGCCTGTGTGTTCTCTTTTACTTCAGAAACCTCTACTTTGGGAGGCTCATCCTGCCTGGCAGATTGTTTGGTGCACAGGTGTCAAAGATACAAGTCAATTATTTCTAGTTTATTATTATTATTATTATTATTATTATTATTTAAAGAGAGAGAGAGAGAGAGGAGAGAGAGAGAGAATTTTTAATATTTATTTTTTTTTTAGTATTTGGCAGACACAACATCTTGATTGTATGTGGTGCTGAGGATCGAACCCGGGATGCATGCATGCCAGGCGAGCGCGCTACCGCTTGAGCCACATCCCCAGCCCTCTAGTTTATTATTTTTATTTTATTAGCTGGGGTCTCCTCATCCTCCACCCTTCCAAGGTATAAGTGGAAGGAAGCGAATGGATTAGGACTCACCAGCCATCATCACTATTAGGCTTCAGGGGGCACTTCTGGCTGATGTCCATTTCCTCTAGCTGAGGACCCTGACACCGGCAGGCATGTGGTAAGCTCCAGGCTCTAGGTTCACCTAAAACTGGAAGAGACTGAAGAACAGCATCCTAGGTAATGTGTCTGCAGGAATTGACCTATTTTCTTTACTTCTGAATAGGTTTGAAAAAGTTTTTAAATAAGCTCTTTAAGAAATGGCCTAACAGCCCTTTGAGACATACCATCTAGTCGAGAGGCTACTAGGCTTTTCACTTGTACCTTGGAATGGTGGAGCTTGAAGAACCCACAGCCAAGGCAATAACAATAATAAACTAGTTGACATGTATTTTTGACACCCATGTCTCCAACCCCCACCCCCCGAGGTTAGTGCCTCCTATTGGATCAACCCAACCACAAAGATTTTGTGGGGCAAGAAGCTGATAGGATTTAGGGATGCAGGCAGGAAACTTCTCACATTTGAAAATGGATGTTTTACAAGTCAAGGCCACTTTTGCCTCCTACAAATTTGACCTCATGAAATAAAGCAGAAGGAAAGGAATACTGCTGCTATTACTCTAAACGGCCAGCATCCTGGGCTCCAGAAAAGCCAGGAAAGGTAGAGCAATGTGCCAGCTTAGTAGCCTCTGAACTGTGGGCCCCAGTCTCATAATGGAGGTCTAGTTCCTTAGTGCACTGACCAAGGCCCACTGTGATTGGTCCTCATATTCCTTTCCAGTCCACCTCCTCCCACCTATGCTTAGAAATGCTGAACTACTGGCATTACCTGAACATTATCCTTCGTCAGGCCAGCTCCCCTGCCTGGAAAGCCTCTGCCTTCACTCACCACCCTGTCTCCATATCCCTACCATGCCAACTCCTACTCATCTTTTGAAACACAGCTTTCTGGAGGAAACCTTGTGATTCTGGTGAGGTGAGGTGCAGTCCACTCAGCTCACACTATAGCAGATTTCCTGCCATGTCTTGCTCATTTTGGCCACTCCGTGTGGGCTAGGACAGAGTAGTAGCTTAGTAATTGTGCCATGACTAGGTGGATGGATGAATGAGGATGTAGAAGACCTGAGCTTCTACCTTACTCATCAGAAAGTCCCAGAGCCCATTGGCAGTCATGAAATCTGAAGGTGGACCATGTGAGGTTCAGAGACCAGGCAGGAGCTTTAGGAATTGGAATCCAAGAGGCAAAATAAGTGCTCAAAGGCTGGATTCCTACTGCATCCAGACAAACCTGGTAAGGACAATCTTAAAGACCCAATCTTCTGCATCCTTTCCACTCTGAGGTAGGACTTCCCATTGGTTCTCTTGTAGTTGTTAGCATCTTGCAAATTCTTGCTGATAGGTTGGTTTCTCAGTAGTTCGATGCAGTTGTCAAACCATGCTCTAGTGTTGGGAAACCCTGGCTTGGGATTCCAGTTCTACTGATTCCTAGTAATATGATCTTAGGCAAAGAGATTATGCATGAGGTTGTTAGGGTCGATGTTCTTAGGGAGTAGCATGGAGAGATGCTTCTACTCTTATGGAAAATGAGGGCATTGAATGAAACGATAAAGCTAAGTGCAGGAAACATGGTACACTTCAAAGGGGCCCCTGAGGAGAGTTCAACAAAAGGCAGGTTGTCCAGACACCAATAAGGGAAGCAGAGCACCCCAGGATTAGCCACAGCAGGACCATCCACCACACCCAGGACTAAATGGGAAGGGGTGGGAGGAGTTACTATTCAAGAGCTGTAGCTACCGAAGATGCTGCAGAGGAGCCATGGCCTTGGGTAGAGGAAGAAGCCCCTGTCAACCTGTTAGCAGGGAAAAATTGGGAATAAATATTCTAGCTCTGTCTTCTCCAACCCCCTGAGGTTAGTGCCTCCTATTGGATCAACCCAACCACAAAGCAGAAGGAAAGGAATAACAGCCAGCATCCTGGGCGGCAGAAAAGCCAGGAAAGGTAGAGCAAGCCCTTCAAACCCAGCTCTGTCAAGTTCTCAGGCAGGGCTGTCATTCTCTCTTCTTATCAGTCCCTCCACCTTGACAGAAAAAGGGATGGAAGAGAAGATCAAAGGACTCTGAGCGTGTTCTTTATAGGTCCTCACAAGAGTATGTTAGGGATGAAGTTGAAATGGGGAGAAAGAATAAAGGATTTTTAATTTTGATTATCTGTGGATTTCTTTTATCCGTGTTATCTCTTTCCACCAGTAGCTGGGATCACTGACACCTCATTGCCTCCTTTAACTTTGGCTCTTCGAAGTGCTGAATGCACATCAAAGGTGCTTTTGTAAGGAGCTATGTGCCGTCATTTTTAATTAATTTTAGTTTTATTTTTACATTTGATCTAATAGAGTCAAATGAATCTTTATTGCTCAGATATTCCTAACTGGCTGAATAGGTCAGCTTTCCAGAAGGAGTTCTCTGAACCTCTTTGCATGTATAAATAACTTCCGTTAGCAGATTCCAGGCTCTATAGAAGACCTGGCTTCAGGGATCTGAGAGGGACACTTGAGCAAGGTGTGGGAAACAAAGGCTACCTGGACCTCATAATGGCAGCATCCCAGGAGGCCCTTCAACGGGTCCTACTGACTGGGGGTACTGTGCTGGTGCTGAGCGGAGAAGGAGACAGAGGGATACCCATGTTGGCATCTTACAACTCCATGGGAATATAAACTTGAACACTTGGGTTGAAAATTTAGCAGCTACCTTGTTCATTCTTCCTGAACCTACCCTAACTGTGGGAAGATTTTCCCCATGCCCATCCCTGCGTGGTAACTTAAAGAGCTTTCCTGTCACTTGTGAGCCATGCTTCGTAATCCCTGCAGGACCCTCTTACTGGGCTTTGTCCACTGTTGTCCTTGGATCCCTGCCACTTTGTGCCACCTGGAAGTTGCCTGATGCCCCTTCAGTTCCCACCACAGCTTTTGCTTTTAGGGCTGCATACAAATCCATCTGTCCTGACTTCCACCATCTCCTTCCTCGTCCCAGTTTCTTCTTTTTTCTGATTATCCCCAGGACAGAACAACCCTGGCTTGTCAAAGAAACCCACTGGAGTAATTCAAGCTCCTCCCTTCCTAGGACTCCACCCACCCACCCCACCCCTGCCACTGCCCCTCCATGTTTGACTCTCCTCTCTTCCAGCCTCTGCTGCTTCCCTGTCACCTTGCCTGCATGGCACTTGAGCAAATAATAACAAACTCCTAATATTATAGTCTGGCTGGGATTGTGGCTCAGTGGTAGAGCGCTTGACTAGCACATCTGAGGCACTGGGTTTGATCCTCAGCACATAAAAATAAATAAATAAAATAAAGGTGTTTTGTCCATCTACAACTCAAAAGAAAATTAAACAAAAATATTGTAGTAAGTTGTGACATTCGTTAGATTTTCTTAACATGTGAAAGGGTAAGAAAAATAAAAGGAATCTTTATACTTGCTGCCCTGGTAACTCCTCTTGTATAGGGGTGCAGAGGGCAGGGTTCAGGGTCAGAAAGAGCAGAGTTCAGAAAGATGCAGGGGAACGTAAGCTCAGATCAGCTTCCTAGTTGTCTACAGCTGACCATGGTAGGGGAGTTTCTTATTATTCCAAGAAAAAGAAAAGGAGAAAGTTTAGATCTGTGTTTTATTTACATCAAAGAGATGCCTCCATCCTCTGTTCTCTGCCCAGCATAGCTCCTGGACTACATACTGGGGATTATTTCACTATGGCTACCTACAGAGCTCACTCATTCCTGTGAATTGCTGTGTACTTGTCCATTGTTGGAATGTACCAGAGGTTGGTTGCACACACCTACTTAGGCATTTCTAGTTTTTTTGCTAGTATGGATAACTCTTTAATAAACTTGTAAGTCTATATTGGCATATTTTAGAGTGTGGTTATAACTGGAGAATAATTTTCTAATAATCAAGTGGATGGACCAAAATGTTTTTAATTTTGATGGATATTCCAAATTGTCCTGCAAAAAGCTTTCCCAGTGGACATCAATAATCTCTGAGAGGGCCCTTTCCTTTGGGCAAACAATGGAAATTCTCAAGCTTTTGTATTTTTGTCAACCTAACATGGAAAAAAATGGCATTTTATTGTTTTTTTGATCTGTATTTCTTTAATTATCCATGCAACCAAACATCTTTTCATATGTTTATTAGCTGTTTGTATTTGTTCTTCCCTGAATAGAATGTTTTTATCCTTTGTCTATTTTTCTTTCTACTGGATGGGAAATAAATTTTAAATTGTTTTGTGAAATCAAAAGCAGGATCCAAATCTCAAGTATTTCATCACCGATTTTATTTCAGTTTGTTTTGAGATGCCAAATCAAAGGGGGAGGGATTAGGGTCTAAACGTCTTTATATTCTGCTGCTTGAACAGGGGACCCTCTCTACCCTCTCAGCATGGCCTGTCATTCCCACACCAAGTAGAACAAGACAATGAATTATTTAGGATCCATCAGGTCAGAGGGAAAGCTATACCAATCAAACCGTTCTCTGGCAGCTGCTAAATACCAGGCACTATGACACAGATCGGCTCTGTGCCATCCATCTAGATGAGGGCTTCACCAACTGCTCACTGAGAACCTCTGGAGGTCCCATCCTTGACACCATCTGATGGACCATGAAGGTCACCAGCAAGCCAAGGAGAAGTCTGACAGGCTGTGATTATTTTCCACTCCAGGGCAGCATGGTTTTCTTCCCCTGGCATGAAGGGGACTCATCTTCTGGGCAAGTTCTTGATACAGCAGAAACCTCCTAAAGGGGAAATGAGCCTCTTCCGGGACTTTGACGTGCTTGACCAGCCCTATATGGTCAGATCCTGAGGGTGAGTTTGGGTGAGTACAGGTGATGAGCTAGGCCCCGTAGATGGGTTGTTATCAGTTTGTCTACTCATTCATCTGTTCTTACATCAATACAATAAACACTGCCGAGATGCAGTTTGGTAAAGGTCTTAAATGTTCAGGTATTAGAAATAGGGTAAGTCTTAGTTCTTAAAATTTACTTGAGTGACACTGGGTAAGTAGTGTTCCTTCTTGTGGCCTTTGGGTTTTCCTTATGGCAAAATGGGGTCAGCAAAACCCACCATGGAGCTGCGTAGTTGGTTGAGCAAATACATGTATTAAGTAACTGTTGCCACAATCGTGCTGTATTAATGAGCCACTTGAAAATTCAGAGACTTAAAATGATAATTTATTCCTGCTCATGAGTCTGGGAGTCAGCTGAGGTTTGCTGATGGACAGTGGGCTTGCAGGGTTTGGCTCCAGTCTGTAGGGGGTGGATCCAGGGGCTTCATGAGAATTTTCCTCCTCCCTGGACCAATGAATCAGCAGGGGGCGTATGCTCTCATGGCAGTGGCAGGGGAACAGAGGACAAGCTCCACAGTGGAAAGTCATAAGTGTTTCCACACATTGTATCTATTAGCATCCTGTTGGCCAAAGCAAGTCACATCACTAGACCAAAGGTTAGCAGTATAAGGGTATGCACTCTGCCTCTAGTAAAAGTATTGAGAAGTCCAGGGCACAGAGCACAAGGAGAACTGTGAAGAATCAGGAATGATCATGCAGTCTGACACTCAGGTAGCTCCGGGCACCCAGCAAGTGCCCTAGTTTTCTGGCAAGTGCTCCAGAGAGAACAACTTGACAGAACTGTTCCTCCATGGATGACTGCTACCTCCTGAGCTGCTTTCAATCCATAATTCTCTTTATTTCTTCATTCTTCATTTTTCAGCTTACCAAACATTGATCCCTTTAAGACAAAGAAAGGAAACCAACACTGAGAGCTTTCACTTTTTTTTTCTTTGCTACCTTTTGTCCATAATTTCATGTCCCTGGTCAGTTTGGACCATCCTCAACTCTCACTTCCTCAAATCCATCCTCTCCTCCATTACTCCCTCTGAAATTGCCATGAGCTGTATATTGATCTCATTTATCCTCCTTTGTTGTAACGGATCTGTCCTGTTTTCCATCTATTCCCATGTGCTGCATTATGGGAAATTTCCACAAGCCTATTTTTGAGTTCCCTAAATCTCCCTTTAGCTGTACTTAATCTGCTATTTCATTCAGCGCCTGAATTTTAATCTTAATGACTGTGGATGTTTTGGTTTTTTTTCATTTCTCACATTTTACTTGGTTATTTTTCAAAACTGCTTTTATGTTTTCATAGTTGAAAGAACATAGTCTTGTTCTTTTAATATAATTCATTTATCCCTTCATTTATCTTTTTAGTCATTTAAATACATCCATAATCTCTCAGATTATTTTAGTATTTCAAGGGTGTTAGCTTCCTTGCACCTGCTGGTGAAGAGTTCTTGGGTGATTTATCATTTTCTGTAAGCTCATCTCCTGTTTCTTTTGCTTTGTTTTTTCCAGTGTGATTTTTCTACCTGCAAAGTTATGGAAATGCCCCTACAGAATCTATGGGACTATTTTCTGCCAGATTTGACCAAACACCACAGAAGGTCCACTGGTTGTGGGCTGACTTTCATGTTAACTTCTTGGTTTAGGGTGCTAGTAATTCATAGGTATTCTAAATTTGGAATTCAGAGTTTTTCTGTATTGTGGAAAAATCTTTTTCTCTATTCAAACACCTGAGCAGAAGCAAATTTCTAGTGCTCCTATGTGGCTGGATAGACAGAATCTCATACTTAGAGGGAAGAAAAGCTTCCAAGATCCAGGCCTTATGCTGGGATCTTGGCACTCTTTTCTAATTCTCTGACTCACATGATCATGTGGTCATTGATATATCCAGGTCTACATGTCGTCTGTGCTGAAGGGGCCACCATGGTGTCAGATTTTTTCACCTAAGGCTCTAGTTAAATATCCCTTATTTGATTTTTTTTCCTTTCCATTTCATTTTGTCTCAAATTTCTGGATGGTTTGATGGGAAGGGAAAGCCATACATCTAATCCTCCATATTGCCAGAACCCAACACTTACAGCTTCTCAAAAACCACTAATGGGTCCTTGTATTTTAAGCTTCTTCCCAAGACATTGCCCACAGAAATACATGTTCACTGAATAATTGACTAGCAAGGCACCTGTTGGATTTAAAAAGCAATTGAGAATTTAAGCTCTGCCTAGCAAGTTACTGTCTAGAGTTGCCTTCTATTGACTCCTGTAATAATTAGAATTTCAATTATTCATTTTCAATTAGAAGCATGGCATAATGATTACAAATGTCATTAAGAAATTTAATTGTGTCTAATGTTAGATTGATAGAAGGCAATATTTTCTGGGACAACAGGCATCCTCAATTAAAAGAGCAAAAGTTATAGGGAACTTTTGAAAAATGCTAAAAGGAATGTAGAGCCGTGGGGTTAGCCTTCAGTGGCACAAGAATGTGTGATTCTGTTTTCTAGTTAAGACAACAGTATGCAGTCTGATAACTCCCAGGTGCAACATAGAAAGTCACTACCTATAGCCTTGGCAGGTCACTTCAATCCGAACAGAAACAATGGCCGTGTGGCAACAGAAGAGACTTAAGTTGACTTAACCAAATTCCATTTGTGCCCGCCTGGTGCCTAGTGCCTTGCTTAAATCTATGCTTAGATTGCCTCAGTCTCACAACCACCTTTCTAGGCATTTTCTTAGATGAAAATTAGTGGAGACACAAATATCGTATTGGAAGTCATTGATGCATAGCAATGGTTTTAGTAATGAATGAATGATGGTGCAACTCATGCAGACAGGAATTGGTTACTCAGCTCCAACTCTGTCAGTTATGGGGACAATCAGCTTACATACATTTCTTGATTTTGTCTTCCAGTTCACTTCCTGAGATTACTCCTGTTGGAACCATGGGGGAAACTAGCTAAGAGAAGCTGGGTAAATTGCTCAAGGCCACAGAGCTAGAGAGTAACAGTTGTAAAATCTGAACCTGGATCTTTGTTGTTGTTTTGTTGTTGTTGTTTTGTTTTGTTTTGTTTTGTTTTTGTTAACACTGTGTATTGAGAAAGCAAGAAAGTTGGAGTAGAGTTTTGAAATAAAGCAGATAGATGTTTTGATATGTTCATGTAGCTCAGGGATTTTTGTTTATTCGTTTTGCAGAGGGGTTGAGGGAGCATAATTCCAATTTTTCAGGAGAATTTCACATGGCTGCATTTGCTGGATAGATGGATTTGAAATATCACCCAGCACTATACTTGGCATATAGTAGGGGCTTAATAAATACTTAATGACTTCGTCATTCATTAGTGATTCAGTTGCTAGCTGAGGGGTCACACTAATTTCTTTTAAAAGATGGACTGGAATCATGATTTTAAAAAGCATGAGATAGGTTTGGTATTAGAGAGAACTTATTTTCAAATCTTGGCTGTTGGTGTTTACTAGCTCTGTGCCTGTGACCAGGTGAATGAGATCTTTCTGTGCCTCAGTTTTCTCACCTGTAAAATGGTGCACTTAGAATAGTCTGTACAGATAGTAAGTACTAGATAAAAGTTATTGTTTTGTTGTAAGCACTCAAGAAAATGGGGCTTATAATTAACAATTGTCATGCATGCCACTAAGGTTGTGTTAATGATGCTGAAGATCAGGTACAAACCTAGATCCCACAGGTAGCATCATCAGGTTGAAACTCAGACCTTCTTCCTCTTTCCCTGTATTTCTTTCCTACTTTTCTGGAAACCTGGTAACCATTTTCTGATGTCCCAAAGAGGATGACAGGGGAGGAAACACATCAGAAGGAATGGGATAAGAGAGGGGAGACTTGTCTTCTCACAAAAGGAACAAAAATGGCCCTTTATTCAAAGTCTCTGCTGAAAGGGAAAAATCCTCTGCAGAAAAAGTTGACCACATCCAATGGAAGATGCTGTGGTTTCCATGGCAATTAATGGTGTTAAGTGCACTTCATAACTGAGAGGTCTCTGTGAAGGTGCAGGAGGAAGAGAGAGAAAGGCATGCATGGTTTTTTAAAAATAGTATTTGAAGGTGTTTTTTTTTCCTTGAAAATCCTTTCACTGCCTCGATTGGGCAGGAATTTGATTTTCGAATTCTTGGGAGGATGTGCAAAATGACTTTAGCAACAGAATTAGAGATACAATTGAAACACCCAAAGTAGGCTTTCCTTGAGGCAAGGAGGACACTTCTGAAAGAAGCTTCCTACCTTTACTCCAGAGCTGTCCTCCAGCCCTGGTGGGAATTCTCTAACCATGGCCCCAGGCCACCAAGAGAAGGCTTCCCTTGCTCTAGTGCCCACAACTGTGGGACCTCAGCAGAGAGAGGTTTGCAGGACCCCTGCTCTAACTCCCAAGTCATGGAGGCCACTAAGTAGAAAATTAGTTAACCAGTACATACTTATGAAATGCCTACTGAGTGCCAGGTACTTTGTTTGGTACCTCTACACAGGTATTTCTACACAGGTACCTCATGTAATTCTGAAGAGAATGAGAGTCTCTCCTTTTGGAGGGGCCTGAGCCTCAGAGGAACTTAATGAAGTTCTACCAGGGACTCTGACACTTTTAGGAAGGTCACCACCAAGCTCCGGAAGAGCTTTGTCATCTGGGGCTCTTCAGTCTTCAACAAGACAACACGTTTGACCCTGTGCCTTTATAAGGTGCCATAGGACAAACTGTGGAGGTAAGCAGGGCTTCCATGTCTAGACCAAGGTATAGGCCATTCTGCTGCCATCACCCTTCACCTCAGTTTACTTATCTATGAAGCAGAGATGAAGGAACACATAACCTGAGGCAATGTTCAAGTGCTCTGGGAGTCCAGAAAATTCCCTCATCTTAGTTCAGTCCTTTAGTTCTAAAACACATTTCTGAAGAATGTGAGCCTGGTGGGGAAAAGGGACATTTAGTATAATAGAAATGGCACCAGAGCATCGCCTGGGACAGATGTGGGCTAAATCCTGGCTCTGACACTTCCTGGCTGGGAGACACTGAAAACATTCACATATTTCCACCACCATGGAATAAATTGTTAATGGCATTGCAATGCTTTTGTAAGGATTAGTGATAATGAACATAAACACCCAATGCAGGATCTGGACCCGCCAGGTCCTCAGGAAGCAGTAGCTGTAATGACCATGATTTCTGCTATCAGAAACGAAAGACGGGGCCTCCGGGCCACTCTCCAGTGGAGGCCTGGAGTCAGCCCACCCTTTTGGTTGGCCAAATTCTATCTGCCCGGTGCCTAAATGTTTCAGATTAGATGGAGATATTCTAGAGTCCCCATTACAGAAGAAGCCTTGTCTTTTTGTTTTGTGGCTTTTGAATTTTTTATTGTGAAACACAATATTCATACAGAAAAATATATGCACATCTATTGCCCGGTCCAACAAATAATCACAAAGTGAGCACCTTGTCGCCACTGCCCAGGATCAAAACAGGACATTTATGATGCCCTCGGAGCTTTCTTGAGCCCCTCCCAAGAAACAAAGCTCTCATTGTCCCTCAGCCCATCCTGTGGGTGGCCACCACCCACATATTGCTTTTCTTCATTGTTTCAACATCTACCTTGTGACCCAAACAATATAACTGAGTTTTCCTGTTTCTGTACTTCTTATGAATGAAGTCACACCATGCATAGTCCTTTCTGGCCATCTTTGCTCAACTCCATGCTCTTCAGATTCTTTCCAGGGGTGCATAGTTCAGGTTGTTCCTTTGTGATATTCCATTGAACGAGTCCAGAAATTATCCATTCCACCATTGTGGGGGCATGTTTTCAGTGTAACAAATGATGGTGCTAAGGAAATTTCTGTACAAGTCTTCTCGGTATGCCTGTCTGTTTACACCTAGGAATGAAATTGCTGCTTCCTAGGCCTGGTGTCTTCAACTTTGCTGAACAACACCCAATTATTTTCCAAAGTGCACTGCCTTGTCTTTTTGTTAACTTATGCTGTAGATGAGACAGTCTCAGAGAGGCCCCAGTTTCTTCGCCTTTAAAATCTGAGAAATAGAAGTCCTCTAACAAGGTTCTCATAAAGATAGAATAAAATAACTTTTTTGTGTGTGTTTAGCACATGCCCAGCACAGAGGAGTGTCTTTCATACTAGCTAACATTTATTGAGCACCCACAAATGTGGCCCCTTTGCCCTTTCTGTGCTTATCTGTGGATTTGCACCTAAAATTATGTAAAGACTTAATCTCTTCCTCTGCTTTCTTTCTCTGTTTCAGATTTAAGGTCCTCTACCCCACTACCATGATACTTTTATTTTTCTTTCTTCCTTCCATCTTTTTAAAGTATTATGATCTATGTGCTTATCATGTGGCATCTGATTTAACTTGTTCAACAATGCCATGATACCAGTTCCATTATCACCCCTGATTTTTGGGTGAAGAAACTGAGGCACAGAGAAGTGATGTGACTGGCCTAGGTCCCCCGATAGTAAGTGGTGCAGTCAGGGACCCTGTGTCACCTTCTTTTCCAGGCAGGGCAGCCAGCTAGCACTCTGCATGAAGGATATTTGCCTACCTATCAGCCTCCTAGTTTGGGTTTGGTTATTGGAATCTTGGCTGTCACATTACAAGGTTCCCTCCTTCAGTGTGTGTAGATAGATGAGGAGACTGAGAAACATTATTAAGCCTGTCAAATAAGCAACAGTTGTGGGGCTCTCCTGCTAATCTGCAGTGACTTAAGAATGCGGGGATACTGCATTCAGCCAGCCCAGAAAATTCAGTCCAGTAGGAAAGCAGTCATGACTGTAAACAGTTGTCATAGGAGGACATAGTTTTCTGAACTCAGAGCTGACAATAAAGGGCCATGAAGTTTAAAGTCCTTCTGCCTAGAGAAATCCAGGTAGGCTTGCTGGAGGAGATGCTCTTCAAGGCCTCACTTCCCCTAGATGCCTTTTGCTGGGACAGGGTAAATCACTTTATAGAAGACTTTTTCTCTAGGCAGCCACCTCTGGGGGCTCTGCCTTCCTTCAGCCTGGAGGTCTCTGGTTGCCTAAGAAGAGTCCCAGGCAAAGACTACACTCCTTGCTATGAGTCTTCTTCCCTGACTTCCCTTCCCCCACCTCTCCCCAGGTCTGCAAGGGACACAGGTTTGTGAAAGAGATGACTGTTTGTTTTATAACAGGAGCTTAACATGATTCATTTCAGATTCCCCAAGGACTTTTGTAAAGTTTGGACTGAGTCATAATATATTTTTTATTAAACTCCAAGACCCAACAAGCAGGAAGCTCTGTTCGACAACATGATATAACTGATGTACTGCAAAGCGGCTTTTTATGGGTGAGTCCTCAAGCTGCTCCAGAAATCCTCTGGCCTCTCCTATCACCGCCTGATTCTGGAGGGAGATTAAAAGGGTTTGGGAGACTGGTCATTTCACCCCCCACCCCAACCACCACCACATGCACACACGTACACATATATAACACACACGCACACATATAGAACATGCATGCACATGCTGTCCCTCTAAATGCCACAGTTGAAAGTTGAGAATCTTAGGACAGAGCGACCCCCATTCCAGACCCTTCCAAGGGCCTAATATGTTCTGCCAAACACAGAAAGGCCCAAAGGGCAACATTTGAGCAGGGAAAACTGTTCCCCACCCACCCAGAGAGTGTAGGGTTATAATGTAGGGCAATGATTCTCAAAGGGTGGTCCTGGGTCAGCAGCAGCAGCGGTGGCAATAGCTGCATCACCTTGAACTTCATTAAACACAAATTCTGAGGCCCTATCCAATACTATTCAGTCACAAGCTCTGGGGTTGAACCTAGCAATTTGTGTTTGAAGGGGATTTCCAGGAGATTTTGGTGCTTGCTAAACTTTGAGAACCACTGGTACAAGGGGCCTTCTACTCAAAGTATAGTCTCTGTACCAGCAGCCTCAGCATTGCCTGGCAACTTGTTGGAAATGCAGACACTCAGCCCTACCCCAGGCCATACAGAATCCATATTTTAGCAAGACCTCCAGTTGAATCCCATTCATATTAAAGTTTAAGAAACACTATTGTAGCCACCATTGGACTTAGGGATCTCTGCTGGGCACATAACTTCTGAGCCTTATTCTCTTGGCTGGACCCTGGATTGGTGTGTGGGAACTCTGCGCCCACTCCTGGTTGAAACCAGGGTTGGAGGGATATCTGCCTCCCACAGCCCAAGCCTCACAGAGGTGCATAGAACCTTCCTTCCTGCTTCTCCCTGGTAATCGCGTGACCTCTTGCTCATCGGACCCTCACCCTCTCTAGTGACAGGGGCTGTATTCTTGCAGCCCTCCCACTGCTTGTGTTTCTGCTCTTTCTCATGATTAAATATCCCCTGGAGCACATTGCTGAGGTTCTCTGATTGTACTGTGGAAAAGCTCACATGATTTTCACTTTGAAGTGTTTCATTTCTTTGTTTAAATCCAGCATTGCCCTCTGATTGGGGCATATCCAGTGACCTTAGAGTACAAATCATAAAGAGTTTCTCCAGGACCATTCAAAATAGACCCCAGAGTCCACTGTATGGGGATGTGTTTGAGTACAGCTGTTAGGTACGCACTCCTAAGCCTTCCCAATGCATGGTGGTACTTTAAAAAAGGAGTCTTGATGAATTGCTGAAATGAACTAAGAATGACCTCAGCAGCACAGATACCTCCTCCCCACTTTCCTGCCTCCTACCATGTCACAGATCTGTGACAAGGGGCACACAGTTGACTTAGTGCCCCATACCTAAGGTAGTGAGGCCAGAACTAAATGTGGGTCTCTAGACAGAGAAGGGGTGAGGGGAACGGAAATCCGCTATTCCCTCCTGCAGCCACCGAAGGGAAGTTAGAGGAACAAAATACTCCCAGCCTCCGGGCCCCAGACAAGCAGTTATTTCCCTTCCGGGAGCGTATGGTTTAAACCTGTATCCAATCAGGGGCTGCCTTCCTGCACAGGGAAGCCCTTGCACACTGTTAGTCAGAAAAGTAGTTTGGAAATAAGATTCAAGAACCTTGAAAACGCCTGTATCCTTTGACCCAGTAATTCTACTTCTGGGAATCTGTCCTAAGAAAATAATCTGAAATTCACACAAAAACGTGTCCACATGGTTGTTCACAGCCGCTTTATTTACCAGGGAAAAATTGGAAAACCACTAAATGCTCCACTTCAGGGAATTGGTTAGGTAAATTATGGTTCATTCAGAGAAGGGAATATTTTGTAGCCATTAAAAATGATGTTTACAGAACTTTTAATGACACGGGGAAATGTTTATGGCATCCTATCAAGCACAAAAGGCAGGATGTAAAATCCACACGTGCAGGCTGATCTCAGCCATGTGCAGCAATTATGGGGAAATGGCAGGAAGGAAAAGCACCCGCAAAAACTATTCAGAGTGGTGGTCTCAGGATTGTACGACCATGGACGATTTTTCTCTTTTCTTTCCACTTTTCTGGGGTTTTTGTCTACATTTGGAACCTATCACTGATCAGCACCAGGTATTTATTTGAGGCAATGAAACAAAAAGCAGCATTAGCCCATCAGCGAGCAAGGAATGGAACAGCCGTCTTTCCCTCCTGAACATACGTTGCTTCTGAAAATAGAGGGAAAAATAAATAAACATTATTTTCCAAACAAGAATCCAATCAAAATAAATAAATAAGGCATCCCTGTGGAGGAAGGCTCCTGTTCCTACAAGAAGTGATTGCCTGTTTCCAGCTTATCATTTTTGGGGAATCTTAGAAAACCAACCACTGTGAAATTGACTTCTTACTGATTTTAATTGAGATGGTTCCCAAATGCAAGGATCAGAAATGAAATTCAGGCCGGCTGCCGGGGCAGTCAGTGACCCTGCACTGTCCCAGGTGGTAGAGGAGCTAACAGGGGTATCTCACAGTTCCAGGTCCCACTCTCGGCCTTTCAGGGGTAACTCCGAGGTCCTGCCACCCATTGGCTGAGAGCTGAGTGCCAGTTGATCTCAGGGGACCTGGGCCAGCATGTGGTTGGGCATTCACTCCCCAGTACCGCCCCACATACACTCTCTCACATGCAGACACATCGGGGTATTTCCTTCCCTCTGCACAAGGTATGTAACATTTTGTGATGTTACAAGAAGGCGCCACATTTTAGTGTGTACTTTAAATCCCACAAGGACCTAAGAAAGTGTCATCCAATCTGCTTTACAGTGTAGCAAACTCCATTAAGCATTCTTCCTTCCACCTGCTTGTGTAGCTCATGTGATTCAGGGGGAGCCTCTCTTCACTGGGATCCCCTTCAACTTTGGAGTGACTAGTTCTCTTAATGTTCCCTGCAAGCAGAGTGCGCAGGATAGTCTCAGCGTTCCTGCCACCTTTTCCTACTTGACACCTTGGTATCTGCTCTCTTTTCCTCTCATCCTCCTTTTCGGTGTCGCCCCGTCCCCCCTTCCAGCAGTCTACTGTTGGACACATCCATGGCTTTCTCAACAGAAAAATATAACTCTTCTTTGCCTAAATCCTGAAGACCTCCCATTTCATGTCCAAACAGGCTCATTATTGCTGCTCTCCCCCAACCCCCGCAAAGAGTTTTCCCTTAAAGATACACTCTGATTTCTAGCCAGTCAGCATCACTATGGCCAGTATTTTAATACCACTTTGCTTGTATAAGCTGCTTCTGGCACTGTAGGCTGTAAAATGGAGGTAATAGTGGAAAACATCTGATGTTAAAATGAAAAGGGCTAATAAATAAGAAAGGAAATAAAGCAAACTGATGTGATATAAAATCATAATAATACAATGAGCTATTGTAGGTACTCTAATGAGTTTGAAAATCTCTGTGAGACAGGCGATTTTCTGAGAAAATGTAAGTGACTCAAAGAAAAATTTTAAAAAATAAAAATAAAAATGATGCTATAGGCAAGTAGCATGTTTAAAAATGTTTTGATGGAATTATTTGTTTTAAACAGGTCTCAAGTTAAGAGGGTTTAATGGTGTCTAAGTCTCAAAGAACAGAATTTCTATGTGGGTTACATAGTAGACAATCTTTGGGATCAGAAGGTCTGAGTTTAAATCCTTAACTAGTTGTGTGATCTTGGGTATGATACTAAATCTCTCTGAATCTCAGTTTCAGTAGGAATTCAGCCAAGGAACTAGTAATGGTAAGACTGAATGGTCCACGTGTGCTTTCTGGAGGTGCTGGCCTGTGATGGATTTGATGTATCTGCCATGGTTACAGCTAGCCTTTCATGTTTTTATTGTTGTTGTTGTTGTTGTTGTTGTTTTGTTTTTCATTTTTTAAAAATTTGTTCTAATTAGGCCTTTCACATTTAAGGGATGGATTCATACATTTAAGGGATGGATTTGCAAGTTGCCTGGCCAGAGTTAGAATAGGGTCCATTACATGGAAGTGTCCAGTCTGCAAAAGCACTGTTATTCTCTATGGGCTATCTGCAGCAATACTATGTTCTACATATAGTGGTCCATTCAATCCTTACAACAACACTGTAAAATAGGTGGCAGTATCACCCGATCTGAAAGATAAGGAAACGGAGGAAAGCCAGGCTAGAGAGTGCCTCTCCCATGGTCACATAGCAAATCTAGGATTGGAACTCAGGCAGTCTTCCACAGAGTACTTGGCGACCACAGCCTTTTGTTCCCACCAGTGTCTTGCATTTATAAAGCACGATATCACAGACTTCTGCTTATGTGATCATGACAATAGTGTTAGGTGCTCTTTTTTTTTTTTTTTACAAAGGGGGAAACTAGAGAGTTCTGAAGTGACTTATCCAAAGTCCTACAGAACCTTAGCTCTGGGCTTGGCCATTACTCTCTTTATACCTGAGCACTCGGAGCCTCAGTTTCCTCATTCTTGGGATGGGGATAAGGATGCCCAGCTTGCCAGGCTAAGGTGAGGATGGAACATGTGAAGCCTTTAGCAGGATCCCAGGAATAGCAAGTGTTGAGTGGATTTTGGTGATTGCACTGTCATGGTGATCATTATTGTTCAATGTCGGTTAGCTCCCTTTGCTCTGTGATGCACAGACCCTAGCAATGCACCCTCCTACCAGAGTTAACCAGTGCTCCGTGTCCTGGTCAGTACAAAGGCACTAGAGTCAATACATCTAGGTCTTTGCTACCTCCTAAGTTTGTCCCACACTCTGTGATTAGCCTCTCTGAACCTCAGTTTTCTTCTCTATAAAATGAAAATGATAACATCTGTCTCAAAGGATACTTGGGAGAATTAAGTGAGCAGATGTATTTTGAAAGTGCCTGACTCAGAAAATGCAGCAGCAAATATGACTTCCTTTCCCTTCTTTGGAAGTGTTTTTCATGGAGCAGAGCCATGCGTTTGATAAAAAGCAGACATTGCAGGCTCTCAGCTGTGTTTCTTCAGTAGGAGTTTTCAAGGCTCGTCTGCTGTGAAAGTGTTACCTGAGCACCTCCTATGAACCCAGGGCTAGGTGGGGATGCAGAGGAAACATAAAATATGACCCTGTGACATTTCACCTGTGGCTTGATGGGATCCGATGCTGGTAGGAGCAGAGCTGCCCCTGCAGAGAGAGCGCTCACCTGATAACCCAACTCTTGAGTCCTGTATTAGTCACCATTATACAGAGAAATGGAACCAATAGAGAGAGATGTGAAGAGATCCTTTATGAAGCATTGATTCACACAATTATGGAGGCTGAGAAGTCCCACCATCTGCAGTCTGCCAGGAGGCCCAGGAAAGCCAGTTATGTAGTTGCAGTCCACCCAAGGACCTGAGAAAAGATATCACTGGTGTTTGAAGACAGGAGAGGATAGCTCTCTCACATGAAGCAGAGAACAAATTCACTCTTCCTCTGCTTTTTGTTCTGTTCAGGTCCTCATGGGATTGGATGATGCCCACTCACATTGATAGGGACATTGATGATGACAGTGTTTACTTAGTCTGCAGATTCAGTGCTAATCCCCTCCAGAAACACACTCATGGACACACCCAGAAGTGTTTTATCAGCTATCTGGGTACCTTCAGCCAAGTCAAGTCAACCCATAAAATTAACTATCCTCTGAGTCCCCAGGTCAGGGAGAGCTTTCAAGGAAATGTTTCTTTTCAGGTAGGTAAAGTAATACCATCTAGACAGCCCTCCCAAACTGTTAGCTGCATATTAGTCTGCAGGGACTAATATCATAACATAATTAGTATAGCAGTGCTCCCAGCTTAATTAAAAATGCTGCATATGAGGGGCAGTTAATGAGAAATGCAAGGTTTGATGATTCAGAACTGCTGAGATTTAGCAGTTTAGTGGGCGTAGCGAGGAAGCATTGAATTTATTTCCTTTTGCTGTTCTCTTTGTACATCTGGACAGGAAGGGGTCTGAAAGGAATTGCTCACAGTATGTACAGTTAGCGAACTTTGATTATCTGGAGGTCCCTCGGCTTTCTGCAGCACTGCTGGGGGCCAGCCAAGCAGGAAACAAAAAAAGCCTTGGAGCCCACAAAAAAACATTTCAATTTGTGCACCAGTCTTTTGCTTTTCTGATAACAAATCCACTCAACCCATACTTGAAAGCTATTTGTTGATGCTTACTTTATGCAAAATTTTAATAAGCCAGGTAATCTGATTTTTCAAGCATTAGCAGAACAGCAGACACTCATCTGGCCCTGGGGGACAGGGCCTGGAGAGATGCCTGGCTCTGCACCCGCATCGGGTCAGGAGCGGTCTCCCAGGCACAGGGTATGTTTTGAGCACAGGAGAGATTACTATGTAAGAATCTCTACTCTTAAGGGGCTTACAGTTTAGGAGCAGACAGATGTTGTCTCAGTCAAGGATCTTGGGTTCAGACAGCAGAATCTATTCTGGCTAGTTGGAACAGAAAAGGATTTGGTACAGGATATTAGGTGGCTTGCAAACTTTCCAGGAATGCCAGGGGCTCAAGCTTAGATGTTACAGAACTAAAGGAGCAGCTAGCACGTCATAGGACTGTTGTGATGGAATCCCCTTTGTCCTCCCTCCTGGGACTCAGAAGTCTAGGAACTAGACAGTGGAACCTACACCACTCTGTCCAGAACAACAAACTCCTCCACCAGTGTGCTGGCAGGCAGGACTCATTTACCTGAGCATACTCACCAGCTACAAGAACACACAGCCTCCACAGCCTTGCAGGATCACCAGGAGGGATGCTGTGTCCTTGACAGTTGTCCTCCCCATAGACCAAGAGGGGGTGGAAGTGGGTGTTGAGAGTGAGTATTTGGGGTCTGCTACAGATACAGCAGATGATTGGTGGTCAGCAAGACACATCCTGTTGTAGAAGCACATTCTGAGGGCTGACTCAATGCTGGATGGGACAAAGGGGACACAAAAGGACACCTATGTCTATGTGTAGGGGAAATGGAGAGACTCTGGGGATGGAACCCAAACATGCTCTTCTTCTGAGCTACATATTCAGCCCTTTTTCTTTTATTTTGAGACAGGATCTTGTTAATTTCAGACTGGTTATAAACTCATGATCCTCCTGCCTTGGCATCCAAGGACTTGAGATTTCTGGTATTGGCCATTGTGCCCAGCTGCTGTATGTACCTACTTCTTATCCAAAGAGTCAAACAAATCTCTGCAAGTTAAATGAAAGAATGAGAAGAGGGCTGGATGTGGTGGCATTAACCTGCAATCCCAATGACTTGGGAGGCTGAGGCAAGAGGATTGCAAGGTTGAGGCCAGCTTTGGCAATTTAGCAAGACCCTACCCCAAAATAAAAATTAAAAAAATATAAAAAAGAACTGGGGATGTAGCTCAGTGGTAAAGTGCCCCTGGGTTCAATCCTCATTACAAAACAAATAAATAAATAGGGAGAGGGCCTACAGGAGGGTGCTAGTAAGAGGAAAAGGTCATTTCCACAGAGCCTCAGGCCAGTGCTCAGTGTGGAACATGACAAACTTGCTATGTGTTTGTGTGTTTGTATACTTTTTTATATCCATAGAGTCACGTTCTTATATCTATGCATAGGCTGTCACTATGGCTTCTTTCCCATTTCCTTCTCTGGCTTTCCATTCCCTTTCCTCTGCCTTCCCAAACTTTCCTGGCCTGAGTTCCATTGGAATTTGTTGATTTCATTAACAAGATCATTACCATTGATGCTGATTACTGTCATTAGTGTTATTGTTAAGGTCCCAGCTTCCCCATCCTGGTTACCTACCACACATCAGGTCACACAACCAGGAGAACGCAGGAATTCTGACTGTCCCCGTGTCCCTAGGCCTCAGCCCCACATCTCACACTTGGTTCTCTACAGTGGATCCCTCTGCCTTTTGGAATTTAATTAGAATGCTTCTCCGGGGGAACTCTGGGAAGGTTTCTGATCTTCTCCTCTTAGTATTATGACAAGGCCACATGGCTTACCAGAGCCCAACACCAGCTCTTCAGTTCCGGAAATCTTTATTGCTGCAGCAGGTGTTTCCATCTTGCCTTGCCAGTCCTCCTGGCCAGCTGCCCTCCCACAAGGGAGAAAAGCCCCCCACATGTTCCACTGGCACAGATATGGGACGAGGCTTCCTGGGTGCACTGTTTCTTTTCCTAAGGGAAAAACCAGCTTTGGGAAATAAGCCCACCTCCATTCCCACGTAGCAATTATGTGCATAATTACATTCCACCAGGTGTCACTTAAGAGGGTGAAACCCATTAAGTGTTCAAATGAGAAAACAGAAAGGAGCCTCTGAGAAAGCCCAGGAATGGTGCTCTCTGCAGGGGTGGAGGGAGTGAGCAAGCAGAGGTTTCCTGAGTGTCCACCAGGCCCCTGCTTTCCTTTAAGTGATGGCTCAGCCTGAGCATGACCCTGTGTGCAGGGGAGAGTAGGCCTGATCTGAACCAGTGAGCAAGCTGAGCTTAGCCCATGCAGTGGATCTCCCAAGGGCTGCCAGCCACAGTGAAGAACAGCCTTTACAGGAAGTGCACACACATAGCACTCTGTGGTCCATTTTAAATTCATAGAAGAATAAACCTTCTCTTTCTTATTTTTTTTTCTTTCTCCTAACTTTCAGGGTACCCAGCACACAGCAAGTAACCAATAAATACATGACAGTCTTTGTTTTCCTCCCCCTTAGTACTAGGGATTTAATCCTAGGGCACTTTCTCATTGAGTTATATCCCTAGTCCATTTTAGTTTTCATTTTGAGACAAAATCTCACTAAGTTGCTGCTAAGATACTGAGGCTGGTCTTGACCTTGCCATCCTCCTGCTTCAGCCTCCCGAGTCTCTGGGATAGTAGGTGTGTGCCACAAGTCCAGCATGATAGGCTTCTTTATCACCATTCTCTCTCCATTGCTCTAATGATGAACAGAGTTCACAGGGAAAGAAGATCTGAGGGAAGAAAGCACCAGGCACAGGCGAGCTTATTTAAATTGACATTTACAATGGCTGCTGTAGACCTCATTTTACAGATGAGGAAACAGGCTCAGAGAAAGGAAGGGACTTACCTGAGGCCACTGAGGATTTGAACCCAGGTCTGCCCAACTTCAAAGGCTGTTCTCTTTGTACTACACTGAAGAGCCCCCTTTGGGGTGCGTCCCATGCAGAGCTGACTGTGTGTTCTCCTGTCAATGCCATGAGGGAGGAACGTTCAGAGGTGTCCAGTTCCTCGGTTCAGTCATATTGAGAGAGCCCCTTCCTTCCTGCTCACCAAAAGCTCCATACCCAAGCTGAGTCAGAAGAGCCTTCTGCTTACTCATGTGAACCCTGTCTTTGGGCCATCTTGATCAAGCTTTGTCCACTGAAGTTTCACAAAGGGCCATCTGGAGATTCAGTGAGAACACAGACTAGAGGCCTGTCAGCCTGCAGACTTGCAGACCTGCTTCCTCCGTGATTAAGCCAGACTCACCATCTCCTTTCCCTACTCACACCCCCACCAATGTGAAGTGACACCTGGGTCCCTGTCTTGCCTAAGTACACACACTGTGCCCTGTCCAGAGCTGGGGGTCAGCCTCCTCCCAACATCCCCTGACCTTTCCTCACTGGCATTTACCAGGTTCACTTAAGTCAGTGTACCAACATGGCTCCAATCCCTGCCTCCTTCCCACCTCCTACCTCCACCATCATCTAGATCACTGCACTAGTTTCTCCAGAGACCTTTATATCTCCCTTTCCGTTCCCATCTCCCACACAGTTATGGGTTAGACTTGCAAAACATTTATTTTATCCATCCAATCAACAAGCTGTCTAACCTTCCATTCATCCAGTAAGTATTTGTAGAATGTATATGTTTGCTGGGTCAGGTTTCATGCTGGACTTGGGATGAATGCAAATTTAGATAAGAAATGGTCCAATCTGTAGTGTTGAAGAGATAAATAACCAAACATCTGCTCAGGTGGAAGGCAACCCTAGGAAGGGTGTCCTACCTGGCCTAGCAGCCTTGGTGGAGGCTTCTGGAGGAGGTGGCTGGGGCGGGGCCACTGTGCACACACAAAAGCCTGACCCTGCGTTGAAGTTTGACGAACTTCAAATACCTGTCGAGGTTAGAAGGAAGGGTGCTTGCTGCAAGTGTAGAGGCCAAATCTTAAGGAGCCTTGAATTGCTGTTGGCAGTGGGATGCCCCTGAGGGCTTAATCCAGGGAGCAGATGAGCAGAGACCTCTTAACATTCCACCCGGCCTCACTTGCTCCCCCTGGTGAGCTTTTGTTCATTTCCACCCTCCAGCCAGTTCACGGATGAACCTCCTTTTCTGGGTGACTGGGGTTGTACCTGATCAACACTTTTATTCTCCTAAACACTGCTCGTGCATAAGGGTCACACTCAGAGAAATCCCTTTTTATTCTGTGTCTATTGCTGTCACAACATGGCTTGAATGTTAGCACAATTCAAGAGCAAATCATCTGGGATGTGCTCAGCCACTCCTGCCTCCCTGCCTCAGCCTATCCAGAGTGCCCTACTGGAGGGCCCAGTAGGAGCTGATCATAAACAGGCCAGCTGCTACCTCCTGCTCTTCTAATCATCTATGGGAGAAATGGAAAACCCACTCCTTTTCTTTGCTGAATACAGATGGGGTCAGTGTATCTTGGGTTTGGGAGTCAGGAAGTAGAGGGGCTCAAGCTGGGGGGTACCCATGTGGGGTTCCTGAGCCTAAAAAATTTCCCTACCTTGCATATTCAGGCCCCCCGCTGGCCCTCTTTTTTCACCTATTGCCAGTCTGCAGCCTCTGTTCATGTCCCCTATATGTTCCTGCCTCAGTAGAAAGCATGACCCGAAACCCTAAACCACTGGGTTGAAGCCCTTGGCTGTGTAACCTTGGGCCAGTAACTCACCTCTTCTGAGTTTTGGGTTCCACCTTGAATTGTGTACAGGGCTAATGTTCCCTGCCTTACTTAAGTCTCAGAGCTGGGTGAATCAAAAGTGTTAGTAAATGTGGAGAAGCTTTCTACATGTCACAACTGCCCTCAAGTAGGTCTCATGATCCCTATTTCACAGGTAAGGAAATAGAAAACTGAGAGGTGTTAAAAAAAGTTTTCCAAGCTAGAAAGAAAGTGGGTGCCCTGATGTAAGGCCCTGCAGCTAGAGATCATGTCTGTTTATTCACCCAGTATATTTGACAGTGTGACTAGTGTATAGTAAGTGCTAAATAGGCATCTTCAATGACTACCTCTAAAGATGGTAATCTTTCAATTCATCTTCAATCTTTTAAATTTAAAAGAAAAAAAATAAGCTTACTAAGTAGGTATAAAGGGGTTTTTTTTTTTGCTCTAATTTTTATTTCTTTGATTACTAGAGAAACTGAACATTTTTTCCATGTGTGTATTCAGTCAACACACTTCTTGCATAACTGGCCCCTGCCCTTTACCAATTTATTTTGGGGCAGAGTACTAAATACTTTTCCTGATCATTTGCATAGGTTCACTATTGGATGGATAATAACCTTCTCCTATCTTCCATGCTACAAATATTTATCCAGTTTGATATCCTTTTAAAAAAAGTATGTCCTTTTTACTTTGTTTTCTTTCTTTCATGTTTTGCAGAATTATAGAATAAAATTAATTTTGTTCATGATAAGTTGTATCATTAGCATGCCAAAACCCCAGCCAAGATTTGGAAGTGAGTTTCCCCAGGCAACACATAACTCTCTCTCTTCCCCAACGAGCTGGGCAGGTTGAAGGTAGTATCAAAAGCAGACGTGAAGGTAAAAGCAGCCACAGAACGCAGCCCTAAACCCACAGGCTCTTGCTTGGCAGCCAGAAGACAAATCTTCTGTACCATAAACATATGATTGGCTTATGTGTGTTTTACTATACACACGTGGTTTTGATCTTCATCAAAAGGCCTAGTGACATGTTTTTCAAGTTCTCCTTAGTTGCGCCCATCTCCCTGCACACTGCCTGTGTCACCTTGGCCAAATGTCACAGAGTCAGAAAACATGAGACTGGGGTGAGTGGCTGATGAGAACAACAAGAATGCTCTGGGTTTGGCTTTACTGTGGCACCCCGCTTTGCTATCCATTTGCACATGGGTGCTCACAGCCACCAGTGGTAATGGTGTGGGTGACGATAGGATTTCCACTCTCTGGCAAGGGAACTGAAGCCCAAGAGCTTGTCTGTGGTCCCCGTGCCAGCCACAGGCAGAGGCTGGAGCCTTGCCCTGGGGTAACAGAGCTGCTATTGCTTCTGCTTTAACAAATGAATTCCTGAGCCAGTCTTGACCATCCAGTGATGGATGTGGCAGTGTTTTGCACCCCAAGCCCCACTCTTGAAAGAGAAGGGCCTCCCTGCTGCTGTGGAGCTCTTCAGTTCTAAACTTCTAGATATATGTGTCCCTCCAGCCACAAGGAGATGCTCCTCCAGAGAGGGTGAGGTTATTTCTTAAAAGAACGAACAGAGACTAATGACAGCATTTCTGGAAATGGCCTTCAGTCCAGGACTTAAATGCCAACTTGGCCATCAAACCTTCCTTCCTTCAACAGAATCTGTCCTCTTCCTAGAAGCTTAGAGTCTATCTGAAGAGAAAGTGTCATACCTCCAGCACCCAGCACCGCTGTTCACTCACTCAACAAATATTTATAATTGAGGAGCTACTCTGTGCCAAGCACCACCTAGTGTAACAGTGAACATAAGAGGCCACCATTATGCACTTCCACTCAGCCAGGGAGATAGACACCAAACAAGTGGATCGGCATAGAATGCTGGGATGCTGGAGCCCTGGGGTGGCGAGGAGGATGGTCAGGAGTGGGCAGGAATGTGCAGTGTGGCACAGAGAAGTGAGGGGTCCATCCTGCTTGGAGTGGTGGCTCCATGAGGCTCTCAAAGGGAAGCTTTCTGTGCTAAGTAGGCCCTGACTTCTGATAGAGTTTCAGGCAGACAAGGGGAGGAACAGTATTTTTGGCAAAGTAAGAAGCAAAAGCTAGGCTTGGAGTGCTGAGAGGTGTGGGCTTGTTTGGGAAATTGCGAGCAAGTCTGTTGTGGCAAAAAGAAGGAGGAGGAAAAGCCAGGACTCGATGCTGGAGAGGTTCATTGTGTCCAGACATGAGGGCTCTGTGGTGTTGCAAGAGCCGAGAACACTGATGACTCTGTAGAGGCTGCTATGACCACAGACCAGGTCTGCCATGGCTGCCTGGCCGAGCTGTTGGCCAGTGGCCCCAGCAGGCATAACAATTTCTGTGAATAAGAAATTGCTAGAAACACAAGGGACACTTCCAAAAGCCTGCACACCCCTCATCATAACCGAGAGAAGAATATTAGATGATGTCCAGTCGTGGGCATCTTACAAAACCCTTCCAGAACTCTCCCAAACTGTCAAGATTATAAGAACAAATATGAGAAATTCACAGCCAAGAGGTACCTGAGGACACATGAGACTGAATATAATGTGATATGCATGTGGGACATTGGGACAGAAAGAGACATTAAGCAAAAACTAAAGAAATCAGAAACAACTATGGACATTAGTTTATAATAAATAGAAACCAATACTCATTCATTAATTGTAATGAATGAATCATGTTATTACAAGGTGTTATTATGGAGAAACTAGACACCAGGAATAGGACAGCTTTCTGTACTATCTTCCTTAATTTCTTTGTAAATCCTTCACTGGTTTTTAAAAAATGTGAAAGCCAGGGCATAACAAAGATTGGAAAAAAATAAAATGGGGAAACATTTGTAACCCCAAATTTCCTTGCTCCTCCCAGCTCTGGGTATAATTCTTCCCCATCCATCTTGATTCCACCCCCAACAAGGTTTTCAGCCTCTTTAAGGTAGAAATGGCACAGGTGTCCTCATGGGTGGGCACAGGAGGCTGAGAAGGTGGATGGGGACGCTGAGGCAGAGACAGGCTGTGGTGGAGCCTCAGCCCGGGCTTCCTCCCTGGGCCAATGGAGGTTTCCAGGGAGGGGAGGCATGTGGCAGTTCATTAACAGCCCTGCTGTCGCACACCTGGTGATCCTTTCCATTCCTAGGGGAGACATGGTCCGGGAAGCTTGGGTCAGTCAATAAAAGGCCACCTGTGACAAGAGCTTGAGCAGACGCAGGAAGCAAATGCATCAGGGATCCCAGAGCCCTCTGACCTGACTGTGGGAAGCTGACCTCTGCTGTGAAACTGGTCCACACCTGTGGGGCTCATTCCTGTGGACAGCTCGAAAGTCTTTGTCCCTTCCTTTCTGGTGGATTTTCTTTTTCCCTCCTGCCTGTGTCTTTCTGTTTATAGAGACTTTTTTTTTTTTATGTTCAAATTCTTTTTTTTTTTTGCTAACAAAAAAACAATGTGCTCTCAGTAATTGCTAAAATGTTCTTCTTTGTATCCCTGACCATCCTCCCTCAGTAAGGAATGCTTCTCCACCCTTCTGAGCCTGGCAGGGCCAGTGCTAACCCTTCACAGTTATAAGCGTCCACACAGACCAGACGCAAACAAGCCACATCCCAAGAAGACTTCAGTGTCTCACCAGCTCTTCCGGAAGGTGTCTTTCTTGGTCACAGTCCTTTGGGAAAGAGCTGGGTCTCTTTTCTCAGTTCCATTAAGCTAAACTGGCTTTCCCGTAGTAAGGCAGGCCTTGCCGCCCCAACCTGCCAAAGGATTCCGAAGTTTTACCACAAAGCGGTTTGACATCACTGATTGCCTCTTCCCACGTTCACTATCAATGGATAGCAAGAAATTTACATTCGAGCCACCCCCTCCACACACACACACACACACAAACACACACAAACACAGCAAAGATCTGACCTGACCGTGTCTTTACCTTTTTTCCTCCAGGGCTGCTTCCCACCCAGCACTTACTTCCTGCAGGGCTTCTCTGCCATGGTGAGTTCCTGGCAGTTCCTATGGGCTTCCTGGTCTAGGCCATGCACTGGGAGTCCAGGCAATCACTACACCAGGGAACTGCGAGTAGCAGTTCTTTCTGAAGATCCTCCCTCAGTACCAAGTCCAGCCCAAGTCCAGGTAGAAGAATAGAAGCCACTCTAAGTCTTTCAACAAAGAGAATGTAATGCAGAAAACTGACCACATAGTGGATGATACATCCAGGAAGCTACATGGTACAGGTTGAAGCAGCCCAGGGATCAGTAGGAGCAGGCAGCCACTATCACTTCTGGGCTGGAGGGACAATGAGAGGAGGGAGTATTTCCAGATCTCAGAAACTGGGACAATCCACAGAAACTAGAACCATCTTGTAGGGTGACTGTCAGGACATGAAACAGCAGAGATCATAGGACTGTTAACGAGCACATTGTCCGAGATGGCACAAGACTAATGGAGAAGCTGGCTGCTCTCTTTTTACTTCCAATCTTCTACCAGTGTCTCTCATTAGACAAATCTGCCTGGAATCCAGTAAGCAAGAGACGCTGAGCAGAGGAGGGTAATATAAGAGAAAGAATCTGGAAACAAACAGACAAATGACTGGCACAGTGTCCAGTCACCCTTCTCACCTGCACCTACATGCCTTTGTTAAAGGCTGTGTGGACCCACCCACCCACCCACTCCAGAAAACTCCTACACTTTTCTAATTTCTCTGATCAAGACGCTTGGCATCTTAATAAAGCCATCATGTTCTTATGTGATCTCCTAGATAGAATAAATGTGGGGTGATCAGGATGCTCTTTGGCTTTGGGGAGGGGGTGGTAAGCTCTGCAGCACTCTGTGGTCATCAATCTTGCTTCCGTGTGTAATTGCACTCCTCAGTCCTTTGGAGAAGAGCTGTGTCTCTTTTCTTTCGTAAGCTCTTCCAGGCATACTGGTTCTGCTCATTCTTACAGCCCCAGAGGCTCAGCTATACCTCGAGCAATTATCTTCTGCTCTACAAGACCAAATTCATAACCCATACCCGGCTATCCAGCCACGTTCTGCCTGTGAGGGCCAGAGGGCTGCTAAATTGCATCAAGAGCTTTCAGCTCTTGTCTGAGGTGGTTAATCAGTTCCAGCCTGCCTCCCCTTACATGGCCTTTCTCCTCCTCTCCTAGCTGGGAGCCCTTGCTGCTGGTGTGGGAGCCCTGGACAGAGGCGAATGTGCAAAGGAAAAGTCCAAGGGCAGAACAGAAGAAACAAAGGCCCCTAAGTTTGTGCAGCCAAGAAAACAACAGAAAACGTGAGAAAGGATTTGGGCTGAGCTTTCTTGTTTTGTTTTGGAGCATTTCAAGGGGCCAGGCACGCAGTTATGTTTGGATTGGGAAGAAAGGCATAACTGTGCAGAAGAAAATCCTTTTCAGATTTTATTCTGGCTGTTATTGGATTAAAGAAAGCACCGAGAGGATTACTCTGGGGATGGAGGCTGTTGCAGCCAGTCAGGAGGGGCCCGTCTCTTCCTGGGCCATGTTTCGACAGCATTGGAGCCAGGGGGCTTGCTTGGTCCTTGGTCCCCAGGCTGATAAATGCAGCCATAAATGGCTCCCCACTGGGAACCATTCATGTTACTCCTTTTCTTGATTTTCTTGATGGCAATGATGATTATTAAATATTAACAGCAATGCTAGTTAAGATTATTGGTTCAAGGTGGCAGAACCCCAAATCATCCTACTCAGAACAGAGGCATTGTCTGGAGTTGAATCTTCTAGTCAGAGAAAAGGCAGAGATGCAGTGGAATTGTGTGTGGACTTTCAGTTCTGTCAAATTTGCTCTGTCCCTTCTGCTGCTCTGGTCGGCTTCTCTTGGGCTGTGTGCTCGGTTCTCTCCCTGCAGACCAGCTTGCCTCCCTGTATGAGCTTCCTAGGGCTGCCATAACAAAACATCATAAGCCTGTGGCTTTAGCGACAGAGACTTGTTGACTCACAGTTCTGGAAACAAAAGGTTGAAGTTCAAGATGACAGCAGGGTCCTGCTCCCTGGAGGGGCTAGGGAAGAACTGTTTCAGCCTTCTCTCGCACCCTCTGGAAGTTCCTTGGCTGTTGACAGCAAGGAACAGAGGAAGCTGGGGGGTCTTTCATTGGCAATTAAATCTCTCCCCATGGTGTTCTCCCTGGGTGCACACCTGCCTCTGCCCAAATCTCCCCCTTTTCTCAGGAGAGCAGTCATACTGGATTTTAACTTGACTACCTCCATAAAGACCTCATCTCCAAATAAGGTCCCTTTCTGAGGGACTGGGGATTTAGATTCTAAATATCTGTTTTGGAAGACTCAATTAGACCATAACACCCACATGACCCACCGATACCTCTGTTTTTACCTTTTATAATTTTCACTACTGAACGCTACATTCTTTGTTGCCTCCTATTTTCAAAAATTCCAGGAAGAATTCTAATATGTCCATTTTTAATCAAATTCTGGTCTTCTCAAGGGGAACAAGGGACCCAGAACTACAATTAAGTCACACTTCTTTTTCAGAAAAACCAGTTGATGATGGCCAGGGAGACCGAATTCTTTAAACACATGGCAATTCTTATAGAACCCATGCACCTGCTGCATCAGCTGATTAATGCTGGGTAAAATCACCCCCCAAATCACAGTGGCCTATAACAGCAAAGGGTTCGTTCTCTCACAGTCCACATCCTGTTTGGACAGTAGAGGTGGTGGGAAGAGGAGGGGTCTCCACTCCTTCAAGTTTCCCAGGGACCAGGCTGAGGCACCACTGTGCCAATCACTGTGCTGGTGTGAAAGAGAATACTGGAGGACATTTCCCTGGCAATTAAATCTTCCACCTGGAGTTGATACAATCCTGCTTACCACTCACCAGCTGCAACTAGTGACATGGCCTTATCAGGGCATGCAGTCTCACTGTGTGCCTAGAAAATAGCCAGAATTTTGACAGAGAGCATAGATGACTCTCACAACCCCATGTTAGGAGAAGTGGGAAAGGGGGGTTCCCAGGAAAAAGGATGGGCTTCACCAGAATGAGATGGGGACCTGCACAGGTAACCTAGCAGGTCATACAGGGCATCTCAGGCCAAGGAAAGAGAACAGGAAGACAGTGTTAGGTACACTGGTTTGGCTGGAGCATAGTAGGTCTGAGGTGAGGCTGGAAAGGCAACCAGGCTGGCTGGTGAAGAGAACTTCTTGCTCCAGGGAGGAGTTTGGATTTTGTCTCAAAGACAGTGAGGGAGCAATAAGAGCTTCAAGTCAGGAATGGCAAGGTCAGCCTGCATTTTAGGAATAGCATTGGCACTCCGACAATATATAGGGTTATGCCAGGATCCAGTGGTACAATTAGCCAGACTGTGGCTAGCGTGTGAGTACAATTAGATGTGATAAGTATGGATGGCTTGGTGGAAATGCTGGGATCTGCACTGTCTCCTGAAGGGCATCCAGGAAGGTCTAGGGACCATGGAAGGAGCGAGGGTCATGGCAGGCTGACACAGTCGAGCAGAGGCCCAGAAGCCTGGGAGGACTCTGGTGTTGAAAACCAGGGTTTGTGTATTTTCTCCTGAACTTTCAAATCCCAGAATTTTTGATGGTTTACTTGAACATTTTTAATTAGTTAAATAAGAGCAAGTTTCAAAAAATTGATAAAACTCTCCACAGATGTCACAGACTTCATTAGGTTGCTTTTGAATACCTGTGGCTCTTTAAGAACCAAGTATTTTCTTGGCGCAGTGGTGCACACCTTTAATCCCAGTGAACTTGGAAATCCAAGGGAGGCTGAGGCAGAAGGATTGCAAGTTCAAAGCCAGCCTCAGCAACTTAGTGAGACCCTAAGCAACTTAATGGGACCCTGTCTCAAGATAAAAAATAAAAAGAGCTGGAGATGTGGCTCGGTGGTTAATCACCCCTGGATTAAATCCCTGATACATTTTTTTTTTATTCCCCTGCGACACACTTCCTGCCACACATGCAGGCAGAGATTCTGTGCATCTCTCGTGAGAGCCCAGGGCCTTTTCTCATACTCCCAGGCAGTGTGCTGAAGCACCTCCCCACCTGCTCCACTTGACCTTCTCTCTGACAGACGTCCCTGCAATAGCACTAATCCTCAGTTGTTTCAAAGATGAGCCTACACATGGTTCAGATTTTGGCAGCAAACCCTTGGAGGATTCATGAGCCATAGCTTGCCATGGCTGACACTGAGAACCACTTGAGTGTATCAGAGGAAGAAGAGAGAGAATATCAAGTAGAAACCTGGCCACACTCCCCAGATAGATCAGAAAACAGCCAGCGACGTCTACCCAGCTTTCCTGCACCAGCAGAGCAGACACATCCTCACCATGCCATGTCCTGAGCTGGCTGGGTTGACCCTCTGAGGACCTGTGGATCAACTTTTCCATGCCTTTGTGAATGAGGATGCCCAATTAAAATTCACAGGAAGATTGCAAAAAGGCATCTGCTGACTTTATTTCCCTCTGTGTGCATTAAAAATATTCAGCTGCTCTACACACACAAAAAAAATTCCATTATGCCATGTGGCTCATGAGCTGGTTGTCCAAGTTCAGGGCAGAGAGAAGGTGAGGTGGAAGGGGAGGGGAGGGGAAGGGGAAGACACACTAGGATTTCAACCTGAATCTGTCTTGAGCACGGCATTGTCGAATTTTCTACCCCGTTGACATTCTTTCTGAAGGAGGTGCCATTCTGTGTATTCTGTGTCTGTGATTGAGTCCCTTGGTGAGTTTGTGGCAGGGGGTGGCGTGGTGGGGTGTTTGTGTGTGTTTTTCTCTTTACTCTGAAAATTGGAGTCCACAAGCAGCAGCAGCTGCTGCAGCTGCCATAATTAAAATGAAATAACCTGCTTCCTTCAGTCCTTAGGGACAAAGGCATAAGAAAATATCCATATTGTAAATGAACTCAGGAATGTGGTGGATCTTCTTTTGTTTACTTACAACAAGTTCTACAGCTTTGCTTTTTTCTGGAGTCAGAGAGAAAGTAGGGAATTAACCTTTACTAGCCATTTATCCTGACCCCAGGCACTGTCCTGCCTGTCCCAACTGCACAAGAGAGGGTTTGGGTCCAGCTTTCCCCTTTCAGTATCTTGTTGGCCCCCAGATCTCTCCACCTGGTCTGATTTCATCCTGAGAGCTGGAAGGATTGGCATTATTAAGACGTTATTGAATATGTTGGCACATGTAATTGGCTTGGATTAGAAACCAAAGCTCTTAGCAAAGCAACAAGAAGTATTTTGTGCTAATGATTTACATGATAATGAGATGGCTTTCAGAGGATTGGATGTGTTATTGAAGGTGTTGCTTAAAGTCACTCTTCAAACCAGTCTGGGAATTGAAAATCCCAGAAGTTCTGCAGACACCGGTTTATTTGGATCTCAAAATAAGGCATCAAAGGTAGAAGAAGCCAACTCTATGCTGGGAATGGAGATAGTGTCTTGAAGGAGCTCCCAGAATGGTGGGAGGAAAGACATGAAGCCAAGTAATTATAAGACCCTGCTCATAAGGTCAAGGTCAAGGATATAAACAATTTGCTATAAGTTCAGCCTTTTTTCTCCCAAAACCCATTTCGCCAGGTGATTTTGTGAGAAGAGCATCCTCACTGAGAATGCCCAGAATTTAAATATCAAATGAGAAGAAGAAATTATTACACTGTCCATTATTATATATGCACTAAGGGTCTGGTATTTGTTCTCTCTAATTCATTATTTTAATCCCTGTTTAATAATAAGAAGACATATGAAGTTTGTCCCAGGCCACATAGCTGGTGACTGACTGAGGTGTTATTCAGACCCACTCTGTTGGCTCTTGTCTGTACACCAGGCTTCGTCTCCCAAACCTACACCCTTGGTTGCCAGGCACAGCACAGGTCTCATCATGTCCCATGTTTAGAATGAGAAAGGTTTTTGTTCCAAAGAAGAAGAAAGACAGTGGGGAGAGCAGAAGCAAGAGGAGCAGGAGCAGGGAGGGAGGGGAAGGGAGGGGGATGGGGAGGGAGAGAAGGAGGGAGAGGAGGAAGAAGAAGGCAAAAGTTTTATTAGCAGGCATCTTAGTGGGAAAGATTTGCAATCATCACCTCCAGGCTGCAGGTGCAAGGACCAGACCCAAGTGCATTTTAAATCCATTGTAAGCAGCCTTCCCTGAACAGCCCTGTCAGCCCAGAGCATGGAAATGCTGGCTTTCGCACTAATATTCTGCATGGCCCCTGCAGGTTCTGGTATGTCCAAAAGATGTTCCTCTGGATTTCCAAGTTCACTGCTCCTGTCACCACTGCTTAGCCGAGAAGGGAAAGACAAAAGTGAGCACTCCTTGCTAGGGACATGGATGGTTGTCTGCCTCCTTTGAAATTCTCTGCAAGAAATTGAAGTGTTGTTTGAGATCCAACTCCAAGGACAATTTTATCTCCTTGATCTGTGGACACTTTGGGGGAAGCTAACAGAAGCAAAGGGTTCTATGCTTAATTCCACCTGGGCTGTCCCTAAGGGCAGTCCAGGAAAAGATCAAGCTCTACACACTCCAAGGCAGGCAGAAAGTGCTCTGGGAGCAGGACAAGTGTGGCAGGCAGGCAGGTGTCATTTGCAGGGTCACAGCATGCTTTATGGCTCACCTGGAAAGGAAAAGAACATGGCTCAAATCTCATCTCAGCTGCTTCCCAGCTGGGGGATTAGGGACAAGCAGCTTAGATGCACCAAAGCCTCCTTTCCTCATCAGCAAGTCAGAAAGGATAATATGTGCTTCCTGCAATTGTTCAGAAGTTTAAATGAGATCAAAGCACCTATCAGCCTGCCAATACCAGCACCGTACAATCATGAAGTTCCTGTTTGTTATGATTTAGCTATAGTGTCCCCCAGAAGCTCAATGCAAGAAGGTTCAGAGGAGAAATTATTAGGTTGGGAGAGCCTTAACCTAATCAGTAAGTTAATCCCTAATGGGATTAATTGGGTGGTAACTGAAGGCAGGTAGGTTTGACTGGAGAAAGTGGTTCATTGGGAGCGTGGCTACAGGGTATATATTTCGAATCTGGAGACTGATAGACCCTCTCTCTGCTTCTTGATCAACATGATGTGAGCTGCTTCCCTCTGCCACACACTTGGCCATGAAGTTAAGCTTCATCTCAAGTCCTGAGAAATGGAGCCAGCCTTCTATGGACTAGGATATCTGAAGCCCTCAAATAAATTTGTCCTTCTTTCTAGTTGTCAAAGCAATGAAAATGCTGACTAAAATGCCGCTCCAGTTGTGTCCCTTCCAGTTCCTACTGTGCAAGGCTAGCCAGATTCTGCTAACTAGTTCACATCGCCAATTATGGCACATCTTTGCTCAACAACCCTTGATGGCTAAATAATGACCATTCTCTGACTTGGCATTCAGGGCTCTCATCCTGTCGAGTGTGTGTGACGTCCTCCACTTACCTCTACATAATCCACAGACTCCAGAATAAAAGCACCCTCCTTCTTTGTCAGGGTTTCTCTTCCTGTGCCTTTACTCCATCGTGTGGAGTCCTTGCCCTGTTCCCACACCTAACACCATTTCTGGTGCAGGTGTCTGTCCATGCCCCATCCTCTCTCTAGGCCTCACCTATATCTCTCATGAAATTACAAGCAGTAGAGTTCTTTGTGGCCGTGCCTTGTTCTTCTCGACAGCCTGCAAGCTTCTTGAAGACAGGATTTGCTTATGAGTCATCAGTGTCTCCTGCAGATCCCCTAAAACTCAGCATAGGAATGAATGAATGAGTGAGTGAGTGAATGTCCTGATCCCTTCCTGACTGAATTTCCTCTGAACAGAGTGCTAGTGTATACATACTTCTAAAACCTTTTCAGCAATCTGTGAGTATTTTGGTATTCTTAATAGTCACCATGATGCTTATGGAAGGTACTTTGAAAAAGAGGAAATTTGAGAAGGAGGACTGAAAAAGAAATAGATAAAAGAAAAAGAGGTGAGGGTCTCATGATTGTACCGCAGCCCATCAGGTCATCTGCCCTGGCTGCTCAGGAGCCTGATCCCCGAGGGTGGGGAATGGATAACCCTGCACGTGGACAGAGCTTGGCAATGGCTCCTGCCTAATAGAGTTATTCTTTGTGTAGAATAATTAGAGTTTGCTGTGAAGAAACATATGAAATATGGGTAAAGCTGGCAAAATTTCACACTTAGGAGAATTTTGCTTTTAATGGGAATTACTAGTCATTCCTCACCTTAAAAGAGACAATAATGACTTCTTAGATAGTTTCCTATGTATATTTGGCAAACATATATTCAGGGAGTTTCTCAAATACTGACTTTTTAAAAAACACCAAGGCTGTGGGGCTTTCATACAAAAAGGCATTCTGTAGTATTTGTGTGTTGATGATGGTATAGTACAGAGAAAAGTTCATAGACTACAACTCCTTGAGTTCCTGTGTTCAAATCCCTGTTCCTCCTCTTGCAATGACCTGAGACAAATGACTTAAAGCTCTTAAGCTTTTCTTTACCCTTCTTTTGAAAGGGATAAGATCTTTTATATTGATTTGACAAACCTTTATTGTATGAGGGTGTTGGCCCTGGGCTCCACACCTCCTTCAAGGCACACAGTCCTGTGTTCATCAAATACTCAGTCTCTACTCTGCTCCAAGCCCTGTGCTGCATGCCTGGGTTGCAAAGAGGGCTGATCTGCAGTCCTGTCCTGGTAGCAATAGGTCCACCTGAGAAAACATGTACATCTAAAATGACTCTAAAAGCTGGGCACAGTGGCACATGCATGTAACTCCAGCATCTTGGAGGCTGAGGCAGGAGGGTCATGAGCAAGCCTCAGCAAAAGCGAGGCACTAAGCAACTCAGTGAGACCCTGTCTCTAAATAAAATACAAAAGAGACTGGGGATGTGGCTCACTGCTTGAGTGCCCCTGAGTTCAATCCCTGGTAGCCAAAAAAACAACAACAACAAAAAAATGTAATGCAAGACCATGGCTCCTATAACACAAGAGAAATAGAGAAGAAAGGAATATGCCCCTGAGCCTTCCAGAAGGCTGAGTAGAGGATGTCTGTGGGGCTTAGAATCCCACTCACTTCTAATCTAAATGGTGTGGGGTGGGCAGTCCTGTTTCCCCACTGGTGTGCATTTGCAATGACTTCTGGGGAGCGGTCTGTGAGACAGGGTGTGAGGCATCTTGCCACCTCACTTCAGTCTGATCTCTGTTTTCTGCTTCAACAGAAAGGATTCCACCTTGTCCTCCAGGATCCAATGGCCTTGGAGAGAGGGCTGCAGGGCCCACGGATACTATTAACTCTTCCAAACGTGCTGACATGGAGCCAGGTCAGTCCCCTCATTAGCTCTGACTTTCTGTTGTAAACTGCAAACTGTGGCGTTCATGAGAAATATATCTTGGAATATGAAGCATGCAAACTTTTTGGTTGAAGGCTTTTGCCACTAGGACGCCTAGGAAGTGGAAGACCTCAGCCGAGTGGACTTCTCAGGGAGCAGATGCAAGAAGAGGATTGGTGTGGGGCAAAGGCTGCTAGAAACCAAGCTGGCGACCAGCATGGTGGGAGGTCATGGTGGGCAGGTGTCAGGAGTCCAGGACTTGGAGGGGGTGGAAGGGGGATTTAAGGGAGTGGAAAGGGGCAACATGCAGATCTGCCCAAGAACACAGAGGAGGGGTGGCCATCAGACTCATTCTAGGGTCCAGGAGACCAAATTGCAGAGCCTGGAGTTGCTAGTGAGATCAAAGGCAGAGATGAGAATGGAGTGAAGGGAGTGGAGAGCTGTCAGAAGGCAGATGCTCCAGGGGCAAGGAGGGCTCTCTGAAAGCTTTTCTTCATATTTCTGTGCAGAATAGCAATTATAAAAAGCAGGAGGTGACTCCTGGGTTGTACAGGGAGAGTGGCATGATCTTTAAAGCTAGAGAGAAACCCCTTCTACCCTAGAGAGGGGTTGAATCATAAATACAGGCTGATCACCATAATGGAGGCTGAGGAAGCAAGGATGGAGCGAGGGCAGAGGGAGTGTGTCGGTTATTGGAGACCTACTACGAACATACTTGGACCAAGCCCTGTTTCTTATCCTCTGAACAGTCTTGCAAGGTGAAGTATGAGTCTTGTTAGGCTGTGTTATGCTGCAGTAATAAATTAACTCTAGAATCCCAGTGGCTTACCACTGCAAAGTTATATTTCTTACTCATGCTACATGTCTAACCCAGATGGGTGGAGAGCTCTGCTCTGCTAGCATCTCAGAGCCCAGGATTATGAAATCTCTTCTCTGTTATTGTTTGCTGCCTGGAATATGTGGCTACCTTGGTCTCCATAGAAGGGGAGGAAATAGCTGGAGGTGTTGGCTGTTAACTGCTTCAGTCCAGAAGTGACACAGCCCACTGGCCACAACCAATTTCCACAGACGCTGCCTGATTTCTACGGTTCCCAGGAATGTGGAAAAGACATGGGTATTTGATGAGCCCTAACTGTCTCTGCCAGAGTAGATTTTATTCTTTCCCTTTTGCAGTTCAGGAGAGGCTCAGAGACATTAACTCTCTTGACCAAGGTCTCCCAATTAAAGTATGCCAAGGCTTAGACCTTCCATAACCTCTGCTTCAACTACATATTTAGTTATTCACCAAAGCCAGATCTAATAGTTACCTTAGGCCTGCAAAGAACAGAAACAAAGGGAGACTCTACTCTCTGCCTGTTGTATGTTGTGTGCACACTTCTGTTTAGTGTTGTATGTCTGTATGTGTGTATGTCCATATTTCTTATATGAGGAGCGCTCATGAAAAAATGGATCCGAATTTTTTCTTTATTCACGTGATTTATATGGTTTAATTTAAATTAGGTGAACAGCTGTTTATGATTGGTTTTTTTTTATTGGATGTTCACAACTTTACAAAGCTCATGACAAATCATATTTTATAAATTAGAATCAGTTGGGTTATGAACTCCCATTTTTTCCCAAATACAGATTGCAGAATCACATCGGTTACACATCACATTTTTACATACTGCCATAATAGTGACTGTTGTATTCTGCTACTTTTCCTATCCTCTACTATCCCCCCTCCCCTCCCCTCCCATCTTCTCTCTCTACCCCATCTACTATAATTCATTTCCCTCCATGTTTGTTATCCCATCCCCTCGTAAACTCTTAAATGTAATTTTGTATAACAATGAGGGTCTCCCTCCATTTCCATGTGATTTCCCTTTTTTTCTCCCTTTCCCTCCCGCCTCATGTCTCTGTTTAATGCTAATCTTTTCTTCCTGCTCATCCTCCCTGTTCTGTTCTTAGTTGCTCTCATTATATCAAGGAAGACATTTGGTATTTGTTTTTCAGGGATTGGCTAGCTTCACTAAGCATAATCTGCTCTAGTGCCATCCATTTCCCTGCAAATTCCGTGATTTTGTCATATTTTAGTGCTGCGTAATACTCCATGGTGTATAAATGCCACATTTTTTTTATCCATTCATCTATTGAAGGGCATCTGGGTTGATTCCACAGTCTAGCAATTGTGTATTGTGCTGCTATGAACATCGATGTGGCAGTATCCCTGTAGTGTGCTCTTTTAAGGTCTTCAGGAAATAGTCCGAGTAGGGCAATAGCTGGGTCAAATGGTGGTTCCATTCCCAGCTTTCCCAGGAATCTCCATACTGCTTTCCAAATTGGCCGCACCCGTTTGCAGTCCCACCAGCAGTGTACAAGAGTACCCTTTTCCCCACATCCTCGCCAACACTTGTTGTTGTTTGACTTCATCATGGCTGCCAATCTTACTGGGGTGAGGTGGTATCTTAGGGTGGTTTTGATTTGCATTTCCTTGACTGCTAGAGATGGTGAGCATTTTTTCATGTACTTGTTGATTGATTGTATGTCCTCCTCTGAGAAGTGTCTGTTCAGGTCCTTGGCCCATTTGTTAATTGGGTTATTTGTTTTCTTATTGTCTAATTTTTTGAGTTCTTTGTATACTCTGGATATTAGGGCTCTATCTGAAGTGTGAGGAGTAAAAATTTGTTCCCAGGATGTAGGCTCCCTATTTACCTCTCTTATTGTTTCTTTTGCTGAGAAAAAACTTTTCAGTTTAAGAAAGTCCCATTTGTTGATTCTTGTTACTAACTCTTGTGCTATGGGTGTCCTATTAAGGAATTTTGAGCCCGTCCCCACAATCTGTAGATCGGAGCCAACTTTTTCTTCTATCAGACGGAGAGTCTCTGATTTGATATCTAGCTCCTTTATCCACTTTGAGTTGACTTTTGTGCATGGCGAGAGGAGGGGATTCAGTTTCATTTTGTTGCATATGGATTTCCAGTTTTCCCAACACCATTTGTTGAAGATGCTCTCCTTTCTCCATTGCATGTTTTTAGCTCCTTTATCAAATATAAGATAGTTGTAGCTTTGTGGTTTAGTCTCTGTGTCCTCTATTCTGTACCATTGGTCCACCCGCCTGTTCTGGTACCAGTACCATGCTGTTTTTATTACTATTGCTCTGTAATATAGTTTGAAATCTGGTATCGCTATACCACCTGATTCACACTTCCTGCTTAGAATTGTTTTTGCTATTCTGGGTCTTTTATTTTTCCATATGAATTTCATGATTGCTTTATCTATTTCTACAAGAAATGCCATTGGGATTTTGATTGGCATTGCATTGAACCTATAGAGAACTTTTGGTAATATCGCCATTTTGATGATGTTAGTTCTGCCTATCCATGAACAGGGTATATTTTTCCATCTTCTAAGCTCCTCTTCAATTTCTTTCTTTAGGGATCTGTAGTTTTCATTGTATAGGTCTTTCACCTCTTTTGTTAGGTTGATTCCCAAGTATTTTATTTTTTTTGAGGTTATTGTGAATGGAGTGTTTTTCCTCATTTCCGTTTCAGAAGTTTTGTCACTGATATACAGAATTGCCTTTGATTTATGTGTGTTGATTTTATATCCTGCCACTTTGCTGAATTCATTTATTAGTTCTAGTAGTTTTTTTGTAGACCGTTTTGGGTCTTCTAGGTATAGAATCATGTCATCCGCAAATAGTGATAATTTAAGTTCTTCTTTTCCTATTTTTATGCCTTTAATTTCTTTCGTCTGTCTAATTGCTCTGGCCAGTGTTTCGAGAACTATATTGAATAGAAGTGGTGATAGGGGGCATCCCTGTCTTGTTCCAGATTTTAGAGGGAATGCCTTCAATTTTTCTCCATTCAGAATGATGCTAGCCTGAGGCTTAGCATAGATAGCTTTTACAATGTCGAGGTAAGTTCCTGTTATCCCTATTTTTTCTAATGTTTTGAACATAAAGGGATGCTGTACTTTGTCAAATGCTTTTTCTGCGTCTATCGAGATGATCATATGGTTCTTATCTTTAAGCCTATTGATGTGGTGGATAACATTTATTGATTTCCGTATATTGAACCATCCTTGCATCCCAGGGATGAATCCTACTTGATCATGGTGCACAATTTTTTTGATATGTCTTTGTATCCGATTTGCCAGAATTTTATTGAGGATTTTTGCATCTAGGTTCATTAGAGATATTGGTCTGTAGTTTTCTTTCTTTGAGGTGTCTTTGTCTGGTTTCGGAATCAGGGTGATGTTGGCCTCATAGAATGAATTTGGAAGAGCTCCCTCTTTTTCTATTTCCTGAAATAACTTGAAAAGTATTGGTATTAATTCTTCTTTAAAGGTTTTGTAGAACTCCGCTGTATACCCATCCGGTCCTGGGCTTTTCTTGGTTGGAAGTTTTTTGATTGCTTCTTCTATTTCACCTATCGATATTGGTCTGTTTAAGTTGTGAGTTTCCTCCTGACTCAGTCTGGGCAAATCATATGACTTAAGGAATTTATCGATGTCTTCACTTTCTTCTATCTTATTGGAATATAGGTTTTCAAAATAATTTCTAATTGTTTTCTGTATTACTGAAGCATCTGTTGTAATATTGCCTTTTTCATCCCGTATGTTAATGATTTGTGTTCTCTCTCTTCTTCTCTTCGTTAGTATGGCTAGGGGTCTGTCGATCTTATTTATTTTTTCAAAGAACCAACTTTTTGTTTTGTTAATTTTTTCAATAGTTTCTTTTGTTTCAATTTCATTGATTTCTGCTCTGATTTTGATTAGTTCTTGCCTTCTGCTACATTTGCTATTGTTTTGCTCTTCCTTTTCTAGGGCTTTGAGATGAAGTGTGAGCTCATTTATTTGTTGGTTTTTCCTTTTTTTGAGGAATGACCTCCAGGCAATGAATTTCCCTCTTAAAACTGCTTTCATTGTGTCCCATAGATTCCGATATGTTGTGTCTGTATTTTCATTTATCTCTAAGAATTTTTTGATTTCCTCCTTTATGTCTTCTGTAACCCATTGATCATTCAGTAACGTATTGTTCATTGTCCATGTGATGTAGGATTTTTCCTTCCTTCTTTTATCATTGATTTCCAGTTTCATTCCATTATGATCTGATAAAGTGCATGGTATTATCTCAACCCCTTTATATTTACCGAGGGTTGCCCTATGGCATAATATATGATCTATTTTTGAGAAGGTTCCATGTGCTGCTGAGAAAAAAGTATATCCACTTGATGATGGTTGATATATTCTATATATGTCAGTTAAGTCTAGGTTATTGATGGTGATATTGAGGTCAATAGTTTCTTTATTCAACTTTTGTTTGGAGGATCTGTCCAATGGTGAGAGAGGTGTGTTGAAGTCACCCATGATTATTGTGTTGTGGTCTATTTGATTCTTGAACTTGAGGAGAGTTTGTTTTATGAACGTCACAGCGCCATTATTTGGTGCATAAATATTGATAATTGTTATGTCTTGTTGGTGAATGGTTCCTTTTAACAGTATATAATGTCCTTCCTTATCCCTTTTGATTAGCTTAGTCTTGAAGTCGATTTTATTCGATATGAGAATGGCCATGCCTGCTTGCTTACGAGGACCGTGTGCTTGGTATATTTTTTCCCAACCTTTTACCTTGAGTCTGTGTATGTCTTTTCCAATCAGATGAGTCTCCTGGATGCAACATATTGTTGGATTTGTTTTTTTAATCCATGTTACCAGCCTATGTCGCTTTATTGGAGAGTTTAAGCCATTAACGTTTAGAGTTACTATTGATATATGGTTTGTACTTCCTGCCATGTTTGATTATTTATCTTTTTTTTTTCCCCCTAATTTAGTTTATTTCTCCATGGTTAGCTTTCCCCCCTTCCTCTGTCTTTACCGAGGCACTTCCCGCTGATGGTTTTGGTTTTGTTTTCCATTTCTTCCTCGTGTAGAGTTTTGCTCAAGACGCTTTGCAATGCTGGTTTTCTGGCTACAAATTCTTTTAGCTTTTGTTTATCATGAAAGATTTTTATTTCGTTGTCGTATCTGAAGCTTAATTTTGCTGGATACAGAATTCTTGGTTGGCATCCATTGTCTTTCAGTGTTTGAAATACGTTGTTCCAGGATCTTCTCGCTTTCAGCGTCTGTGATGAAAAATCCGTTGTCAGCCTTATTGGTTTACCCCTAAATGTAATCTGTCTCTTTTCTCTTGTAGCTTTTAATATTTTCTCCTTGTTCTGTATATTGGATAGCTTCATAACAATGTGTCTTGGCGTTGGTCTACTGTGATTTTGTGTGCTCGGTGTCCTGTATGCATCTACAATTTGTATATCTGTTTCCTTTTTTATTTCTGGAAAGTTTTCTGTAATTATCTCATTCAGCAGGTTATTCATTCCCTTGGCATGAATCTCTGTGCCTTCCTCTATCCCGATGACTCGTAAGTTTGGTTTTTTTAAGTTATCCAAAATCTCTTGGATGTTTTTCTCGTGATTTTTTACCAGCCTATCTGAGTTGGCTAGACTCTTTTCAAGTTGATATATTTTGTCTTCATTATCTGACGTTCTGGCTTCTACTTGCTCCACTCTGTTAGTGATACTCTCGATTGAGTTTTTAATTTGGTTTATCGTTTCCTTCATTTCTAGAATTATTGTTTGATTTTTTTTAATAATCTCTATCTCCTGATAAAGATGTTTAACTTCTTCTTTTATCTGTTTTTGTAATTCCTTTTCAATGTGATCTTTAAGGTTCCTTTCCATCTGTCTAAGGTGTTCCTTGAGTTCTTTATATGGCCATTTTTCTGATGACTCCAGGTCCTCCTGAATATTTAGGCTGTCTTGCATTGTTTGTACTCCTTTTCTTCCTTGCTTTTTTATGCTCATGATACTTCTTATTCTGTTTGACTGCTGAGTTACTGTTTACTCTTATAAATTTATTTGATGCTTGGGAGGAGAGGTATTAGAGGGGAAGGGAAGAAGTCACTAAAGAGAGTGAGTGTAGGCAGGTGGGGTTCAAGAGAGGGGGAATAAGAAAGTTGAAAAGAAATGAATAGACAAAAGAAAAAAGTGAGAAGAAAGAGAGAAAAAACGAAAAAATAAAAATTTAAAACAAACAAAAAAAATTATAATGGTATTAAAAAATGGAAATTAAAGTTTAAAAAAATAGTAATAATAATAGAATAAAAAGAATTAAAAAAAATGAAACCATTGATAAGAAAGTTAAAGAACAACAACAACGTCAACTACAAAAAGTGAAAATAAAAAAAAACTAATAATAATCATTAAAAAAAAATAATAATAATAAATGCAGTCATAGAGCTCGATTAACTTCTCTTCCAGTAGGTGGAGCTATGCCCACTGGGCCAGGCTTCTCCTCTTGATAGGTGGGAACCAATCACTGTGCCTCAGCTCTTCTTCCCATACTGTGCGAGTCTCCAGTCCTGAGTGCCTAGGTCCTTCTCTTGTGGTTCCTCAATCCAGGCCCCACTCGCCTGTGATGCTTACCACCTTACTGGCTACACGCCGGGTCTGCTGCTCCTGGGAGCCCTGTTTTCAAGGATGCCTGGGCACACCCTTTCTGTTTTCCTCCCTCGGACCCTACGTTTGTAGGGCTTGGGGCTGAGGACCCCCAGCGAATTTGTTTGCCCTCAGGTAGCAACTCCCCTGGTAGCTGGTGCAAGGGACCTCTGTTGTCAGCCCTGGTGGGAGCGATAACCGCGCTCTTGGGCGCCACGCTTGTTCACAACCTTAGCAGCGCCGCCGCGGCCTCCGCTGCTCCTCGGCCTGGTGCCTAGCTCCCAGGGCCCAAGCGGCTGCCGCCGCGGCTCTCCAACCCCCTCCTCCAGAGCACGGGTCCCCTCGCAGGGGGGTGCCCAATGACCCCAGAGCAGGCTCTGCCCCAAGGTGCAGCAGGGAACAGGCGACCGAGGCGCTTGAGGCCGTGGTCCAGCCTTCAGAGGACAGGGCTCAGCACGCAGCCCAGTTCCAGTCTCTAGATGTGGCTGCTGGACAGTGTAGACAGGGCCATCAAGGCAGCATGCCGAAAGCAAATGGCGGCTCCCGCGGAGTGGATTTTCGGCCCGAAACCCCAGCCCAGCCAACAATTTCAGTCCACTAACTCTCCCTGTATATACAATATTCAAAAAAAAAAAAAAAAAAGGGCGGGGTGTACTGAGCTTTCTTTGCCTCAGGTACTTAAGATCCACTGCTGATTACCCATTCAGCTTCTCTGCAGGGAGCAAAGTGAAAGAGGAAGCATATGGGCGCAAAGCGCCCGCGGCTCTGAACAGGAAAGCGTCTGGGAGCCAAGCGTCTCTTTTTCAATCTTTTTGTTTTTTTTCTGCTGCTTGGCCGGGTGGTCCACTACAGACTAATGGTGAAAGGAGCTCTAACAAGCTGTGCAAAGTCTCTATTAAAGCCGCTACTCTGAGCACCAGTTTCAGCAGTTCAGCAACCCCCGTACGCAGCCCAGTTCGCTATTTCATAAAGGCTTGGTTAGATTCCCTTCACGTCGCCTCCTGAGCTGGGTGGGCGGGGGGGCTGTTTGCTGTGCAGGTGGGGACCCTTATCGCTGCGCAGGGCCCGGCCGCCGGGGGCCGTTTGCAGAACCGGGCAGGAGCTGGCGGCCGTTTGGCGGCGGCTGGCAGGGAGACTGAACCTCTGCACCGCGTGGCCAAGATTCACTCATCTGGAACAAACTGTCACCTCTCATAAACTTACTGATTCCCGGCAGGTCTCCTTTCCACGGAATTTTGCTAGAGGTTCCTCCGTAGGTAGATTCTAGGTGTATTAATGGGTCTTTCTGATCGCGTTACTGTGGAGATCCTGAAAATACTGCTTCCTCCCCGGCCGCCATGTTGGGTCTCCTTATGATTGTTTTTAAAGATGGTTAACAGATCTGTTTGTTTACTAATTTAAATTAGGTAAACAGCTGTTAAGGATTGTTTTTAAAGGAGTTTAACAGATCTGTTTGTTTACTTTCACCTTTCCTTTTCATTATATTTAATAATTCTGTTCAGGATAATGTCCCTTTAGCATCATTACCAGAATTTCCATCTCCATCCCAATTCCGGTGAAGACTGAGATAAAACCAAACTACAGCTTCTATGATAGCTATCACAATAAACTGTATAAACTGATGCATCAATGAATATAACTCAACAAGTAATGCTTAATCAAGGACTTGATTTACTTTGGGAGGAAATGGACATATTGATAGACTCCTCCAATTTGAACTGCTTGCAGAACTTGCCTAGACTATATATCAGTTACATACATTGTGAAATATCATCTGGTACACCGAATTGTGGTACTGCTGGCATATCTTTGCTGATGGTGTCACCAGTGATGCAATTTCCTTGCCAGCTCACCCCATGTTTATTGTGGTAATACTGGCATATCTTTGCTGATGGTGTCACCAATGACGCAATTTTTCCAAAGGAACCATCAATTGGCTTGGTGTCGTGGCATTTCTGTATCCGCCTCCCTTCTACTAGTGATGGTCTAAAATTTGGGGGCCAACAGAGGTGAGGCAAAGAACCTCACCCCCCCACTGGCACCAAGGCTAAATTTGGGGGCCAACAGAGGTGAGGCAAGAACCTCACCCCCCCACTGGTGCATAGGCCTATCCACAAGCATGGCTGAATGCTGGACCGGTAGTCAGTGACGGGTTGATCTGATTACAGTGGATTCAACCTAAGACAGGAAGCTGACGCCTAAAGGTCAGTTCTCCCATGATGGGTAAGAACCATATGTTAAATTGGACAACCTACCAGACACGGTCCCTAGCCACATTGCTTGTTGCTTAATTAAACAGAAGGGGCAAATGCTAGAAGCCACAAGCAAATAATACGATGTATGGTACCTTTGGTTGTAAAGTGACGCCAGCTAGCCACTGAGATGATTATGTTAAGATTTACATTCATATGGAAATTGGACTCCCTGTTCACCTTGGCCTGCTACCGGACTCATGTTACCAGACTCTTGGAGAGTTCCCATTGGTTGGGGAAGGATAGTAGGAGGAAATTTCCGGGGGAGGTCCGGGGGACCCCAGGTTCCGGGAGACGTGCGGTTCCGGTGGACGCCCGCGTGGGAGGACCGGGTTTAGCTTGCCGGCGGCGGCTTTTTCGAAATAAAGTTTTGTTCCTGCTTGAGTGGCTCGTGATTCTGTGCCCAGCCAAAACTGCGGCATCTGCCTGAAAGGTGTGTAATTGCAAACTGAATTGGATGCCCTGCCATGCAGATGGGTGATGCTGCCACAGATCCTCTGGGGGTTTTAGCTTGTTGTAAAAAGGGACGTTTATTGAAGCATTGGCCAAGTACTCGGTGTACGCATCTCACCTCCCACAACCCCATGAGGTGGTTCTTACAGCCCCATTTTTCAGATAAGAAAACTGAGTATTGCTCAGCAAGGAAAGAGCTAAAAGTCACCTTTCTTGCCCCATTCATGCTCTGTGCAATGATGTCGCAAAAGTAATACCGAGAAGGTCACTGAATCTAGTCCCCACCCCATCTAAACCAAGAAATGTGGTCTCCACTTGTCCCTCTCTGTCTTGGGTCTTCTCTGCCTGGTTCCCCAGTGCCCTGCATGTGTCATGGCTATGGAGATGCAGCCGTCAGCTCTGGCAGAGGGAGCTCCTGGAGCCCCAGACTGGCTTGCTCATATCCCCATGCTGGTGCTGCCCACAGAGCTGAGCCAGCGAGGCTTATCTCAAGCAAGCAGAGAGGACATTGTGTAAATGTGTTAAGTACAGGATCTGAGTCTGGGAGGATGGGGCCGCATCTGAGCCTTGATATCAGCAGGTTCGTCTCCTTGGAAGGTTCTCCCTCTTCTCTCAGCCTCACCTCCCACCAGCCCATCCTTTGCATAGGGTACTATATATACGCTGACCGGGCACTCTGCCCTCTGTTCTTCTCTGTGATCACCTTCTCTGTCCCCACACCAGTCCCAGTCCCAGTCTCAGTCTGGACTATTGTGGTAGCATGGTCATTGGGCTCTGCTTCCCCTTCCCATTGCATCTTGCCCATAGGCGACTGGTACAGCATCACTCAAGTCACATCACTCCCCTGCTCAGAACCCTCCTGTGACTTCCCATCTTACACGGAGGAAGAGCCAATGTCTTCCTCTCTCTTCCATACTTACATGACCCCGCCTGGCTTCCTTTCCCACCCAGCTCTCATGCTTTAGCACTGTGACCTCTTTGCTGTTCTGTGAACAATAAAAACTCTGCTGCCTCAGAGAACAAAGCATAGATACCTTATTACAGTCTTGGGGGAAAATTGTTCTGGCAGAGGGAATAGCAGTGAAGAGATGGGACGTCATCATCCAAGTGAGCAGAGTGTGGCTGGGCTAAAAGGCCCAAGCTCCTGAATGTTCACTGATCCAGAAGCTGCAGGGGCCAGAGTAGTGGAAAAGGGTGGTGGAGATGAGGGTGGGGTCTGCCCAATCAGCCAGTGCAAGGAACAGTCCTCCCAGCCCAGGTCTTCCTGAGACACTCTTCTGTTTGAACTTTAATGCAGCATTTATCTCTATCTGGTGTGTTATGAGTTACTGGATAAGCTGCACTGTCTATTTTCTGACTTCTCCCATTAGAACATAGGTTCCATGAGGGCATGGACCTACTTTATGCCATGCTCTGCAGTGTTCTTAGGCCTGGCCCATGGTGACCCTCAGACTGAGTGAGTGAATGAACAAATAATTGAACAACACATTTCATTGTTACTTGCTTCCAAGCTATTGCTCCAACCATCCTGCTGCTACCTGTGCTGTGCCCCTTTCCCAGGATGTCCCTGCTGTCCTTCTCCCCCAGTACGCCCTCTGCCTGCCCACGAGGCTGCCTGTGGCACACTGCACAGAATAATCCATCCATGCATCCCACAAGTCCAGGGAGTTTCAAAGTCAAGTATAGCTCCTCGTCTTTGAGCCCCCAGTTCCTGCCACACAGTGAGGACCCAGTTACAGTTCATTGGCCTGCACTGAGTGGACCAGAACTTCATCCAGAATTGCAGCCAGGGGACCCTTCCCTCCTCCTCTGCATGTCCTCTTCACCTGCAGTCAGGTGGCAGAACCCTTGTTGCCAGCTCAGCCTCCTCCAGCTTAATGCCTGCCTTGGAGATCAGGATGAGGAGGTAAATGGGACACTAATGAAATTCAGAGAGAAAACTAAATTGGGAGGTGTTGCAAACAACATGCAGGAGGGAGGCATGATTTAGAAGGATCTCTCCAGAGTAGGAGAGAGAAAAAGGCATGTAAACAGCCTGAAGTCAGCTTCCCACAGGCCCACCTCCAATTCTAGGATGCATGGTGACCTATAGGAATCCCGTTCACTCTAGGGGCTTCACTTTCCAATCTTTGCATTCCAGACCTTTTAATCAATGGACTCATTTATTCATTCATGCCTTCTGACTGGCTTGCCAAAAAGGATCTTAGTGGATTAACAATTTAAAATCAATCAATTAATGAATTAACAAAGACCAAAAGCATTAAGTGCAAAAAATTAAGGTAGAAAATAAGAAAGAAAACATGAAAATTGAAAAGAGATCAGTAGAATGGAGGAAAGGGACCGGGGGAGGGAGGAAGAGAGGAAGAGGGAAAACACTGGGGGATGGTACTGGACAAATTATATTGCTGTGTTGTGCGCATGTCCAAATGTACAGCAGCAAATTCCACCATCGTGCACAACTATAATACACTATTTAAAAAAAATTGTGGGGGGAAAAAGAAAGAAATGAAGAAAATAGTGGAGGAGGGAAGATAAAGAAATGACCAGGGCCACTCCGGAGAAGGTTCCTGAGAAAGGGGTTGGAAACCAGAGCCTTGAGGATGGCAAGGGCCTATGACAAGCCAGTGGGGCCATGGACCTGGAGACTTTCAGGGCTGGAGGAGCCCTGGTCAGATACTGTAATAATGAGCAGTGTTCCAGAGACCTTCAGATCTACTGTTCATTCCCTGTGACAGGCACTGACTGTCTGCTACTTGCCAGGAACCCCACAGGTCATTTTTCCCACAGGGCATTTTTCTCTCAGTACGTCATTAAAGTCTCTCAGCATCTTGTAAGTTGTTCCTTTAAAACTCACTGTAAAGATGAAGCCACTGAGGCACAGGGACACTGAATTATCTAGTTAGCCAACAATGCCAGAACTACTGGATGCTCACATGCAAAGGCAAGAAACTGGGCCCTTCCTCACATCATAGACAAATTCTAACTCAAAAGGAACCATCAACCTAAATGTAAGTCCTAAAACCATAAATCCTTAAGGAGAAAGCATAGGCATAAATATTCATAACCTTGATTAGGCAATGGTTTGGCACATACAAAAGCGGGGAAATGGAGAATAAAATAAACAAATTGGACTTCTCGCAAATTAGAAAGTTTTTTTGCTTCAAAGAGTATTGTCAAGAAACTGAAAAAACACCCACAAAATGGGAGAAAATATTTGCAAATCATATATCTGATAAGGGACTTGGATTCTGAATACACAAAAAACACAGCTAAGCAACAAAAAGACAAACAGCTAAATTTTAAAGTGGATGAAGAGTTGCATAAACACTTATTCAAAGACAATACAGAAATAACCAATTCAGACATTAAAAGATGTCAACATCGTTAGCCAACAGGGAAATGCAAACCAGAGACATGGAGTCATTTGTGTGGACAAGCCTTTCTCATATCAAAGTCTCCTGATCATACACCTCCCTGAACTGGGCAAAGAGGTTACAGTGAAGAGAGAGGACCTGCGCTGCCACTGAAGTTTTTCACAGGAAGGAGGAGAGGGAGTGGCCAGGGAGTGGTAGGTCAAGACAGAAGTGTTCAGCCAGGGACGGACTGCAGGAGGCTGTTTTCTCAGTGAAAAGCATAAGTTGCTCTCTGCAAAGAATTTGCAGCAAGAGCTGTACACAGAGTCCTCTGCTGCCTTCTCCAGCACACACCTGAAAGCATCATGCTTTCTGGTTTCAGGACCATTTTACAACTCAATAGTATTGAATACCCCAAAGGAGTTTTGTCTATGTGGGTTGTATCTATGGAAATTTGTCATAGTAGTAATTAGCACTAAAAAAATGCTAAAATTGTTATAAATAAGATATTATTTAACGTACAATATTAAGCCCTTACATTAACATTGAGAACACATTTGTATGGAAATGTTTCCATAAAAACCACAATGTCCAGAGTGGTGTTGTCTTGCATTTTGTCAAGTCTCTTCACTGATTGACTTACTAGGAGATGTACCTGTTTCTGCATATAGTCTGGAAACCTCCACTGTGTACTCATGAGAATAAGAATGAAAAGGGCAAAGACATTACTGTATTATTATAAATAGTTTAGTCCTCATGGATTTTCTAAAAAGGATTGGGGGCTCTCTGGGATCCAATATGTGAGCCAACATGAAAAACTGTGGTTAAGAGGTGAGGTCCTCACTATAGAGCTGAGTGGAGGGTCGGGGGAAGCTGACAGTGAGTGCAGCAGAGAGGAAGAGAAGTGAGAAGAGGCTTAGTGGAGAGGGGACAGGAATTCAGGAATGAGGCCAGGCTGCACGAGGGATGCTGGGGCCTTTGATATGATGTTCTTCTGGCCCAGAATGCTTCCTCCCATCCTGGCCATTTAGCAAAATCCTCCTCAGATGCAGCTGGAAAGTCTTTCCTACCATCTTTACCATCTCAAGGCTGGATGAAACTTCTTTCTACACCTGTTACCCTGGAGGCTGCCACCAGAGTGAGCGGTTCAGCACAAGAGTGCTTGGAGATGGGGTTCCAAAAGTAGGTAGAAGACTTGAGATTCCAAGCAGAGGAGCTGGGACTTTGGGGATTATTGTTAAAAAGTGAGAAGCCACTGAAAGTTTTTTGAGAATATACAAATATATGGGGACATGGTCACCAATAGGCAGATAAAAACCATCCTATACTGATTCTAATTCATTAGCAAACAAAGTAATGTCAGTTATCCAGAAGGAAAAGGGAATGAGAAAAAAGAGGAAGGAAATGGCTAATTGAGGCTCACCGTTTGCCAGGCATTCACCATGTTATCTGTCATAGGTGTCCAGTGGTACATTCATTATCCCCATTTTACAGACAAATAAACAGAGACCTTTTTCTCCCCACAAGGACACTATGGTAGTAAATGATGGAACTGGGATTTGAACTCCAAACTCAAGTCAATTTGCCTGCAATGCCCTTGACTGCCTTTCCCACACTCCACGTGGCCTTGAAGCCATTGGTATGGCCTTGAGTGTTTACTGCTATAAACTAATCTTACATTTTTTGTGTGTTCCTATCATCTTTCCAAGCACATTTATTTATTTATTTATTTATTTTTTAGTTCTTGAAAAGCGTAACAGGAACACCAATAATGCTCCTTTGTTCCACTGTTCTGGGTCTACCATGACAGCTTCCACGTTCACAGTAATCCATGATCCTCGCTGTGGCATGGCTTCCTTCTCACAGAAGACAGGGTCACAAGTGAAGTGCAAACCTGTGATCATTAACTACAGATACTAGTGACTCCAAAAACATCAAGGGGCCAGGCCCCGCCAGAACTGTCTCTCTTGGTTGGGGATGGGAACCTGGGAAGTCAAAGGGATTGGGACAGGTATATTTTTCATAGTGTGAGTTTGAACCTAAATGGGAGGCTCTAGTTCCTATAGAAATAATAAGGCAAATAAGTTTCATGAGGCTAAGAGCATATCATCATGTCAATTGAGTAAGGATAAATGAACATTTATTGATCTCTTTTTATGGGTTAGTATCTGTGCTAGGCACATGGTAGGTTTCATCTTCATTATGAAAACCTATATATTTGGGGCTTAATAGATAGGAATGTCCCAATTTTCGTGTGATCAAACTGAGACACAGAAACCATTTGGCTCAGGGGTATATAGCTGCCACCTAGTGACGCTGAGGCTTGGAGTCAGGTCTGTTTGTCTCATCCTTTGGAAACACCATCCCATCTTCCACATAGGGAGAAAATGCTGAGTCTGGTCCCAGCAGGGAGCCCTGCAGTGACAGGTCAAGCTGTCCTCAGCAGTGCTGTGGTGTGGCAGCAGTAAGCTAGTGCAGGATTCAGGCTCCGTTTTCCCAGACCATGTCCATCCATCCCCCTGGGCTGTTTCCTTCCCAGAATCTGCACCTTCGGTCTTCACCTACAGCACTCAGGGTGCCCACAAGCCTTCTGTGCCACAGTCATCTTCCAACTCAGTATGTGTTTAATTAACGTTCATGGGCCAACTAAACACCGGATATTCTCAAGGAGGGAGGAGCAAATAACCGGAGGTGAAATCCAAAAGGTGCTGCAGATTGGGCTTGATACTCAACCTTCCCTGTTTGCTCAAATAAGGAGGCCCTGCAGGGGAATCATGATTTGGTCCCGCCTCCTATGTTTTGGGAACCCAGCAGCTGCCTTAGAAGCTGAGTGTGGAGTTTTCTGTTTGTGTTTGGTACTGGAGATGGAACCAGCTGAGCTTTACCACTGAACTAAATCCCCAGTCCTTTTTTATTTTTCATTTTTGAGACAAGATCTCACTGTTGAGAGTCTTGCTAAGATGCTAAAGTTGGCCTTGAACTTGTGATCCTCCTACCTCAGCCTCCTCAGTCTCTGGGATTATAGGCAGGAGGCACCAGCCACCGCCTACCTGCTGAGTGTGGAATTCTGCCTTCCCTGAGGCCTCAGAGTCTACTTAGCAGAGTGAGTGCAGCCACTGCTGTGGGTGTTTCTGCCCTCCCCAAACCCCTTAATGTGATCCTTATTTACCTATCCCATGTCCTCAGAGCAATGCTGCTGCACAGTCCTGGGTGTGCAGTCAAAATAATCACAGAGCCATTTAGCTATTTACAAGCTGAATGCCTAGTTTATTTCCAAATGGGAAGGTCAGTGTCATTATGCTTGGTGGATTCAATTACCAAATCATAGGGCTTGCTTCCTGTTGCTAATTGCTTCTTTGACTGCACACCTCAGTGGCCAGGTTAGCCAAAGCAGCCAAGGTAGAGGCCTAAGGGCCTGTTTCCAAGGCTGTGGACCTCTATCACTGTATTGCCTTGACTTACCTCTGGTGCAAAGGATGTATTTAGACATCTTCCACCTCCCGCTGCTTTTGTGAAAGTTCCCCTGGTGGAAAAGAGCAATGAGTCAACAAGAGGCTCAGGATCCTTTGCCTCTTTGGATTCTAACCATAATGGGAAAGCCAAGTGCACAGAAAACGCTCCAGGGGTGAGAACAGACATTTGTTGAGGACCTATTAGATATCAGCCACTGCACTGGGCATTTCACAGTCCATTTAACCCTCCCAACTCCCTGGTGAGGTAAGCATTGATATTTCTGATTCACAGATGGGCCCAGGCACCTCGGAAAGAGTCAATGATTGTAAGTCACATAGCTGGGAAGTGGGGGAGGCTGGAATTGGATCAAGGTCATCTGCTGAAAAGCCCAACTTCTTCCAACCAGGTTGATGATAAAAACCAGAATGACTACAGCAAGAACTAGCATCGGTGGTAAGCTCACTCTGCCTAACTTGTATTAGCTCATTTAATCCTTAAAAAAGTCCCAGGGTGTTAGGCACTATTGTCACCCCCATTTTATACACGAGGAAACCAGAGCATAGAGAAGTGATTTCAGAAAGAATCGTTCTCCAAAAACGGGTGTTGATAAGTCCCAGCAATCTCTTACTGTTTGCTGCTCTATTATGAATGGCTCATCTAAGCAAAGTCCTTCCTCATAGGACTTACTTAGTAATCATTGGCAATTGATAATTCATGGTTTTCTTGCCACCCCACTTGGGTGGGTAGTTTGGTTGCTATTAGTAAACTATTCTCAGTATTGTCCCATACTCTAAAAAACTCCTAATAGGTCAAAGAATCATAGAGCTGGATTTCCAGAATGTTCAAAGTCAAGTATATTAGAAGGGCATCTAGTGTAGTGGTAGAGAACAGGCTCCAGAACCATAGTGATGGAGTCCAATCTTGGCTTACCAACCCCAAACTCTGGTCAAGCCTCTTACTCTCTGGGCTTTAATTTTTTTAATATGTTAAAATTGGTATAATAAGCCCTTAACCCAATGCACTATTGCAAGGACTAACAAGCATGAAAAATGTATATGATCATGGGTAACAGGTACACCAAGTGCCCTGTGTGGGTAACATCATACAACACAATATGAATTTATAGAACTGGACTTAAGAAGGGATCTAGTTCTAATTTCATTTGCAAATGAGGAAACTGAGGCCCAGAGACCAGAAGTGATTGGCCCAATTTACACAGCATTTTAGTTTTCCATTTCCAACACCAAGGCTTAATATGATAATGTACATCATATTTAGAACAACAGCCTCAAGAAGGCCACACACCAATCTCATTTCTAGAAGTTCTAGTTTAATATCTTTCAATCCACTTTATCTTTTTTGATAGCCTGTTCTTTGCCTATACTTTCACTCTCCTTATGATATTTCTTTAAATATTGTATGCACTTATTTTATTTTCTGAATCTGATCATTTCTGTACCCATAGTATTTGTGGTCTGATTCTTTGGGTCACTTTTTCTGCTGCCTATTGCTCATGGTGGCTTGTTTCCTTATGTGTTCTTTTATATTTTGTGATCACTGAAATTTTGTGGGACCTCTTTGAGGCCTGAGTGGAAAATTAATTGTTCCAGAAAGGATTTGTATTTGCTCCTGCCAGGTACCTTGGAGGAACCACCTACTTGGGGACCTCCCCAAGTGCACAGCTTAAATACACTTAAATAGGCAACTTGAACTTTGTGTTCTGTTTTGGTTTGGTTTGGTTTTCTCACAAAAGTTCTTGACCCACATGAGGGCCATTTTATCATCTGGGATTCTCAGGGAATTGTTTTGGGGGTTTTTCTTTCCCTTCTACCATGGCTAGGTTTCTCACTGTCTCCTCTGTGGTATGAGATTATATGTTTTTCTAATGCAACCTTTCACCGGGATTATTGATGTTGTCTTGAGGAGTCTTGGCTTCAGGTGAGGACACCAGTCTGTCTTCCCACCTTTGGAAGAACGTTAGCTTTGTTTCCTTAGTTGGTCCTTCAAACCCAAAAGCCCCAGACCACCAAGGGTTGGCAGATGACTTCAGGATAGCCTCACCTTCAGTATTCTGTAATCTCTGTGGATTTGTGCTATTTCGTAGTTACTGTGACCTTTGAGGATTTCCTTCTGCTTTCTGCAAGCTTAGCTATATATTTAAAAATAGATAAATTGGTTTGCTTGTTTAATCTGGTATTTTTCTATGTTCAGCATTAGGGGAATTCCTTAGGGTGAGTAGGCAGCCATATTACTGGAAATAGAAGTCTAGAGTGGTTACCACTGTCCTCTAGTGATGTGAACATGGGACTTCATCAGTTAGGTTTCCGCTGGTTATTACTGGTTGTCAATTTATCAAGGTTTTGCCCCAAATTCCACCCAGTGCCAAGAGAGCAAAGAGGAAGTTTCCATACTGCAGGCCAAATCCCTGTCTCTCACAATGATTCTGTGATCACAGGCTATGTTTGTCTCAGCCCCAGAGGGGCCTTGGCCACCAGGAACATTACATCTATAGATATTGCCAAATGAAAACTCTTGTAAAAGGTACCCATAAAATACCACATTCTTAAGGCATGCCTACATTCTATTGCTATGATACACCCATCTCAGACTTGTCCTTGCTAGAACATCAAGCCAGGTAAAGCAAAAGCAGCACATGAAATCTTATTTACCCCTTAGCTCATTCATTCCATAAATATTTACTGAGAGCGTACTATGTGCTATGCCTGTTAGGTTCTGGCATGCAGAGATGGATAAGTCTCAATCCTTCTTCTTAGGGGCAAGTTCATATACATAGACAGTGATCACTGAGTAGGGCATTGCTTTGGCAGAACAACACTGGGGACAAAGGGAACTGACATAGCCTCAGGTGGGTGTGCTCAGGCAGGCTTCCTGTAGGAAGTGGCATGTGAATCTAAAGCATGAGGGATGGAGAACAAAACAGTGTAGAATCAAAAAGACCACAAATCACCAATTCCTCTAAAGAAAACATCTACACTCAAAGAAATGGTCCTGCTGGTTTTCCTTCCCCAGTCCTAAGTTATGGGTGAGCAGTGCCCTCTGCCACTCCAAGTTGCTTCAAGGATCACTGGTGTAATTTATGGATTATTGACTGGGGCAGGCTGGTCCCCAAGGGACAAAATTATTTCTTGGGGGTTAAGGGTTAAAAAGAATCTTAGTTATTACAATAGTTTGTGGTTACTCCAAAGAGTCATAGTATATAATAGACCTGTCATATGTCTGTGGTATGGAAATTTCATAGGAAGGGCGATTTGTGGAGAAAGAGTTTGTAAAGGCTCCTTGGTAACTGGGGTAGGAAGAGTTATAAAGAAAAGAAAGGTTAAGAACTCCTGGTGTCATTGAATGAGCCGTGCTGTTAACGCTATATGCACTAACGTTCAAATGCTACCTCCCTCATTTAAACCTATATAACTCCGAACAAATTAGCCTCACTGTGCCTTAGTTTCCTGGGCTGTCAAATGGGCTAATAACACCTCCCATCACTAGATTATCTGAAGATTAAATGGAATAGGAAATGTAAGCTCCGGGCACTTGGTGTCGAGTCTATAAGTGTCTCTGAGTGTTGGTGCCCTGCCTTCGCCCAGCCTAGCACACATGTGTTTAGAAGGAGACCACAGCTGGCTGGCTGCTTTTCAGATGGTCTGTGCTGTGGACTATGAACAGTCTCAATAGGAGAGTTCCTTTCTCTGTCACCACCTGCATGTACAGTGCCCCCAGCTCTCAGAATCATCTGGAGAGAGATGGAATGGTCCATTGGGTTATCAAAGATGATGTTTCCTGGCTCTTCCTTCACAGATGAAATTCATACCCAGCCTGCTGAAGCTGAGGAATCCTGGTGGAGGTGAAGCTTGTTACTAATCCTCTCTTAAGGGAGGAGAGTTTGGGGTTTTCCCCAGGTTGCCAATTAATTCAGGGGCCTTGACTTGAGGTCCTGGCCCTTAAGGTCCCCATATCATCATTCAGGGAAGAAACTGTGGACCCTGGTCGGGCAGGGGTGGTATGACAGGAGCAGGGGTGGCAGGAGGCGCAGGGCACAGCAGGGAGAGCGCAGAGAGGGAGGCTGCTGGCCCTGCTCTTATCCTGAGAGTCCTGCTTCCTTCTCTGCCTCCTCACACCCGGGTGAGGGCTGCGTGGTTTAGAATCACCTGAATGACACCAGGCACAAAATAGGCTCTCATTATGTATTTATTGGATAACTAACTCTCTCCTTTTAATCATTAAAACTAGCATTATCATTAAATAATGGGTTATGTATTGTACTGTTTTCTCCTAACCCTCAAAGAAACTCAACTGCTATTTCATCATCATCATTATTCCATTTGATAGAAGAGGAAACTGAGGCCAATAAGGGATAGGACATCGCCCCAGAAAACCAACTTGCAGGGCCAGGGTGAGCAGCTCTCTTGCTTGTCTTCCCATCCTGTCTCATACCTACTCTGCCATCACTGGGCCTTCCTTGGGGTGGGGCTGGAGGCTGATTTGGCTCTGAATCTCATGCCTGGCCCAAGGAAGGGACAGAAGAACTTTCCTTTCCAGCAGTGAAAATGCTTGTCTTCCTCCTTCATCCCTGTCAGAGCCACCCTCCTACATGGCTGCTTCCTGACTCCTGTCTGGGCCTCTGCAACTCAGGTGAGACAGGCACATCACCTCTGCCACATCACCAACACACAGGAGACAGCGCCCAAACCTGCAAACTAGAGAGTGCTGCCGTGTTCCCCAGCCAGGCAGAGGGTCCCTCTTTCTGACCCCAGCTCTTTTCCTCACAGGGCTGGCTTCTGTGGTGAGGCAGTGTCTGAGCAGTTCATTATCCCTGCACAGAGCATGTCAGGGCATGGGCCTTGCAAATCCAGTGCAGCCTGGAGAATGTTCTACAGTCCCTTGGCCTCCTCTCACCTTGGCCTCTCTCTTCCTCACTCTTCTCACTATCTTCAAAGGAAACACACAGAAAAGACAGAGAGCAGGAGGTAATGAAGAAGAAATGAGCTTACAAAAGAAGAAAATAATCTCTGCTTTGTAAAACCTTGCATTTGGCCAGGGTGTGCTGTGTGCATGGAGCTCCACAGCAGCCCACTGAGGCAAGGGTGCTGTTGCCACCTCATTGGGGAGATGAGCCTGTTTCCAGCCTGGACACCATGGGTTCTCCAGGAGGAGCTGCAAACCCCTCTCCATCCAAGGCCCAGGAAGGGAGGGAAGCTTCTGCAGTTAACTTGGGTGTCAAGTGGCAAGGTGAAGACTTGAACCCAGATCCTACTAACTGCAATAGCCACTCCTTCCCTTCCCTTGTGTGGTGACCGCTCAGAGAGAGGAGAGGGGAGTAGATGAAGGTCTGTCCCTAGACAGTCCCACAGGCCCAGATCAGCAGGAAGCACAGGGGGAGCCTCAAGAATTATATCACCCAGGTTCAGAGAGAGACCTGTCATTAGGCTTCCTGACACTTGTGTCTTGTCTTGGGAGTCATGAGGTAGGCTCAGATCCAGCCTCGCCCATTTGGAGGTGGTACTGATGAGATGGTACAGAATTGGACGAGGTGAAGTTTAGTGGGTCTGTAACACTCTGGGAAAAGGCTGCTTCCTAAGCTGGTTTCACGCACGACTTCTCCAGGTGCCTACAATTATGGAAAGGAGTGTTGCCTAATTCTCTAAAACAAGCTTAATTTTAGTTCACCAAAATGTTAACATGCAAAGAAGAGAGAGAGAGAGAAGAGACTCAGAAAAGAGCTAAAGAGGCCAAAAAATCAAGGTGTTTGTTTGTTTGTTCATTTTTTTCAGAAATGTTAAGGAGGGAGTTAGAGATGTCTCAAAAATAGCATTCCTGGGTGTGCCTGTGGCCCTCTCCACAGTGACTTGGAAGCCAGAACTTCTCATTGGACTATAGAAGCCCCCTTTTTTAAAAGAGTTGACCATAAATGGCAAGGAATTCAGGCTCTGAGTTCAAGTCTCAGTTCTACTTCTGAAGTGTGTGGCCTAGAGCAGGTTACTTAACCACCCTGTGTTTCTATGACTTTGTGTAAAATGATGTAGCAATAATAGTAAATAACATTGTTATTGTTGTTTGGATCCCAAGAGCCCTGGCCTAGCGCCCAGCCCTGTCAACACTCTTAGTTTGTGTTAGTGGTGATGTGATTGTTAGCAGCGGTGGCAGTAGCTGTAACAGGAGGTCATCCCTGCCTCTGCAACTTTACAGTGTTCTTCCCCCAAAGTGGGGAGCCCTCTGGATACTTTGAATTGTCAAAATCCTGCTCATCTTTCCAGCTCTCCCTGGAAGGTGAGCTCACTGGCAGCCTGCCCTGACCCTTCAGGCTTTTTTCCTGGTTCCTACCTCTACCCCACAGCTTCTGTGACCTTCCCAGCACAGGTCAGCCTTTTCTGGTCACATGAAGGATACATTTATGGATGTCTCAAATGGGAGCACTCCTGACCACAAAATGCCTCCTGATGTCTCAGCCCAGGGCAGGCCCCCAGTAGATATTTATAGCATGGATCTGACTTTGCCCTCCTCTCTCCCCAGCACTAAGAAACTCATAATAGATGTTTGTAAGGATTTAGGCAAAGCTATTCAGTGAGAGGTGTGGGAGGTACCCAGGAAACCAGGGCTCCACCTGTCTCCCTTGCACCTGGCAGAAACAGATAGTATCAGGGCTTCATTGTCTTCCCACTGGCACCAAAAACCCAACCACTTTGACAATTAGAAGAAAGTTCTCAGTCCTTGCAATTGTTGTTCTCTATTCCAGCACTATCCAGATACTTGCTGCAATCCCGGATATTTATCAAAGGACTTCCCAAGATTCCAGATTTCACTCTGCCTCCCTTGAGCACTATCCTGTTTTCTTCTCCCTTCTTTGTGATTTACCCATTTCAGGGCAGCCCACCTACATGCCCAGGGAGGAGAAAAGGCAGCGCCACCAGAGAGGGCTTCCCCTAAACACTTGTCCTAGAGGTGGAGGACTCGAACATCTTTGTTCCAATGGGAGACCTAGAACCTTGAAGCAAGTGGGTACCCAGAACCTTCCAGGTCTGTAGCCTCCGTTGTCCCTCTGAGCCCTGTACTCTGGACTGTACTTTTTGATGGCTACTCAAACCTGGCCCAGCACTACTGGTTCTTCTTTTCTCTCCTCTATTTCAACTGGAAAATAATCTTCATATCAAAAAGTAGAATGAAGAATATACTAAGAATCTGTAGACCCCAAAGAGTTAAAACATTGTAGGTATTTATGAGCTAAACACCGCAATTAGTCTAGATGGCCTTCATAAGATGAATTGATGGTCCTTCCACTCCATGCTGTTTTATGCTATTCAACACCAAAAGGATTAACTATTAATACATGCAACAACTTGTATGAATCTCCATGAGAAAAGGCCAGTCTTGAAAACTTAGATATTTGAAATGACAACATTTTACAAATGGAGAAGAGGACGACAGAGTCAAGGGAGGAGGCAGGTGGGGTTATAAAAGGGATGCAGAGATCCTTGTGATGATGGGAATGTTCTGTATCTTACCTGTGGTGATAGGTGCACAAACCTGTGTAGGTGATAAAATTGTTTTGAACTTAACACATATGCACAGGAATATAAGTAAAACTAGGAAATGTGAATATGATTGGTGGATTGTGTGAATATCCATATAATGGCTATGATAGTATTTCACTTTGGCAAGATGTTACCATTGGGGAAATGGGAAAGTATACAAGGGATGTCTCTGTGTTAGTTCTTATAATTGCTTGTGAATCTACAATTATATCAATATAAATTATAATTAAAAATAAAATATATTACAAGTAACTGTTTAAAAGAAATATTATAGGCACAATTGAAGGCCCCAATGTGTCTTCCAATCTCATTTCTCTCCTTCCTAAGAGGCAACCAGTATCAGAAATTGGTATTAATCATCCTCACAATGTTTTTATACAAGATATTTGCCTAGCATATAATGGGGGCTCAAAATTTATTGAATAAATGAAAAAAATATTAATTCCAGGTGCTTTTGCTTGGGAGAATTATGGTTACTTTCTTTTTATTTATTTCATTATTTCTTCTTTAATATCAATCATTGCTGTTTAAAAAAGTTTAATTGAGGGCTGGGGATGTGGCTCAAGCGGTAGCGCGCTCGCCTGGCATGCGTGTGGCCCGGGTTCGATCCTCAGCACCACATACCAACAAAGATGTTGTGTCCGCCGAGAACTAAAAATAAATATTAAAAATTCTCTCTCTCTCTCTCTCTCTCTCTCTCTCTCTCTCTCCTCTCTCACTCTCTCTTAAAAAAAAGTTTAATTGAGATATAATTGATATATCTTTTAATTCACCTATTTGAAGAATCTAATTCAACGGTTTTGAGTATGTTCATGGTTCAACTACCACCACAATCAATTCTAGATCATTTTCACTACCACCCTCAAGAGAGGCCAAGCCCATTAGCAGCCATTCCAGAGTCCTCTAGCCTAAGCTTCTCCCACCCACTCTGGGTTGCTGGGGTCACCAGCCTTAAGCAGCTCCTAATCTACATGATGTCTCTATGGATTTGCCTCTACTGGACATTTCATAGCAATGGAGTAAAGAACACAATAGGTGTTCTTGTGACTGGCTTCATTCCCTTAGCATGTTTTCAAAATTCATCTGTGTTGTAGTATGTTTCAGTACTTTATTCCTTTTATTGACAAATGATGTCCCATTGTATAGATACTTTCTATTGTATTTATCCATTCTCAGCTAATGATCATTTGGGTTGTTTTCATTTTCTTGCTATTATGAGTAACACCACTATAATCATTTGTTGGAAGGTTTTTGTATAGTCACTTGTTTTCATGTCTCCTGGGCATATATCTAGGTATTAACCTTGTAAGGAATTCTCAGACTGTTGTCAAGTGGCCATAATGTTTTACAGTCCCACAAGCAGCATATGGGGATTCCTATTTCTCCTCATGCTTACCAACATTTGCTATTACCTATCTCTTTGATTTTCATTCAATCATGAGCTTTTGAATCAACTATCCCAGTTTTGCCGTTTACTAGTTAGGATATCACAGTTAATCCCCACCCCCCATTTTCTCCCTCTGTCAGATAAGACTAATAATACTCACCTTGCAGAACTGCTCTGAAGATGGGTCAATTAAGACAATGGCTGGTAAGACCTTAGCATATAGCAGGATGCAGTTGGCTATCTTTGGAATACAGTAACTGTGACAGTTTCTTATTATGGGCATCAGATAGTCCATTTTCTTCTTCCTGAGATGCACTTAGTCACCTAGAACCTCCAAGAGCACCTCTCCTTAGCTGACTAGGGGCTAAGCCATGTGCAAGTGAAAAGCCAGGAGAGCTGCCCTTCATAAATGCACAGACCTCATGGTGAGAATCGGAACAGTCCTCCATCACCCCAATCTCCAGATCCTGGTCCTCCACGGGGGGCTGGCCCCCTGGCAGGGTCTTACCAGGCACCCCTCTCCCACCCCACAGGAAGGGAAAAGGGCAAAAAACATTAGCAGGCCCAGTTTCAGAAGCTTCAAATTGGGTCTGAACCACTTGAGTTTATTGAAATAGTTTTTCCCCCTCCTTTTCTTTGGCAAGAGCCCATTTTTCATTCCATAATTTTTGCAATGATCACAAACATTATCTGCACACCCAGCCATTGTATAGGGGAAGAAAAGATGATTGCCTGCTGATTGCTACTGTTGTTCATTTTGGAGATGACTCTATAGATGGGAAGGACACAGCTGTGTGTCAGAGAGGCAGAGAACAGCACAGTTTAGTAATGCCAGGGCATTGGGAGGAAGAATGGAAATGGGGTAGTCCCTCGTTGCAAGAAAGACACAGCAGTTGGAGTGGCAATGGCTCATGGGACAAGGTGTCTGTTCATGACCGTGTCATGACCAGTGCAACAGGAGGCATATCTTTTATGAATACCTCAGGCTCATCATGCCTCCAAACAGACTCAGCATCATCTCTACCTCCAGCCTACTTCCCGAGTCCTCCCCATCTTACTGGGCTAGGATCTTGGTTCTGTTCTTTCCTTTGTCTCAAATATCTAATCCATCACCAAACCTCAAATGCATCCAGTTCCCAACATAATGTCCCTCCTGGATCTCTGTGCAGCCTTCTCACTGTTTCCTGCTGCTCTGCCTCTAACCTTGCTCCTCCTAATGAGTCATACTCCAGCCTACACTAACCTGCCCACAAAATAAATAAGATCAGGTCACTTCACTTGAAAACCCTACAATGGCTTCTCTTTTCTCTAAGAATAAAGCCAGATGTCCTTAAGCCATTTGCCCTGAATATGCATGCTTCTAAAGGCTGTTGTGATTCTTTGCTACTGCACTGACCATATCATTGGTTTACTTACCTATCTTCCCCATTCACCCCTAGGTTCCCTAAGGGCAGAACTTCTGACTTATGATAGGTGCCCAATGTTTCCTTCCACCTACATTTGAGAAGTCTTAAAATTTTCAGAACACTTTTGCCTAATTGTTTCCTTCTTTAACCCTCACTGCTGAAGTACACACAATAGGAGTTTTTAATTTGCATTTTACAAATAGGAAATACAAGACTTAGAAAAGGTAAGTGATAGTTCAAGACTCCTACATAGTAGGCAAATGGCAGAGCCAAACTAACCATGGGTCTTCCAAAGGAGCCATCACTAGAATTCCATGAAGAAGGCAAGGCAGGTTACTAATATCTGCAGTTCATGTAGTGTGGTCCCTGGACCACCAGCATCAACATTACTGTTAAAAATGTATTTGGAGCTTCACCCACAAGATGATAAAATAGCAAGTGTGCAAGCCCACACTTTCCAACTGTCATCTTCCATCCAAGATCATATTCTCTGTGTTGTCTGATGTTCTGTCTCTAGAGTTACTCATGTCCTTAAGTTCCAGTGGTAGGCGCTAATGGACCAGCTAGAACAAAAACTCTTTCTAAAGACTCTCTGCAGAATGGACTTTTTCAATAAGGTCAGAAAACTCTGTCAAACATAATAGTGCCACCCATGGAACATACTCTCTGCCAGGACTGATTAAACAAGGTCTGACAAGCATCTCTCCTGGGTGACTTGGGGTGTTGAGGCAACCAGAATATTAGTCATTTGTAATGCCCCAGGTAGAAGTATTTCCAGGGCAAAATAATCCCTGAGTGTGGATAGAAACTACTAGTGGCAGGCAAAAAGTTCAGAGGCTGTGCTTGTGCCTGGAGCAACAGCTTTGTTCTCTCCTGCCCCCAATTTGACTTTGAAACATTCCGTCAAGAATGATCAGTCTGGAATTGAAAGGCATCCATGCACCAGCTGAGCCAAAGAGATGTTGGATGAAAATAGAAGCTTCCCTCAGTGGTTTTGTGGGATGCCCACGTCCCTTAGGGGCACCAAGCATGGCTGCATAGTGATGAGAAGTGAGCCTGGAAAGCCTGCCTACATCACTCTGATGCATGACCTTGGATGACCCTTTCCTCTCTGGACAAAATTGACTATAGTGGTACATCTTTGAGACCCCTTCCTGCACTGATGTGGAGAACTATGGCATGTTCAGGGGTTGGGGGAATGTATCTGAAGAGCTCTGGACCAGCTTTCTTCCAGCTTCAGAATATGAAGTCAGTGAGATGTGGTCAGCTAAAAAGACAGGACACATGTCAACCCTCAGCAGCTTCAGTTCTCAAATGTGTAGCCTCTGAAAAATAAAGGGAGAGGGAGAAAAGTCATTGTCCTCCTGAATCTCTGTATTTCTGACTCCGAAGGACTGTTAAAGGTCATCTCATCCTTTGTATTCTGCCTGTCCAGTCTGGAATCAGTCTCCACTGGTTCTCAAACTTGACTGCACTAGAATCCCCTGGAGGTCTTGTGCAAAACACAGATGGCTATGCTTTGTCCATGGTTTCTGCTTCAGTAGGGATGGGGTAAAGTACCAGAATTCACATTTCTAACATGCTCCCAGGTGCTGCCACTGCTGCTGGTCTGGAGATGACAGGACAAGCCAATTCTCTGCTTCATGGTCCCCAGTGGCTATCCTACCCCTGCTTTCAGGGAGCATGAGTGAGCATGAGCTCACTCCCTCAGAGGCAGCTCCCTCACCCCGTGGCATCTGTCCTATAGATGGAGTTTGAGACCTTTCTGCCCTGGCTTCCACCTACTATCTATGAACTTAGACTTCACAGCAGGTCCCTGTGCTAGAAGGTGAGGATAATAACAGCAGCCTTTTCTTTTCAAGCACTTCACATACATCTTATTGATTCCCTCCACTCATATGGGAATAAAAATATTCTTTCCAACTCACAAAGTCATTGTACAAAAGGACAAAAATGTGGAATCATTTTATAACCTTATAGACTAAGGGTTTGTTTTTACTTTCAAGCTTTGTATTCATCAGCTACAATATTCTTAACAAAATACCACAGACCAGGTAGCTTCAACAACAGACCTGTATTATCTCACATTTCTGGAGGAAAGAAGTCCAAGACAAGGCTTGGTTTCTTCTGAGGCCTGGCCTCTCTCCTTGGCTTGCAGATGGCCACCTTCTCACTGTGTTCTCATCTGGTCATCCTTCTGTCTGTGCTGTGTCCTAATCTCTTATAAAGGACGCCAGGCATCCTAGATTAGAGCCCACTCATATGACCTCATTTTATCCCAATTACTTTTCATCTTCTGAGGTTTTAGAGGTTAGCACTTTCACGTAACAGATTTGAGGGACATAATTCAACCCAAAACAAGCTTCTAATTGAAGTCTGATTAATGCCCAGCTGTGTGACTATGGAGACATCACCTAACATTGCTGAGCCTTGCCTTCTTCATCAGGGCCCAGGTTGGAACACTAATAAGCACAGAGAAAGGATCTAAATAGGGAAGAGAGACATTCCAACTTCCTTGGAAATTGGACTTGGAGAAAAAAGATGACCCAGATGATAGAATCTGGCTGAGAATCAGATCAGGAGGCCCCTTGTCCAGGCATCGTGAAACCCCACCCAAGGAAGAAATCTGCAGAACCACACAGTGCTGCATTGTTCCAGAGCTCTATGCAACCTCTTTGGTGGTAGAGGCCAGAGGCAATACTCTTGAGGAGGTCCCAGGTGCAAAGCTTCACTAGCTTGCACACCCTGTCCCCACTCACCAGTCAACCTGCTGCTGCTAGGGAAGGTCTCCAATCATGGAGCTACCATTGCAATCCTCTCTGAATTCTAGAACTTCCCAGAGATAGGAGGTGTATAGGGTTGGAAATAAGCTAAATATCTATCAATAGGGGAAGCATCAACTTACTTACAGTTTGAGTTTGCCATCATTTATCGTTATTATGCTATCTTGGGCAAAGTACAGCACTTTGCCTTCAAAACAACCCTGTGGTGATGGTGACCATTACTGACCCCATTTCATAAATGTAAATACTGAGGCTTAAAGAGTTCAATGAGCTGCCTATGGCCACATACCTGTGTGCTATAGAGCCAAGGCATGAAACCAGATCTTTTTGGATTGAAGCTTATATTCTTAAGCTCTATACTCTACTCATTGATAAGTCCTGAAGTAGAAGAATATTGAATGATATGGGGAATGCCTTTGATGTGATGTTAAGTGAAAAATAATAAGATATAAAGCACACTATCTCAGTTCTATAAATAAATGTATGTGCAGTGTATATAGACAGGGGAGAGAGCTAAAATCAGTGCTTATTTCTAGATGGTAAGATTACTTTTTGATGTTTTCTGTAATAACTGGAATAAGGAGAAATGGATCTTGTTAAAGGGGAGATGGAGCAAGGTTTTGGAAGGAGACAAATGTTGGTAGGAACCGCTGGCTGTAGCTCTCCCTAGCTATATGACACCGGGCATCCAGCCACCGCCCAGCCTCTGGATCTCTCTGAAGGATTCTGGGACCCATGGCAAGAGACAAGGATTGGGAAGCGCACCTGATTGGGGTTCTATTTTTGAAAAAGGCCTGTGCTGCCATCCCCAGAGACAGAGCCCACTGTATTTCCCTGAATAACCACTGCTATTTTTATAGGGCGCCAATGAACTATGCACCCAGGGAGAAGGGGAGTGGAGCAGCTGGATGCTTCTAGAGACCCTGCTAGTACAGAGCTGGATCTTAGGCTTCTTCTTCAAAAGCCCCTGCCTGGGAAGTTGTTGCTCAGCCTTACTGTGCCCTTGGGGATTCTGTAAGGCCATTGATGTCCTGTAAGCTGGGAGGGCAGGGCAGTGTGGGGCACCAACCTCAGGGGACCGCTTTTTACCCTTGCCTAGTGCAGTTGTTATCAGTGTTGTCAGCTCCCAGGACAGAGGAGATATCTGAATTTAATATCCCTTTGCCATGGCAGGGAAACAAGCAGGAAAGGATTACTGTCCAAGAGCAAAGCCTTCAGGACATGTTTGTGAGAATTTTTAGAGATGGGCAGAGATCAATAAAGATCAGAGCCAGGAAGAATCATGGATTCTTAGACTTCAAGGGCACTTCATCCAGCTGCCTTGCTCACATACTGTGTGCAGCCCTGGGACCTACAGTGAAGGGGCACTTCCTCCAAGAGCCCCCGTCCTTCCTAGATATTTGGTTGTTTGCAAGTTTGCACCAAGAGGTCCCATATTCTCAGGCATGTGTAATGATTAATGATAAATAGTGAGGATGGTGAACTTGCGCTGCCTACTTACCACACATCAGGTAATGCCATAAGTAATCCATCCAGATTTTCTCCTTTAATCTTCACAATAGGAACTCAGTCACTTCATTCTAAGTTAGGTACACCATCATTCCTATTTTGCTAATGTGGACAGTGAAACAATGCCTAGCACCTAATAATAATGGTAGCAAGTATTTATATAGTACTCACTATGTTCCAGGCACTTTGAAAGTGGTTTACAGGAATTAATTTAGTTGTTATAAAAGCTCTTATGATCATCTCCAAGTTGGACATGGAGACAGTGAGACACAGGGAAACTAAGCACATAGCTGAAATCCTCAGAGCTTCTAAGCACCATCCCTGGCTCCAGGGCCAGCGGTCCTGCTCCTCACCATCCAGGCCATGTCATTCTACCTGCCTGTGAAAGTGTATATGATGAATATTGGCCCTGCCTGCTCTCTACCCACTTCCTTTCCCTTCATCCCATTCTCTGGCTCTTTGGGTACTAAAGATGGTCCTGTTGAGGCTGTCCCTTTTAGCCATCATGCTTCAGCCTTCAGGTCATTGTCTCATTTGCAGAGAGGGCTGCTCTCCTTTCTGCAGACCAGCTCAGCCCTGTTTTACCCTTTCTCCTTGTAGCTGTGCTCACCTTTGTAGTGCCCACGGCCCACCTGGGCTCAGAGCAGCAGCTCCCAGGGCAGGACAGCTCCATCCTCCTACTGACTGCCATTGGCTGCTCGGCACCTGCACAGAGAAGATGCTGGATTAAGAGTGTGTGGAGACAGGGCTAGAAAATGAGCTGTCGTTGTTCCTCTTGGAGGCAAAGGGGTGTGTGAAAGCAGGCTGGGTCTGTTCCCACCAACACCCCAGTTTCCTGAGAGCCAGATTGTGTCCCTTCCAATCATCAAGGGTTTGTTTCCTTATGAAACAACATCACACCCACTTGAGAGGGGATAGTGATGGACAGAGGGGAAGGGAGGGGCCAGAGAGGCTCTCAGCCCTGGCTGCTAGGGAGAACCACCTGGGCAGCTTCCCCACCCCAGCCAATGGAGTAGGAACCCCTGAGGTTGGGGCCTGGGCTTGGGAACATCTTATATTGTCAGTTTCTGTAGCTAAGTCTCCATGGATTATGTTTTGGAGGCCAAGCCACGCAAAGAGAAGGAGCCCTTCTTACAAAACACAGGTCCATTTTTCCCTCTTGGTCCACGTGCACTGAAGGCATGGTATGGGAGGCCTGCCCTGCAGGGGCAAGGATGGGGACAGTGGCTTAATGCAGCCCACTGTCCTCCCCACTTTACAACTGCTGTGGCTGTTTGCTGAGGGAACACTGGCAATCATCCAGGCCAGTGCCTGTTAGCTGGGTAGTGGTCTTTTTACAGAGGATACCTAGATTAAGGTCACACAGTAGTTACTCAGGCCTCTGCGAGGAGGTCCAGTCCCTGCTCTGAGGGATCTGTACAACTCACAGGGAGTGAAAGTGTCCTTCCCTTCAGCACAGAGCACAGTGCAAGTGGGAAATCTTCTGCCTTCATGACTAACAAGACTCTGAGGAAAAAAAAAAAAAAAACAATCCTGACTGGAAGCCTGCTGTATTCTGTGCTAAGATTTAGGAGAAAGCCAGGATTCCCCCCACTGGGTCCCCCAGCAAAACAATGCATTTTAAATGGCTCCAAAATTACTAAGCTATTTCACTGCTTCAGAGGAGAAATAGCTTGGGGGAAGCCATCGGCCCTTTATGCCCTGAACATCAAAACAAAATGCCAAATGGGAAAACGAAATCACAGGAGGTCGGGGGAAGTGGGAGGATTACGTGGGAAGAGCTTGCTGCAAGGCGTGGGCTGTGTTGAACCTGGGATTCTGGGAGGATCTGTGGGAGGCTACACAGCTCTGTGCCCATGAACCCGGCTCTGGGGTCAGATGGAGCTGGGTCAAGACTCAACAGGGAATAATACACCCACGCTGTCATGGCTAAGTGTTACCTGCAAGCAGGAAGGTTCTAGGGGATTTTGGAAAATGCTGATGCCCAGGCCCCACCTTCAGAGTTGCCATTCCATTACCCTGGAGCCCAGGCAAAGCTGCCCAAGTTTTAATGAGCAGAACCTCTATCTAGTTCCTCCCTTCCCCTCCCTCTAGCACTCTCGCTCCTCTGAGTCTTGGACTCCTCCTCTCAAATGGACAGGATGTCATTTGAGGAAATAATAACCAATGCCTTCCAATGAGATGAGGCATCCTCAGTCAACTGTGGTGAGTTGGTGGGAACAGTCCCAGCCTGTTTGCAGTCACAACTTTGCCTCCAAGAGAAACCAGTGCCAGCCCTGGTTTCTAGTTGGCATTGAAAACAGCACTGGGAAAAAGGCCTATGGTTGGCAAGGAGCATCAAGAACTCAGGCTTGTTTGTGTGTGTGTGTGTGTGTGTGTTGTTGTTTTTTTCTGAAAACCTATCACCTTTGGATATGACCAAATGCCTTCTATGGGCCTGCACTCACAATCCTGGCCTTGGGGGAGAGGACATTTTCAATCCTGAGACTGATTCTACTGCCATGAGGCTGGTTGGAAGGTTCTAGAAATGTGGGTCAAGTGGGCTTTGGACCAGGCCTATTATAGCTGAGAGACAAATTCCGCAGGACCTGGAGAGGGAGAGAGAGAGATGGAGAGAGAGAGGAAGAGACTCTGGCCTCTAGAGTTTTGTTTGATGAATAGCATGGTGAGAGGCCTGGGAACAGGTGTCACCAAGGCCCTTTCAAGAAGAATGCATCCCCCTGAAGCTGCCCTCAGGAGACGTCGTGAAAGATTTCCCAACCTGCACTGGGCTGCATCGTGCATGTTGGTGATGATGGTGCTACCACTGAGGGAGTGACAGCCCAAGACTAACCAGATTCTGTCACTGCTCCCTGAAACAGCTCTGGGAAGGAGGGCTGGTATCCCCATTTCACAGCAGAGAAACAAGCTCAAGGGGCCACCAAACTAGTCCATGCTGAGGCTGAGGCTTTAGAGAATTTGAAGTGTGGCTTTCAGACCTGCCTTCTCATAGGATCTTCTCAGCAAGCCCATACAATAAGCCAAGGAGGGGCCATTGTCCCTGTTGGTGAGGAAAACTGAGGCTCAGAGACACATGGTGATTTCTCCAGTGTCACACAGCTAAGGAGCCATAGTTCAGATTGGTATTCTTTCCCCACAGCAGGTTGCCCTGCCGTCCACTCTCTTACGCCACTCTGGATACCTCGCCAGCTGGGTTGTCCCCAATCTCAAACATTCCCTTTCCTCATATCCCTCCTGAAACCTACCATGGCTGCCATCTTCTAGCTGGGTGACCTTGCTCAGGCTGATTTTCCTTGACTTCTGTGAGCATCCATTTCCATTTCCATTTCATTCCCCTGCAAGTTGGGGAAAGGAGAACCAATCTCCCAGCCGCCTTCTGATAATAAAGGGCAAGCGTATCCCTGGCACCATGCCTTCCCTGGTTTGGTAAGCATCAGGACCCTGCTGCTGATGGGCATTTGGTGGATCACATACATTAATCTATGGAGAGTCCCCACAGAAGCCATCTAGCCCAACTCTACTCAGGAAGCTGAGGACTAAAGGAGACTGGCTCTTGACCAGGGTCACTTAGCAAGTCAAGGCCAGTCCTTGTCTCCTGATTCTTGGCCCAGTGTTCCATGCCTCATCCATGCAGTGCCTGAGGACCTGGGGCGAAAGGAAGTACAAGGGACTAATTCTGAAAACAATCCCACCACCTGAAACCCTTAGAATCGCAGTCGTCCTGATGGAAACAAGCTTCCCCCTGGAAGAGCTCCATGGTCGCCTCTGCAGACCTGAGCTCCAACTGCCTGGGAGCTCTTGGCAGGTAGGAATTTAGCTCTCTGAAGTCCAGATTCTGGATTGGTGACATGAGGGAGTGGATAAGTGAAATCTTAGAGCAGGAGCATGGGGGCTGCTCCAAAAATGGTACCCATTGGCAGGCAGTATTTTTTCTCAGTCCTTGAATACTAAAAAGAAATGGTGAGATGGACGGTGGTGGTTCTCTCCCCTGGTTTATTCTCCAAAATATCTTCTTTTTTTTTTTTATCACTGAAACACTCTGATGCAGGCTCTGTACTGAAAATCTCTCTCTCTCTGTCTCATTTTTTTTAAAAACTATAATTGAAACTGCTTTGCAACATTAAAAAAAATCTCCTTGAATTGCACCACCTATTCATAATGACTATTTACATTTTTATGACATTCCTTTCAGCCACAGACTATTTTTGTTTGGAGGAGCAGTCTGCATTAGGGTCTCCAAGTTGCTTCTTGAGTGGTTAAGAGATAGTGTTGTATACATTCCAACACACATGCACTCGCTGAATCTAAAGGTAAATACTGAGTATCTCCCTTTTTCTGAGCTCTGTGCCAGCCTTGAGGATCTTAAAGTAAAATAAGTCTTGGTTTTGTTTTCCAAAAAGGGTAAGGAGAGGGAAAAGAAAGGGCTTGTCATCTACAGGGCACAGGCCAAGCACACATTATCTTATTTAAGCCTCTTGTCAACTTGTACCCGTTTACCTGTAAGGAAGCTGAGAGGCAGAAGATAGAGTCAGTACCTATCACAATTTCACTAGTAGCAGTCATGAGGCTAAAATGAGAGCTTGTGTTTAACAAAAAATTGAGGCCATCTTTTAAAATGCTATGGTGGTATCTATCAAATAATACAAATATGCAAACAGAGAACTACGGTCTATAGGATTTTTTTTCTCCTAAGCTGTACTAGAAGCAGAGAAAAGGAAGAGGCATATATTGCTTGAAATGAAGGCTCCAGAAGGCTGTCCAGGGGGAACAACAGGGTTTCAGTAGAAGAGAAATCATTACTCTCTAATCCTGCTGGATATGGGGAAGCCACATAACAGTAAGTGACCAAATGCCCCCTAAGTTATTTGTCTGACCATCAGTGGCCTGGGGATCCCACAATGCTCTGCGATATGATCCCAAGAACAGGGAGTCTGCTCAGATGGGTCTCTGGCCTGTCAAAGCTTGTAGCACTAAGCAGCTTCTGATATTACACCATCAGGCCTCTCTTCTATTATTCATGCCAACCATGGAGCCCAGTCAATATTAGCTTTGGTTTCCTTTCAAATCAAAGCAAAATCCATTTTGCAAATATTTATTGTAGTCCTACAACTTACACAGGCACTGCTTATCCAGGGTGTGAAAAGATGGTTAAGACCTAATGTCGGACTTCAGGGGAGTCTCAGTAGATGTGGGAGAGGAGAACTAAGTAACTCTGTGGGGGCTGTCCCAGGGCATCATGGGAGTGTTTGAAGAAAGACCAATTGACTCATTTGCTGAGCACTTCCTGCAATCCAGCATGGTGCCAAGGCCTGGGAATCAAAGAGGAACCGGACACGGTCCCTAGTCTTAGGTAGCACACAACCTGCTTGGAAAATCAGACATACGAACACAAAATTATGATTAACTATTGTGTGATGATGAGGTGACTACTGTGGGGACACAAAGAGGGGGACTAACTGCCTATAGAAAAAAAGAAGGGACCTAACATTAATCAAGCCATTACTAAATGCAAGAATTTACATATATTGCATGTCTTCTTAGTTGTTCTTCATAGATTTTTTAATATAGAGGTAGAAATTGAAACTAATAAAGTAACTTACCCAAGATTACAAATATAAATATATGAAATTTTGCATTCTGTTTCATAATATAACCACGCTTACAGTCAAAAGAAATAATGTATTAATTGACTTGCCCTTACAAGTATTTTTTAATTCCCTAAAATTCAGCAAGACACTCCACCAAAGAAACAATGCCAATTACATCTGTTTTAATATCTGGGAATTTCATACTAATAAATCCATGCTCACTGGGAACTCTTTAGGATCCCTTCTTCACAAATTCAATAACATGTTTCAAATTTTTTTAGCATGCTTACAGGTAACACGTGCTAACTTTTACCCCATATCTGGGCCTTCTGAGGTTAGGACTTGAATTTGCACTTGCCACACCTATCCTTCTGCTTTAGCCCTGTCTGGGCAGCCATGAACAGACCCCAGCCCTCTGTGCCCCTCCTGCCTCCTCTGTCATTCTGCTTTCCCCTCCTTTGTCCCTCTATACTCTTTCCTCTTTTCCTTCCTCACTCTCTTTCTCCTGGATCCCTTCCTCTTCCCCTCCCCCTTCCTCCTTTCCCTGGCCGCCCTCAGCCACTCCTCCTTCCGCCTCCTCTTCTCTTTCCTTCCTCTCTTCCTCCTTTTCCTTCTGTTCTCCATTATTTCATCTCCACTGGGACTTCACCCAAATCCTCCACTCTAGGGTTCATAAGCCAGGATCCACCAACCCCCACAGAGTCTGTGAACAGCCCCTATCCACCCTTGAACCCAAATCCTTCATTCTGTATTCTCGGAATTCCCACGAGAGGGACAGTGCCCAAAGCCAATCAGTCTTCCTGGGAAAAGTCCTACAGCTTTTTACCAGATCTCAGATACCTGAACTTGTGATGGCTTGTTTCTCTTCTCCATTCCTAGTCTCCAGTTCATAATTCCTTAACTCGCTACAGCTAGTGAGATTCACAGTTTACTTATAATTGATTCAAAGATTTGCTGATTATGGAAGAAGGAAGTTCACAAAAAAAACCCTTCTTAAAGAGAACTCACTGCTGGCGAAGAACAGTATCCCAGCAGTTGTGTGGACTAAATGAGGTCTCACAGGTATGTATGGCATGTTGGCAAACAAGAGGTTCCCTCCCTCCCAACTTCTATTGTAGATGAGTAAAAGTGTATATAGTTTGCTAGGGCTGCCATAGAGTACCCCAACCTGGGTGTCTCTAACAACAGAAATCCATTTCCTTCCAATTCTAGAGGCTAGAAGTCCAAAATAAGGTGTCAGCAGGGTTGGTATCTTCTGAGCCCTCTTTCCTTGTCTTGTCAATGACTGTCATCTTTTGGTGTCTTCACATGACTTCGTGTGTGTGTGTGTGTGTGTGTGTGTGTGTGTGTGTGTGTGTGTGTCTGTGTCCTGATCTCCATTGGATTTGGGCCCACAAATACGACCTCATTTATTTTACTTCTCTAGCAATTAGAGAAATGCAAATCAAAAACTACTCTAAGATTTCATCTCACTCCAGTCAGAATGGCAGTTATCAAGAATTCAAACAATAATAAATGTTGGCAAGAATGTGGGGGAAAGGCACACTCATACGTTTCTGGTGGGACTGAAAATTGGCACAACCACTCTGGAAAGCAATATGGAGATTCCTTAGAAAACTACGAATGGAACCACCATTTGACCCAGCTATCCCACTCCTCAATCTATACCCAAAGGTCTTTAAAATCAGCATACTATAGGAACACAGCCACATCAATGTTTATAGCAGCTCAATTCACAATAGCTAAACTATGGAGCCAACCTAGATGCCCTTCAATAGATGAATGGATAAAGAAACTGTGGTATATATACACAATGGATATTACTCAGCATTAAAAGAGAATAAAATTAAGGCATTTGCAGATAAATGGATGAAGTTGGAGAATATCATGCTAAGCGAAGTAAGCCAATCTCAAAAACCAAAAAGTCCAGTGTTCTCTCTGATAAGTGGATGCTGATCCATGATGAGGGGGAGGGCATGGGAAAACTGGAGGAACTTTGGGCAAAGGGGAGGGAGGGTTGGGAGGGTGCATGGAGGTAGGAAAGATAGTGGAATGAGATAGACATAATTCCCCTAGGTGCATGTATGACTGCACATACGGTGCGACACTACATCGTGTACAACTGGAGAAATGAAAAGTTGTGCTGCAATTGTGTACAATGAATCAAAGTGCATTCTGCTGTCATATATATCTAATTAAAACAAATAATTTATTTAAATAAAAGTACTATCTCCAAAAACAGCCACATTCTGAGATAACAAAGATCAGGACCTCCACATATGAATTGCGGGGAGGGGGCTACCATTCAGCCTTTAATAAATTGCATAGTCCCACTAGTTCTCTGCCTGAGAAAGCAGACACAGGAGGGGGGAAGTGCACAAAGCCAATCAATTGAAAACTATTGCATTAAGAATTTGGTCTTAATTCAAACCACTATTGACAGAAGTTTATTTAGGAAGCACTTTCTGGCCGAGCAGATCCAGGATTAATTATTAAGAGCCCATCCATGGGCCAGGCAGAAGTTGTGGACACCATGTTAGCAAGCAGCCAGCCCATGTGGTCGCCTCATCTTCCTGACAGATAAAAAGAAGCTGTGTTTTATTTATATGTGCAGCTATTCTTAGTCTTCCACTTTTTCCTTTATGACCAATGGAAAGGATTATTGTAACTACTCTATTTTGAAGCCCTCTCATTATCAAATTAATAGATAGGGTTCAAGTCATTCCCCTGGAGTTCAAGGGCTGGTTGTATTCACCCCAAAGCACCCTCAGACCATTAGAGCTATTGTATGTAAAACAATAATACTCGGGACAAGACTGGAAAGGAAGGATGGGACGGGAGCAGTAGTGAGACTGCAAAGTGTTTAAAGGTCATTTATAAATAATGCCACTCTCCTGTGAGAGTTTGTTAATAAAATCCTTCCTATAACTTTATCTGCATTGTAAATACATGGTCTGAGGATAATCATTCACCAGAGCCAATGGCCAGAGAATCTGGCTCTAAGGAACTGTTTCAGATGCAATAAATTAGAACTGTGTCCTTAATAATATCCACTGGATACAGGTGAATCAATAATCTCTGTGCATTCAAGAATAGATCCAAAGTAGTTGATTCCAGGAACAATAGCCCATGCTACTTGTTTGGGTACTTCTAGGCAACTTAGGTAAGAAAATCAAGATGATAAAGCTATCTCTGCCCTGATTTCCCCACCCTATCCCCCAGTATTTAATTTCCCCAGATTGCCTGCCTTGTGGATAGTAACCTAAATTATAATTGAAGTACCTTAACTGGTTCTGGGTTGCTAGCATAAAATGAAAAGGAAGGTTCTCCACTGACTAACTGTTTTGCTATATAGTATATCATTTGCCTTTCTAGGACTTATCTTTAAAATGAGGATAATATACATGCTTTATGGGATTGCTGTAAGGATTAGAGAGGAAGTCTGCACAGTGTCCGTGTAGTGCCTGATAGAAAGAGTTGTGATTGTTATTACAATAATAGTTGTGATTGTTATTACAAGGCTCTGTAGATGTCTTTGAGTGTTGGAAGAAGTTCTCAGGGGAAGCAGGACCTTGGATCTCTGTCTCCCTGCTCTGGCCCAGAGCATCTCCATTCTGAGCCACAACCACCAGCCTGGAAACTGAGGCTATTGCTAGCTTAGCCAACTACAAGCAAGAGGCTTGGCAAGTTGATGTTATTCATTCAGAACATGGGACTATTATTAAAAGACAGCGTAGTATAAAGGAAGAAATGTAGTTTTGTTGTTGATGTTGTTTTGTTTTGTTTTTTCAGCTTCAGTGATCTGGATTCAAATCCTTGCTTTGTCATTTCCCTTTGGTCACATTATCTTATCTCTCAGTTTCCTCATCTTTAAAAGTGAGATTAAAAAGATTTGCTTCGAAAGATCATCAGGACAATGAAATTAACTCCTCTACATGTTGAATACACCACATTCAGGCCCTGATTACCCCCTGACCTGGTAACCACCATGCTGTCATCATCATTGCTGTTGAGGATTACCTCATTGGCAACTGTTTCTGGAGATTTAGTGAAATTGTATAAGGAAGAATTTTGAAAAGGAAAAGTTAATGTTCTTTTTTTTTCTCCAAGCCAATGCACTTTTTTCTAAGGACTGCTAAGATTTATGATTCCATCAGAATAAAGAATTTGTGGACAGACATAGACAACTGCACCCCAAACCTGGGGCAATGGTGCATCACAGTTAGCTTTTCCATCGTCCAGGCAAGAGAGAATGAAACAGTGTAGGCCAATGCTCATGGCAAGTAGTCTCTTTCTGTGGAAAATTCCATAGTGATTGTCTCCTTTTGGCGCCAAGAGTCTCATGGCACTGAGCCATTCGTTGATGATACATTATGAAAAATGACTATTATAACTGGACCGAGTTAACCTACTGCGTCAGCTATGAGCTCTAAGCTTCTGGTCTGTCACTTTTTGACATCATGAGCTTTGAAGAGTTACTTCTTAATAAAGTAATCTATTTTTTTTTCTTTATTTTAAATGTTTGGATTTCTATTTCAAAAAATATATAGAAAATATAAGACATTAATGTCTCTATCATTTGTAGCTTAGTATAGGATATTAAGAGTTTTATATTTAAATTTAAATTTTTGGTAAAGTTCATGTAACATAAAATTTAACATGTTAACCATTATAAGTGTACAGTTGAGTGGCATTAAACACATTCATGTTGTTATACAACCATACATCTCCAGAAGTCTTTCCAAATAGAAATACTATACATTAAACAATGATACCTCCCTCTGCCTTTTCCCCAGCCCCTGGCAACCACTAATCTACTTTCTTTCTCTATATACTTGATTATTCCAGGTACCTCATATAACTGAAATCATACATTATTTCTTTTTAAAAAATATATTCCTATCTACATTTTTTTCCACATTTTAATTGGTGCATTATAGTTGTACGTAATGGTGGGATTTGTTGTTACACATTCACACATGCACACAATATAACAGTGCAATTTGGCCAACACTACTCCCCAATATTCCCACCCTAACCTGGTCTCTTTCCTCTACTGATCTCCTTTTGGTTTTCATAAGATCCCTGCCCCCACACACCTTTCTTTTCTTTTTTCCTCTCTAGTTTCCACATATGAGAGAAAACATACAACCCTTAGCCTTCTGTGTCGGGCTTATTTCACTTAACATAATGTTCCCAAGCTCCATCCACTTACCAATAAATGACATAGTTTCATTCTTCTTTATGGCTAAATAAAACTCCACTGTGTATATAAAACACATTTTCTTTATCCATTCATCTGTTGATGGATACTTAGGCTGGTTCCATATTCTGGCTATTGTGAATTGTGCTGCTATAAACATGGGTATGCATATATCACTGTAGTTTGATGACTTTGATTCTTTAGGATAAATACTGAGGAGTGGTATAGCTAGGTCATGTGGTAGTTTTAATCCTAGTCTTTTGAGGAATCTCCATAGTGATTTCCATACCAGTTGTACTAATTTACAATCCTACCAACAGTATAAAATCTTCTTTTTTCTCCAACTCCTCTCCAGCACTTATTATTGTTTGTATTCTTGATGGCTGCCATTCTGACTGGAATGAGATAAAATCTCAGTGTAGTTTTAATTTGCATTTCCCTAATTCCTAAGGATGTCAAACATGTTTTTTATATATTAGCTGGCCATTTCTCCTTTTGAGAAGTGTCTGTTTAATTAATTTCCCCATTTATTGGTTGGGTTAGGTGGGGGTTTTCTGGTTTTTTTTTAGTTTTTTTTAATATATATTCTATATACTCATCCTTTGTCAGAGGAGTAGCTAGCAAAATTTTCTCCCACTGTGTAGGTTCTCTCTTCACATTCTTAATTGTTTCCTTTACTGTACAGAAGCTTTTTAATTTGTGGAATCACACCCTATTTCTTTTCATACACTATTTCACTTAGCATAATGTCCTCAAGGCTCATTCATGTTGTAACACAGTTTGAATTTCTTCCTGCGTATGCCTGAATGATATTACATTACATGTATGTAGCACATTTTCTTTATCCAATCATCTGTCAATGGTCTCTGGGTTGACTCCACCTTTAGAATGGCGAATAATACTGCTATAAAGGCAGATGTACAAATATTTCCTTCAAATCCCAACTTTCAACTCTTGAATACACACTCAGAAGTAGCATTGTTGGATCATTTGATAATTCTATTTTTAATTTTAATCTTTTAGAGGAATTGCCAGACTCTTTTCCTTAATAGCTGTACATTCTACATTTCCACCAGCCATACACAAGGGTTCCAATTTTCCCACCTCCTTGCCAACACTTATTTTCTCATTGGTTGGTAATAGCTATCCTGATGAACATGAAGTATAGAGTGAGTGCGTGATTGTTAATTTAAAAAAAGTGATAAATAAGTCCAAACTATACACCTTAGAACAATGTTAACTTCACAGCAAAATTGAGTGGAAAGTATCCAAGGTCCCATATCCTTGTGTCTATACACCTACAACCTCCCCACCATGGACGCTCTGCACCAGAGTGGTACATTTGTTACAACCATTGAACCTACACTGATACCTCAGTATCACCCAAAGTCCACAGTTTGCATTAGAGTTCACTCTCAGTGCTGTATGTTCCATGGGTTTAGAGAAATGTATCCAGTGACAAGTATCCACTATTGTGGTACTGTACAGAATAGTTTCACCACCTTAGAATTCCTCTGTGCTTTGCCTATTCAACATCCCTTCCACAACCCCTGGGAACCACTGACCTTTTTATATCTTTCTATCCAGTAACTCATAACACATCTTTTTATAGGTTTACTTGCCATCTGAATATCTTCTTTGATTGAGATGCTTTCTTATTGTTGGATTTTAGTGCTTTGTATATTTGGGGTAATAGTCCTTTACCAGATAGTCTTTTGCAAATATTTTCTCCCAGTCTGTGGCTTATTCTCTCATTCTCTTGAAATTGTGTTTCACAGATAGAAGTTTTTAATTCTAATGAGGTGCAACTTATCAATCCTTTCTTTCATGGATTGTGCTTGGATGTTGTATCTAAAAAGTTGTCACCAAGCTGAGTATGTTGTTCAAGGTCAGCCTGGGAAACTTAGACCTTGTCTCAAGATAAGATTTTAAAAGGGGTTGAACCACTTGTAGTTCAGTGGTAGAGCTCTTGTCTAACATGTGTAGAAGCATTGGGCTCAACCATTAGTACTGAAGGAGATGGGGAGTCATTACTAAGCCCAAGGTCTTCTAGATTTTCTCCTATATTTTTCTAGGAATTTTATAGTTTTGCATTTCACACTTAGGTTTATGATGTATTTTGAGTCAGTTATTGTGAAGGGTGAGAGCTTTGTGGCTAGATTAATTTTTTTGCACGTTGATGTCCAGTTATTATTACACCATTTGCTGAAAATACTATCTTTGCCCCATTGTATTGTCTTTGCTCCTGTGTTGAAGATCAATTGACTATGTTTATGTGGGTCTAGTTCTGGGCCCTCTCTGCTGTACCATGACATTGTCTCTACCTCTACCCGCCCCCTCTCTCTTTGGTCCAGTATCACACTGTCTTAATTATTGTAACTTTGTGGAAGTCTTCAAGTCTGAAAGTGCCAATATTTCTTGTATCCTTCTAGATTATTTTGTTTCTTCTGGGTCTTTTCCTTCTCTGTATAAACCATACAATCTATTTGTCAATATCCACAACATACCTTGCTGAGGTTTTCATGGAGATGACATTGTATCTGCTAATTAAGTTGAGAAGAACATATATCTCAAAAATGCTAAGTCTTACCAACCATAAACATGGACATTCTGTTTTGTAGTTTTTCTCTGGTATCTTTAACCAAAGTTTTATAGTTTTTCTCATATAGGTATTGCATGTGTCTTGTTAGATTTTTGCTTAAGTATTTCATTTGCAGGGGGGGCGGATAGCAAATAATAATATGTTTTAAATTTGAAATTCCACACATTCACAGCTGGTACCTAAAAAAGTGATTCACTTTTATCTGTAAAATGGGAAAGAACTATAATGCTGATCTCATTAATTGTTGAATTAACGATATCATGCATATGAAGACCCAAGCACTGTTCTTTAAACAGGCTAGAAGTTCCATAAATGCTAACTAAAATTATTACAAACCATTTTGAACCCCTACTATATGCCAAGCCCTTAATTGAATCATCTAAGTTGGTCTTCAAACTTTTTATCTGTCCCTGATATTTTTTACTACAAATCTTCAGTATTTGCGAGTATTTAGAAATCATATCCATGATTCATTCCCAATTCATGGAATATACCTGAGGCAAATTTAATGCTTCCTCTCTTAAGATTAGTAAACAAAATAGATGTCCATGTACTGTATTTCTTCCCAAATTCCAACAGACCATCCTAAGCTTTGTGGGCCTTCGGTTTAGCTCACCTAAGACAGAGTTTAGTCAGCGTTTCCTGTTGAGGGCTAGATAGTAAACATCTTTTTACTTTACTGTCTCTCTGTCATCCCTACTCACTGTTCTAGCACAAAAGCAGCCACAGACAATACATAAACACAGGATGTGGTTCTGTTCCAGTGAAGCTTTATTTACAAAAATACGTTTTGGACTGTAGTGTGAAGAGGACGACTTGCTCTGCTATTTAAATCCTAGGTTCCCTCTGGGAAGTACTAAGTCCAGCAGCACTTGTGAATGCTGTGAAGCTGCTAGCAGAGAGGAACTGTAAGGCATGCATATGACAGCCACCTCCAACATGTACAAAGTGCACTCCGTCAAAATCCTGACCATCGCTGATGTCATTCATATCCAAACACTTTCCCAAGCATAGGTGAGCCCTGGCCCTGACTTCCTGTGCCAGCCTGACTTTGCAGGAATGATAGGGAATATTTTATAAGCGAGGGCTTCCCTCTCTGACCCTTTGGAAGCAAGATACACTCTTTCATTTAATTTCCTCTCCTACCTTCTGACCCCTTTGCCTCATCCATATTAAAAGGCTGGGGTCTCTTCTGTGAAATGGTGGGGATTCACAAACAGGGAAATAAAAAAGACTGGTGACTATAGAGAGACGGCTCCTCCATCCACTGTTCTCCCTCATTGCCTATCATGTGCCAGGCACAGTGCTGGACATTAAGGGTGGGCATAGCGGGTGCAGCTATAAATGAGAGGCCATTTCTACCCTTGAGGAACTTCAGGCAGGCTTTCTCCCCTAACACCTTACAATGTCATCATTACAAGGTCCCTGAGAACCTCCAGTTTCCTTAAATTCAGAGGTTGCTGCACAGTGCTCACATGACTCAACCTAGGGCAGCATTTTACACACTGATTTCACCTTCTTTCTTGAGCACTTCCTGTTTGCTCAGGGACTCCAGTGTCTCCTGGTTCCGCCTTACCACACTACTCATCTCTTCTTCTGCCGCTGCTAATGGGTCTCCCTCATCCCCAAACTATCAGCACGGGGTTATCCCAGGGCTCAGGCCTTGGACTTCTTTCCACCCTACTCATCCTGGGAGGTGTCAGGTGGTTCAGATCCGTCTATATGTAAATGACTCCCTGGTTTTATCCCCCCCCAGCCTTGACCTGCACTGAACTCAAATTCATACCTCCGAAGAAACTGGTGATGGCTCTTCTCAAACCTCACACACACAGAACCTCCTCCTGACTCTCCCCTCCCACCTGCCAGCACAAACTTCCTGGGGCAGCACTGTTCTTTATCTTGCTCAGGCCGAGCGCATCAGCATGATGTCTTCTCCTTTACTCTCACATCCCACATTCAATCTACCACCAAATATTGCTGGTTCTATTTTTAAGGGTGAATGAGGGGTCAGAACACATCCCATCACCTTCACACCCCACCTGGCCATTTCTCACCTGGACTATTCCAGTAGCTCTGTATCTGCTCTTCTGCTTCTCCCTCCACCCACACCCCCACCAGTCTGTTTAAAAAATGTGTCTGCTTGAAACCTTTCAAAGGTTCCCACCTCAGAGGACAAGGCCAAATCTGTACAACATTTCAAGTGACTCTGCACGGTTGTCACAGAGTGTCCCACTCTGATGCTGAAGGCTCGTCTCCTTCCTCGGTCTTCAGCCCACCACAGTCCAGCTGCACCAGCCTTCTTGCTGTCCCCACAACATGCCACAGGCCCCGTATACCTTAGGATTCCCCTGGGTACCTGTGGGCTTTGCTGCCTCACTCCCTTCACGTCTCTGCCCATGTCACCTCCCCAGAGAGACGGCTCTGATTTAACTGTGGAGGAAAATATTCTCATCCCTCTCTTTCCTCCTTTTTCTGTTGTTTCTCTCTATAACATTTATAAGGTTATGTATTTCTCTGACTTCCACTTTAGACCGAGCACTCTGAATAGAGACTTGTTCAATGGTTGAGCCCCTGAGCTAGAACAGTCCTTAAAGATGCTCCATGAAACTTTGAAGAGGGAGGGAGAGAAGGGAGGGGCAGGGAGATAAACAGCGTGCTGGAGGAGCTCAGCACTGCAGTGCAGAGAAGGGTGTTCTGGGACTAAACACAGGAAGCCCAAGGGATGGCAGCCCTCAGCTGCCTTCATTAGAGAAACACTGCTTTTATCTTTTTATATGCTGAGCATCAAGATAAATTTTGTTTTGGAGGGAAAGTCCTACCACTTTCTTAAAAATAGTGTTTTAACAGTTCATTCAAAACAATGATTCTAAGCCATCCATGGTGACCTCACCTGTAATCCTACCTATCTGGGAGACCAAGGCAGGAAGGTGGCAAGATTGAAGCCAGCCTGGGAAAGTTAGGGAGACCCTGACTCGAAATACAATAAAAAGGGCTGAGAAAAAAGGGGGGCTAGGGATGTAGCTCCACAGTAGAGCCCTTGCCTAGCATGTGTGAGGCCCTGGGTTCAATCCCCAGCACCACAAAACAAAACCATCTAAGTCATGGGCAGCCACTGGAGGGCTGGGAGCAGGTGAGTGATATGGTTGTCTGCATATTACAAAGCTGAGGCTGCCAGGAGTATGGCAGTTGGAAGGGTTGAAGCCAGAGCACAGAATCCAGCTGGGGGACCATAAAAGGGTCAAGATGGGAGGTGATGACAATGTGAACCTTCAAGTCAAGGAACCAGAGGAGGCTCAGCAAGTTCCCACCTGCTCGTTGACGCTGACAGCGGGATGCTGGTGACATCCTGGGGATGCTTTGGCCCATGCCTTCCCCTACTAGGTGAATAAAATGAATGTGATTGAACTGTACCAAACACAACACTATTATTACCAAGTATATATCATACAGTATATGTTACTATTACTAAATGCTATGACTGTATGCATGTATAAGAACTTATCTCCACAGGTACATGACTATGCATGCAGATTTATGTTGGCTAATTAGATTCACTGAGTCCTTTGGAAGCAGAAGCAGAGTAAAAATGAAGGAGTAAATAATTAGGTGTCAAAAATTAAAAGTACTGTGGAGAAAGAATGGCTTTTACATAGTTTTTTTAAATTGCATTTTTAATATGACTGACTTGGAAAGTTTCTCTCAGAAGATGGTGTTGATTGACAGCCTATATAGTTATTAATAACATGGAGTCAATCTGCAAGGAATACATTAAGTGTTCAGGAGAGAGCACATCTGAAAGGGACTGCCAAGGAGTCAGGCAATAGTCTCAGATTGGGCACATCTTTGTCTTGGTGGGGAGTCAGTGACCACTGCATGGGATTGAAGTCAGTGGTGTGTAGAAGCAGATGGCCAGAGAATCCTAGTCATTCTGCATCACACTGTTTTGAAATGCCAGCCTCCTTCAACAGTAAGACCAGAAGCCATCAGTTAAATGACTGGTCTTATAGGCAGAACATTCAGCAAACAGTTTATAATCAGAGACAATTAACCAAATCTTCATGAGTGTCTCTTGAATATTAAGATTTCTTAAACTGTGCTTGGTGATTTTTAAAGACACATTTTATTGTGATATTTTCTTACTAGTAAAATTCTACTTATATAGTCTTGAAAACTTACAAACTACAGGTAAGCAAATGGAATAACAAAACGGATCTGTTATCCTACCACATTACAATAAGCACCATGGATCTTTTGGATCTGTGAACACATACACACACACCATTAAAAGACAAACTTTAGGCAAATTAAATTGAACAAAGATTATCTGTGCAAAGAACAATTCACAATTCAGGAAGCCCTCTGAATTAGAAAGAGTTCAGGGAGCTCCTCCCAGCAGTGTGAACAGCAAGATTTTAGAGGTTAGAAACAGAAGCGAAGTAGACAAATTACATGATTGGCTACAACCAGGTATCTGTCTTATATAGGTACCATGGAATAAGTTGGCTATCTGTGACTGACTGAAATGCAGCTGCTTATTGTACTCCTGAGTTAGGTTCTGGCTTGTTTAAATGGTAATAACATTTAGTCAATGTTAGGGTGCAAGTTAGATTGTAGTTTGTTAGGTAGAACCTAAGCAACTTCCTCCAGCTTATTTAGCATATTCACCTTTTTATTTAATTTCTAAAAATAATACTATACTCCCACTGAATTTTGTGATCTACTTTTTCATTTTGTGATATATATATCCTTACAAATCAAATTCTTATGTACAGAATCATTTTGTAAGGCTACATAGTATTCTATCATATGGAAAGCCTGAGTTAATTTCCATTTCTCCCTCTGTGTGATGATTAGGTTGTTTACCATCTCCTTCTCCATTCTTGTACTTAATACCACAGTGAGTACTCAGCTCTGGTGTTCAGTCAGCTGGAACTGCAACAGTAACACAGCCTGTCCTGTTTCAACTAGGAATTGCCCATCCTAGACATCAAATATTTTAATATCCTAGAAATGTCTTCCTATCAATCCAAGGATTCCTTGGGATTCTTAATTAGAATTATTAAACTATCTAGGTTTGGGGACTAGATAGTTTAATAAGTCTCAGGGAATTCCAAGGCAGCCCAGCAGAGAGGTCACACAGGGAATAAATCCCCCAAGGTCACTTTCCTCCCAAGGAAAGTGGAGCCTCCATCAGGGTCTCTCATTGTCTGCACCCAGCTGGAAGCCAGAGGGAGCCAGTGGACCCAGTGGCTCCTGATCAGCCTCCCAGGGCACAGAACAGGCTGGACAGGGGCAGGTGAGGAGCCCGGATGTACCAAAGTAAAGGTGTGCAGCAGACACAGCCCTAGATGTAGGCAGAGAGAGCAATTTGTATGTTTTAAACCAGTCTGAAGACCAAGGAAGAATGGATTGAAGAAAAAGAGATTAAGGATAGTGAGGCAATTAAATCAAAATTCCAATGAAGTCTGTGCTTGCTGTAGGAGATGCAGGGAGGTATAAGTCAGTACACCCCTCCCCTGGGGGCTTCATGAACTAGGTTTCACATTTGCCACCTCTTGCCAGCCACTCCCAGTAAGGCCCGGAGGCTTTCAGCAGCACCTGGGAGAGGAACAGACAAAGGGAAGATAAATTGATGGGGAGAAAGGAAGCCAAGTTAATCTTATGTAACTTACATCCTTATGAAAACTCCTTTTGCTTTTATTTTAAGAAGTGCTATTTACGAATTCTCCAGGGGGTTAAAAAGCGGAAGAGATGGGTTTTTGATGCGATGTCAATAGAAAACTCTCTTAGCTCCTGAAATAAATGAGGCTTTTGTTTTGGCTTTCTGTTTTTCAAAAAAGGCCATCTGTATACACAATGGAATATTACTCATCACTAAAAAATAATAAGATCATGGCATGTGCAGGGAAATGGATGGCATTAGAGCAGATTATGCTAAGTGAAGTTAGCCAATCCCCAAAAAACAAATGCCAAATGTCTTCTCTGATATAAGGGGGGTGACTCAAAATGGGGTAGGGAGGAAGAGCATGAGAAGAAGATTATCACTAAATAAGGAAGAGAGGTGGGAGCGAAAGGGAGGGAGAAGGGGAACCGCACGGAAGATGGAAGGAGACCCTCATTGCTATACAGAATACATGTATGATGAAGTGAGGAAAAAGAAAAAAAAGGAGTGTGTCACATTTGATTGGGTAGAGAGAAGTGGTTTAAAAAAAAAAAAGGCCATCTGTTTTCATAACCATAAATGAGAATCTCTAGCCACCTTTTCCCTTATAACCCTCTGTCTCTTTGCACAAATGACAATATTCCCTTCGTGATTCATTCCTGAAGACATTCTTCTGGGCTAAATGTGGCTGCTAAATTTGTATTTGAGTTTTCACTGGATCCCACATGATCCTTGCTCAGGCGGCAACTGCACTATTACAGCTTGCATTTCTCGAGCCCCAGATTGTGACACCTGTGGGTTGCCAGCGGCTCTGTACCAGGCTTTACACAACTGGTTTCTCCTGTTTCTCAGGGGGTGTTTGAAGTCTTTAAGGAAGCCCCATAAATAGCACCCCTCCCACTACCTGAGTTCTGGACCCCCTGAGGAATAAACAAAGAGTGACAGATGGGGGCCAAAATATCATGTTAATTGTTGATAATGAATAACTAATTTTGGTGTGAGAGCCAGATAGTAATGGGGCAGAGGGAGAGCCAGGCCTCAGGAGCAACAAAAGATGTTGCCCATTGCCAAGAAGAGAAGGGTGGGGCTCAGCTGAGCATGCCCAATTTATTCTTCCTCAGTTTACTACCCATGTCGCTCATTCCTTTATTTATGACTAAAGGGGCAGGGAGAAGCTAGGAGGGACACAAACAGGACTCCCTTTGTATGGAAATTAATGTTAGAAATTAAAATGAAATTTTCTTCCCAGAGTTGACATGGGTAACACAGAAGCTACAGGGTAACTCTTGAGTAAGCCTAGTCCGTAAAATGTACTAAGGACTTATTGATTTTGTATGCTCATTTATTTAATGAATATTTATTGAGCAAAGATCAAAGGCCACGGTAAGTATTTTAGCTTTTGATTCCCAAAATCATAGAGAGCTGCTAGAAGAGTCTGAGCAAGGGGAAAAACTTGATCAGATTTACACTTTTTAAAAAAAAAATTACTCTGTTTGCCTTTTGGATAATGGATTATTAGAAGTTTAAAAGTAGGGCAATGGATTAAAAGTCTCTTGCTGCTCTCCAAATGAGAATCAATGATGCTGAATATGAGGGTAAAATCAGAAGAGAAAGACGTAGATGGACACACAGAGCTATAACTTGCAGGTACAGTTGGCAGCATATGCTGATGGATTGGAGTTGGGGGATAAGCATTAGTAAGGCCTGTATTTTTGTTTGAGAAAATGAATGGATAGAGATAAAGACAGGGAGGGACAGGTTGGGGAACTGGTTGAATAAATGGGTCAGTGAATGAAAGATGGAGCCGCTGGTTAGCAGGTCTCCTTTGGAGGCTATAGTGGGTCACCATTCATCCATGTTTGCCTGAGATAGTCCTCGTTTACACCTGCTGACCCCACATAATTATTAAGAATGCTTCCTCTCACCCTCAAAAGTGACCTGCTTTAGATGATAAAGTACTTGGTCATTCTAGCTTAGAGAGAATTTTAAGGATGTACAGAATTGTTGGAAAATTGCTTTGAAATGTGGCAAATGCTAGATAAATGGAAAGCATCCATCAGCATTAACTACATTAATGAAGATTTGTCCAAAAGCTGAATCTTCTTTGCTCATTAACTTACACGATCATTTTAGGTTACGCTCCTCTGCGGTCTTGATTCATCTTCCACCCCATGTGGCTCCCACTCTGGAATGGAACTCGGGCTCCCGTGTTTTCCTCTCCTTCTCTCCCCAGGCCCCCACCCAGTTCATGATTTTTAAAACACCATAATAACTGGCCTATGGGGACCCTCTATTTAACAGAGTCTAATGGTTAATGCTTTTTGCAGATCAAAGGCTTCCTATAGGTATTAACCATTTACTTCCTGCTTGACAGCTTCTCCCTGACCAGGTTTTCCCTCAGTCTGGGAAGAAAATCCTCCCTCATCCTTGCTCTCAAAATAATTTGTGAAAATGGAAATATCCACTTTCCTGCAGCCTTCCCTTCTCGAGAATGTCTAAATATACAGTTGTGCCCACTGAGGCTTTAGCATTTCACGCAAATGCCACAGCTCTGAGTGTTTGCTGGGTAAGGCATGTTGATATTTGGAGAGAGACATTTGTGGATACCTGAGTTCCAGCCCCAGTTCTGTCTACCCTGCTAACAAAAATGCTTCCCCTGCTGAGCCTTCTACCTCTTCACTCATAAAATATGGGAAGGGGACTCACTTCTCCAATTGCTTCCACCTTGAACATTATGTCCACTAGGTAAAAGGGAAAAGTACCTCAAGGTTCTGATATTGGTGGAGCCAGGGAATTTGTGTCACAGCCCTTTATTTCCCAGGCCAAATTTAAAGTGACTTGAGACTTCACATGGAGATTGATGTGAGGCTCTTTGGTTTTCTTGTGGTCCTTTTTTCTGTTTCCCTTCCCCCCAACTCATTCTAGATCTGAAGATATTTACATAGCTGCCCCCGCCATGCACACACCATAAATTTGGTTTCTCAGACATGCCCCACACCCTGCATTAGTTTGCTGGGGTTGCCACAACAAAGCACCACAAACAGAGAGGTACTTTGAACAAAGCCACTGTCTGAAGGCTAGAAGTCCCAGAGCCAAGGGTCAGCAGGTCAGAGGGAGAATCTGCTCCAGGTTCTCCTTAGCTTCTGGTGGTGAACCTATTACCACATAAGATTGAATTCTGAGATACCAGGGGTTAGGACTTCAACATTTGGGGTAGATGCCACTCAACCAGCAACACCTCCCACATATGGAAAACTCTGGTACTATTTAAGCAACTGCTGCCATTGCTTCTATTTTGTTTGCCTCACAGGCAGTCACTGATCCACCATGGTCTGTTCAGTGCTGAGATCCTGATGTAGCAAAGTCTTGCTTGCCCAGCTTCCAATCTAAGCCTGTATGACCCTTGCAAGGAGAGGTATCTTCTTGCCCCTGGTGTTCCCTACTAGACTCTTGAGACCTCTGGACCCCCTGAGCAACAGTCTTCTCTAAAAACACCAAAGTCCCAGTGTCTCAAATGCATGTAGAACAGCTAGAAATGGGAACACCATAAAACCACCAAATCTCTTCAGGGGCAAAGATGTCTAGACACCAGAAACACACAGTCCAGTCCATTCTTCCTTGGAATAGGAGAAAAGTTACATTCCTTTCAATTAATTTTCCCTACCCAAGATGGCTAGAGAGACTTTTTGCTCTACCAGCAAAATGAACCAGTGATAAGTTCAGAGGATATTCTGCTATAATGTAGTCAGAAAATGGTTACTGAGCAGGTACAGTGCTCTGTATGAGTACTGGATACAACGTTGAAGAAGTCAAAGTCCGTGCCCTCAAAGAAATCACAGTGAATGGTCAAGGTTTGAAATAATCAATTAACTCCCAATCTGCCTGAGAAGGGCAGTGATTCCCAAGGTCATGCAGCTAGTACCTTTCTGAATTAGAACTAGGAACCCTGTCTGCCAGCTCCTTGTTCATGTGCACTGTCTATGTGGCTTTCAGCCTGTGGTGTCAGGAGCGGGTTGCATCTCGCAGCTCTGAACATACTTCTCCTGCTGGCTGACAAACATCTGCCTTGGCGCTGGTTTGTGACCACAGTGGAATTGGTGGTGGCTTGTGGTTAAGCACTGGTCTCATTATTCTTTGGGGGAGGGGGTCCTAGCGTACAGCCTGACATTGGATCTTGTAAAGAAAACCATCTCCGAAAGCCTGAGCATGACCAGAGATTTGTTAAATTAATAGTCTCTGGGGGAGCTTGAGTTACTGCAGCACAAACATGCTGATTAAAGAGGCGACTTGCTGGAAGGGGGGGATTCGAGCCCTGGATCTGCAGTCCAGATCTGACACTGGCTCTGAGATGATGGGTAGGTGACTTAACCCCCTTGAGCCTCCGTTCCTTCCCTCTCCTAATCCTCTCGATGCCATGCCCTACTTCCTAGTCTGCAGAGCAGGCAGGCAGCTCTGCTGATCAGTACGGAGCCTGGCAGGGCTCACTCATGCCCCTGAAGTTAGCCTGGGTGTCCCACCATCTTCATTTGCCTGGGCTGGACTTTCAGTTCCAAATTTAGGAAAATCCCAGGCCAAAAGGGGATGGCTCGGTCATCCTATGTCAGCTGGTAGATCAGATGAGGGCTGATCATCATGTGGGGAAAAGGGGTGAGATGAGAGAGGACTGGGCCATGTGCCCCTTGTCACCAAATAGAGCAGCCTGGGCTTGTTCTGAGGTGTGTGGAGAATTCCAAGAGAGCAGGCAAATGTGAGCAAGATCTCTTAAGGCCTAAACTCAGAACTTGCACATCACCAGGGTGGAAACAAGTCATGAGCTTGGCCAGGATTTAATAAGTGGGAAAATAGATTCCACCTCTTATAGGAGGAGCTGCAGAATCATACTGCAAAGGGGTGTGAATGGAGGAATGTGGGGGAAGAGTGGGGACGACTTTATAATCAGTCTGCTGTAAGCACTAAGAGCATTGTCTTCTGTCGCAGTCAAACACCAGGCGCCAAAATGTGACCGTGAACAGACCTCAGTTTTGCCAGACCCCCTCTGTGGGTCTTGCTAGGTCTCCCTTCTCCTTAGCCCATGTGATTCCACTAACTGGAGCCCCACTCTTTGCCTGACCAGCTCTTATCCTTGGGAAGACAGTTTTCAGTTTCTTCCTTCAGGAAGCCTTGCCCAGATCTCCCAGCCTGGTTTATTGTACCCTCTACCATACCCCCGGCCACTTAAGAAGGCTCTGTGCTGCCCTGCACCACAGCCCCCCGACCACCAGGTGCTGACACTGGATGTGAGAGTTGCTTGACGTCAGAGATGGTTAGATTTGTTTCTGGGGACAGCACCCACGGAGGGCATGGGGCAGAGCAGGTACTCAGGAGATGGCTGAAGAATGGCTTCAGGTCCCGCTGGAATGGGAGCCCCAGAGTCTTTGTTCTGCCCACTCCACCCGGGGCCCAGACCCCATCACCAGGGTCTGCCTGCAGCAGATGTCAGCATTTCCCTGACGCTGCCTGCAAGGCACAAGACAGTGACCTAACCCTGGCTCCAGCTCAGCAAATCTAAGGAAGCTTTATTTGGTCTTGACGCTGTCTAGGGTGAGAATCTGCATGCAATGACAGTAATGATGTGGGGTGTCAGGCTCTGCCTGCTGCGGTGGTATGACTCATTTTTTCCAGAATCTCTGCATGTGCCCAGCATAGGTTCTGAAGCCACTGTGCTGCAGGCCCTGTGGATATAGAAGGAGCTTTGTTGAGAGAGTGAACAGACAGACCTGGGGTCCACAGCCCCCATCCTTAACCCTACCTCAAGTCTCTGCCTGAACCCTTTCCTTCTCCTCCGCCGGTGGCCCCTACCCTTGCTCAGACCCCATCTCCTTTGCTTGGAGCCTTCCTGAGGTCCAAGTTCACTTTCTAAAATGCACAAGAATGTGCAGACCTGGGATCCATACCACCCAGTGTCTGCCACTCCAGGCTGGGCAGCCTGGTAATTTTCTTACCCTTTCTGTTACTCATTGTCTTCTTTTATAATGAGGCATAATGATGGTACCTACATCTCAAGGATGATTTAAGGACTAGTTGAGATGATATGTATAGAGTTCCTATGTAGAAAATTCCTGATGCAGAGTTAGTGTTTAATATATGTTAACCATGACAGCTCCTCCCTGCCTTGGGCCTTTCAATGGGTCCCCATCAACCACAAGATAACATTAAAGCTCCTTTCACAAAGAGCAGATCTTAGTGCTTCTTCCTGCCTTCTTCTTCTTTTTTTAAATACCTTTATTTTATTTATCTTTATATGGTGCTGAGGATCCAACCCAGTGCCACATACATGCCAGGCAAGCGCTCTACCACTGAGCCACAACTCCAGCCCTCTTCCTGCCTTCTTTCTATGAACTCAGATATAATGCTTGGGAGTATGGCAGCCATCTTGCACTCGGGGAAAAATGTTAAGACATAGCAGAGCTGGAAAGTAAAAGTCCAAGTCTAGAGACTTGATGACCCTGTTGACAGTTCAGAACTACTTTCTCCTGACCACTTATTTCATGAAACAAATAAAGCTTCTATTTATTTAACAGAGTAGTAAGAAGTCCTGGTGTTTATGTCTGACATTTACACTCACCAATGGCCAGTCCCTGTATCCTCTGCAGCCTCTTTCCTGAAATCACACCCCAACCTCCTGTTCCCCGACTTTCTATTCAGGCCCTGCTGAGCTACCAGAATTTCTCCTGCACACAACAGTTTTCGGCTCTTGGCCACGGATCATGCTTTTACTCACGCTCCTTCTGTCTGAAAATTCCACCACTCCCACCTATTTTCCCACCTGGAAAACTCCTATTCGTTCTTCAAAACCCTGCTCTGATATTCACTCCTCTACGAAGATGTAACTGACTTCTGCAACCATTCCAGGTATTAGTCCCTACCTGCCTATAAAACTGAGCTAGACCAACTGCATGTGATTCCCACTTCTGCCATTTACAGAACTCCAATCTCTCTGTGCCTCAAATACCTTCATGAATTAAGTGAAGCAAATCCTAGGGTTTTATGAAAAATAAGATAGTGCCAATCACTAAGAATAATCAAAAGGAAGCACTTGATAAGCATTGACTGTAGTCATCATTGTCATTCTCACACTTCCAGGCCTATAATTCCCACTTACTTACAAAGCTCCCAAGGGCAGAGACTATTTGATTCATCCCTGAAGCCCTGCCCTTCACACAGACCTGGATGTCTATGAGGTTTCCTTACTAATGTGGCCTGAACAAGTGACTTCTGCTCTTTGGGGCTCTGTTTTTGCATCTGCTAAAATGGGTTCATAGCAAAAGATTATTGTGAAGATGAAGTGCAACAGCTAATGGGAGCATTTGGCCAGCCTCTGGTATGCAGTAGATGCTCCATCGATGTCCCTTCCCCTTAGCCTCCCTGCTCCCCTCCATTCATCTGTGCAGTTTGGCCAAGAGGAACGCTGTCCTCCCAGTGGGGGGGGGGGGGCGCCAACTGCTTCTCCCAATGAACCATGCTGCTGCCACCCCTGGAAGGCCCGGGAGCCCTGCGGACAGAGCCCATATGTGTGCACACATGTGCAACTGCTTTCCCTGAAGCACAACTCTGGCCATCAGAGCTGCAGAGTCAGCTGGCCTTGTTTGAGCACAGGCTGCAGATCTCAAGTGGGCCTGGGCCTACCTGACCAGGCTGCGTGGCTCAGCACACTGCATGGCAGATGGAGCCGCTGGTGCATGGAGTGCCCGTTGGGCTCCAGCCGCTGCCTGGGAGTGGGGAGGGAAAGCTTGCAGGGTCTGCCAGCCAGGGCCAGTGAGAAGAGGGCCTGGAAGTCCAACACCCAGATGGGACAGATGACCGAGCATCCAGGGTGCATGAAGGAGGATTCCAAGGGTGGCCTTGGCTTGCCGCTCATCTCTGACACTCAGTTTCCTCACCTCAACATGAGGCAAAGGAAGAGTAAACAAAATATTTTCTAACAGGGAAGCCAGAAAATAATACCCATTTTCCTGGTCTGAATTCAATATTAATTAAGACACAGAGGAGTCAGATAATAATAATAATAATAATAATAATAATAATAACAACAACAACAACAACAATAATAATAATAGCAGCAAATACATAGCACCATCACCACTAGTTAAGCATTAACCCTTATTTAGACTAATTGTCAAACTGTTCAAAGCACTGTATAATAGTAACTAATTTAATTCTCACTGCAATTCTATAGGGAAGGTATTATTATTATTATTATTATTATTATTATTATTATTATATTAATTCTATATGGAAGGTACCACCAATTTTCCAGATGAAAATACTAAGGTGCTGAAAACTTAATTAATTTACCCCACATCTAGTAAATGACAGACAGGATATAATGCGCGGTGGTCAGGCTCCAGAGGCCATGATCTTGACTGCCAATTACAAGAGAACCTTTGATGGGGCTCTATATGTGCAGCCAGAGGGGCTTCCTTACAATTCACCTTGAATTAGACGAACGTGGCCATCACCCTGGGGAGAGCAGAGGGGTGCTTGCTGTTTGCAATCTGGGGGTGAGCCAGGTCCTGTTCCTTCTCCCACACCCATCAGTACAATAGTTGTCACTCTTCTCAGAGCCTGTGTTGTTTTCTTAGTGCTGACACAACACACTACCACAAACGTGGTGATGGAAATGTTCCCACGGTTTAGAGTCCACAGTCCACAGTGCAGATATAGCCAGGTGGCTCCTCGGGGGCTCTGAGAGACAGCTCCACTTCCCTGGTGCCAACTCCCTGGTGCTCCTTGGCTTGCCGATGCATCACTTCCATCTCTGCCTCCATCTTCACATGCACCTCTGCTGTGTCTCTTATTCTGTCTCCTAATCCAGAATGACCTCATCGCAATCCTTACTTTACATCTTAGTGACATATGTCCAAATAAGGTCACAAGCTGAGGTCCCCAGGGGACATAAGTTTTGAGGGGACACTATTCATGAAAAAAAGACCATGAAAAAGAGAAACAAGTAAGCGAGTGAGAGAAGGTGAGTGTGAGTGTATGCTTCTAACAAAAGCAACTCCACCAGGAAACAGGATGCGGGCCAAGGAACATTCTCCTTTGTTAGCAGGTATGGCTGCTTTGGTGATGGTCAGAGCAGCCATGGCCAAAGCATGACACATAGAATCCCAGCTGGGGAACAGAGAAGTGCTGCTTCCCGAGGTTCTTCAGGGACCAGGGCTGCTTCTGTCTTGTTCAACCAGGCTCTAGAATATGCCTATGCAACGGTGGGTGGCTACAGAGGGCCATACTAAAGGGCAGGTGGGAAAAGAGGAAGCGCGGGACATCCGGCTTCGACTTCCACTCACACCCAGTGGCCAGAACCTAGGTGGACACAGCCCACTGCAGGGAATCCCAGAAATCTAGACTTTGGCTGAGAGGTCATGTGACCAGCTAAACCCCTGGGGATTCAATTTCCAAATGAAAACCAAGGAGACTAAAGCTGAGGGACAACTAGCATGAAGTATGAGAAGCACCTGGCACACAAAAGAGGTCAGTAAGTGATTATTTCAAGCTTTTGCCATGACATTACTAACCACATTCTCACTGGCCACAAAACCCTATGTTTTCCTCTGACTCTGTCACCTGCCACTACAGGCATCCAAGTCCAGGCTGGGGATCCATGCCTCCACAACCCTGAGCCAAGCCACTTCCCTCCAGACTGCTTAACCTGGATTACACATAGGGGATTGCTGCTCCCCGTGCTTCCCCAATCTCCAGCTTGGCCCTGAACCCCAGGTCACCAAGCCCTGCTGACAGGAGCCTCCAAGTGCCCTGCATCCTGGGACCTGAGCCCCCAGGCACTGCATGTCTTCCCCTGCTGCGCGGCCACTTTCCTGTGTGCTAGAGGAGTGTGTGGAAAGAATGTTCTGGCATTAGGGGTGAAAGTCAAAACAGCAATCACAAAAACATCTGTTCCTGAGCGGAAAGCATCTCCCCTGCACACCAGGAGACAGGCCCCTGCAGCCAGCTGGGTGCTCCAACGGAAGAGAGTTCTGGGTGTGCAGGCTAATGGAGCCAGCCATGAGGGCGGCTCTGCTTCCTGGTAGGGTGCTGCTCTGGGGAGTAGGGAGGAAGAAATGTAGATGGCAACGGGGAAAGAATGAGAGAGTGTGTGGAGAAGAGAGGAAGGAAGGCAAGAATGACTCAAAGCCTGAAGGAATGAGTAAATGAAGAAAGAAATAAGTGAAGAAAAAAAGAGCCACTAAGTGAATGAGTGAGTAAATAAACGAAGAGTCTAGTATGTGGATGAAGGAAGAAGTGTGTGTCCTTGAGTAAACAAGTGAGAGAAATTTTGGTTAAGTGAATATGAATGAACTAGTGAATCACTGTAAATGAATGAGTGCATGATGGAGAGATGGAGAATACAGTGAGTGTGTGAGTGTGTGAGTGAGCAAGTGTGTGAGTGAGAGAGTGAGTGCGTGTGTGAATGTGTGAGTGAGCGGGTTAGAGAGTGTGTGAGTGTGAGTGTGTGAGCAAGTGTGTGAGTGAGCGAGTGTGTGTGTGAGTAAGCAAGTGTGTGAGCAAGCATGTGAGTGTGTGAGTGTGTGTGATTGAGTGTGTGAGTGAAAGTTGAGTGAGTTTATGAGTGTCTGAGTAGTGAGTGTCTGAGTAGTGAGTGTGTATGCGAGCCAGTGAGTAGTGTTTGAGTAGTGAGTGCATGTGTGAGTGCATGTGTGAGTGAGTGTGTGAGTGTGTGAGCATGTGAGTGAGTTATTGTATGAGCGAGTGAGTATCTGAGTAGTGAGTGAGTAGTGAGTGACTGAGTGTGTGAACGAGTGAGTGTGTGACTGAGCGATCCAGCAGTAGAATTACTCTTTTTTCATGGCAGCTAAGCTGGAACAGTGGGGTAGGACTGACGCTCTAGCTTGGGCCCCCAGCAGGGTCCCCCAGGGGCTAGGAGGCCCAAGAACAAGCCGAGCTTAGAGAGCCAGCTATGGCTTATCAGAGCTGGAAGAAGTGCTAGAGCATCAGATCCAGCCCACTCCCCCACTTCACAGATGGGGAAACCAGGGACAAAAGCAGTGCCGAAAAGTAAGGAAATAAGACATTTGAAAACAGTTATTTTAGGGAAGTTGTTTACTCTTTTTAAATTTCAGTTTCCCTAACTTCAAATTACAGAAGTTCATACCTAGTGCATAGGATAAGAAGAAATAAGAAACTGTGCCTAAACTTTTATTCCTTATGGTGTTTGTCTGGTGTTCTCTCAACAGTTTGAACCTGGAAACTGTGGGCAGGATAGACTAGAAAAAGATATAGTCTATAACAAAGAGCCTCCAAACTCAGTAGGGTTGACACAAAGTGAGCAGCCCTTCTACCTTGTAGCTCTACAGCCTTTAAACCATAGTTTCCAAGGTCTCCACAGCAGGAGACCAGTGTGGGGACTCCTGGTTCCCTGAGCCCACAGAAACACACATCCGTGCCCTCACACTTGTGTAAGGAAGGTGGATATCTGCCTCATAGAGCGGCAGCTGTGTGGCAGCCAGTCTAACCATCCCTACTATAGTGGAATTATTTTGGGACCTATAGATGTGAATGCCAGAGAAGGAGCTCTTCTCTCTCAATTGGGGACCCACGTAAGTGGCTTCCTTGGTAGCCTGGGGTCATCAAAGACTCCAGATTTAAAGTCAGAGTTGAGGAGTCCAGCACAACCAGCTGTCTCCTGGCTATGTGATCTTAGGCAAATCACTCAACATCTCTGAGCCTTGATTACCTTCTCTTTAATAAAAGGATAATAGCCAAGTGTAGTGGCACACACCTATAATCAAAGAGCCTTGGGAGGCTGAGGCAGGAGGATTGCAGGTTCAAAGCCAGCCTCAGTAATTTAGTGAGGCCCTAACTTAGCAAGATGCTGTCTCAAAATAAAAAGGGCCGGAGATGTGGCTCTGTGGTTAATCAGTTAAGCACCCCTGGGTTCAATTCCTGCTACCAAAAAAAAAAAAAAAAAAAAAAAGAATAATAATTTGTACATATCACAAGTTGTTTGAGGCTCAACTGAGACAATATGTGTGAAATCAATTTCAGAAGTGCAAACTACAATGAGGAATGACTTCATTCCAATCACCTTCCCAGTTCCAGCTTGCTGAAAAGACACTGGCACAGTCAATGTGTCAAGAATCTTGGGTCCTTGGAATTTAATCTTGATTGCAACAACAGGAGGGTGCTGATCTCAACCCTGGTTTAAGACATGGGGACCCAGAGTTCCTTGGAGAGAATAAGTAAATTGCTGAGGTCTTGCAGCTGGCATGAGAGAGCCAAGGTCAAACCCTCGTTCTCTCGTGCAAAGCAAGGCAGGACCTTGCCCAGGTCTGCAGCTGGTGTGAGGACAACCTTGCAGGGGGAACCATTCTCTCTTCCTTAAAGAACCTGACCACAGTCATCTAGTACAGTCAGAAGGCTGAAGGTTCTAGAGGTCTATTTTATTTGTACAAATGTTACAAAGGTAGAGATTCTTACTTTGGATTGTGCACATTCTCCAGAAAGTCTCCAGAAAATTCTAAGTAGGGATTTGACAAAGATGCAGAGGAAAACATCCCAGGCTGGGCTGCGGCGCCCAGGGTCCCTGGGGCCCATGTGAGTGAGGAACCAACTCTGACAGCAGAGGGAAGCTGCCGGACAGGATAGCATAGGCTTTGCTGGTAGAACGAGTGGTGGGATGGGCACTGTGTCTGTCCCCTGGAGCCCGGTCTAGCTAGAATGTGCAGGTCAGGAAGATTTGATGGCAATCTGATTCAGCCACAGTCCCCTGAGTACTTTCTGGGTTGCCCACTGGGGTGCCATGAAGAAAATATTCTGCCCCAGACCTCCTGGAATTCACAGTAGTAGAGCCAAGAGACAAAACCCACTACAACAGCATAGTAGGATTGCAGTAGGAAGCAAGGAACCCTGGGGCCCCAGTAGAGGAAGGTCAGGGGGGAGATTGCAGGAAAGGCGGCTGTGGATTTGTGGGCAAGATCTTGGGAATAGAAGTTTGCAAACTTCTATTCTAGAGAGGGTGTTTGGGCAGGCACAGCCTGAGCAGAATCAGGGAGAGATGGACAACGCACACTGAAGAAACGCCGAGTACCTGGAGGCAAATCCTGGGGCATCTTTACCACGATACCACACCCATCGTGGGAACACTGAAAGCATTTGTTGAATGGAGGTATAGAAGACAGAAAGCAAGCGAGAAGTCAGGGAAGGTGGGAAGGAGTCCTTGGGCTGGTTTCTGGGGGCAGCCAGTATTTAGAGTCAGGGGAGCAGGTCAAGGAAAAAGTTGGCTCTATGGGGACTGGTGGCCACCTCAGGCCTGGCCCAGCTTGCCACACATGTGTCTTCAATCAGTGGGTGAAGAGCTTCTGTCTGAGAGGAGCCTTTTGAATTTGTATCAGAATAAGCCAGCTATGGCTTTATCACATGCATGTGATGTGATCATGTGGATCCCTGTGCTGGGACAGCCCTCAGTGACCATCTACTCCAACCCTCTGTTTTTTGTTGTTGTTTGTTTGTTTGTTTTTGTTACCAGGGATTAAACCCAGGGGCTCCTAATCACTGAGCCACATCCCCAGCCCTTTATATTTTTATTTTGAGTCAGGGTCTCTCTAAGTTGCTTAGGGTCTTTGCTAATTGCTAAGACTGGCTTAGAACTCATTATTCTTGTGCCTCAGCCTCCCAAGCCACGGAGATGACAGGTATGTGCCTCTGCACCCAGCTCAACCTTCTGCTTTCACAAGTGAGGCAACTGAGGCTGAGAGAGGAATGGCAGCCTACCTCACGTGAGTCAGTGAACGGATTTAGAATTCCCATAACACTGTGGAGTCCTGGGTCTGCTTCTCCCACTGCCGCCTGCTGGCAGCTCTTCCTGTCCCCTCTCTGCCTTCAGTTTCCCTCACTGAAATCCTCACTCTGTATGGCCTGCTCAGGTCCTCCCTGCCAACCTGTCTTGTTTATTCCATAAGCATCTGCTGAGCATCCCCCCACATCATTCCTGGGGGAGACCAGAGAGAAGGTTCTCCCTCCCACCCAAACCCTCAAACCAGATCACATTATCTCAGGCCTTATATACTAAAAAAAAAAAAAAAAAAAAAAATGCTTATGTGTCTGGCATGCCACCAGACTCTAAGCTCCTTGGGGGCATATTTGATCTTTGTGCTTCCTTAAATTCTTTCTGGAGCAAGGCGGAGAGTCGATGCATAGATTAATTCATGCATTGACTCTTCCCGGTCTGTGCCCAGCGCCCCTCGCAGGCAGGCACACCCTGCATGTGCTGCTCACATGGGCCATTGCACAAAGATGAGAGCTGAGCCAGAAGGGAGGCACAGGGTCTGTGGAGGCTCACAAGACGGGCCCTGAGTCAGTCAGAGGGTAAAAAGGCTTGCAGGAGGAAGTGACCTTCAACTGAGTCTTCAAGGATAAGAAGGACTACTTGGGGAGACAAGGGCCAAGGAGACAAAGAGCTGCATGTCGTTTCTGGTCATGCCAGGATCTTCCCTTCAGCTATCCCCCCCTATGACTCCTCGATGGGGTATGCACCACACACAATAGAAACAGCAGCCAGAGGGGAGCCAAGTGCCACATTGTCCCTGCTGACAAGCGCCCAGCAAGTACAATTCTAATACACAGGACTGCTCTGTGAATGCTGGGGAGAAGGAGAGCCTCCCAGGTCACCTCCCTAGGCTGCCAGTTGGGTGGAGCCAGGCCCCAGGCCATTCCCTGTGGAGCCTGCACAGGACAGTGATCACACTAGCCCTTGGTTTTGGCTGGGAAGGCTGGTCATAGCTGCTCACACCCCACCATGTGAATCATGCAGGGAAGAACGTAAGAAAGAGGCTTAAAGTTTAGACATGTTTTAAGTTTAATTAGTTCTGTGGTAGGTGACACATAGATTGGATGAGTGGGGAATAGGTGAATGAAAAGGAGACCGGCAGTGGGGGGTGGTCAGGGAACCCTAGAAATGACCCAGATCCACATCTACATGTTTAAGTCCCAGATTTCAGGGAGGAAAGGAAGGCCAAGAAATTCTTGGAGTAGGAACAAGGAAGGAGAGGAGGGAGAAAGAGGAAGGAAGTAGGGAAGGGACAAGAGGAGGGAAAGGAAGGAGGGAGGGAGGGGCAGAAAAGGCAGACTATCAGACTCAGAAACAACCATCAAATATTATTTAAACATCAAATATTATTAAAGGAGAAAAACAGCCAGTTTCCAGAGCACTCCACAGTCTATCTTGATAGGTTGCGTTGCTCTGGGGTTAATATGAGGAAATAGCATTCTTAAGAACCCATATTAACCTGTCTGTTGTTCTATGGACTGTGACAGCTGCATTTTACATCTTAATGGCTAACCATTTGTTTCACGCCAAAGAGAGAGAGAGAGAGAGAGAGAGAGAGAGAGAGAGAGAATGGCATTTTTTTTAGCCCAAGAAGCCAGGACTCAGGCTGGAAGCTTTGCCCCAGAAAAGAGGTAGTGAAGCAGAATCCCCAAGTCGGCCTCCAGCAGGCCCCATGAGAAGCCCCCATGTGTCCCCTCTGCCACAGACTCAAGCTCTTTCCTTTCCTCCACCCACTCTGGTTTCCTCTTGGCCTTCCTCTGAACTGCTCTGGTCTCTTTTGGGAGCCAAGCTACTTGCTTAGGTGATAGCCGAGCCACAGTAGCAAATAGCACATGGAAGGGCCCAGAAGCAGGGAAAGGACAGGGAGAGCTTGAGGAGGGACACACTAGACCCACCTCAGGAAGCAGGAGGGATTTGGCCTGAACTGAAATGTACTTATTCAACACGAATTGACTGAAGCCCTACTATGTGCTGTGCACTGGTCTAGAACAGTGACCAAAAGAGAAACTGATGAGTGTTCACTGTCCTTGGCTCCCGGAGGACAAAAGTGGGCCTGCCCAAAGGGCTTACATTCAAGCCAGGGAGGGGGACATTGAACATTTGCATAAGGATGAAATCACAGGGCTCTGAAGAATGGAGAGTGGAGGAAACTGGCCTGGTATGGAGTGCCCAGGAAGCGTTCCCAGGAAGTGACTCCAAGTTGAGAGCTGGAGGGGGAGGGGGTCCTCCCCAAGAGAGGACAGCCTTTGCTCCCTGAGCAGAATGTCATGAAAGAGGACTGGTGTGGCTGGTGCTTAGACAGGGAGGTAAGGTCAGTGAGGTAGGGAGGGGACAAAGTAGGAATATAATGTTTATTTAAGATCAATGGAAGACTGTTGAGGGGCTTGAACAGTGGGGAACATAGTCCTTCAGTATTTGGCACAGCCTCCATTTTTCCGATTTTAAAAGCTACCTGGTGAGGCAGGCAGGCCTGGGATCCTCATCCTGGCCTAACAGACCCGACTGCTAACAGACCAGAATGAGTGACTTACCTAAGATCACTAGAACTGGAAGAGTGAAGATGAGGGCCCGGGTCTTCCTTCTGAGGGGCTGGTGAGACAGACTTCATAGACCCTTACCCAGGGTATGCCATGGCACAAAACGGCAGGGGTAACTTTACATGGCATGGGAAAGGCCCAACCCTGTGCCTGGCACCAGCAGAGGCTCACACAATGCCCATGCCCTTTCTCCAGCTGGAGGAAGCATCACCTTGGCCTCACACCCTCCCAGGCCATGTTCATTCAAGCTCCATGTCAGTGGGTGTTAGGTGGATGATTGACTGGTTTCAGGAGGGGTTTGTCAGAGGGGAGGCAAGACCACGCTCTTTACAAAAGTCTAAATCCTTTTTACTAGCCCCAGATTACTCTTCTGAGAGGTCTGCCTCTCCCAGCAGTTGCAGGAAAATGGGGACACTTCCTGTATGTTCAGCCATTCTGCCTCTGGCCCCCACCGCAGTATTCTATAGGTCAGATAAAGTCCTCAGCAGAAAGAACTCCTGCGGAAATGTATTCGCTCAACGAGAATCTCCAAAGCTCGAAACACTTTTCATATATTTTTCTCATCTAATCCTCATAACAAATTTTTAAGGTAGTTACTCATTGTGAACATTTTTTAAAAGGGACTTAGCGAGATTGTTACACATAGCACACATAACTAGCCAAAACCCAAACATGGGTCCTCTCTGACTCCTGTCTGGTCCCCTCTTAGCTACATAACAGTGTCTCTTTTAGCAACATCCTTTACTGTTGCTGCTCAGAGACATCACAACAAACTTTTCCCCGTGGTGAAGCAAGTGGTAGAAAGCCATCCTGAAGATGGGACCAGTATTCATAGGGAACAGAATCTTCCACAGAATTCATCTATGGCATGTTTTGCCTTGTATGTTTTGCCTATCAGTGGGTGGCTCTTTTTTTCACCAATGGTGAATACCTTTGGGCTTCCCTGAGCATCCACAGGGTGATTTTGGACATTGTTCTGGTCACTGAAGTGTGGATATGGACCCTATTGCAGGCTATCTTCCAGTAGTCATATTTGCCAGGGAGCCCAGAGCTCAGAGTTGTAGTCCCTTTACTGTGGCCTGTCCACTGGACATCAGTAGAAACACACTAGCCAGCATTAAAATTGTGGCCCTGGAAGGGGCAGAAGAATGTGGTCATCTCCCAGCCTCTTATTTTCCCATTCCACTGGAAGGTCGTGTTCATTTGAGCTTTTAAACCAAAAATAAATTATTGTAATCCATTTGCTAATTATACCATGTGAAGTTCTAGACGCTGTAAATTGCAGCAGTGATATATCTAGATGAAGCTTCTGGGAGATTATTTTTAGTGATTCAGAAAGCACTAGATTTCCTAGAGGCTTCATTTGCAAGTCCTAGGAGGGGACAGAAAAATGCATCTGCAAAGCCCTTCTTGCCCTGAGACGGGGAGCTCTTAGACCTCTGGTCCACTTCTATAGAAGGAGGCAGTTGAGGGACTAGTCTATCTTCAAAGCTCCAACTCTCATGTCTGGACTATGGAAACTAGAATGGGTCCAAACACCTAGCTCACCCTGGAGAGTGCCAGAGGCCACCATACCATGTCTGTGAGCCGTAGAACAGAGGCCTTTAGAAACCTCAGAAAACATGGTCCCCATCTTCTGATCCTCATCTTTTTGGAGGGTGGAAAGAAAATGGAAGGATTCCATATTTACTTATCACCCTTTTAAAATGTTTTGCCTAACACACTGTCTGGTGCTTTTGTTTGAGTGATCTTTTTGGACCCCCCCTCTCCCATTCAAAGCCAATGTCATCTCGTTTCAACAGGTGCTCATTGACATCTATATGTCTAGCACTAGCCTTGTCTCTAAAGATATCTAAGGTGAATTGGACACAACTTCTAGGCCCAAAGAGACCATCGGGAGGTAAAACCTGTGACTAATATATTGAAGTGCTTCTAAAATGCAGTACTAGCCACAGATGATAAAATGATTCATGATAGCCGAGATACCAGATACTTTGGAATGCAGATCCAGGTTCATTTCTGTCTGATAGAGGAGGAAAATCGGAATATTTTAAGGATGTGGAGGCATTTACATTAAGCTTGATGTGTAAATAGGATTTTTGAAAGTGGAGATTGGGTAAGGGACCTAGGCTAGTAACCTTGGAGACTCTCCTGGACAGATCACACGGACAGCTGTCCTTGACCAATCAGACATTCACAGATGCCAAGCACAGCACAGCCTGTCCCCAAGCACCATGACTTCTAACAAACTTTCTTCAAGTTTAACAGTAGTATGATATATTTTTTTAAAGACTAACCATAAAGAAATCCTTTGGAACAATTGCTTTGTTTGGATGGTTTTAGTATTTAGACTTCTGGATAAACATACTTCTGCTCTATTTATGAGATTCTTGGGTGGGTAGGTGGGTGCATGGTTGGAGGGATGAATGGATATTTTGTTATTTGGAGAGCTTCCATGGCCAGGAAGCACTCACTGGGCTTATGAAGAGCTTTATGGGAAGAGGGACATCAGAATTGAGCCTTAAACAATGAGTAGAGTTTTTCTGCACACAGTGTGGACAGAGGCCTTCTGCTCAGAGGGAAGCAAGATGGAAGCAGGAAGTGCCTGGTGCTGGGGGAGGATGGTGAGTCACAGAAGCCAGGATCTGGGAGGGAAGCATGAGGAAACGCAATGGCTGAGAGCCCATGCTCTGAATTAAATGCATTGTAGTTCGGATCCCAGCTCTGCCACAGGGTAGCCGAGTGATCCTGGGCAAATTATATAACTCTTCTAAGCTTCTATTTATTTTCTCATCTGTAAAACAGATATATTAATAATGCCTACCGCAGGTAGTTATTGTGAAGATGAAGAAAAATACAATTATGTCTAACATAGGATTGGCATGCACTTAGTATGCACTTAATAAATGATAGTTTAGGGTTATTGTTTTATTGAAGCAACTCTAATTAAATTATGGAAATGTCAGTTCAAACCACAGAATATAAAGATGAGGTAGAAAAAGTCCTCGGAGAAAAAGGACAAGAGTCAAGAGACTAGGGGTATAGAAGTTGAGGCAAGTTTCCAGAGGGGAGAGGGGTCCCTGCTGGCAAATGACCCAGAGAAGTCACTGCAGGTTAAGAAGCGGTGTCTGGAATTTGCAGTGACAACATCGTTATTATTCTGAAGAGAACATTCTAGGGGTGAAAGCCACACCACAGGGACTTGTGATGAGCGTGGGAGTAGAGGAAGTGGCGGTCTAGACAACTCTTTCAGGAAAACTAAGAAGGAGGAAAAGAACTTGGGGTGAGATAGGGGACAAGGTCATGGGAAGGGCTGTATTTAGGATAAAGAATATTAGATCTCGGTTAGTACAGAATTGCTCTGCCTTTGTAACCCCATGGTCTGTTTGACAGACATAAACATCTCCTCCCCTTCAGGACTGACATTCTGGCACCCACCACCACCCAGCACCTAACCCCCGCCCCGTTCAAGAATCAAACCTACCAAGGTTATGTCTGAAATTATTTCCTGTGGTCGTATTTTTAAAACAGTAGGAATTTTATAATCTTGGAATAAATCTGGTAAGAAATGAAGGAGGCTTTGCACAGCCTCTGTGTTGGTGAGTGCAAGGTTAAGTGATAGGAGGGAGGTAACATGTACGGCTCCCAGCCCCTTTCACAGATGAAGAAAAGGACAGGCAGGGAAGACTAAGGAAACCAGCCCAAGACTACTCCAGAGAAAGCACATTCTAAACACACATGAAGGGTTCACAAAAATTAACTACATCCTAGGTCATAAAATATGTCAAGTTCAAGGAATCAGATTCCTACATAACCACATTCTCTCACTACAGTGTAGTTAAGTCAGAAATCAATAACAGGAAAACACAGTATTTATTAATTTATTTTTGAGAAAACCCCCTATTGAAAGGTGGTTGCAAAAACACTAACACTAGTAACCAATTCATGGGTCAAAAAGAAATGATACTAGAAATTATCAAATACTTATAAATGAATGATAAAAGAAATATAAAAAGTTATGGACTATAGCCAAGGTAGCACTTAGAGGGGAATGTTTGGCCTTAAATTCTTATATTAGAAAAATTAAAAGGCTGAAAATTACTAAATGGACTAAGTATCCAATTCTAGAACAACAGTGAAGATAAATAAAGCCAGTCTGAAGTTGTGCAGTTATAAGTAGGAGAGCAGGATTTGGGCATAGGTAAGACTGGCTCCAAGCCTCACCCACTTCCCACACCATGTACAAGCTTCTCTGCTATTTTTCACGATATGCCCAGTTCCTGGAAACTCCATTTCTCCCTAGGAGTTGAGTAGATGAGCCTTCAGGTACCTCCTGCCTCAAAGGTTGATGGTAGATCTCACACCTGTTCATCTATCCTTTCCCTCATTACCTCTGAAGTGAGCATTTGCTTTGTGCCAGGCACTGTATTGGTTCCTACTTGCTTTGCCTCTTCCTTCTGAGTTCAAAATCCAGCCATCCACCTAAGGGAAGCTCAGCTGCAGCTCCCCTGCCCGCCCCCACCCAGCCCCACCCCCCAAGCTGCCTGAATCTTCTCTGCGGCTTGTCAGATCAGCATCCTCATCAAAAAATGACTGATTTCTCTCTTGTCTCTTCCAACAGGTAGACTGAAATTACCATGTGTCCAAATTAAAATTGCATACTTCAAGGATTATTTGAAGGACTATTCTTAGACCCTTTTAAGAAGATTTAAAGAAAAGTGAGTTGATTTTTTTTTTACACTTCAGAGAGTATTCATGATTTAACTTAATGTTATGGGTGCTTTTTTTCCCCTCTACCTCTTAAATATGCACTAATAGGTAGACTTTGTCTCCATTTATTTTATAATAAAGGGTTTTTAAAATAAGAACAATGAGCAAAGAATACAGAATTATTGCTCTAATTATTTTAATTCATTTCAAAGGCTCATGGAATCTTAGAGATAAAAGGGTCTTAGAGGTGTGGACCATTCCCTCCTGGATGCTGGAGAGCTTGACCAACATCCCTGTGGGCCCTGGGTTGTGCTTGGAAAGCTCCCAGGACTGATAGTGAAGTTGATGTCTCCCCACATTTAGGCCTTTTAGAGAGCTCTTCATTATCTGGATTAAAAATCTTCTCCTCCTCACATCTTGCCAAGCCTATTTGTTCTCTTTCAGATCGTTCTAAAAATGGTGGTGCATCCAGAGCATGTCCATCCTTGAGATCTTTTCTTGTTCTTGTTGTTCTAGTAATTCTTCCTAGCTGCACTTCAAGAACAGCTCTTGCTCTGCTCACCTTCTCTCCAATCCAGTCAATGTTTCCTAAAAACAGAGGTGCCATCCTGGAACACAGCCCAAGCATAGCCACTGTCACTTGCCAGGTAGACTCATGAGAATCTGAGGCAGGTAAACCCAAGAAGCAGGCCTGGGTTCCAGCCCGAGCTCCACAGTCTCTGTGCCCTCAGGAAAGTCACTTTGTTATTCTGAACTCAAACCAGGAAGGTAGGATGAGATGATCCCTAAGGTGCCTTGCACCTCCAGAGGATGGTTTTGTTGACACAGAAAGAAGTTGCTGCTTCTCAGTGTCCCAGGCACTGGAGTGAGCCAGGATTTGGAGATCAGTGGGACCTGGGTCCAATCCCAGCTCTATCACTTGCTGACTATGTAGCTATCACTGTCAGTTCTCACTGCTGGGCATTTATTTCTTCACTTATGAAATAAGGATGTTAATACATGGTGCCAAGGATCCGTATGGAGATGCACTAGAGTAAGTATATTATATAGCACATAGTACACGGTAGGTAGGAAATGCTCAGTAAATGGCAGTCCCTCCTGTTATTACAGTGATAGAACTCTTTACCTTTATCCAGAAGAGAGGACAAGAGGTGATAGAGGCTCTAATGAGAGGAGAAAAGATAAGATGTGGCATGCTTATTAGGGAGAGGGGAGAAATGTCCACATCCCATAAACTCTCATCCAAATGTAAGCCCAACTCCAGAAAGTTCATGAGGTTAAAGCTCTACTTCTCAGAATCTGACAAGGAGGAATTGGTTGCTATGGAAATATATAGTTAAGGGGAAACTTTCTGAGTGGGTATGCAGAGCTGCATTTCTGCCACAAGTTAGCAGTGCCACAGCTCCAGACCTGGACAGCAAGGACTGTTGTCCCTGGAATGAGGCTCCTGGACCACCAGCCTGGGAGACCTTGTCAATCATCGCATATTGATATCTGTTCAGAAGACTGGTTGAGAGCATCAGATAAGCAATTGATTGTGGATATAAATGCCCCACAATTTAATGGGTTTTGTGTTATTTGTGCATATGTACTATTTCGATACTTTGGAAATCAGAGGAGAGGTCCAAATGCAGAAATTAAGTGTGTAATGAACCAGCAGACTCCAACCTACAAAATTCTGAGTAAAATGTCAGTGTGTGTGTATGGGGGGGGGGCTTGTCCTGGCACCCAACTGTGTGTGTGCACATGTGTGTCTAAGCATGTGTATGTGCATACATGTGTGTCTGTATGTGAAAACCTATGTTCGTTTGAATATGATCACTCTTTACACAGTGCCTAGTTGCCTGTAAGCAGTATTACACAGGAATGAAAACATGGGCCATCAAACCAGTTAATCTGGCTCTATGATAAACTGGGTGCACTTAGCTTAGTTGTGTGACCTTGGTTACCCTATTTGACAAGAGTGGTATAGTTCCTGCCTTCTTGAAGTTTACAGCCTGTGAAAAGGGCTACTTTAAAGTAATAGGAGGATGCTATATTGATTCTACCCTTCACACTAAGAAAGTACCCAGGACATGGGAGAGCCTTCTTCTTGCCAGAGTTTAGAAAATGTCATCTTAATCTATTGGATAAATCTTTTTACCAAGATCCCCTGAAAGTATTGTACTTCCTCAAGATCCTGCCCCTGAGGACCCGGGTACCTGGGTAGATGGAGAATCCATGTGGGCAAATACAACTCTGGCCTTTCTGAAAGGGCTCATTCCAGAGGGACCCTACACCTCAGATATCCTTCTAAGTCCCCTCTTTCAATTGGTGCTGTGAGGCTAGCAAATTTTAAATCCAAGAGAATTGGAAACAGCTGTCATTTAAGGTACAGAACAGGATTTTTTTTTTAATTAAATATAGCTAACATGGGCTTTGTTCTCCAGATGGCTACTGACTGTGGATACAGAAGTATCCAGCTAAAAGTTACTTTGATGCCACTGGCTAGAAATGATACCCCATTCAGGGGTGTCCAGACTGAGGAAAAACTGCTCAATTGTCTATTGCAGTGTTTTTCAAACTATGGGTTAGGATCCATTTGCAGGTCATGAAATTAATTTGGTAGTTCAAGATGATCATTAAATAAAGTGAAACAGAGTAACCCATAGAGTGAGCAAAGATATTTGCATTGTATTCAATAGAGATTTCTTAACCAAAATCTATATAGGAAAAAAAAAGAAGAAACTCTTATTTAAAAGACAGACATCCTAATAGAAAAAATAGCAAAAGACTCAGATACTTTACAAAAGAGGATATCCAAATAGCCAAAAGCATACAAAATCATTATTCTACATGGAATCACAAATTAAAACTACAGTGAAATTCCTCTATGCACCCATTCAAAAGGCTGCAAGGAATAAGATTGCCTTTACCTAGTGTTGGCAAAGACATTGAACCACTGGAACCCTCACACACTGCTGGGTGAGATGGTATAATGACTTTGGAAAACTGTTTGGCCATATCAACTACAGCTGAACATATGCACACAAGCCATTCCACTCCGTGATATAAACCTGTGAGATATGCACACATATGTGCATCAGAGCACTTGGCCATGAGCAGCTGAATGGATTTAAAAGTGCAGCATATTCACATGGTGGGATATTACACACAGCCATACTGATGACCCTCAGAAACATAAACTCGAATGAAAATCCAGGCACAAAGATACTTTATAACTACATTTGATAAAGAACGAAAACAGGCCAAACAAAGTATGTTGTGAGAAGTCCTAGTAGAAGCTACCCTTAAGGGAGGGTTTGGGGTGGCAGAAGGAGCATGAAGGGGCTTCCTAGGATTGTTCTGTATTTTGATCTGGGTCTGTTTACATGGGTGTTTTCAATTTGTGAAAATATATCAAGCTGTTCAATTATAAAAGGTACCCTCTATATGTGTTATACTTCAATAAAAGTTTATAAATCAATATAATGGAGGAGAACATAGAGCCAGTCGTAAGTTCAGCCTTGTAAAGTGAAACCTGGGTTACCTATCTCCTAACTGTGAATGTTTATGCCAACATGTCCAGTGCACTTCTCACCATGTCATGGGGAGAAAACAAGAGCCACTGAGGGATCCAACCCTCTGCTTTTGAGGAGAAGAATCTGAGACCCAGAGAAGAGGGATTAGGAGCAGAGCTGAGAGAAGCACAGAACTAGGGAGAAGCTTCTAGGTGTCCTGCTGCTACTGAACCCGCTGCAGGACTTACCACCTGTGGGGAAGAGCAGAATGGTGCATTCAGATGGGGAGGCTCTGGCTGGCACCCTGATCTTTGAGAGGCAGCCCTATACAAGGGGAGCAATTGTTTTCCCACCCACAGACAGCAGAATCAGAAACCCAGCTACCTCTACAGTGGTCTGGTTCCAGCTCCCCACAACCCCTCCCTCCTCCTTCCTGCTTCTTCCGTCTTGATCTGCTTCCCTCAGAGCTCTGGAAACACCATTGTACCAATCACTTTTCCATTTGTGTGGAAGGCCTGTTGTGCCAACACTATGTGATGGTTTCAGAAGTTGGAAAACTGTGAAGAAAACATGTTGGGAGACTAAGATCCAACGAAGTGATGTTTCCGTGCTGCCTTTGTGCTTTGCTTTGTTACAGAATTGTGAGTCCATTCAGCAGGCTCTTCCGGGGGGGATAAGGGCCTCCAGGGTCCCAGGGCACAAAAACAAGGCAAGATGCAGCCCTGTCTCTGTCAGGTGGAGCTTCCCAGAAGAGGGAATTGTGGTGCAGATTTTATTCATCTTTTTTACTGATACACATAAATATAAAAGTTGTACATGTTAGCGGGGTACCATGTAATGTTTGAATTTGTTTTGGGGTTTTTTTTTTGTTTGTGTGTGTGTGTGTGTTTTTGTTGTTGTTGTTGTTGATGGACACAATACCTTTATTTTATTTGTTTTATGTGGTGCTAAGGATTGAACCCAGTGCCTCACATATGCTAGGCAAGTGCTCTGTTGCTGAGCTAGAAATGTTCGATAGTTGTAACTTTGTGGATTAGTCTCTGTGTCCTCTATTCTATACCATTGGTCCACCAGCCTGTTTTGGTACCAGTACCATGCTGTTTTTGTCACTATTGCTCTGTAATATAGTTTGAAATCTGGTATCGCTATACCGCCTGATTCACACTTCCTGCTTAGAATTGCTTTTGCTATTCTGGGTCTTTTATTTTTCCATATGAATTTCATGATTGCTTTATCTATTTCTACAAGAAATGCCATTGGGATTTTGATTGGCATTGCATTAAACCTATAGAGAACTTTTGGTAATATCGCCATTTTGATAATGTTAGTTCTGCCTATCCATGAACAGGGTATATTTTTCCATCTTCTAAGATCTTCTTCTACTTCTCTCTTTAGGGTTCTGTAGTTTTCATTGTATAAATCTTTCACCTCTTTTGTTAGGTTGATTCCCAAGTATTTTATTTATTTATTTTTTTTGAGGATATTGTGAATGGAGTGTTTTTCCTCATTTCCGTTTCAGAAGTTTTGTCGCTGATATACAGAAATGCCTTTGATTTATGAGTGTTGATTTTATATCCTGCCACTTTGCTGAATTCATTTATTAGTTCTAGTAGTTTCTTTGTAGACCCTTTTGGGTCTTTTAGGTATAGAATCATGTCATCCGCAAATAGTGATAATTTAAGTTCTTCTTTTCCTATTTTTATGCCTTTAATTTCTTTTGTCTGTCTAATTGCTCTGGCTAGTATTTCAAGGACTAAATTAAATAGAAGTGGTGAGAGAGGGCATCCCTGTCTTGTTCCAGATTTTAGAGGGAATGCCTTCAACTTTTGTCCATTCAGAATGATGCTAGCCTGAGGCTTAGCATAGATAGCTTTTACAATGTCAAGGTAAGTTCCTGTTATCCCTAGTTTTTCTAATGTTTTGAACATAAAGGGATGCTGTACTTTGTCAAATGCTGCAATGGAGGAAGGATAGCATCTTCAACAAATGATGTTCAGAAAACTGGAAATCCATATGCAACAAAATGAAACTGAATCCCTTTCTCTCGCCATGCACAAAAGTTAACTCAAAATGGATCAAGGAGCTCGATATCAAATCAGAGACTCTGCGTCTGATAGAAGAAAAAGTTGGCTCAGATCTACATATTGTGGGGTCGGGCTCCAAATTCCTTAATAGGACACCCATAGCACAAGAGTTAATAACAAGAATCAACAAATGGGACTTACTTAAACTAAAAAGTTTTTTCTCAGCAAGAGAAACAATAAGAGAGGTAAATAGGGAGCCTACATCCTGGGAACAAATTTTTACTCCTCATACTTCAGATAGAGCCCTAATATCCAGAGTATACAAAGAACTCAAAAAATTAGACAATAAGATAACAAATAACCCAATCAACAAATGGGCCAAGGACCTGAACAGACACTTCTCAGAGGAGGATATACAATCAATCAACAAGTACATGAAAAAACGCTCACCATCTCTAGCAATCAGAGAAATGCAAATCAAAACCACCCTAAGATACCATCTCACTCCAGTAAGATTGGCAGCCACTATGAAGTCAAACAACAACAAGTGCTGGCGAGGATGTGGAGAGAAGGGTACACTTGTACATTGCTGGTGGGACTGCAAATTGGTGCGGCCAATTTGGAAAGCAGTATGGAGATTCCTGGGAAAGCTGGGAATGGAACCACCATTTGACCCTGCTATTGCCCTTCTCGGACTATTCCCTGAAGACCTTAAAAGAGCATGCTACAGGGATACTGCCACATCGATGTTCATAGCAGCACAATTCATAATAGCTAGACTGTGGAACCAACCCAGATGCCCTTCAATAGATGAATGGATAAAAAAAAATGTGGCATTTATACACCATGGAATATTACGCAGCACTAAAAAATGACAAAATCATGGAATTTGCAGGGAAATTGATTGCACTAGAGCAGATTATGCTTAGTGAAGCTAGCCAATCCCTAAAAAACAAATGCCAAATGTATTCTTTGATATAATGAGAGCAACTATGAACAGAGTAGGGAGGAAGAGCAGGAAGAAAAGATTAACTTTAAACAGAGACATGAGATGGGAGGGAAAGGGAGAGAAAAGGGAAATTGCATGGAAATGAAGGGAGACCCTCATTGCTATACAAAATTACATATAAGAGGTTGTGAGGGGAATGGGAAAATAAACAAGGAGAGAAATGAATTACAGTAGATGGGGTAGAGAGAGAAGATGTGAGGGAAGGGGAGGGGGGATAGTAGGGGATAGGAAAGGTAGCAGAATACAACAATTACTAATAGGGCATTATGTAAAATTGTGAATGTGTAACCGAAGTGATTCTGCAGTCTGCATTTGGGGTAAAATTGGGAGTTCATAACCCACTTCAATCTAATGTATGAAATATGATATGTCAAGAGCTATGTAATGTTGTGAACAACCAATAAAAAAAATAAAAATAAATAGAACACAAAGGGAAAAAAAAGAAATGTTCGATATGTGTATAATCACATTATGCTTAAATCAGGTGAAACATATTTGTCTCCTCAAACAAATGGTCAGTTCTTCATGTGTTGTGCAGATTTTAAGTGGCTTAGCACCTGGAAACATTGTTAGTAGGAAAGTAGATGACATTAGTGGCTTGCCACTGTCCTGTTTATGACCCACCACAAATACATGGGAGCTCCTAACTCAGGTCACATCCCCACCCACACAGGTGCACAGGTAAGGCTGCTAAGGACCAGCCACCAATTCACCTTCTGGAAACTGCCTGAAGTTCCAGGAGTTATAGTGGAGAGAGTATGTGCAGAAAATTGGGGGAGGGTGCAACAGAGATGGGCAGAGCAGATGAAGGGCTTCTGTCCCCAATAAGGAGTGGTCCAGGGGAGGGGGAAAGCTTGTCTGAGACTCAGACGCAGGAAATGCCTGTCGCCTTGGAGACAGAATAAGAGATGCAGGCAGACACTGCTATGAATGTTGGTGCAGTCCTAGAATTTTGTTTTACGGCACTCGCTTATGCCATCTTTGGAGAAAACCTTCAGAGGCCCATTCTGATGTAGGCCAGCCTGAACTCAGGAGCTGGATAGAGGAGGAAGAGAGTCCCTAGCCTCACGGACCTGCCAGTGGGCCAATAGTCAAAGCCCAACACAAACTGGACATAGTAGTTATTATTCTAGGACAAGATGTCCCCAACTGTGTTCTGTGATACATCAAGACTACAAAATTATTTATTTTTTTAAGTGGGAAGATTTCCTTATTGAGTGATCTCAGAGACACTGCACACTGAATCCCTTTTGGTAGATCTCAAGGCCATTCGTAGCACACTAAAGGCTCCCAGCAGGCCTGCAGCGAGAAGTCTAATGTTTCCCAAAATCATTTGCCCCAGAACCCCCTTTTGCCTGTCATTCAGATCCCTCTGTTCTTCCGCTGGGAAATTCTGTCCTGGAGAAAGGCCTAAAGGCTGGTTTGGAGCTCTAAGCAAGGAGAGGGGACAGGCTTCCCCAGCGAGGGAAACTGTGCTCCCACTGTCCAAGGCCCAGTCGGAGCCTAGGCACCAGGTCTGGTCACTGTACATTCCCAGGTGAAGGTTGATTAATGGAGGAATGGCTGCCGTGTGTGCCTGGTGAGAAGAGGTCTCAGCAGGGGCAGGAGACAGAGGGTATATGTACCCATGACACTTCAGGGGACGTCTAGCGGTTTCACAGAGCATCTTCTCTCTCTCTTGATTCCCTTCCCCCATCTTAACAGTTTAGGAAAAGGCAACAAGAGGCAGCAAGAGCAGCGTGGTTGAAGGGTATGAGCCAGACAGTGTGGGTGTGGATCCCAGCTCTGTTATTTCCCAGCTGGTTTCTCGGAAAAGTCGCCTTAACCTTTTAATACAGGGCACCCAGGATGGAATGTGTCCCTATGTCTAGGAAAGGACCTGGCTGAAGCGGGGCTCTGTGGAAGCATAGCCTGTCTTATCTTGGCTCCCTCCAGTGGCTGCCTCCAGGGCCTTTGTCTGGGTCCTGAGCAGGTAGTCTGCCCATTGGCTTCCCCTCAGCATGGGGAAGAACCGGATGAAGCTTCTTCATTTTGGTAGCCAGGGCTGTGGGAGGAAGGCTCTGGTTTTATTCCTGGTTCTTTGTGCTCAACCACACAGGCTGGGTAAGCACCTCCAAGGGACTCCAGCACATCTATTATTAACTTACTGCAAGCAGATGCTGCACTTTCCAGAAACACTTCTGCCTACAGATGCTTTTGTAGGCTGCGTGGAGTTCTCCTGACCTTAATGTTGTCCCTAGCACATGGTGGGAATCAGTCCCTCCTGCCTTGGTCTCCCTAGGGGGATGGTGGACAGTTGTGTAAGTAGGGACACAGGGCACAGGAGGGATCTTGTTAGAACTGATAATGGAGCTAGTGGAAGCTTGTTCTTTAAACCCCTACTTTCAGCCTGCCACCTGGTTTACAGGCAGAAGCCTGGGTATCATCTTTGATAGCACCCTTCATTGTCATCACCCTATACCCTCTCAGTCAGCAAGACCTAGTGATGCCTTCTCCAAAATGTCATGAGGCCAATCCCTTCTCAGTACTATGTGACAATGCAAGCAGCTGTCTTCTTTTACCTTATCTTCTAAGCCCCAAACTCCTGACCACTAAGCTAAATCAGAACCACTGCATTGTGTTCCCATGGGAGACAAAAATGCCTTTAAAAATTACCTGTCAGTCTTCCAGTTAGCTGTTCAGACTATGACTTCTCAACTGGACTGTAAGCCCAAGAGGGTAGCAACCATGTCCATCTTAGCAACCATGCTAACAAATGTCAGCCTCCTCCCCGAGACATGAACAAGAGCATGCTCTCTTCCTCCTTTCTTCCCTCCCTTCCTTCTTCCCTTTCTTCCTTTCTTATTTCTTTTCTATCTTTTTCTTAATTACAATGGAAAGGGGACTAGCAATCATTTGGTCAAATTGTGTTCCCTGGAAAAAACCCAAGGCTCACTGTGGGAAGAAAAGGGAAAGATAGGCAGACACAACTCCCCTCCACCCCCGTCAACCCAGCAGCCACCCTTTCACTCTCTTAGACCTTGGAATTTTATGTTATATTTTCTTTATGGAAAATAAAAAGTGGTTCTTCTATGATAAAGGGTTTGGATAACATTAATCTATTCTTATACCATCGTTTTTTCAGAGCAAAAATGTGCCAAGTGCTCTACATATGTTCACTCATAAACATGGAAGGTGTTATCCTCAGTTTATAGATCCAGAAACTTATCCCAGAGTAGTTGGGAAATTTATCCATGGTCACACAGTCAGTGTCCAATAGATGCAGAATTCCTATCCAGGATTGTTAGACTCCAGACTTTTCCTATGGACGCCTGCTGTCTCCCATAGACCTGTCTTCTAACAAACAGTGATTCCTGAGCCAACCTCTCAGTCTGGCGTGGCTGCAGTGGCCAAAGACAGATCACTAGGGCTTAATTGGACACCACTTGCTCAGAGGAACAGGCCTTCATTCCTGGGGTTTCCTGGCACTGTGGCTGTGAGATGCTAATTAGAGAGAAATGAAGTCTGTGTCAGCCAGGAAGAACAGGGCTGCTGCAAGGAATGCTCTTTTGTACGTAAAATGAAGCTCAGTGAGCTGGGAGCGCTGAGCCCCGACCCCTTCAGTACAGCCTGGGTCTTCCTTCCATGTGTCAAAAATTTCTCCAAATGAAATCCTAGACAAAGTAAGGGCAAGATAACTGGGCCCCAGTTACTTTGCCGCATTTATCTTACCTTGAGCTCCAGCATCCTCTTCCTTTCTTTTGTCCCTAAGCCCAGGTATTTTCACTTCCACTTAGGATGATGTCTGGCTTACTTAAACAAAAAATGAAACTAGAACAGAAGACGGGAAAGCTAAGTTCCTACCCCAGCTCCCTCAAGAACTCCCTGTATGACACTGGGCATGTCATATGGTCTCTCTACATTTCAGTCTCCCCGTCTTTTAGATGAGGGTGTTTTGGACAATATGATCATGCCTGTGATGACATAGTTGAAAGCACTAACTCTGGAGCCATCGTTCCTGAGTTTATAGTTCAGCTCTTCCATTACTCATGTGTGACCTTGAGCAAGCTGCATAAGCTCTCAATGCCTCTGTTTTCTCATCTGCAAAATGGCATAATAACCATGGCTCTCTTCTAGATTTGTTTGGAGACTAGCAAGCAATGCACTTAGAGTAATGCCCAACATATAGAAGGTCATGTAGTCAGTAACTGTAGTGGTGATTGCAGTTATTATCTGCCATCTCCATTCATGAATCCATACATTGTGGGTCTGCACTACTGTTTGCCTAGAGCATGTCCCAAATCTCCTAGTGGTTAGCACTTATTCTTTTTACTTTCATTGTTGAGAAAATATGCAATGACAGAGAGCTGCGATGAATTCAGTAATGTTTTACATCTATGTGTACTCATATAATAGTCCCTATGTTGTGCAAGATATTGATTCATATATAGTCAACACTTGATGAGACAACAGAGAGTTTCCCAAATCCTGCCAGCAATGATGTGTTCCCCAGTTAGAAATCTCTGAGCTACATTATTGTTTCTTCCAGCATAGTTCTTGCCTATGATAGGCATTAAATTAATGTCTGAATAAACAAACAAGCAATGGATGAATGGACGGATGAATGGATGGATGGATGGATAAGTATGTTTAACATTTGTTTCTTGATCAGATTTAAGCACAATAATAAGTGTGTGCACATGTCAATGTGTGAGAGAGCATTTGCAGAGAAGGTCCCAGCTATTTCTGTTGCAGGGAAGGAGATGGTCCTAGTTACATATTTTGCATATTCCCCCATCTGTTAGTTTAAAAGGTCATTTTTCACTGCAGTCCTTTCAGCTGTCCATCCTTGACAATAGATAAGCACTCCCTTGCCTCTCCCATGCCTTCCTCCTCCAACAATGAGGGCTTTGTGCTGGGAAGATTGCCTGTGATGCCTCTTTCCCAAGGCCCCAAAGCCTTGTCTGGCTTTTATCAAGGGTATTGATGGGGGAGGGGACCCAGACAGTTGGACTCAGGGAGCTGGGCCTGTGGCCTGGTGCCAGCTGAGCATGTCAGGTCGAGGTAGATAATCAAAGTCGGTTCTGGGATACAGGCAGCCTGTTTACTTGAGCTGGTTATCCATCCATTTGGACTCACTGCCTTGGAAGTTCTGTGCCTTCATCCAGGCCCAGTAGGGGATGCAAATCTGGAGAAGATGGTTGGGAGAAGTCAGAAGGGTGTGCAGACAGCATGGAAGTGTGAAGAAACTCACCCTATAGGACAAGGGGCTGCTGTGGCTATTGCCTCTTAGGGCTTCAACTCACTAATGAGGTTGAAATACTAACAGCCTGCCTGTACACACACTTACTCAGGAACGCGTTGACTTGGGCTGCTTAATGAGTGTTAGTTAAGAATCTAAGAAAGGTCTGGGCAGGCGCCTGGCTGATGCCTTGTTGATTAGAATACTGAATGTGTCGCCCTGTGAAAGCCAGCAGTTGTTGGAGAGCATGTGCAGTGTGGAGGCTTCCTGAGTAACCCTTACGTTCCCACTGCTTCCAGATGTTTGCATGTCACAAGCTGATCTGGTATGGACTGGTAATGACAGCGATTTGGATAACAACTAGGAGGAAAATGAAAAATTATCACAATCATAAATAATGATTACCAAACCTAGACACCCACCAGAAAACCCACCAACCAGGGTTCTATTTGTTCCTTTGCTTGTTGGTTCTAGTTGCTTTAAAAATACAGACTCCTAACATTTCCTAATGATTCTATTTCTCTAGATCTAGAAGTCCAAAAATCTATATAGTTAAGAAGTATGCTGTGTGATTCTGCTGCCTGACTGAACCCTGGCTTTGGGAATTGTAACTCAATTGGACACGTTGACCCAGAGTGTATCCAACTGCCACTTCCTTAACTGTGTGACCTCATGCACACCACTTAGCCTCAGAACCTCCATTTTATCTTCTCTAAAAATGGATTAGGTAAAATGGTATAGGTGTATGGCAATTCCACAAAAAGAAAAAGAAAAAACAGAATTACTGTATGATCCAACAATTCTACTTCTGAGTCTATACCCAAAAGAAATAAAAGTGAGTTCTTGAAGAGATATCTGCATATTGATGTTCAGAGTACCATAATTCCTAAGCCAAAGGTGGGAGTAACCCAAGTGTCCCTTGGCAGACAAATGGATAAGCAAAATATGGTCTATCTATGCTACAGGATATTATTCAGCCTTAAAAACGTGAGTTCTGACATATGCTATAACCTTGAGACATTATGTAAGTGAAATAAGCTAGTCACAAAAAGACAAATACTATGTGATTCTATTTGTGTGAGGCAGCTAGTGTAGTCCAATCCATAGAGGCAGGGAGTGTAAAAGTGGTTGCCAGGGGCTGGAGGGAGAAGGAATGGGGCTTCTTGTCTAATGGGTCCAGTTTCTGTTCTGTAAGCTGCAAGTGATCTATAGAGGGATGGCCATGATGGTGGCATGACAATATGAATTTCTTTTTACCAGTTAACTGTCCCCTTGAAAATGTCCAAGAATGGTAAATATTCGGTTGTGTGTATTTTGTCTCAATTTTTTAAAAAGGGGATTTGGTGTATCTGCCCTCCAGAGTCATTCTGAGGATGGCATAAAACAGCATCTGTAAAGGGCTTAGCACAGTGTCTGACACACAGAACCTATACCAAAGTGTTCCTTTTTCTTCCCTTTATCATCTACCCATTTTCTTACCCAGGGTCCTCTTTTCCATGTTCTTACCTGCACAGATAAGTCTGAAGGGAAGGTGTTATGGTTTGGATGTGAAGTGTCCCCCAAAAGCTCCGGTGTGAGACAATTCAGGAAGGTTCAGGGGAGAAATGATCAGGTTGTAAGAGTCTTAACCCAGTCAGTGATTTAATCCCCGATAGAGATTAACTGAGTGGTAACTGATGTGGTAGGGGGTGGCTGGAGGAGCTGGGAATTAGAGCATGGCTTTGGGTATATATTTGTATCTGGAGAGTTTCTGATAACCATGTGAGCTGCTTCCCTCTGCCACACTCTTCCACACTCTTCCACCATTTTTCTGCCTCCCCTTAAGCCCCAAGGAATGAAGCTGGTCTTCTATGGACTAAGACTTCTGAAACCATGAGCCCTGAAATAAACTTTTCTTCCTCTGTAGTTGTGCTGGGGTCCTTTAGTCATAGCAGACAAAAAAAAAAAAAAAGTCTGACTAAAACAGAAGGGGAATGGGAAAAAAAGTTTGGTGATAGCAAATGATGATTTCTCCCATTTAACCTTCACTTACCCTTGGGAAGTTGGTAGTTCTTGTTTTATGAATGAAGAAACTAAGGTTTAGGAAGTTGTATGACTTGCCTAAGATCACAAAACTAAGACAAGGCAGAGAGGGCTGGCCTTACTGACCCTTCCAAGTGGCTTTCAGCCCTGCAGATAGCAAGGAAAGTGGCTGCCACTCTCCAGGGAGAATGTGTAAAGAGCCACAATTGCCAGTTGTCTTGAACTTTGAGGCAGTGAGAAACTTGGTTGAGATTCTTCCCAAGAATCCTTAAGGGAAGTGGAACCTTGATTGAGCCAAAGCTTTGTCTGGTCACCATCACCTGCTAGTGCTCAGAGCACAGCCCCAGAAAGCTCCTCCAGTAGAGGCTGTTTAGCTGTGTGACAAGGCAAGGCCCAGTCACACTCATAACATCAAAACATTAGCCTCTCCTAGAGACTGCAATTGTCTGACACAAGACAGGGTCCAAATCAACCTTGAAAATAGCCACCTGCCTCCTAGGCCAAGCAGGAAAGATGGATGCCCCTCGGGTACAAAGGAATGCAACTGCCTTCACAGCATGTCTAGTTTGTGCCTGGCTCCAAGATAAAGAGAGCTGAGGAAGGGAGAAACCACAAGAGTGCAGTATGGTCTGGACCCCAGGAGTGTGGTGACTGCCAAAGTCAACATTAGGGTTAGGGTTTTATTACAATGCAAGAATTAAATCAGACAGCAAATGAATATCTGTGTTATCAACATCATCATCATAGCAAATTGAATAGCTCACTCAGATAGCTGAATAAAAATGATAATGATGATGATGATGATGATGATGATGATGATGATAGTGGTGGTCATAATGAAACAGGCATCTGCAATAGCTAAACTGCACAGCAAATTGGATTCTCCCCAAGAATAAAAAAATAAATAAAATTTGTACTACCATATGCAGGGTCCATGCTAAGCACATTATACCCATTTCTTCCATTTTTCCTTAAAAAGTCCTTTGAGGTAGAGATGGCCATCTCTGCTTTGCAGATAAGGAAGACTGAGGCCAGGTGATCCTGTCTAAAGCAGCATGGCTGTGTTGATCACGAATGGAAACAGAGGTCTACTTGGCCCCAGATAGTATGTTTCTTTCTGACTTCAGGAGATTTACTATGTCGTAAGTAAATCAGGGTTGATTATGCATTTTCAAAAACAAAATCATTTACTTGCTTTACAGGAGGAGTTCTTTAAAAAGTAGCTCTCACCTAGTGCATTTAACATAAAACCCTGATTATAAAGATTCATTTGGGAGAGAGCATTTTCAAGAATAATCCTTCCCATCTGTATGGTTGCGATAGTATTTCACAGCACTGTCATGGGTATTATGTTAAACATCAACTTGACTTACACAAAAGCTCATCACTCTTTTTCTCTATGGCAACACCATCTATTCAGTATCTGTCAGTGGTTAAAAAAGCAGGTGGTGCTGCCAAAGTCCTGAAATTTGATTCTCAGCTCTGCTACTTACTGGCTCTGTTAAGTGTGAGCAAGCTTACCTAGCATTTCAGAGTCTCAGTCTCTTCATCTGTAAAGTGGGTATAAAAGTTAAGTGGGGGTATACATAACAAATGTTAAGCCCTTATCTTCCTGTGCCCCAGAATAAGTGTGGAATGCCACTTGTGATTTTCTATGCTCACCACAAGCTCCTAAGGACAATTTGACTTCCCATGTAGAAAGTTCTGGTAATACTGCTGTAACATACTGATGTTCTGTTCAATCTCAAGAGAACTTTCCAAGCATCCTCAGGTCCTGGTAGCACTTGGAGGCTGATGAATTGGGGTTTCTTGAAAAGCCAAAGTATCATGCTGAGTCCAGGGTGGAGGAAATTTCCCCAGACTCTTCCTGTCCTGTCTGCCCCTCAAGGACCTCATCAGGGTAGAGGAACCCAGAGTCTTGTGGTCAGAGCAGGCACTAGAGATAGCACAGCAGGACATAGCAGGCAGGCAGCTTGGCCTCTGAGGTGTGGGTGAGATACCTGGCTGGTACCAGAGAGCAGAACCCTGCTTGCCACTGGAGGCCTTTGCAGTCCTCTTCTCCCATCTCTGCCTCGTTTTTCTTGCCTTGCTCACAGGATTCTGGTATCCTGGACAGGCACCTTGGAAGGCCCAAATAAGAGAGGTACCTGAGTCCAGCACGGAGAAACACAAAACCACACCTTCCCTCTTTCATCTGCTCAGCATCCTTAGGAAGAAAGCCAGTTGAATATTCAGATCTAGAATTCAGGAAAGAGGTCGGGACTAGAGACCGAGACTTAGGGTGAAGTCTCAAGAGTACCCATGTGGTCACCCAGGGTGGGTGGGTGTATAGCATGAGAAGAAACAAACAGATGGCGTTTATTGCAATGATTAGGAGGAAATGAAGATGTGACCTGGCCCATGGTAGTGACAATGGAAGGAAAATTACTGAGGTATAGTCAATAGGATGTGGTTTCTGCTGATTGGAGAGTTAGGGAAACAATAAAGAGAGGTGATTCAAGGTTGACTAAACCAGCCCCTTCCCAGCCCCTCCTCTGCCCAGGGGTAGCTGGGCAGGTAGCTTTACCTTTGTGCTACTACTGACCTCCACCATGGCAAACCTCGCAGCCTACTATGATTTTCTATGAATGTGTCAGCATCTGTGCTTCTGTCAACACAGCACTGATTGACTTCTGTTTGGGTTCAGTGAGCCACCCCCAAACTCCAGCCCTCACTCTCTCTCTCTTCCTGTTGTGTTTTTCTTCATAGCACTAACCTGCAAAGATAATTGTTTATTTCTTTTCTATTTCCCTCAGCCAGCACTAAGCTAGGGATAGAGTTGGTCTGCTTTGTTCACAGTTATATTCCTAGAGCCTAGAAGAGGGGTCAAGATGCTTAGAACCCATTTGCTGAATATCTCCTGCCCTTTCACATCCCCAGGTTGAATGTCCCTCATCCCAATGCTGCACACATGGCCTGGCTTGTAATTATCCCCCACACAGCAGTTCAAAGGGTATCTATTGCTCTGCTCTGAATAATTGGACTGTTACTGGTTAAAAACACTGATAAACAGGACCAGTTATGTAAATTGTAGGATACCATATAAAATAAAAATGTCACACCCTTGTTCAAAAGTTATTAAGAATCTCAAAATGGCCACTGCAAAGCAAAAGCATGGTGGCTTCTGAGAATGGGCTTCATGGGATGCCAGGCCCTGCAGCCAGCCCTGCTGATGAGGACCAGGCCTTAGAAGGCTGTCAATCCCAGGCACTGGATTTATATTTTGTTATGTAGAAAGTAAGCAACAGCAGAAAGATTTTGAACAGAGGTGACATTTAAAGTTTATTTTGTTGTTTCCCCACTATAGGTCATAATCATTGTGAAAAATATGCCCAAATACAGTAAAGTATAAAGCCCTCTTAATCTCCTCCTACTGCCTCTAGCCCTGCAGGCGACCGATCCCAAAGGAGCCAGTGAGCATTTGGTTAATTTCCTTCATCTTTCTGAGTTTGTTTTTTTCTATTTCACGGAGTTAAGAGGGCACTTCAGCAACAACTTTGCATCCTGTTTTGTTCATGTGAGGTTGAAAGGAGGAGGAAGGGGACTTTTTAAATACATGTCTAGGGAGATGGGCATGGATATGAGTTTATGGAGTGCTTGGTGAGTGTATGGTTGGTGGCAAGGGACCGAGAGGGAGGTGGAGCTAGTGCCCTGGAACTGAGGAAGCGGAAGTAGAGGGGCACTTTGGAAGCTGGAGCCACTGTGCCAGGAGACTGGCCACAACCCCACACCTTCTCCAATTCCCCTGGCTTGTGGCAAAGAACTTCAGGCCATGTCTTCCAGGTGTTCTGCAAAGTGACAGTAAGCATTAGGAGGCATTTCTCACATACATCTTTTTCTGTCCCCCACTCTAAGGCCAGGCCTGTCTGTCCCCTTCCCTAGGGTTCTGGCGCTGCCTGCTGGGCAGCAAATGGGAACCCACCAGAGATCTGGCGTGGCAGGGGGAGGGTGTCTGGTGTGGGAGGCAGATGCCTCAGGGTCTAGTTTTGCCGGTTTTGTTGGTAATCCCCAGTGCCTGGGCTGGCAAAGGAGAGAGTTAACATTGTCATTGGATCCTTAATTGTGCGTTTCATGAATTTTCATGTTTCCGCTTGCAAGCTTAATGTTGCTTTCTCGGTGAGTTTTTTTATACTTGAGCATAAGAGACTTGTAATTACAGAGTGTTGTGGATTGCAGAGAGTGATTAAAATGGATTTCATGAAATCTGAAGCGTCCCCTCCCCCTCCCCCCACATCCACACACACCAGTCCAATAGGCAGGGGAGGAAGTCAGACAGAATCCCAAGAAGTTCAGAGAATTGGGATCTGAAGAGTATGAATTTTCTTTATGCTTTTTCTCCCTGGATCATGGATCTGCTCCAAGATATCCCTGCCCCCTTCTGTCTTCCTCTCTTCCTTCTCTTCCTCCTCCCCCTCCTGAATGAAGTCCAGCTCTGTCCCTGACCCTCTGCCAACTCTGACCCCAGGGCCAGCTGCTTTCTCACTGCAGAGACCATGAGATAAAGGGAAGGTTTTCATCTGGCTGCTAAGCTTTCATTACCTCCCCAGCCAGACTCTACCCATCCGAGAAGCCCTTCACTGTCAATCAAGGCTGAAGATCACTACAACCAGTGAAGGCCAAGATTCCCATTTTGGATTCTGTCCTCCTAAAACAAGGCAGTGCTGGATGGATGGCAGAGCTGATCTTCTCTACTTTAGTCTGAATTAGGAAGAAGCTGGTTGGTGTTCAGAGGACATTAAAAGAATAAGCAACCAGGCAGTGGGTGGAGGACTTCCTGGAGGTAGAGGTGCTCTGCCTTGAAGAAAGAGGAGGATCCTGGTGGGGTCCCTGGAGAAGGAAAGCAGGGCTGCAGGAATCCAGCCTGGCTAACCTAGAAGGTGACTCCCCAGGAATGATTCCCTTGACTGGTGGGAACCCCGTGCATGGACATGAAAATGTGTGCATTCACATTAGTGCTGGAAGCCTTGGGAAGGCTACTCAGACAGGGCTTCCCTGAAAAAGGAGAATGGCCACTGCACCCCAGCTGAGCCAGGCTGTACCTATGTGTGAATTAGAAAATAGTGCCCCCAAGGCCACCAGCTCCGAACCAATGCTCTGGAGCTGTATGTCCTTGAGCAGTGAACAGCCTGCCCCACCCCATGTGGTAGTGAAAGCACCTCTTTTCCTCTCAGATCATACCTTCTCTTTGCCCCCTCCCATAATCATACACTGCACTCCCCTGGATTCTACCTGGGTTTCTAAGAATTACATATATCTCAGAACTCAACCACCCACATTCTAGAATTTAATCATTCATCTGATTGATACACAAGTATAAACAAATTAACAAACTCAGGTATACTCGGCGTGTGTGTGTATGTGTATGTGTGTGTCCTTTAAATATTTCATAATAGAACTGCTAATGGCAGAACATCACGATTTGTGGTTGGGCAGGGAAATCCACCTCCTCCACCCTGACCTAAGGCAGGGCCCGCTGGCTTCCGCAGCCTCCTCAGCCACCCCACCTCTCCCTGCTCATACCTCACCCTCCTTCCATGAACCTGGAGTGCCCTCACAGATGATATTTCTCGTAATTCCATACCTTGGTTGATCCCTCTGCCTGGAGTGCATCTCTCCCACTATTTGCCATTTTAACAAGTTCCTTCCAGCCAAGATCCAGCCACATCTGCCTCTGAGATCTCCTTGACCCAGCCTTCCATCCATCTCTTCCTATCTGACCCTTGTTTCTGGTGAGGACAGCCACAGTGCATGTCAGGTGCCATATACTATTTGACTCCTAAGCGTGACCTGGGCCTCACCACATCTGTGACCCCTGTGCCAGCACAGGTTCTGGTCCATTTAAGGAGGCTCCAGCAGTGGTTGTTGTTGGGTGGGGCTGTTATCCCTTTGGTAAATGAGTGAACTTAAAAGAAGAAGGAGTTCCTTTACAGCACAGGACCCAGGAAAACGGCCACAGTTCCATAGCCAGAGAGAGCAAGATCAGGGGCTTCCCTGACAGAGCCTGTCTCTCAGACACCATGGCCCAGTTTCCACAACGCCCCTTCAAGTGCAAAGCCTCCATCCTTCCAGGTAGGGACCTGTGCAGACCTCACCTCTTTTTTGCCCTGAGCTTTGGAACTCACCAGAAAAATACATCCCTTTGCATCTGACTGGTCTGTGTTTCAACTGGTGGATCCTGAAGCCATAAAGGGACAGTCCTTTCTGCTCCTAAGCTTGCACTATCAACTGGCTCTGGTCAAAATGTCTAATATCTCCCTCCCACCGCCCGCCAGCAGCACCTGTTTCACTGGGCCTCCTGAGTGCCAGGTCCCAGACTCTAGGTGCCAGGCCAGAGATGCCCATCCAGGGTGCCTAGGATGCTGTGAATGAGTTAGATGGGGTGCTGCCACTCACCCCTTCCGCTCCAGAATGGCTTAGGAAGGGCTTTGGGGTCAGACCAACTAACACTTCCTGCTAGTGAATTCCTCCTTATTCTTAGAGTCTAGTTTAAATGTCTTTTCTGACCCCATTAGTTGAAACAGTCCCCCATCCCTCCTTGGCTTAGCACATAGCCATCGTCACCATTCACCAGCCCCATGCCCACTGTATTTTGAGAAGACCCCATCTTCAGCAGCACCCTCAGGGTGGGACCAGGTTTTGTCTCCTGTTGCCAACCTGCCGTGCAGCTGCCTGACCCTTATCAACTCACTGCATACAGAAGGTGGTGACATTGATCTGGCACTAGAACCACCTGCACCTTGGAAGGGTGGCTGGCACCTTGCTTCCTTGAACCTTCCCACTTCCCTGCTCAGCACCATACATGTTAACATCCCTCTGTGTACAGATAAGCAGCTGCAGCGGGAATCCACAGATGTGGGCACAGTGATGCATGACGTATGCTGGCTTCACAAAATCAAGGAGGTGGAGTTGTCCTAGGCCAGCTGGGTGGCTGAGAGCACATTTTACAGGAGGGTCATTGTGGGTCTGGGGAAGGGCAAGGGAGAGGGAGGAAGAAAAAGAGGAAGCAGGTGGGGAGGCCAGGCCAAGAACAGAGCCAGAGCCCAGGAGAGCTTCACATGAACCTGTTTCTGTGCCGGGTGCACCATGATTACCAGGCTGGGCAGCCAGCACCATTGCCAGCCTGTGAGAGCTGAGGAAGGAGGAGAGTTCTTTTCTAAGTTTTAATCAATATTTCTATCTTTTCCCAATTCCAAAAGTAATTCTTCATAAAGATGTTGTGTCCTTCTGAGGGTATAATTTGGAGGCACATAAGGTCCTTTTTTGTCTTACTGGTGATGTTACTTTTGAACAGTTGGTTAAAGCGGATTGTCAGTCCATGCTCTCCAAGGGAACAGAGCCAAGAGAAGGCATGTGTGTGTTTACATACACACATACATGGAATCTCTCAATATATATATATATATATATATATACATATATATATATATGTATGCATATTCATGTTTGTAATCTCTTTACACATCTCAGGCAGGAGCTGATGCTGCAGTCTTGAGGTAGAATTTCTTCTCTGAGAAAACTCAGTTTTTGCTCTTAGGGCCTTTTAACTGATTGGATGAGCCCCCACACACACACATTATGAAGGTTCATCTCCTTTGCTTAAAGTCAACTGACTTTAGATGGCAACCACACTTACAGCCCACCTTCAAGCAGCATCTAATTAGCCTTGGATTAAACACCTGGGCACTAGATTCCAGCCACAGAGACACAGATGAGAAGCATAGATGGTGTCCAATTTCTCCCATTGCCATTTCCCCTTAGTAACATGGAAGAATTTTGTAGGGAGATCCTTTAAGATGATGCCAATACTGTGCTCCCCCTGGAGTTGAGCATCTACTGCTGATTCCTGCTAGAACATGGCAGTATGTGCTGGGTTCAGTACATAAACAGCTCTCCTTGGAGAAGGGCTCTGGAAAGTGAGCCTCTGATCCCAGCTCTACCACTCAGCTGGCCGTGGCCTTGGTCAAGCTCCCCAACCTTCCTATCCAGGTCTACCTTGCTCACCTGGGGTGACAGTACTTTCCCAACAGCTTGTAATGTCCACTAAGTATAGCAACATGTGTGGAAATGCCGTGTACAAGGAAGGTACCCCACAAATGTGTGTGGCATCAAGGGCCTCAGACAAACACACTCATGCCTTGGTGAGGCAGCAGCCGACAGACCCTGGGCCATTTCCGATGGGGAGGATGGTCTGAGGCCATGGTAGATGTTCCTCGAGGAAAACCATTATGTTCATCATCCTTATCACAGGGTGCAGTGTTGAACCCCACCAAGGGCTGTACATTTTGATAAATGAGAAAAAAAGACGCTAGACGTTTACTTTGGGATTAAACAGTTGTCATTTTTCTTCAAGTAACCAATAAAATAGAAGCTATGCTATCATTTCTTCCCAGTTGATGTCCATTTCAGCTTACTTGGCTGCTGCTTGGAAGAGGTAGATTCACTAATCTACTGGAGCAGGAAAAGCAGAAGACAGGATCAGGGCTGTGAGTTCTTGTCCTGCCTCTGCCATTATTTGACACTGTGACCTTGGCAAGTTAGAATCCCTCTTTGAACCTCTGTTTTCCCATCTATAAATCTAAGTATTCACCTGCAGGGCTGGTTCAACCAACCAAGTCACTTGGTTGAACCAGCTGGTACCCGAAAGCATATGCAGCTCTAAAACCCCAAGAGTTGGTGACATGCTCAGTGGCTTCCCTTAGGGGACATTCAGGTGGGGGGAGTCACCTGCCAGGCCCTCTCTTCACATACTGCTCCATGAAGTGCCCCCAGCAGCCACATCAAGGCAGGATTCCACCTGGGACTGCCCATCTTTAGTGCCCTCCTTCCTTCCTGTTAGGCTGGGCTTCCTTTTCAGTAGGTGTCAGCAAAAGTTTAGTGATGGAATGAAGGCATGAGCGAACAGCGGCGCCCCTGGCTCAGTTACTTTGGGGAAGCTCTTCCCCTTCCTACTTCCAGGGCACTGCTTGGCCACTTACTAACTCTATCACTTGTGACTTCATTTAATTTTTCTGGGTCCCAGTTTCATCTGGAGGCTTAAAGAGCACATGTGAAATATTTGCATAGTTGTAGAAATCAGTGCTTCTTAGATTTTGAGATTTCATGGTAATGCAAAATGTCAAAACAAAGTTGCCAATTTTGTATTTTGCTATTGTACAATTAGGACAGAATTAGCATTTCCTAGTGTCATTAATTCAAAATAGTAAGTTGAGTCTGCCCAGCACCAAGGTGGTTCTCTCTGTACATCAACTTGATCTTGTGATCACTCTCAAGATTGAGATGATATACAATCACCTTGATCTTGTGAACTGCCACTCAGAGTCACCTTTCCCTAGCTAGTTTAGAGCAATAGTTACCAAGACAAAGTCTAGGAATGCCTTAAGGTCAGCACCATAGGACTGAAACCAGCTAGGGGAAGAGGGACCTTCCTTCTTGACCTGCCTGGCACATTCAGTAGACCCCACTAGCTCTGCCCAGATACAATAGAAAAGGCTCAGAACTGGGATCCAGAATTCATAGATTTGAATCCTGACTCTACCTCTTATATACATTGTGAACCTTGGACAAGTCTCTCCTCTACTCTGAGCCTCAGTTAGCTCATCTGTAAAATGAGCTCAATAATGCAATTGGGCCAGTCTCACAACTGCTTTTAGAATTAACAGCAAAGGATGAAACATGGGTCTAGCCTGTGATGCTGTTTACATATGAAGGATCAGCAAACTCTGATATCTGACCTCAGTGAAGGTAGTTGAGGGCACAGCTAGGAGGGGTGAGAGTCAGTTTTGATGGTATGAACCCTAAAGGATGATGAAGTCAGTATTTCAGACATCCTTTGTTCCTGAGTTCCCAGATTAGAGGTTTTTACCCAATATCAGACTAGATTTGTTAGAGGATACAGGTAGCATGAAGGTGTAAATTCCAGCTCAACCAGATTTATAAGAAAGCAGTAGCAGAAATGGGAGTTCCACATGAAGTCAAATTATATTTATTGGTTTTATAACAGCTGTTAAATAGATTGAGAAAGAGAAAATAGTGATTTTACCCTTTTGAACTGAAATAGGGGTTAGTTGGTGGCTCACGCCTGTGCTATATCAAATTGTGGGATCCGTCAAGTATAATTATAGAACTTAATTATAAATTGCACTTCACTGTCATGTGCAGGCATTTATCTGTACATCACAAAACTTTTCAAGATACTTTGTTTTAAAAAAAAAATAATGTTTACAACTAAATCCTCAAATGGTGAAGCCACTAGCTCCATGCAATTCTTGGGAAGTGGGCACTTAACATCTTTCCAGGGGTGCTTGGCCCATATGCTAGGACTAAAGATATCTTTCCAACTTGACTGAAATTGGGCAAGTGGTAGAAATGGGCCTGTCTCCTATCCCTGTCTCAACCCCCTCTGAACTTAGCAAAGTCCTTCGTGTACATTAAGATCCCTCACTTAAGAAGTGACCCCATTTCACTCCTCATTCAAAGGCCAGTAACAAGTACATACCCTTTTGACCCAGTGATAACATTTTAACAGAAATAAGCAGACATCACACCTAGGTATTTGCACAAAGATGCTCATTGGCAGTGCGCTTATCTTCATGGGAGGACTAGAACAATCTAAGTATCCACCTGCAGGGCTGGTTAAACCAACCAGGTCACTTAAACAGGGAAATCTAGCAGTGGCCAAGTGTGCATGTGCATATGAAAGATGGTCATCATTTGGGGGTATATTAGAAATCAATATAAATAAAGAGGCCATGTCTTTACTATTTTAAACAAGTGTGTGAGCACACACACATGCAGAAAATGTCTGGAAGGATCACGATGCAGTTAAAGGTTAGTTGTGAGTCTTCTGAATAGTAGAGTCACAGAGGGTCTTTGTTACTTTATTCTTCCTGAAATTTCAGGAAATAAATATATTTTTTTACTTCCTTCCAATTTGTTATTCTATTTATTTGTTTGTTTCAATCAGTTCGTTACAGTTACATGTAAAAGCGGAATTCATCATGATAGTTCATTCATGCACATGACATAGTTTGATAAACTTCCCTCTGCTGCTCGCCCCCCTTTCCCTCCCCTCCCCCAACTCCTCCATCCCCCTCTCCACTCTTCTTCTTCTATGCATGCTAGGTAAATGCCCTACTACCAAGCTATACTCCCTACAAAATTTCTTGAATGCCTACTATACAAAATCCTTGCTTTTGAGAAGTTTACAATCTTGTCAGAAAAAGATGAAGAATAAATAATTGGACAGATAACTACCAATGCTGATGAGTGCTGGGAAGAAAATGAGATAGTGTGAGAGACACTGATGGAGCAAAGGGGAGGTGAGATCAACTTCAGTTGGGATGCATGGGAAGACCCCCCTACCAGAGAGACCTAAGAGATAAGAAAAGATAAGTAAGAGACAGATGGGATCTAGAGTAGAAGCATTCTAGGAGAAGGAACAGCTGATCAAAGGCCCTGGAGAAGAAAAAAAAAAGTTGTACAATAATGATGTAATATTTCTGTAATGTGAAAACAGTTCCTTTTGTTCAATCCATTTGATTAATTCAGAATACCATAGGACAAGGCTAACTTCTGTTCCAGAGGCCCAGTTGGAGAGCAGTTGGCATAGGTGTGAGGAGCTGAGCTGAGGAAGGTGCCCTTTGTGTGCCCACCTTGACAGATTTTCTAGAAGGGGCATCTCCAAAGAGACCAACTCATGGTTTCATCGTTTGCCTAACTTTTCTTGATTTTAAGCCTGTTATTTTTTAATTTTTGGTTTGTTGTGTTGTTGTTTTACATTTCTAAGTGCAGAAAACATCTTTACGATCAATGTGTACATTGACAGTGGTGTTCCATTTCCTTATCTCAAGAAGGCTGTTACTGAGTTGGTAGTGCGTCTTGCAATTGCTGGCATCTTAGGACTGACGAAGTGTGGTAAGGTACTCAAGTGATGCTAAGAGGACTGGTCAAAAAGCCTCAGTGGAAACTAGTGTTTTCTCCCAAAAGGGAGTATCTGGGCCCAAGGAATGTATCGGGTCCTCTAGATCTTCATTCACCTCAGAATACCAACTGTGGGCCTGCTTGCAACATGGCCTGGACAGACCGCAAGAAGCAATGAGAAAGGAAGACAGACCAGTAACTGGTCAAGTACAGCACCACCAGCTAAATGCCAGTATGGAAAGAAAGCACGGAGGCTGAAGGAACAGAGGTGGTGCCCTCAGTCCTGCTCAGATAGGAAGGAAAAGCTCAATAAAACATTACAAGGCAGATACTGCAAAACTCATTGGAGGCAGAGAGACAGAGAAGCACAACCTATATGATCAGGGAACAGAGAGCTGTGCCATCAGGCTGCAAGGCACAGTAGGAAGACAGCCTCCTCATCTTGAAGTTATGCTGGGCCTTGATGTGTGTCACAGGGATTGGCTTGGAAAGACTTAGGCCAAGAAGAGACATGGCTGTATCCAGGTTTTAGAACTACTGTGATTCCAATATGGTAGCCCCTAGCCACAGGCAGCCATGTAAGTTAACTGAAATTAAGTAACTTTTTTTGAAATCCATAAGAATATCTGAAAAAAAATGTTAAAAAAACTCAGCTCCTCAGTCACACTAGTCACATTTTGAGTGCTCAACAGCCATCTGTGGCTCACTGGCCATATGGACAGTGCACATACAGAATATGTATATAGTGGCACGAATTTCTATTTGAACAGACTGCTTTAGTGGGATCACTTGAGAAAGGTCGGAAGGAAGGACCAACAAAATAAATTGCAATACCCCTGGGATTGTTGTATACCAGGCACCATTCTAAGTGTTTCACACATGTTCCTTGAACCTTCCCAACATCCCACAGACAGGTGCAGGTCTTCTGGGTAGTAGGAACCTTGGGTGAAGGGACAAGGATGTAGATATCATTTGGCATTTTCCAAACCTTTTTCTAACTTAGCTGTGACTTCTCCTGGCCCCTATGTTATGCAACTTTGTGTTTTTGAAGAGTGGAGAGCTGAGCTGGAGCCTCGGCAGTGCTAACAAGGCTACCCATCTCACCAGCCCACACTGGCCATGAAGGAACTCCCTGGGGGTCCACCACATTTCATGACGAATACCACTCAACCTAGCCACAAAGTTTTTCCAAGTGTCTAACCCAGCTTTCTAACCAACGTCAATTGATGCCTATTTCTTCTGTATATTTCTTCCCCCCAGAAAGTGGAGACTACATTTTAATAATATTAATAACTGCTGTATTTATATGCAGATTACTCTGTACTGGGCACTGTTCCAAGCACTTTACATACAAACCCATTTAGTCCTCATAAGAACTCTCTGATGTAGCTACTATTACATTGTCTATTTTATGTAAAAGAGGAGAGGTTAAGTCACTTGCTCAAGGTTATGCTGTGTCCAAGCCAGGTGGCACCACTAGGATTTGAACCCACACGTTCTGGCCCTGAAGTCTGGTTCCCAGCTGTGGTGCTGTGCAGCATCGGTGTAAATCTTCTGGAACTAGAAGACAGCTGCTAAGTGTACTTTTCACCTGTTTTGGCTGGAGTGGTAGGAGAGCTTGAATCTGTTCCAGAAACCCTTGGCTCAAAGTTATGCCCAGTCATAACACAAATGCCTCATATTTTAGAGGCACTTTATGTCATTTTTAGAGGACTTTCCTGCCAGGAGTAGTTATAGAAATAGTCATCCTACAGTTACACCATGTTTTCTAGTTTACAAAGCTCCTTCATTTGCATGTTCTTATTAAATCCTCACACCAGCCCCAAGAGGAAAGTGCGGCGAAGAGCATAGTTTATCGCATAACACGAGGAGCCCAGAGAAGCAAAGTCACCTGTTCCAGATTACACGGCCCAGCTGTAGCTATGTCCAATTCTGCTTCCATTGATCAAGAACCTCTTAGCCTTGTCAGTGGGTTCCCAAGTCAAACCAACTCAGAGGTCAAGGCCATGACCCTGTGTGCCAGCCCTGGAGTTGATTAAAATCAAGACCTGGTCCATTATCAGAAATAAATTCAGAATAACTCAAGACCTCCACTTACATTTCACAGACACTAAATTCACAACCACACTTCTTAACATCTGCCTTTTTCTCCATCCCTCTACTGCATTTATAGGCATCAGCTTCTGCTCTTGTTTTAAATATTTATTATGAAACTTTTTCATAAATAGTGAAGAGCATTTACATCACATGTGTGTAGAATAAATTCTCACCTAGAAAACAGAACATAGTACTGCCTTCGAAACCCTATGGACAGCCCAGCCCTTCCCCTCGCCCCACACGTAACTGCCCTCCTGCAATTACTCTGGCTTTTCTTTAGAGACCTGGACTGCTTTTCAACCCTCTCCCAGAAAAGCACACTCAGATTAGGAGTGTGACTCAGGGGTAGAGCACTTGCCTGGCATGCTCAAAGTGCTGGGTTCCATCCCTAGTGTCATGCAGAGAAGGAAGGAAGAAAGAAGGGAGGGACAGAGGGAGGGAACAAAGGCAGGGAGAAAAAGAAAAGCACTTTCCCCAGTCCACTTGCCTCTTGTGCTTCACTTCTTGCTCCTTGCCCTACGTGCCTCTGGCATGACCTGTTCTGGGGGATGGATAAGGACCTGTAGAAAAGGGATAGAGGCCCCAGGCAGACTACTTTTGCAGACAAGGTGAGTAGAAGTTGGAGGATGATTGTTCTAGATCTTTTGTTCAGTATCTTTAGCAAATGGAGGGGGGCTTTCTCTCAGACTTACTTCTGAGCAGCATTGTCGCTTGTCACCTGGAACAAGTCTTTTCTTCTTGTGGACTCCTAAACTGGAGAAGGACCTGCACAGAATGGGGTTTCTTAAAATGGTCATTTTTTTCCTACAGATATACTTACTTTCCTACAGATATTCACTTACCATGTGCCAAGCAGTGTCATAGGCACAGGGGATGATGTGGCATGAGATGAGAAAAATTGCCTGACCTCAAGAAATTTATTATCTAGGGCTGGTCTTCTCCCCATCCCACAAATGGCTCTGATCCTCTCTTCACCGTTTTAGTATGCTCACCATCAAAGGTTGGCATGGAGATAAAATTAGATAATAAATATGGAAGTGTTTGGATATAAAAAGCAAGGCAGATCTTGGATGACCTTACTTGTAGGTCACACTACAATCCTTAAAATGAAGTCACATGAAGGGTCTGGAGCTTTGGGGATGCATACCTGTAGTTATTTTAGTCTGCCACTAGATGTCAGTGATGTGTCAGACGGGGGTAGCTAAGAGTGAGGAGCTCAGCCAAGTTGTGGAAAGTGCAAAATAACTGCTCAGTGTGCTAAATAACAAGGATGTAATATTTGTTATGTCATCCGATGCTCAGAGAAACCCTATTATTTTTATAACCTTATCTCCATTTTACAGATGAGGAAACTGGTATTCAAAGAAGGGAGGAACATAAATGGCAGTCTCCCCCTCCTTTAGAGGGTACCCCAGGCAAAGATTGCTAAAGGGACTACAAAGAGCTCTGGTATGAAGAAGCATTCAACCAGACAGCCCTTTACTGCCACTAAACTGCTGTGGACAATGTCTCCCCCTATGTGGGGCTGCAAATGGCTGTTCAAATGCATGAGAACCAAAAAGTTCTGCAGTCCCCATAGCTGCCTGAGAGAGGTGCAATGCAGGCATTCATCAGGCAGGGGGAAGGGTGCAGGCTGAGCCAAGTGTAGCCAGCAGGGCTGTCTGTTCTCTGCCAGGTGAGTTGGGAACAATGGTTATTGCACGCTTGAGCTTGACATGGTGATTACAAAAGTGTCTTTGGGGACCCGATTTTAGAGAGCATATAGATGATCAGGGTGTCAGCACTGAAGAACTCTAGTCCAGGTCCTTCCTAAACAGTCCCTAAGATGCTCTGCTGAAGATTAAAGGGAAAAGAGGGGGAGACTTCAAGATCAATTTATTTGGAGTAAATCTGCATGGAACAGTTCCAATGATCATTCCAATCAATAGGACCAATCATCCACTACCTTGTTTAACTCCTAGGGGAGCAAGGACCTCTGAGAAGGGAAATGACAGAGAAAAAGAGGACACCAAATTTGTGAATTCAGTGTCCAAAGAACATGCCCTGTGGAATGGCATAAAAGATGGCAGGCGGGCCTCGTAATGGGGAGAGTTGCAAAGGGGCACTGGCCCAGATTCCCTGTGAAGAAAATCCCATCAACACTCCCTCAAGCAGAGCCCCTCCCAGAGGATGCCAGAAGCAAGCTGGAGACTCTGGAAATGGCTGAGAGATGGGGTTGCTCAGACAGGAGGAGGCAAGGCTCAGAAGTGTTGATAGCAAGATCAGAATGTCTCTGAGTGGTATCCCAGGCATCGGTTAGTTACCAGGGGGTGGGTTTGGGCTCAGCAAGAGAAATGCCTGCATTTGTATCAGTTTAATGACTTATAAAGCCATTTTTGTATATATCATCTATTCAAATAGTCAGCCTTGAAAGGCTCTTTTTGCCCTTCCTTCCCAGATGAGAAAAGCAAAGGTCAGAGCAGTTCCCTCATTTCCCCAAGTTCTGATGCCAAAATTAGAACCAGATTTTTCTAGATGCAATACCACCTTCTTTTCATGGCTAAAATTGTCCTGCGATGGTGATGGTGATGCTCATGATGCCAATGGCTGTGAGGCAGGGCTCGTGAGCTCTGCTTTGCAGACGCAAGTTCCAAACCCCAGCCAGGGCCACCACTTATGCAGCATGGCAGAGCTGGTAATGGGGAGGAATGAGTTTAATGCAGACTTCAGCCTATTAGCTTAGTCCTCCCTGCTCCTCTTCCTTCCCATGAGCTCCTTATTACCACGGGTGGGGGCAAGTCTGATGCCCTCTCAGCCAGCTTCCCTTTAAGCTGAGTCCTCCCTCCACCAGTGGTTGGGAGAAGATGGTGGCTGAGTACCTGCTCCCTAACCGCAGTTGCTCTGACTCATGCTGAGGGGATGCCAGCACTCAGGCAGGTGCCTTGCTCAAAGTGCATTCTGGGGGATTGATGAGCAGGGTTTGGGGAGGAGGCTACCAGGAGTCGGAGGCCAGGAAAGGGGGTCCTGGGGGCAGAGTGAGGTGTTTGGCTTGGAGAGAGGGAAGCCAGGAGAGATAAGCAAGCTGGATGTGCTGGGATCAAACAGTGAAAGATGATTCTCACAGAGCCAGAGAAAGGGCGGGGAAGACACCAGAGACCCATACGGAGGGCTTTGAAGGCAGCAGACAGAGGAGCCTGGGCAGCCCAGACCAGGACAGCGCACAATCCTGGAGACAGAGGATTCCATGAGTTAAGAATGACACATGAGCCTTTATAATTCTGCAGAGCTCTTTGCAGTCATCACCAGCCATGGGATAAACACTTGCCTTCTGCTTCCTGGGTTCAGGCTTTATGCTGCAAGTTTAGTTTCTCTTGGGCCACCATCTTTGTTTTCCCAAACAGTTTGGGTATTTGTATGTTTTATTTGCTTGTGGTTGGTCTGCTGACTCCAAGTTCCGATTCAGGTAGTGTTAATTTATCAAGCCTTCTTATTTGTTTCACATTCTGGTTTTAAGAACTAACAAAATCTGAATGTAGCCCCAATGGGGAGTCTGTGAGTGAAAAATATCATCCCCTGTTGCCTCAAAGGTGGCCAAATGGCACTGAGATGGAGTCACATGTTCGCTGTTTTGTGCCATCCTGGAAATGCCACCCAGTGTGTTTGTTTGTCTATTCTCCACGTAGGACAAAATGGTATTCCCTTTCTCTATTTATTTTTGGAGAAGTTCAAGGGGGAAAGAAATTCCTTTGATGTATTTTGAAGAGGACAGAAGGCAACCTGGATTTGGTGGTGAAAATATAGGACATTTCAGCTTTCAAATGTTTGTGCAAAAGAAGGCAAACTGAACTTCAAGGCTCAGATCCTGAGTCCTTGGCCCAGAGAGGGAGGGGACAGCTGGCCAGGATTGCACTGCCTCAGAAGGTCAGCTGGTGATTTCTGTTGGAAAGTTCTGGGGCAACTTCAGACTCCTTCCTGAATCTGCAATGATGAAAAAGAATTCCTCTTATCCACCATACATAGCTCTAACTGCTTAGTTCTTCAGGGAGCAAGCAGAGGGAGTAGACTGCCGGCAAGGGACTCTGGACCTGCCCTCACACACCAGCCACATCATAACAAATCAGTCCACCTCTCTCCTCACCATGGAATAGGGGCGACAGAGCCCCTTTTCAAGGGCTGTTGTGAAGACGTGAGATCATGAATAGAAAAGCTACTTTTTTTAACTTAGCACTTATGAGAATAAAATATTTGTGATGGCTATTATTAGATTTGTCACTGAAATCTTATCAGTCATACCCAGGACCAAATGAAGTGTGTATGTGTGTGTATGTGTGTATGTGTGTGTGTGTGCGTGTACACACCAGTGCATGTGTTACACCCACACAAGAATTGATCTTCCAAGAAAAGGGATTTAAATGTGTGAGAAAGGAGCAGATTGTTCCCTTAGAGACTGGAAGATCCTGGGAAATTTTCTATAAGTTGCTGAGACTGTCTTCTCATTGCCAGAATATCCCAAGGAACAGAAGAAAAGCCAGCCAGTGGCCCAGCTGTTGGCTTTGCTGGGCCTCCGTTCCCTATGTTTGGCTGGGCCTATTTTCTGGCCTCCCAGCCTGGCTGGGGGAGGGATATGTCCCAGGGAGTGGCTGCCCTGGGTATCTTCCAGACAGCTGCTTTGCTGTCCTAAAGAAACAGACCGGGGGTAGGGGGTAGGTGTGAAGCACCAGTGGATGGGAGACTTGGTACTTCTCTAGTTTGGATGGGCCTTTAGGATGTAGGGAAGGGGGCTCTATAGGACCCGAACTGATTGATTTAACTGTCCATGTGATGAGCTCTATCTGCAAATCTTCTCTATTATAATGGCAACAGAAGTTCTGCCCAACACTTTGCCAATTCGTCCTTCTCACTCATCTCCTTTATTCACTCCATGTCAACCCCATGCTGGGCACTAAAGGGAGCAGAGTTGTCACAACAGTGAACAGTTATTGATCGCTTATAGCGAACCATTGTGGTTCAAGGGGGGCGGAAAGGCAGTGCTCCTAAGAACGATCCTTGTCACATCAGATCCCTGGGGTAGGTGGCTAGACAGTATCACCATTTTAAAGAATAGGAAACAGAGACCAAGAGAGCGCACTTGTAGAAATTCACACAGCTGGCCAGAAGCAACTTTGGGATCCAGACCCAGGCTCTGATGCTAGTATCCACATTTTTAACCCTTATAGTGTGCATTCTTCTCAATTGAGCCACCATCTGGGCAAAGAAACAAAGAGATGACAATCATATGGCCTATCAAAGAGCTTCATTGGGTTAGCCCAGGCTAGCCTGTTGTTAGAGGCTAAGATATTGCAATGAAAACAGGAGGGGTTAGAAATAAATGCACCCAGGCTGAGCCCCAGCTCAGCTACTCATTAGCTGTGGGTCATTAACCCCTTTGAGCTCTGCAAATCAGATAAAAAGACTTACTTTTCCAGGTTAATAAAAGAAACACTGAGAGCCCAGTGACTTGGTACCTGCTGGGCAAGCATGTACAAATGGCCAAGAGCACTACAGTTGCCATTATTGGACAAAGTTATAACTTGGATGAGCACTGGAGAGTTTGCTCTCCTCCCAGCTGGAAGACCAGGTTAGTCACCTGAGGGCCTCAGGCTGGAAGAGGCCTCAAGAGGCCACCAGGTCCCCAGCTCTCCTGGTAGGCTATTGTCCTGAAGTAGCCCCGGCAAGGGAGCTCATCTTCTTTTATGAAGTTCCCAGTGCTGGACAGAGCAGTCTCTGCTCATCACTTACTCAAACACATGGAAGAGCTTGGATGAATGTCAAGGGTATCATGCTTGCTCTTAATGAGCCAGGTGTGAATTTCATCTTTACTGGTCAAGAAAGACTTGCCAAATGTGGGATACCACACAGGGAGGCCGAGTGGACAAGCAGAGGTGTGTCAGACCTGGGCTCCAACCCTGCCTGCTGCTTGTCACCTGCCATGTTGCTTGTCCTCTCTGGGCTTTCATCCTCCTCCTATGGAAAGAAGAGTACTATTTCCCTTGAAGGGTTGCCATGAGCATTGAATGTCAGCTAAAGGACTCTCTCGACAGAGCTTCCTAACTGCAACCTGGACCCCATCTTCGAGAGTGGCCACGCTGGGTATGGTGGTGCCCACCTGTATTCCCAGCAACTTGGGAGGCTGAGGCACGAGGATCTTGGGTTGAAAGCCAGCCTCAGCAAAAGTGAGGTGCTAAGCAACTCAGTGACACCTTGTCTCTAAATACAAAGTAGGGATGGGGATGTAACTCAAAGGATAAGTGTCCCTGAGTTCAATCCCCAGTACCCCTCCCCCCACAAAAAAAAAGAATGGCCTGGCCCTGCCTCTTCAACCCCATCTGTTCCCCCATCAGGCAAGGTCAAAATGCCCAGGCTGCTCTACAAGTTCAGACATGGATACATCTCCTGCCATACATGGCTGACTCCAAGCCCTCTTGCAGGACAGATGGAATAGATCTGGTACTGTTCTGGGTCAGACTCCAGACCCATTCCTGGACTAATGCACAGTTTGGGGCTGGTTCAGGCACTGATCTGGGACAGCCTGGAGCCTCTGGCAGCCTCATAAATCAGGCCCCAGTCTTTGAAGCTTCTGCAAGCTCCCTGGGAGCCAAGCAGCCTGATCTTCCTTCAGCAGGAGCTCCTCCCCCAGGGTCTGGAGTCCAGGGAGTGACTGGAGCCTGATTTACAAAGGCCTCTGATAGCAGCAGCCCCACCGGGGAGGGGAGGCCCAGTAAAGAATGAGTTTGCCCTCTGACCTGGCCTCCCAGGCTGAGGAGACAGACAGAACTACCCTGAAGGGAGGGTTGCCTCCCTCTGGGCCTTTGTAGACACCATCTCCCAACCCCTACATACCCCTATTAGAATTTGGCCCCACTTGCTTGAAGAGATTCATCCCTTCCTTTCATAGAGGAGCAAAGGGAGGAAACCCTTCCAATCTGGCATCCTGGGAAAGAGGCATGGTAGATGGATCTAGGTCCATATCCCAGTTCTATTATGTCCTGGGTGTGTGATCTTGGATAAGTCTTTTCTCATTCTTGAGCTTCCCTGTCTTCATCTGTCTCATGAATGAATAGAGCTTGGGAAAATGAGCCAGCAGATTTTAAGACATAGCACAGCAGCCCACACATTGTGTGCACTCAGGGAATGTTCCCTCCCCTCCTTTCTCCTTCCTTAGTCCAGCCACCCAAACTTCATTGCTGGGTCATTGTGCAGGCCTTCCAGGCAGAGATGCATGAATTATCCCCTAATTATCCCAAGCTTCAAGACTTGGATTTTCTTCCTTGATGAAAATATTCCGATATTGCACAATCCAATACATTAGCCACTATCCACATGTGGCTGTTGTACTCTTAAATTGTGGCTAGTACAACTGAGAAACTTAACTTTTAATTTTATTTTAATTAGAAATTTAAATTTAATTAGCTACATGTGGCTTGTGGTTACCCTCTGGACAACACAGTCCCAGACCATAAAGAAGACTTGAAGCCTGGTCAGGCAGTAGCTTAGGTCCCTGAACTTGGACAAGTCTCCTCATCCTTCTACACTTCCAGTTTCCTCATCTGTAACATAAAGGCTGTTAATAGAACTAAGTGAGGCATCAATGGGCCTCATTCAGTACACACTTGTAGATACATGCATGTTCATTTGATTCTTTCCTTTTTATTGAGTTGAGAGCAATGGAGGCCTGAGAGGAGAAGACATAATCCCTGGCTTTGAGACTACTGTCTGATTATTCGGAGAAGCCCAGCATCCAAGAGACAGGGATATGGGAGTGCAGTTTCAACCCTTCCCCCAATGTGTTCAAGCCTCTAAGCCACTCCCAATCTGGCTTGGGCCTCCCTTTGCTTTGTTCCCACCAGGTCTAGTATTTCTGCACGGGACCATAAATAGCTGATTCCAGGATAACATCTCTTCACACTTTTCTGTCTTGGCAGCTTGATCCTTAGCATATATCATGAGATAGCATCTGGTTAGAATCTATATCTGCTACCAAGAGAGGATGGTGCCACCAAGAGAGGATGGTGCCTCCATGGGCCAGGAGACACATAAGAAAAAGGGAAAGTGGGTCTACTTCACCATCCTTAAAGCTGGTTTGTAGACCACATGGTCCCAAGATGGCCACCAGAGCTCATATTTATGGCAAGAGTAAGAAGCAAACAAAGGGTGTCAGCCATAGCCCTCCTAAGCTCCTTCTACCAGTGACTTCCTTTTTCATCTTATTGGCCAGAATGGGGTCACATGGTAACCAGTAACTGCAAGGGAGTCTGGGAAATTGAATATCTGGCAAAGGGGAAATAGGCCCGATTGACTGTCTTAGTCAAGTCAGAGTATCTCCCCTGGGGCTGAGCATGTTGTTCCCAAACAAAACTGGATTTGTGTTAGCCTGAAAAAGGGGGGAGAGAACAGCTGTTCGGTTGGCTACCAATAGCACCTGTCTCCATCACCATTGCACGGTCAGTACCACTTTATAATTTACCAAGTACTTTTGATTTGTGACTTTGTATGAGCTGCCCAAGTTTGTGAGACAGCTCAGGGATTGCAGTCCTTATATTACAGATAAGGAAAATGACATCTTAAAGATAGAGTAACTCCAGGAAACCCTGGAGCCAGGGCTAGGACCCAGTTCTCCAGACCTGCAAGCTTCCTCCTGTGAACTGGGATAAAAGCATCAGTTGAGGGCACCAACCGGATGTCATTTATCTTTGTATCCCAAATATCTACCTCAAGGCCTGGAACAGTAAATGTTTGATGTATCTGTAGTTAATAGATAATTAAATGATTACCTTATTCATTTTTCAACTTGAACCCTGGAGTATGGCATGGGAATGAGGGGGTTGGGCCACCTATTCTTTCTTCAAAATAAGGAAATGATGGGCAGAGCTGAGTCTATGAATGACTCAGTCTTCTGAGAACTCAGTCCAGAAACCAGAGACTGTCCCTCAGGGGACAATGAAAAGATCTCTTGGGAAAGATAAATGAGGAGCCGGGAGCCAGTGACCACTGAGTGGGCTCTATCCACCTCAAAAACAGTTCATCTCAGTAAACCTTCTGTTCATTGTCACAACCATGTGTTGAGAACACCATATACTTACACTTATTACTCAGAAAGTCCATCTGTCCCATCAGACTAGGTGCTCTCAAGGTGGCCTCTGAATCCCATCTGCATCCCCAGGGCCTGGCAGTATTGGGGTGGAGTTGGGAAGGCTGGATATAAAGAAAATTAAAGGCCCATCCCTCGCCTCCTTGCAGAGTTCACTATCATTTGAACAAGAAGATACCCACCTACATAGCAGGCACATTTGTGGAGCACTGAGCTCTCTAATACAGGAGTACTGGGTTGGGGAAGCAGAGGGATGACAAGCCAATGGAGTCAGGTGTCAGGGGAAAGGGAAGGAGGGATCTGAGGAAAGCCCAGAAGGATTGGAGCCTGCATTCCAAAGAAGGAAGGAAAATTGGCAGCCAGATAGAAAAGGTGTTCTAGGTAGGGAGCAGCAGGTACACAAAGATTGGGAGGCAGGAGAGAACAGATGGGCTGTCCAGAGTGGCATTAAGTATAGTATATTTGAAAAACGAGAGTGGAGATGAGATAGGATATATACTGGCAGGCCTCGGGATTGGAGGGCTGTCGGCATCTAGGATTCTGTGCCTGTCAGACATCAATGTCATAGCAGTCAATGGGGAGTCGAACTGCAGATTAAGATTGGTAGGTCTGAGGAGGGCCTGAGAGTCTGCATGACTCCAGTGCCATAGTCATTGGCCACACTCTGATTTGCAAGAAAGGCTTTAGGCAATAGGGAGCCATTAAAGGTCTTAAGCAGGTACATGATTGTAGTCTGATTGCTTTTTTTAGAAGAATTACCCTGAAGGCTGAGAAGAAGCATCCACAGAATAGAGGAATGCAGGTTGGACAAAAGATTTATTTTTTTCTATATCTCCAAAACCTAGAATGGTGTCTACCTCAGAACAGATAATCAAGAGATATTATGTAAAAGGAATAAATTAGCCATTTATGATAGACTTCTTAAATGAGAAAAAAAGGAAGAATGGATGAGTTAAGCTATCCCAGGTTGGTAAACTAATATTATATAAATCCCTCATTTGGGCCAGTATAATTCAATAATGCACCTTGAGGAAGAGGTTTTTCTAACTTTTTACATCTAAATATCTGATTGCTTAAATGAAATCCTAAAGGGAGGCTCAATATTTTAATCATATAAGAAATAATTAGGTGCCCAGACTGATGCAGGGGAAGGGGCTCTGGAACCTGACAGCCCAGTCTGTCCCTTTGTCCCCACAATTCCCACTACATCCTCCAGACTTTCACAAACCAGTTTCCCTAAAATGTCAACCCAAGTGCTTCCTGCTGCAGTCTGGCTGGGCACAAAATCACGAGCCACTCAAGCAGGAACAAACTTTATTTTTTGAAACTGCCGCCAATGCCCCGTACGCCCCCGGAAAAAATGCCGAGAGGCACAGGACGTTCTACTGGATCCTAAGAGGAAGTTCCTCCTCTGGAAATCCCTCCTACCGCACTTCCCCAACCAATGGGAACTCTCCAGGAGTCCCGTAGCAGGCCGAGATGGACAGCAGGAGTCCAATATCCATATAAATGTAAATCTTAACATAATCATATCATCTCAATGGCTAGCTGGCCTGTCACCTTTCAACCAAAAATGCCATGCATCATATTACTTGGCTGTGGCTCTTAGCACTTCCCTGCCCCAGGCCGGGTGAAGTAGCTTTTCTGCAGATTGTGGATGGGACATACTTGTTTTTAGCTCAGTTTCTCCCCACTACAGAGTGCAGTTCTAGAGGACAGGACCATGAGAGCCCCATCTTGACATCCTCATGGCCCACCTTGGACCTAGGTCAAACAAGGCCCTTAGGAAAAGGTGATGGGTGAGCTGGCTGAGTGAGTCGATAAGACCCAAGAACAGGACTTGAGTTCTCAGAACTCCAGACACAGTACCCCTTCCCTCCTCAGCAAGTGGGGTGATGTGTGCAACACAGCATGCAGGATATGGAGTTGTGATTTTAGAGTATACAGTTTTGGGTTCAAATCCCAGCTCAGGCACTTACTAACTGTGTAACTTTGGATAAGTATTGAAGCCAGATTTAAAGTTAGGTAGTCAGTGTAGTTAGGTAAATCGGGTCTAATACCGAGTGAAATCTAAAATGGAGGCCATGCTGGGAATGACTCAGGGAAAACACAGGACAATTCATGGAATGATGACGAAGTCCCGAAAAGGCCCTAGGCCAAAGTCCACCTCAAAGAAGTGTTAATGAACAGCCCCCAGCAAACTTAAAGATAGCCCATCACAAAGAAGTGTCCCACTCCTGGGCCTTTCAACCTACATTCCATCACCAAAACTATAAAAAGGGGAGACAACAGCCCTTCCTCGGATTCCACCTCTTGGGTCCCCTTCTTCCTCCGGGAGAAGTCTTTTCTGCTGTCCTTTAATAAACTTCTAATTTCTACTCTGACCTTGCCTCGGCGTGCTTCTTTGGTGTTATTCTTCAACATTGGGGAAGCAAGGACTCATCACCGGTCAACAGCGGTATCAGTATCAAACTTCTCTGGGCCTTAGCTTCTCATTACTAAAAGGAATAGAACAAGTCAGTCTTCCTTCAGAGGGGTACAGCACAGAACAAGTGAGTTCCCAGATGTAAGCAGAGCTTTCTGAACATGCAGCTCTCTCCAGACACCGCTGCTGCCCGCTCTCAGCCTCCCTTGCTTCTGCATAAGTATCTGCACGTTGCATTTAAGCAGGAAGTATCAGTCACGCTGACAAATCTCTGTGCCCCCAGGTGGTGTTCCTAACTAGTTAGAGGTTTGGCATTTATTCTCAACTGCTTGTTGTTATATTTTTCAAATAACCAAGTATTTAAATATCATTAGTCTGATTGTTTCTGCAGATTTGTAGCCCTTGTCCTGCACCAGGGAAATCCTCTCCCAGGCGGGTGTAACCAACAATAGCTGTGGCCTGGGGAAAAACACTCAGAACATTCAGAAAACACTCAAGAGATAAATATAAAAATCACTGAATATATAAGTCAGAGATCACTCAATATATAAATATATATTTAATAGGAAGAGAAGGAAAGCCAATAGGCTCCTCCTGCTTCCTGCCAGGTGGGTGACCTTGGGCAAGTCACTTCACCTGATGGAGGCTTAATTTCCTCAACAAGAATAACACATATTTGCATCATGCTTCACATTTCAAAGTCTCATCCACCTGCTCAACCTCGATGACCATAGCTGGATCTTCATCACCTCCATGTTGTAGCTCAATAAATTGAGAATCTGTGTGGTGCTTGAGTCCTAGCCTCTTAAAAACCAGAATGAGTTATGGGAAATACTTGTCTGCCTGACACTCAGTTTATATAAAATAGCAAGTAGATGGAAGCAAGTATCACCAGACCTATTGGGTGCCCTGTAAGTGAGAGCAACTCTCTGTGCTATTGTTTTTATATTCTGTCATTTTCTCAGGATCACAAAGCCAGGTCTGAAGCTAGGTCTCTTGAGCCAGATTCCACACTCTTGCCCACTGCCATCTGCCCTGCTGAAATGAGGATATGAAACCCACCTCTCAGGACCACAGAGAACTGGCCCATCCACGACTGGCAGTGTCATGTAAACTGTAAACTGTGTAAGGTCCCAGCATTGTGTTTTCTCAAGGTGGCTGGGCTTCTCCTCTGATGAGGGTATCCATTGCTTAAACCCGAATTTCCTCTAGATCATGCTAAAAATCATTCTCCAGGCCCTTCCCAGTGCCTTCTCAGCTCAAGGCTCTGCCTTAGATACCCTTTTCTCACACTCATGGAATGGAAAGACATAAATATAAAAATCACTAAATATATAAATCAGAGGTCACTCAATATATAAATATATATTTAATGGGAAGAGAAGGAAAGCCAATAGGCTCCTGCTTCCCCCTTAAGCTGAGGAGGCGCATCTCAGGCAGGCTGAGGCAAAATGGGCTGGTGTCCAGCCATCTGGCTCTTTGTGAGGACTGGCCCACTCAGGGGCTAATCCTGTTTTGTGATGCTCTCTTGGAATGGGCACAGAGCCTAAGCCAATTAAAACCCTCTCTTTGAAGGCAGTTCAGGTTTCCCAGAGGGGACAGGCATGCACAGTGACCCGAGGTAATTGCTTCAGGGATTGCTCTCCTCTCCTCCCTTCTGGCCAGAGCTGGAGGGGGACCAGGGCTTTGTCTGGGAAGTCTCCATCACATTCTTCCTCTCCAGGTCCCAGACAGATGACTATGTGGGTCATCAGGAGAGGCAGAAAAGCCGAGATATGAATAATTACCCTTCTTTCAGATGAGGAAGGTGAAGCCCAGGATAAGTTGCTCATGGCATATCTAGTGAGCTGAAGACTGAGATTCAAACTGAAACATGCCTTCTCAAAATCAGGGCCTTTTCTGGTTTTTTTAGAACAAGAGCCAAATACTTGTTACCTTGCATCCCAGCACAGATTCGGGTACATACTAGGTTCCTGGTAAATATTTGCTCAGTGACTAAATGCATGAATAAATAACGCTAAACAGACTTGATGCAATGGTGTGAGTGGGGGAGAAAAATTCAGAACTGCATGTGAGCCAGAGTGAGGTGCTTCATAATAATGATAAGAAGGAGAGCCCAGGAGAGTTGGTTGAATTAGTATCTCCACATGGGAGAGGAGGCGGGGTGAAGTTAGTGAGTTGCCATGGCATGCAACTGGGTGTGACACGGCTGGGATTGGAACCCTTGCTGTCTGATGTCAGAGCCAGTGCTCTCAGTCACCATTGCACTGCTTTCTCTAGGGACAATGTCCCCATGTAAAATGGAAATGGTGGTGATCTTCTCAGCATTGTGTGGTCTCAGTGATACTTGATTTTTTTTGTTGTTGTTGTTTTTTTGGTGAAGGGTGTTCTCTTAGAAACACTGTTCTAGACAAATGGGGGTTGTTGCTGGCTAGTGGCAGCTGGGCTGGGTCCTACATCCCATAATCCTTTCACTTCCAGCTATGGAGAAAGCAAGCAACCCACTCCAATCCCCTTCCTGGCTGGAATTGCCTCCAAGACTGGCGTAGTTAATGGAGGTTAACGACCCCAAAAAAGTCGAATTGATGGAGTGACAGGCAGAGTTTCTTAATGAAAACAAATTTAGAGCCATAATCAGGTGAACAGTGAGGATCTGGCCCTGGGAAGGTGGGCTGCAATGACCCAAGTGTTTCATCAGCCAGCAGAAGGGCAAGTGCCAGAGCTTCCCCACAGAGAGGAAAGGCTAAGGGCCCTCCTAGGAGGTAGAAAGGCAGCCTTGGCCACCAAGGAGACTCTGCTAGGGCCACAGAGCCCGCCTGGGGCTTAGACAGCCCAGAGGTTAGGGAGGACCATGGCTGGTCCTTTGCACCTGGTGACTGCTGGGAAGGTAAACAGAGCTTCCTCCTCAGAGTTCCCAGGCAGAGTGGTAAAGGTCATTATGAGAAGGTTACCTCTATGTGGAGAGCAGCCAGGTAGGAGCAGGGAAATGCAAGAGGGCACCTGAAACCAAAGAATACAGAGTTCAGAGTTCACATCTGTGGATTCCCAGGAGGATCAATCTGACCCAGAGCTGAGGACTGAGCTCTCTAGTGTTACTGTGTTTGCTGGGAGGTTTTTGTGTTTGGCGTGGGCACCCTGTTGAGATTTGGGGCCAGATGGTACAAGTTCATGAAGGACTTGTGCTAACAGGCATCTGTGATCCCAAGCAGTGGGGCTTGCGCTGTGGTATGCTTCTGCTCCAGCTGCGAGCTCCTTTTGATCAGAATCCTCTTAGCATGGGGACTGGCATTCCTTAAACATGTGGAATTCATCCAACAACATTCCCTCCTAACTGTGGGGTAGTTATTCATTTCCTTGTCTCACTCACCCTCGGGATACATGGAAAATGTAAGGGCCGACCTTTGCACTCAGAGTCAAAAGAACTGGGCTTCATCTTCGTTCTGGTTCCTGCCTCTTGCTAGTTGGGTCACCTGGAAACAAAGCCCTTTGCTGCATTGAACTCCAGTCCTTCACCTAACACAGGATCAGTGCAGCTTCTCAGAGGTGTTTGTTCCTTTATTCTTTTTGTAGGACTGAAAGCTTGGGACTCAATGCTGAACAAGATAGACTGTGTCTATCTTGGAACTTGGAGCATAGAATTAAGCAATTACTTAAATATCAATATAGTATTATTATAACTTTAATAAATTCCCCAAAAGGGAGGCATAGAGTGTTTAGAGGAGTTGAGTGCAGTCTCATTAAAAGAGCTCTGGCATCTTAGGATTTCTAGTTACAGTGCCATAATTTATTTGAACCAATTGCTTGCCACTTATGGCCTGTGTAATGCCTTCTTCCCCAACAAGGTGATAGCAAGCTGCTCGGATTCATATTTACCTACCAAATTCATGTGAAAATATGGAAGCAATTTACAAGCTCTGAAGTACTGTTTAACCCTTTGGTAGGTAAATATGAATCATTATTAATCACACAGCATTTTCTCTTGTTTTTTAAAGTGGTTTAATGATCTGAGCCCCAGTTTCCTCATCTGTAATGTGGAAATTATAATACCTGCATCAGGTAGCCATACTATGAAGTATATAAACCCAAAATAGAGTGGTTTAAAGTGACCTTTTATTGGTTTCTAAAGGTCAATCATTTGGGCTGGGCAAAGCTGGGTAGTTAGCTAGTCTGGTCTGGGATCACTCATGTGTCTAAAATCTCCTGCAAGTTTGTTGGCTCAGTTCTAAGTCTCAGCAGCAAGCAGGCTAGCCTGGGCCCCTTCTATGATGGCTGTATTTTTAAAAAAGCAGCAGGAGAAGGCAAGTGCAAATGCTCAAGGGTCTTCCATGCCTCAGATTTGAGTGTCCTTTTGGTCCATTGGCCAATGCAAGATGGCCAATCCCAGAGTCAGTGTGGGGACTATACATGGGTTTTAATACAAGGAAGTGTGAGTCCTAAGGACTATTAATATAGCCATCTTTCCTCATACCAACTTCTAGAATTGTCTTGAAAATTTAGTAAGAAATACGGGATGCCACACTCATGGTGTTTGCATTAATATTGGTGACTGAATGTAGTAAATGCTTAAGGATTGGTAGGTAAACATGAATCTGACAGCTTGCTACCACCCTAGGGGTGCAAAAAAGGCATTGCACAGGACATAAGTGGCAAGTAACTGGCCCAAACAAAATGTGAACTATGATGTTGTAACTAGAAATCCTAAGACACCAGAGCTTTTTTTTTTTTTTTTTTTTTTTAATGGGACCGGGGATTGACCTCAGGGGAACTCAACCACTAAGCCATATCTCCAGCCCTATTTTGAATTTTATTTAGAGATAGAGTCTCGGTGAGTTGCTTAGCACCTCACTTCTTGCTAAGGCTGGTTTTGAACTCGAAATCCTCCTGTGTCAGCCTCCCAAGCCACTGGGATTACAGATGTGCGCCACCGCAACCAGCCACTAGGGCTCTTTTAATGAGACTGCACTAGACTCTTCTGGTGAAACTGGTGTTTTAAAGAGTGACATTGACCAAAAAGAACTTTTTCAGAGAAGAATGGCCCGGATGGAGGCAAGATGGGTGAGAACTGAATTAGGTGAAGGTAGAGAACTATTTATCTTGGACAACAATGCAACATTTGCACCTGTTGTTTAGCGAGTTCTTATTCTGTGTCAAGCATCATGTGAAGTATTTTCATAGATTGCCTCATTTAAGCCTCAAGAGCACTTTATGAGATGGTATAAACCACCCTATTTCACAGATGAAAAAAAAAAAAACTGAGGTTCAGAGTTTATTGGCCTAAAGTTGCATAGAAAGTATGTAGTAGGTTCAATGTCCACAGTGAGCTCTGCCTGACTTAAAGCATGCTGACTCAAAAAATCCTTTATTATCTAATTGAAATTTTTATTAAGATAATTGTGACTCATGTGCAGTTGTGAGAAATAATACAGAGATTTCCTATGTACACTTTACCTACTTTTCCCCAGTAATAGCACTTTGCAAAACTATAGTAAGAGAGCAGAATTTCCAACCAGGATATTAGCATTAATACAACCCACTCATGCCTGTCTTATTCAGGTTCTCATTTGACCTGTGTGTATTTGAGTGTGTGCTTACTTTTGCTACCTGACCATATTCATAGGTGAGTATCTCCAGTCAAGGTGGTAAACATTTCCATCACCACAGGTATCTCATGATGTCTCTTACAGCCACACTCCCTGCCCATTCCCTAACCCCTAGCCACCATGAATCTTTTCTCCAGTTCTGAAGTTTTGTCATTGCAAAAATGTTATATAAATAGCATCATATAGCATTCAGTCTTAGGCTTTTTTCACTCACCATAGTTCCCTGGAGATTCATTAGTATCATTATTTCATTCCTTTTTATCATTTAGTAGTATTCTCTGGTATTCCCCATTTATTAAACCATTTCCCCTGTCAAAGGACATCTGGACCCTTTCCAGTTCTTGGCTAATAGGAATAAAGCATCTGTAAAAATTATTGTATAGGCTTTTGTGTGACTATAAGTTTTCATTTCTGAAGATTAAATGCCCAAGAGTACAATTGCTAGGTTGTACAATAATTGCATATTTAGTTTTTAAGAAACTGCCACACTGTTTCCAAAAGGGTTGAACCTTTATATATTCCTACCGGCAATGTGTAGGAGATCCAGTTTCTCTGCATCCTTGCCAGCATTCAGAGTTGTTGCTACTTTTGATTTTAACCATTCTAATAGGTATGAGTATTAATGCATTGTGATTTTAATTTGCATTTTTCTCATAGCTAATGATAATGAACATCTTTCATGGGCTTGATTGACATCTATATGAGCTCTTTGATACAATTTATATTCATATTGTTTGACCATTTTCTAATTGGAATATTTATTGATGGCTTGTTGGTTGGTTTTACTTATGAGTTTTGAGAGTTCCTCACCTGATCTAGATACTAGGCCTTTGTTGACATATAGTTTGCAAAATGTTCCTACTACTCCATAGCTGTCTTTTCATCCTTTTTTTTTTTTTTTTTTTTTGCTTGTACACAAAGTATGTTCACACCAATTTGTGTCTTCATACCTGTACTTTGGATAATAATGTCCATCACATTCTACCATCATTTCTAACCCCATGCCCCCTCCTTTCCCCTCCCATCCCTCTGCCCTATCTAGAGTTCATCTAATCCTCCCATGCTCCCCCTTTCTACCCCACTATGAATCAGCCTCCTTATATCAGAGAAAACATTCAGCATTTGGTTTTGGGGGGATTGGCTAACTTCACTTATCATTGTCTTCTCTAACTCCATCCATTTACCTGCAAATGCCATGATTTTATTCATCCTCTTAATGGAGCCTTTTGCAGAGCATGAGCTTTAACTTTTGGCAAGGTCCAATTTTTCCTTTCTGGATCATGCTTTGGATATAAAGCCTGCATATTTAATCCCTATGTTCTACAGATTTCCAGAGTCTTGGGAAAAGAGGTCTCATTGGAAAAGAGATCTTATTCTGGGGAGGAGGAATTCTCTTGTTCATTAATTTCTAAAGCATAGAATTAGGGCCAGCATAGAGTTAAGGCTCTTGAAGAAAGCAAACTGTGTAAAGCCAAGTTTAGATGATAGAATGTGTTAGAGCTAAGCTTCCTGTCATCAGAGATACAACAAGGGCTGGCTGGTGTCCATGAATTCTCACAGAAAGAATATGAGCATCAGATGGGGCTTGGGCCACTATGTCCTTTATATTCCCTTCCAAGTCTGAGAATCTAGGAAAATTGTCTTAGAATTTCTCTTGCCTGAACTGGAATTTCTAATAAATATATCCTCCAAAGACCATGCAATTCGAGAAATTTAGAAAGACTTTGGGTGGTTGAGCCAGATGCACCAGGAGGTGGTCAGCAGAAGCCCCCTAGGAGGCAATTACCCTGTTTGGGTGGAATGCACAGAGGCCAAAGGCTGTTCAGGCCAGTCTCCCTGTTCCCTGTTTGGGGCCAACAACCTAGCTGCCTGCCCCACTTCCACTCTAGTAGCCTTTACTCCATTCAGACTGCCCTGGAGAATCCCTTTCTTTAAGACACTTACGAGATTTAATTACCGATGGCAAGGTCCTTTGAGGCCTTGGATGAAAGGGTTGGGAGCTGTGCAAGGCTTGATTAGGCGTGTAGAACTCTGGGCACAATTAGCTCCATGAGAGACTGGCCCTGCCTTTATCTGTCTCCAGTTCTGTGTGACTTGCAGCAGCTAATTATTGAAATAAAAATCGCCTGGCCACCCAGCTGCTGGAAAGAGGGCCCGAACATCCATTAAGTCTACCTTTAATGATTGGAAATGGAGCAGCTTCAGGCACTTTGGGTTTTCCATTCATTATGGGCCTTTTTCTCCAACTCTTTGTGATTTGGGTACCTGGAGATATAAGTAAAATTCTGCCAAGGCCACTTCTCTCTGCTTTGCTTCTAGGTGACTCTCCTTTCTGGGACACCAACCAGTTTTGTATGCCATGAGGACCCCTCTTAGCATCTCCCTAAGGCACCTTACAGAACTGCAGGCCCTTGACATTGTACGTGTATGTGTGCACACGTGCAGATTCTAAACCACTGAGCCTCAGCTCCCGCCTCTGTAACACACAAAGTCCTGAGTGGCTCTCTGAGGGCACAGTCAATTTCCAGCTGCACAAATCTAGGCTTAAATGTGTAGGCTTGAGGGAGCAGATTTGTTTCAAATGGAGTGACTTAGAGGGAGCCATAGGAAAGGTCTGGACCCCTGGAAGACAGAGCTCCCAGCCACCTGCACAGGCCATGGAAGGAAGTCTGTCCTGAGTGCTACTGATTAGCCTGTCAACAATGGTATTCAAGCTGCTTTTGGGTTCTCACCAGACAAAGGCAAAGTCAGAGTGTTTTGTAGCTAGAAGGAATCCAAGCATCCAGTGGGGATTTCAGAGAGTTGTATGTTTTTATTCACTTTGGTCCACCAGGAATGCTGGGGCCTAAGGCTTTGAGCTCACACCCATGGGGCAGCACTTCTGAGCTTGACCCAGTTCCATCAATAGCAAAAGGCCTGGCTAATAGAGTCACAATAGAGCCTTCCCTTTCCGAACTACCACTTCGGGGAGCAGTACTAAGTGCACATGCACACACACCACCACCCACAAAGACAGCAGCCCAGCCAATCCCTGATGTCCTCATAGCAGGGAACAGCGTCTCACTGGAGAAACTGATTCTGACTTCTTGATTCCCATCTTTCCTTCCTCTGTAATATCCTCCACGTCAGTTGTGTCTGGATAAATGCCCTACCTGGGTTTTTGTGTTAGACAAGAAGCTATTGTACACACAAAGTAGACATTATATATATATGTTACTGTGTAACATGTAATATTATATCAACAGCCCTGTTCACAGATGAGGAAAATGAGGCCTAAATAGAGAAGCACTTGTCTATACCCCATGACACCTAAGGGTAAACAGGAGGGATTTTAACCCAAGAGTATCTGGTCTCTAAATTCCGCATATATTTTATGTGTTGAGTGCTGTCTGTCCTCTAAAGAGAGAAAAGTTATGTCACTTATATCTTCAATAACTTTCCCAAGATGATCCAGTGATTATCACAAGAGAGGACAGATGAAGAAACTGAGGCTCAGAGAAGCTTGGTAAGATGTCTCTGGTCCCACAGTGGTTCACAGTGGAGCTGGGATTTGAAGTTTTAGAGTTGACTCTAGAGCTGCTGCCTGGTACCATCAAGCTTTACTGTCTGCCAAGGGTATAGGAAGGGAGCGCTAAATTATGGGTGGATCTAAGGAAGACATCTCTTGGTGTCCAGGGTCCACAGTGGAACCCTTTTGTTAGCATCAGAAGGAGGCCTAGTGTGTGTGTGTGTGTGTGTGTGTGTGTGTGTGTGTGTGTGTGTGTGTTACTGGGGATTGAACCCAGGGGCACTCAACCACTGAACCACATCCCTAGCCCTATATTGTATTCTATTTAGCCACAAGATCTCACTGAATTCTTAGGGCTTCGCTAATTTGCTGAAGCTGGCTTTGAACTTATGATCCCCCTGCCTCAGCCTCCTGAGCTGCTGGGATTACAGGCCTGCGCCAGCCATTTTAATAGTCCTCCCTTAGGCCCTGAGCTGGGTACTAAAGAATAAAATCCCTCTCAAAGCTGCCTAGATAGGTCCAGGGTCTGTTTGGCTGAAAAGACAGAGGAAGAGGAGGAGTAGCCCCTTTCTACAGCTGCACAGTTTACCCAAGAACTTCCTCCAGGCGGAGGAGTCCTTTGTGAGAATCTAAGTCCCACCATTTCCAGAAGCCTTAACTGTCCCCTGCCTCTCCAAGGGGCTTAATTCCCCTCAGCTCTCTCCTCCCCACCTCAGAGTGGATGCCTAATGGGAACCCCAGGTAATTACAGTCTAAGACCAGGTCTTAGTAGGGGTGGGAGATTAATCAGCCTTCTTACTTCTTCTGATTATTTCTTAGCATGGACCTAGAAGAAGACTTTTTACAGGGATTGGCCCTCAAATAAATTGGGTTTCAGACTTGACCCTTGAATTTTTCCAGAGAGGAAAAATGAGCTCCCTGTTGATGGGGCCAAACTGCAGAAGAAATGGGCCATTTCCCAAGGTGTCATTCATGAAGAAAGTCTGAGTCCTAGCAGACACAAGCTTGTCCTCAGGTCCCAGTGGGTCTGGCTTCTGAGAAAGCCACTGGGGTTGAACTGTACCCAGAGAAGATAGTGTTGGTGCAGGACAAAGGGGCATATGGAGGACATCAGTCAGCACCAGGAAGCTCCGGGTGGTTTTTGGTCAACACAATAGGAGACACAAGGGGGCAAACAAGAGCATTTTTCTCTCCTGTACCCTTGTTTTCTCTGGCTCACTCAGTTCAAGGGTCACCTCCTCCACTCAGCACAGGCCTGGCATTGGCATCTCTCTATCTCTGTGTTGGTTACTGTTTTGTGTCCTTTGTGCTGAAATCACCTGCAGATATGTTTGTCCTTCTTACCACTCCATGGGCTCCTTGAGAACTGAGGCTGCTTCCAAACTACCTCCTTGTTCCACACCTTGCCCAGGGTCCCACAAAGCCCAGTGAGGCAGAAGAAGGACCAATATGGACAAGTCTGGGAGAAAGAACACAAGCAAGGTGAAGCAGGGAATCTAGCAAGAAGACTCAAGGACACAGATTGGCTCCAGTCCCAAAGTGCTATGGCTGCAGCAAAGGCTTCAGACTTATTTTCTAAGATCCCAAGGTATAGAGCTTAGGCCTATGGAAGGAAGGAAGGAAGATGGATTTCAGTTTCATGTCAGAAAGCACAGTCTAGCAGGCAGAGCCATCCCTGGAGGTAACGAAGTCCCCAGTATTGGAGGTCATGCGATAATTCCATGGGGATGGCATTCAAGCATTTGAAGGGGCAAGAACCAGCTGACCTTCCATGTTTCCTGCAATCTGTATGCATTTTCTGATTCTAAGATGCCACTACTTATAAGAGGAATCATTGGTTGAAATGGCTTTGGAAGGAAGAAAGGATAATCAGGAAGCTAGAAATCTCATAAAACCTCCTGTTGTTTAAGGATTTATTGTGTCCTGAGTCCCACACATGCCCAGCCCTTTGAGGGGTTGGGAATCTCTAGTGGGAACTCTCTTGGCTTGGGATCACAGCCATCTGCCCTTTGATACCTGGCCTCTGACAAGCCTCCAACAGAAGGGCAAGATGGCTTCTGTAGGCAGTGGCACCATCTGTCACCTGCCTGACAACCGCTGATTAGGGATGTCCCCGTAGCCAGACTGGGCATGCAGCCACAATCCACCACACTCCCAGGAAAACCTTCTCCCTGGCCTAGTGTGTTCTTCTTTGCAGGGCCCATCAAGAAGCATTTGTGAAAGTCCTTCTCCCAAGTTCAGGTCAGGTGCCAAGTCAAGTCATCAGAAGAACTAATATTATTATAAAGCAAAGTGAAAGAACAAGTAGAACACTTAAGCAAATTAGAATATGAATGACCACGTAAGAAGCAGTGTAGATTATGAATGAAAGCTTGAGCCTTGGAGTAGCACAGGTTTGAATCCTGGCTGTGCTAATTTCTTACTGTGGCCAAGATACTAAACCTATTGGAATCCTGGTTTCTGTCTGTAGAATGGGAATGATTTAGGATGTGGTGAGGATTAATGAAGAAATGCCTGTAAAGACCTTGCTCTTAGCCACCATTATTAATGTCAATGTCTCACTGTTTAAAAGGCAAAGTGAGCCAGGCATGGTGGCACATGCCTGTAATACTAGCAGCTAGGAGGCTGAAGCAGGAGGATCACAGGTTCAAATCCAGCCTCAGCAACTTAGCAAGGTGCAAAGCAACTCAGGGAAATCCTATCTCTAAATAAAAATACAAAATAGAGCTGGGGATGTGACTCAGTGGTCGAGTGCCCCTGAGTTTAATCCCTAGTACTGCCCCCCCCCAAAAAAAAAACCAAAAAAACAAAGGCAAAGCATTACCCCAAACTGACAGGGCCAGAAAAATGCACTCTGGGTGCCACAACAGAGAAAACAGACCTGGGAGTCACACCAGTTCCAGCCCTGGTGTGCCTGGTGTGTTGTGTGAACTTGAGCATCACTTTGCTACTCTGAGCCTCAGCTTCCAAATCTGTAAAGTGGGAATAAGGATGCCTCCTCTGGTTTGCCCAGAGCCCAACACAGCACCTGGCACAAGAATAAGGGCAACCATCTCCTCTACCTCCCGCCAGCTTAAAGCCAAGTCCTCCAAATTGGAAGAACTAAAGGAAATAAAATTTATGGTTTTATACACACCCAGATACTACCCAGAACTTGTATTTTGCAGAACACATTTTAGCTCTGAAATATTTATGGGCCCTTTTTGACACACAAAGAACTAAAAATATCACCCCATGCTTATGTTAAGCAAAACTTATAAAACTTCAGTCCAGCAGGAATTCAGTCAATTTCCTGGCTCATTTCTGGCTGTTCCTGAGGTTGCGAGGTAATCGGAGTGATAACAGCCCCTATTTCCCCCAGGCCTTAGCGGGGCAGAGGTTTCTTGGCAGTGCTGCGCTGTCTGTGGAAGTCTCCCTGAGAATGCTTCAGGCCCCTGCCCCTCCATAAATATCGCTGAAGTCCACAAGAAGGGCCCAGGTTTGCTTATTGAGTTTCTCCCCAACACTGACAGCTTTGTTTCTAGTATCTCTTCCTCACATCTCCAGGAGCCCCACGCCCGCCCTGGTCAGTCTTCCAGGGAAGCTGCAGGCCCCCCAAGGCATCAAGGCCTTTCTGAAAACCAGCTGGAGGGGATCTCCCTCCAGGGTTTCCCCAGCAGGCTCTCTAATCCACATGGACTTTGCATTTTACTGCTCACTGGTATTCTGGAAATTTCTTTAATTCTCTACCAGAGTGCACACTCTCCTCAGGCTCCATCTCCAATCTCTTTCCCTTCCTAAAGTCAGAATTCAGGAGTGACCACCTTCTGTCTGTCCCAGGAGCATTCATCCACAGCATGACCTAGAACAGTGTGCTTCAAACTGTAGGTTGCAACCCACTAACGATTCTACATAAGTAGAATGGAACAGAAAATATCAAATTCCGGGCTGGGGTTGTGGCTCAGTGGTAGAGCACTTGCCTTGTATGTGTGAGGCACTGGGTTCAATCCTCAGCCACCACATAAAAATAAATAAATAAAATAAAACATCCATCAACAACTAAAAATTCATTTTTAAAAAAGAAAAAAAATATATCAAATTCCACCCTGTGGCAAGGTTAAGCAGAGCTTTGTGAGATTTTTTTGTTTTTATTTTAAAATTTGTAAGTGTAGGTGTGTCCTGAATTGTGACACAAGTGTATTTTCACTGTAGGTCAGAAAGATCTGGAAGCCACAGATCTAGACCTCCTCATACCTCAAAACTGTCTGGCCCGGCTCACCTTTTCCCTGACATTCTTTGGTTCAGTTTTAGATGTCAGTGTGACTGGTGAGGGCCCTTGATCATCTCTCCACCTTTGGCCCACCTCAGCAGGGGCTCAGGGCCTGTGGGTGGCATCCTCTTCTTGTCTGATTTGCCCATTCCAAGAAGCTCCAAGGAGTCAAAAGTATATGTCTTGTCCTCTGATGTCTTGAGATAGGCTCGACACAGCAGGGCAGAAACTTAGAGTTGGGGGTGGAGGGAAGGATGCAGAAAGGGAGGGGAAAGGGGGAGCAGGGGAGGAAGGAGCCTCCTGGGATATGTCCAGCATCTCCTTCAGCACTTAGGTAGGATGAAGGGGACTTAGCAATTATTTATCAAATGAATTAGCCTATAGGACTAGATGTCCACTACTTTTATTGAGGTTTAAACATTTTCTTATGGTTCAAATCTAGACCCAGACACTTGGAACCTTGTGATTTGGAGAAAGTCACTCAATCTCTTTGAACTTGTGGTCTTATTATCTTATTGATAAAATAGCAGTAAATAAGAGAAAATATACAATTAGAGAATAACACCTACCTTGCACAGTTGGTGCAGAGACTAGAAATAACATGTACCCAGCGCCCAACACATGAGGAGGTATTCTGTTAACAGTAGTTTCTTTGCTGTTACTGGCTCTTTTCCTATCTGAAATGATATTCTTATCACCATCACAACCAGGTGTCTCCCGGGCCTCCCCTCATTTTCACACCTGTTCCAAGCTTCTAGTACCATCCAAGCCTAACACCACATAAAAGAAAAACAAACCAAAACAAAAATATCAAAATGTGAATTTCAGAGTCAGAGAGTCCTGGATTCAGGTCCCAGTCATGTCCGTTACTGGCTGTGTGAACTTGATCAGCCACTTGGGTCATTCAGCCTGGTCTCTCCAATGTGGAAAGCACTGAACTTTGGCCTCAATACCTTCTGGCTCCTTCCCTCCTCCTGTCCTGGGCCTACTTTCCCTCCCCATTGACAGACAAAACTGACACCCATGTCAGAGCATGGGATGGACTTACAAACCTGCAGTTCATACTTTATCACAGCATTTGTTGCTGATGGTCCCTGAGGCTAACACCACAAGGGTTCAATAAACTGTCACCACAAGGCTCATGTCCTGCTCATCACTGGAGTCCCCAGTGCCCAGCACAAGACTGGTCTGTCACCATATGGAAGTGAATGGTTCTCTGAAGAGAACTCTGTGGTGCTCAAGTTGTACTTGGAGATGAGACTAGAAAACTACCCCTAGAAGCAGGCTAACAGGAAAAGTCTGTGCCGTCTCCTGGGTTTTGCCCATTTCCTTGGGCTGGCCCATTGTCTTTCATGGAAGCCAGTTGCTCATGGTGATTGTAGACTTGAGCTGGAACCATGGCAGGAGCCTTGGTGTTAGCCCGAGGCCTGCCATGATGAAGCTGCTCGATTTTCCTTTAGGCATATATTTATTAACTACTTGAGCCTCCCAGAACAACTTTGTCTGCTTAATTGAGTCTGTCTAGTTACATAATTTGTTGATTAAAAATAAATCAATAATAATGAAGACGGTGGCATTGATAGTAATAATTTTTCCATTCTTTATGCCTATGTAAAACATTACAGTTGACAAAGCATCTGACAAACCCAGCCTCTTGGGGTAAGGGACTTTGCCAGTACCACAGAGCAGAAGGTGGCCAGGGAGGACTGACTCCTAACCTGGAGCTCCTATCACCTGCATGGCAGAGGGCATGGGAAGGAAGTCTCAGAATTGAACACTTCCAACTCTTTATTCTCTTCCTGTGATTTTGGGTAACTATTTAACTTCTCTAAGTGTCTGTTTTTTTTAAATGGGGCCCATTCACAGATCTGGGAAGGGTGAGAACTAAATACCATCATCAAACTAAATCCTTTCCCAGGCTGCCTATAGCAAACCCAGAGTGCGCAGTAGCTGCTGGAGTTATTCTAACGACAAGGCTGGAGGTAGTTGCTCAAAGTCAGCCAGGCAGGAGGAGGGGCAGCTGATCCTGGTCAGCATTCTTACAGAAAACAGAATCCCCCCAGATGGTTTAGAAGAACAGACTCTAAAGAAGAGACAGGGTAAGGCAGGCACAGGGATCCAGCCAAGATGGTGAGATGAACAGAGTCGAATATGGCTGGAAACTGGTACAGCCCTGGTCTGGGCTGGTGAGAATGATGGAAGGTATTAGCAGAGTCTAGTATGAGGTAGAGATCTGGAAGAGGAGTCACCTGGAGAGAGGTAGTGTGGACTGAGGCCAGAGTAGAGATCAGGGAACATACCTCAGACTTCTCATATCCCACCTTCCTGCCCACCATCTCCTTCTGGTGCATCCCTTAGGAGATTCCAGTAAATGATGCAGAGTCTTCATGGTATGAAAGAGTATGGGGAATCAGTAACGGCAGGCAGCTCTGGAGGACTGCAGTGGAGGGTATGTCTCGGGGATTCAGAGTGGGGTACTGAGTTTTCTGCAGCAGTGAGAGAAGCAGAGGGAGAGTTAGGAAGGATCTTGAGAGGCCTGGGATGTCATGCTAGTGGGCTTTACAGGCATCGGGGAAATCAGAGGCTAGTGGATGTCTTAGTTCATTTTCTCTTGCTATCAAATACCAAAGACTGAGTAATCTATAAAGAAATACATTATTTCTCAGTTCTGGCATCTGAAAGGCCAGTAACAAGATACCAGCACCTAGTAAATGACTTCTTGATGCGTCTTTACCTGGTGGAGGGCATTGCATGGCAAGAGAGCTCAAACTTGCATGCTTGGGTCTCTCTTCCTCTCCTTCCAAAGCCACTAAACCCATTCTGGGGTCCCAACCCTCATGACCTCATCTAACCCTAATTACCTCCCAAGGCCCCACTTCTCAATGCCATCAACATACAAATTTGAAGATTAAATTTGCAACACATGAACTTTGGGAGAATACATTCAAATCTTAGCCACCGTAGGGAAAGAACAAGCATGTTTAAGCATGGCTATGTGCCACACTGCTTCTGACCCATGGATGGAGACCACAGGGCTCCAGGTGGGCCACCTTCCCCAGCATCCCTCCCAATCTCCTGTCAGGGCCTCCCAGTCTCGCTTCAGAGACTCTTGCCCCAAGGGGACACTTCTCCACTGTTACTCCTCTTCCACCCCACCCTCTTCTTACTCTCACTATTCAATGCCAATTTGAATGTGAGCCATGACTGACCTGTCTATTCAAATAAGTAAATATTTCCTGAATTGATATTAAGATGAAAATATGCAGGGGGTTGGGAGTGGGTAGTCCTGTTATCCCTGCCTCTGCTTTCTTACAAGAAAGCTATGAGTTTGGGGACTGTGTTCTTCATAATTTGTAGTTACTGAGCCTTTGCCTTGAAGCCCGTGTCTTTAGTCAACGGGTTAAAGCTGATGTAAAGAAGTAGTCATCCTCCAGTGTAATCCCTACAGTGGTCCTCGGCCTTGTAGCATAAAATTCTGTGTTGATGTACCTGCTCCAGTTATACCTGATATGTAGCTGGAGCCTTCTAAATTACACCCTTTAAGAGAAAATGTGTAATTTTCTGATGATAATAATAGCTAATATATAGTGAGCACTCATTATGTACCAGGGACCACATACCAGGGGTATATAATGATGCATTTAATCTACAAAACAACCCTGAGAGTTTGCAGATGAGGAAACTGAAACACAGAGAAGTTAATCACTTATCTGGGGTTGTACAGCTAGTCAGTGGGGAATACATCCTTCTAGCCCAGTCTTTCAGATTTACTTAATACATATTAACCTACAGGGAACTATCAAGATTTTGTGTTACTTAAGAAGGAATAAAGTAGCTGCCAAACAATTCTCTTCACTTCTTCACTTAGCAGACATTCTGTGGCACTGCGGATGCCCAGCCTGCCCTCAAGGAACTGTAGTCAAGAGGAGAGGCAGACAAGAAAACAAACCATCTAGTTAGCTACATGGGCAATGATGGAATAGTGTGCCCAAAGGCAGAGAGGCCAGAATTAATGTCTGGAAAACACAAGTGGCCCAGTAAGATGGGAAGAGATGGTCCAGATGCAGAAGAGCCTTCATTTTGGCCAAAATTAGAATTCATCGTATTGGCTCAGCAGGATTGCTAGGGAGCATAAGAAGTCAGCAGCATGACCTGGCATTGCCAATTCATCTGGACAGCTTGTAACAGCAATACCATCTAGCGGTTATATTTGTGTGCTAAGTTCAATATCCTGAGGCACCATTCTGGATCTACTAGGCAAAAAACTGTGTAACTCAGGCAGGATACTCAACTTGGCAATTTCTCATCTGTAATTTGCAGATAACCATAATACCCAAATCACAGGGTTGGCATAAAGATTAAAAATGATAGCAAGTGTAATAATAGTTAAAAGTAAGGACTCAATAAATATTAGCTACTAATGAAAGCATATTAGTTGTTGTTAATACTAATTTTATTATTATGAGCTATTAGTGACTAGTTCTAATAATGGCTTTAATAATTCTTATTATGCTCACCTGCATTCTTGTCACTCAGGGGTTGGAAAGGCCAGAGGCAGCAGTTGCCTTCAGGGTCAAAAGCCGGTACTGTGTTGATATCAACTTGGATAGTTATAATCAGCCTTTTAAAATATATATGAGAATTTTGGCTGGGGATGTGGCTCAAGCGGTAACGCGCTTGTCTGGCATGCGTGGGGCTCTGGGTTAGATCCTCAGCTCCAAATAAAGATGTTGTGTCCACCGAAAACTGAAAAATAAATACTAAAAAATTTTCTCTCTCTCTCTCTCTTCTCTCTCTCTTAAAAAAAAAATATATATATATATATGAATGAAATAGGAAATTGATCAGAGTTCCCTGCTCATGATGCAGTAACTTTTAGGAATCTTTTGTTTGCATCTTATATGTGGGTGTTGGGTCACATGTAAGATGTACTTTTAATTCTGGATTTCAGTCAGGAATGTTTGAAAGACCCTGGAGGAAAACTCATCATTACTGTTTTTTCCTGGGGATCTGTTTCTCAGATGTTCTGAAGACCACTGTCTTCCTGACAACCTATCAGGAGACTGAGCATCAAGACAGCAGAACTCAGGGCCGTGGGTTGATTTCTGTGTATGCAAGGTCAAATCCCTTGCCTAGTTTCACAGGGACGTACTGAGAATTGGCAATCAAAAAAAAAAAAAAACAAAAGTCATTCATCTGTCTATTCACCTTCACTGGCTGTAGGTACAATTGTCTCTCCATTGACACCAGTTTTGCTGCTGCTAACTCACCACATGGCCCTAGGCAGAGGACTATATGGCCCTGGGTCAATATTGCTCCATCTATGTCATGGGAATGAAAATAGTTGCCTTTATATACTTCATAGTTTTTATGAGAACCAATAAAACCACAAGTGTTTGCACTCTGAAAAGTGTGAAGAACTATAGAGGAGAAAGCCTACAGTAGACACACAGGTCCATGATAAATCCCCCAAAACATCAAATGAAATTATAACCCCCAACCATTTCCTTGCAAAGTGGCACTGTTTACAGGTAGAACATAAGGTCTTGTTGAGTGGGTCTAGAGGGTTCTTTTAAAAATTAGACAGATTTTTGCACTGGAGCCAAGCTAAAACCTTGCCCTTAAGAGGGCCTTTGAGGTCTTAGAAGGGAAGAGAGTATCATTAGGCCAAAGGGCTCCCTCATATGTCCACGATCCCAGGCAGAACTTCTACTCTTCAGAGCAAATCTGTTGTATCGGTGTGTTTTGTTTGGCCTGAGAAGTATTTATTATTTTTAAACGGTAATGTTTAAAACTCACACATTTGATATCTAAATTCAAATTTCCAACTTCCCTTAAAACTCACAGGACATCCTCCCACCCCAGGCTCCCCCACTGCAGCATGGGCAGGCACTGGGCACCTGCACCTGAACAGAGTCACCCTACCTGCTGTCATGAGGCCCCACCCAGCACTGAGGCCCCAGGTGCTCTCCACTTATCATGGGGCTCTTGTTCTGCTGTTTCTCTAATAAGACAGTGAATTGAGGAAATGTTCAGTATATCCATGTTGCTCTGAAAAAAAATGAAACAATGGAAAGCCAGAAGGAGAAGGCTCCGGGTTCTAAGAAAATAAGTGTTTCAGTCAGCTTTTTCACCACTGTGACTAAAAGACCCACCAGAACAATTATAGAGGAGGGAAAGTTTATTTGGGGGCTCATGGTTTCAGAGGTCTTCTTCCATAGAAGGCTGACTCCATTCAGGACTCAAGGTGAGGCAGGACATTATGGCGGGAGAGTGTAGTGGATGGAAGCAGCTCACATAAAGATCAGGAAGCAGAAAGAGAGGTCTCCACTTGCCCGATACAAATATATACCCAAAGCCACACCCTCAATGCCCCACCTCCTCCTCCAGTTACCACTCAGTTAATCCCACCAGAGGATTACTTCACTGATTGGGTTAAGGATCTTATAACCCAATCATTTCTCCTCTGAACCTTCTTGCATTGTCTCTCACATGAGATTTTGAGGTGCACCTCACATTCCAAACCATAACAATAAGGATCTTACATATATCTTTTTAGGGACATTCTGCTTTCTTCCTGTACTTACCCCTTAACTTAGGGAATTGTTTGCTATCCCAGAGCTCAAGGAAAACATCTGGAAGGAGAAGAGGGTACTATCACAGCTAAAAATTCCCAGATGTCAGTCAAGGGCAAAAGCATCAAGCTGGGAAAAAGAGGAACAGGGATGACAAGGAACTTCCCCAGTAAGATACCATATGCTCCATAGCTAGCCACAGATGCATGGGGCAGGCATTGTGCTCCCAGGTGCTGGTGGTGGCACTGCTGAGACCCATGGGTCTGAAGATGGCTAGATGGAAGGATTCTTACGTAGTAAGAGCTGGAGGTTGGAGTCTTGGGAGAACAGAATAGGAAAACTCAAGATTCAGAGACAACAGACCTGAGTTTTGGTCCTGGCTCTGAGCTCAGTTTCCTCACCTGACACATGAGCATTGGTCAAACAGATATTCTAAGTGCCTACTGTGCCCCAGCCCTGGCTCTAGGTGCTGTGAATAAGCAGTAAGCAAAACAGGTGAGGCACATGCCTCAGGGAGCTTGCCTACTAGTGGAGAAGGCAGGCAAGAAGCAAATAATCACATAGCTACTAGGTGAGGGTGACTATGGGTTGTTTGCTTACAGCTTGACTTCTTTCCAAAACAGGTTGGAGACAGTAATGACATCTGGGGGCATATGATGATTTATTAAGATAATATATGCAAAATGTTCTTCCTGCATTTATTCATTCTTCAGGAGCCTTTAAGAGTTCTGGGTCCTCCCCTGTTGCAGCTGGATATGATGGGAACAGGGTCCAGTTCCAGCCTAGAAGCATTACCAAATGCCAGGACCCTCTGATCTTTGTTGTCAGCTCCCCTAATATCCAGCACTGGAGGAAAGGCTGGAGCATGGTCAGACCAAGTAGCAGAAAGAGACAGGACTCACAACTGGAGGCCCTGGGTGCCAGTGCCCTCTGCCACTGACCAGACAACAGAGGCTTCTCCAGCCTGAGGCTCTTCACCCACTTCAGGGCGACCACCAATCCAGGGGCAGGGTGGTCCAGGACATTGTCACCATGCCAGGTGACAATCCTGGCATTGTCTTTACCTCCTGAAGACCAGAACTCACAAGCTTCTTATGGTTTCCTCCACTCCAGACCACCCAGTCCTGAGTGCGGCAAAGACCCAGTTGGTGGATGTGGAGGAGCGAGAGCCAGAAGCCATGGACATGAAGGAGAGGAGGCCTTACCGCTCGCTGACCCGGCGCCGCGATGCAGAGCGCCGCTACACCAGCTCTTCTGTGGACAGCGAGGAGGGCAAAGCCCCGCAGAAGTCCTACAGCTCCAGTGAGACCCTGAAGGCCTATGACCAGGACTCCCGCCTTGCCTACAGTGGCCGCGTCAAGGACATGGTGCCGCAGGAAGCTGAGGAGTTCTGCCGCACAGGTGAGGGTGGGCCGGGCGCAGGTGGGTGCACAGATGTGCCAGGAGGGAGCTGGGGTCAAACCCCATCTCTACTGGGCATGTAGGCCTGGTAAAAGCCTGTCCTGTAGTTCATTCTTAGCTTATTTAAATTCCTGGCGTAGTAATGTAGCTAGGAGCTGGGCTTCTGCATTAGAAGCTTTAGGTGTTAGGTAGCGATTGATGGCATGAGCTGTTGCCCTACTGCAACGAATTATTGTGAGGACTCAATGGGATGACACTTTTTAGTGATGAGCATGGTAACACTTAGTAAGTACAGAAAACTTGGTGATTTGGAGGATCTCCTGGTACCTGATTCCTTCTCCTTCACTTTCTACATGCAGTAATCACCAGCCTGTTCATCCTATCCCAGAACACCTTTCAAATCCATCCATCTTCTCCATTCCTTCTACCACTTTTCATTTCTGATGATTATCAACTGTCTTGAAGGATTAACCAAAACTATCCCCTTTGCTCAGAGGGGATGATTTTGGTTAATCCTTCAAGACAGAAAGGCTTCCCTTGGGCCTTTCTCAGCACTACACTAGAGTGAGCCAGGGATGGCCCTGTGGTCTGGAGGCTGAGCTCCTAACCTGGCACTGGAGGGCCCTCTCTGCTCAGTTTCCGTCTTCTTAGACTTTCTGTCCCCTGCCTCTCCACACCCACCACTTATGGTTCCACCCTGCTCAACCATTCCCAGGCTGCAGTGGTAGTTGTTTCCCACTCTGGCGCCTTGGGCAGTCCAGTTTTTCTGCTTGCAGAGCCTCAAGCCCTCTCTGAGGCCTGGTATGTGACAACCAGTCCCTCACAGTTCATGCTACACACCCTGATTCTGCCCTATCCCTCTCCCCTCCAAAGACAGGGTCAGTTAAGCACTATTCTGTGTAATTTACATATGTTTTCACAATATCGTTTGATTCTTTCAACAACCCCTGAATCATTTGCCCAAGATCACAGAGGTAAGATGACAGAGGTCACACACACACAGAGCCACTTATGACTTTCTCATTTCTATTCCCTCCCACAGGCCTAAATCCACATCAAAGCTGCCTTGCTAGTAAGGCCACCTCTCAGCCTTGAAAAAGCTCTTAGCTCTTCCCTTATGGCTTAAAGCTCATGCTTTGGCATCAGATGGATCTGGATTCAAATTCTGACTTTGCCATTGTTCTGACCCTTGGCTTCTTCACTGTGCCATGGGATAATAGTACCTAATAGCCAGGTGTTTGTGAGGATTGGTAAGGATGGTACATAATGCACTTGATACCAGAGCCTGGTATGAACAGATGCTTCATAAATGCTGACTACTATTAAATTGCCATCTCTGGGTCTCAGTGAGAGGAAGAGATAAAATATCTCAAAGTTAGCTGTGTCCTGCTTGAGAGAGCTCAGAGAGCCCTTAGCTTAGATGCACCTCTCATCTGTAAGGATCATCCTGTACATTCTCATCTCATGTGCAGGCATGTACAGAGTGGTTCACTAATTACCATCCTGGATCCTCAAAACTCCTTTGAAGGTAGAGGGTCATAGGTTATCACCCATTTTAAAGACAAGAACATTGAAGCCCAGGTGATCACCATCACAAGATTGCACAGCTAGATGTTGAGTTGGGTGGGATGTCAACCCATGTCCTGTTCCTCAAGCAAAGATGCCAAAACGTCACAAAGCAAAACAGAGCACGAGGACTTCTCACATGTTATAAAATAAACCTTCAAGCTCACAAACGAGAGGGGTCCGTGTATTCAACAGGATTCCTGAACTTTTAGATTTGACTCTTACCTTGCTTTTCCTCTAGTCCCAAGATGTTCCAGCTCACTGGTATTAATGCCAATTCTGGCTGCTTAAAAGGGTTTGCAGGGTAAGCCATATGGAAATCAACGCAACCCAGGCTGTTTATGGCAAATAAATTTGATTTTTCACTTAACAGATAAGTCATTTTTTATAACATGTGAATGGCCTCTCTTGAGAAGGCCAGCCCAGCAGAGTACAGACATAGGGTGAGGGCAGGACAGAAGTGGGGTGTATGGATCAAAGGATAGCTAGGGGAGTGCGATATGCAGAGAGGGTGGGAAGCTGGCTGGGGGATGTAGGCTCCAATTTGGAGTTTTCATTTCTTCGAAGGAGAGAAAAATAGGAGGGCAGATTGTAGTATGCCGCATAGGGGTGATATTCAAAATGTGTAACATCTGGTCTGGCCCAGACCCCCGCCAATCAGAATGTCTGCTTGGCCACTGAGCACAGCCCAGGAACCCCTGTTGTGGAGGGCCTGCTAATGTTAACCATTTATTTAGTAACTGATTATGGGGAGATTGGGAGGAGGGATTATAGGGAAGGATCTGGAATAGCTAGAGCAGAGGCTCTGAGGCACCAGGTATGTAAAAAGGCATTGGGGGCTTGGGCAGCAGTTACAGAATTTACCCACCATTATGGAAGCATTCATGACTTTGTCCAAATCAAGGCTGTCAGCTTGAAGCACCTGGGGGACAGGCCCAGGCATGCACCTCCCACTACCACAGCTTACCCAAGAGCTCTTTCACAGCAGTATACCAGTTGGTCTCTCCTCCCACCTTCAGTCTCCCCTTATCCACATTCAAAAGTACTGTCAGGAAGTGCTTGTTTATGTGTTTATTTAGCTGACTTTTCCTGAGCTCCTCCTCTGCTGCAGGCATGATAGATATTAGACACAGATGACAAGGGGCACAGGCTTAGAAGGCCTCTGCTGGTCCCCTCCCCGCCTTTCTGGCAGTGACTTCCATTTGCCTTTGCAGGCTTACCATGTTCAGCCCACCCTGGTTGCAGGATGCAACCTTTAATGCTTGGGCGTCTGCCTCTGCTGTCTTCCAGCTCTGCTCCTTGCATTCACCTTCATCCTCAGACCTCTCCCCTGAGCTCCCTAACCAGCTGTCTTACTTCCTATATCCCAGAGTCCCCCTATTCTCCCCCCCCTATTCTCCCCTCAACCACGTATCTGCTTGCCTCTCCCCACTTGACTGAGCTCTTTCGTGTCAGGGGCCATACCCTACTCACTGTTGCATTTCAGTAAAGGCCCGCTTTGAGTTGGTGCCACCTGATATAAGTTGGTGTCTCCAGATCATCACTTTAATTGGCATATGGCCCTTCAAGTCATTATACACTCCCTCTTCCTTACCCACAAAATACTCCTGGGCATAGTAGACTGTGGAGTAACTTTCAAGAGCAATGAAGGTGTGTTTCCCATGAAGGCAGCATCCCCTTTGTCACTCAGGTCTTAACAACTGGGTAAATAACCCTCATCCACATCTTCTCCAGCCTCAGTTTCAGGCACTTCCAGGCCTTTTTGGATCCTCAAGGGACCCATCTCTGCTGATTCCCCATTGCAGCCCCACCTGGTGAGGGAGAATCAGGGGTAGCCTGTTTCCATTTTCAGGGCAACTTTCCTTGGACAGGCAGGACCTTCTCCGTTCTAGTACTCTGGGCTCTCCCTACCAGCCAGAAAGGAACTTCTGTTTACAAGGAGACCACTAAAGTCTCATTGCCTAGGCTTCCATCCTGTTCTGCACTTGATAGCAAGTCCTACATGGAAGGGGCATACTGAAGCTCTCAATGCAATTTAATGCTCATATTTTGAGTCCTTTCTGAACACTGGACTTTGTTCTAAGCACGAGGATTTAGGAGTAAGCACATTGCCTGCCATTGTTGAGGCCCTCTCCAGCAGAAGTGGCAGACAGCTCTGTCTTAAAAGCTCCACCATGCCACAGACTGGGCAAGAACTCTGACAGGGGCTGGGTGGAAGAAGCAGGGCAGTCGGCACAGGTGTGGTATTGAGGAAAACTTCACAGAGGAGGTGCCATTTGAATTGGGCTTTAGTTACAGAGACTTTGGCCTGGTGGAGAAGGGACAGAAGGAGCCCTACAGGTACAGGAAACACCTCAAACCAAGGCCTGGGCAGAGAATGCCATGGTGAGCTCAGACAAGGGGCTGCAGGTGGGAGGACTATCCTCAATGCACTAACCAAGATCACCTGTGTTTTCTCGCAGGCACCAATTTCACCCTTCGAGAGCTGGGACTGGGGGAAGTGACACCCCCTCATGGGACCCTCTACCGAACAGACATCGGCCTCCCCCACTGTGGTTACTCCATGGGGGCCAGTTCTGATGCTGACATGGAAGCCGACACTGTGCTGTCCCCTGAACACCCTGTGCGGCTGTGGGGCCAGAGCACACGGTCAGGGCGCAGCTCCTGCCTGTCCAGCCGAGCCAACTCCAACCTCACACTCACCGACACAGAGCATGAGAACACAGAAACCGGTGAGTGGCTTGCTTGGCCTGTGTCGGGTGTCTGGGTTGCTGGCTAAGGCTGTAATTACAATATTGATTTTCTGTTCCATCACTTGGGACTCTGGTGAAGTTGGTGAAATTGCTTTGCTCTCAGTGGTCAAAAGTCAGAGCCTCTTCCACAGACACTGAAATATCCACCCATTGGTAACATGTCAGAGGTTGGGTTGCTGCCCTTTCCATCTGGATTAGGGAGGAACCCAAGAGGTTGGGTTATTGTTTACAAGGTGCCTACATGTGAGCAGCCAAGGGACACCAGATAGTAAGAACCCATCCCCCATGGCTTGTCCTATATTCAGTCAACAGTGCCTACACTGAATCCTGCTCACTTTATCTCTGAATCCTGAGCATCTCCAGTATTTTATGTTGATCAAAGAATGATTTACAAACAAAAACTGGCATTTGGGGCTAACTTGAATCTTGAGGTTTAGGGAGATGTTGGTCAAAAGCTACAGAGTTTCAGTTAGGAATAAGTTTATATGATCTCTTGCACATGGTGACTACAGTCATTCAGGCTGAGTATCCCTTATCTGAAGTGCTCAGGGACATAAAATTGAAGTTTTTAAGATATGGGAATGTTTGCATAGACTTTGCAGGTGGAGCATCTCTAATCAAAAAATCTGAAATTGGAAATGTTTTAAAAATCTGGCATTATGCTCAAAAGTTGGATTTCAAAGCATTTTAGATTTTTAGATTAGGGATCTTCAATCTATAATAACATATACTTTAAAACTGCTATAATCCCAGCAACTCCAAAGTCTCAGGCAGAAGGATCACAAGTTTGAGGTCAGGCTGATCAACTTAACAAGACCCTATCTCAAAGTTAAAAAAAAAAAAAATTAAAAGGGCTGGGGGTGTAGCTCAGTGGTAGAGTGTCCCTGGGTTTAATCCCTGTACCAAAAAAAAAGTAAAAACTTGAGATTTTGCCCTAGCTTCTTTGTGACCCCATGAAGTGCTGCCCCCAGATCCTTATTCCACTTTCACCTCTGAAGCTCCTTTTCTCAAAGCCCTGAAATGCTGTGGGAGAAAAATAGGACAGCTAGTTACCCACCTCCTCCTTATGGTGGAAAGAAAGGAGTCAGTTTCAGAATTTTCCTTCTTCCTCTTGGGCCCTTGCTGGCACATCTCCAGGGGCTCTGGTCCACTCTAGTCCTGCATGGAGCCTAGCACTCAGGGAATCTCCCCTTCTGCTGCATATTTTTTTATTGATTTTTTAAATGCACAACAGCAGAATTACACATATAGAACACAATTTTTCATATCTTTTTGTATAAAGTATATTCATGCCAATTTATACCTTTATACATGTACTTTTTTTTCCCCTCATATTATGCTCCTCCAGCCCCTGGGCAGTTTTGCCTGGCCGGGTCAGCACTGAGGCAAGTCCTGTTGTTGGGGTCTGGCTATGAAATCTGAGGAGAGTGGAAGAGCCCAGAGACAGCCCCACTGGCTGGGGAGGGTTTTGTTTCTGGGAAGTCCACAGAGAAGGTCTGCAGGTGCTTCCACACCAGAACCCCCAGAGCAGGAGCAGTCTGCATTAGAGCAGCAAGAGCCAGCCAGAGGCCATTTCACCCTACAGGCTCCCCGGTCCCAATGCAGGAGCCTAGGAATTGCTAGGTCAGGGTAAGCCCTGGGTCATAGATGACGGCCTAGACCAGTTAATCTGAAAAAGAGTCTCCACCTGAGCTGTGTGAGACCAAATCCAGATTAGGATCTGGCAAGTGACAGGTCAGGGTCAGATAGGAACTTCATCCTCTTAAACAGCTAGATGCAGCAGAGTTCCAAATGTCCATTCAACCACCCATGCCTGAGTACTCAGATATTTCTCAAGTGGCCTGTGTGCTTCTGGGACGAGAGAGAGGCAGATCGTGGATATCACCTTGGCAATGCCTCCTTCCCCTGGCCCCCAACCAACCCTGTGAGAGTGCCAGTGACCTTAGTCCCTGAGGAGCTTCTCCACTACAGCAGGGAACCGCCCACACCCTTTCGCTACCTTCCCACCAAGGCCTGGACTGAGCCAGTGGCCCTGCCTCTGCCCACCCCACTGTGCACCGAACCAGAGCACCAAATTGAAGGAAGAGCAAGGCCTGTACAGAGAAAATGGGTCCTGTATAGGGGACAGGAAGTCTCAGTTCAGTGACTGGCCTGAGATGTAGCATTGGGTGAGTTCCATCCTTTCTCTGGACCTCAGTTTTCTAATATGTAGAATGGTTAAATGAAATAAATATTTTCTTTTTTCTTGGTACTGGGGATTGAACTCAGACGCACTTAACCACTGAGCCACACCCCCAGCCCATTTTTGTATTTTATTTAGAGACGGGGTCTCACTGAGTTGCTTAGTGCCTTGCTAAGTTGCTACGGCTGCCTTTGAATTCCTGATCTTCCTGCCTTAACCTCCTGAGCCACTGGGATGACAGGCATGTGCCACCATGCCCGGCTTAAATCAGTATCTTCTGTGTTCTGAAAATATTGATAGTTTTTAGGTTGGGAGGGACAAATATTCCATAGTCAAGCAATGAGGAACCACTTGGTTAAACTAGTATGTCTACTCCAGGACTTCTCAGAGCCTTTAAGATGGTAGTATGCCAATTAATGGATAAATTAACAGAGGGATATATGCAGCATTCCCCAGATTGTTGACCTCAGAATCCTTTATTCTCAGAGCATCTGATGGGATCAGTGTTTTAATAGGTAGCTTTTGGTAGCAATTGAGCTGAGTGATCTGCAAGCCCTTCTAGATCTAGGATTCTGATTTAAGTACTTAAATACATAAGACGAAGATGTGCACAAGATGAAGAAACAGTAACATTGGTTATTATTCCATTACTATTAGCATTAGCATTAATAGTTGTGGCTGATGATCAGAACCTAAGCACGGCACTAAACACATTAGCTGTATGATCTCATTTGCTCCACCTACCACACTCTGAAGTCGATTTTATTATTCCCATTGGACAGAAAAAGGAAACTACATCCCAAAGAGCCTAAGAAATCTGCATCGGTCACATAGTTAGCAAGATGGGAATGGATTCAGGCCTGTGTGACTCTAAAACTTTGACTCCTTTAGCCCTAGTTATTCTAGTGAATTCTCTCAGTGGCAAAATACTCAAGTTGTCTGTTCTTTTGAAGGCTTCCTGCCATGATGACAAATGATCATTTCCCATAAAGTCATGACAGAGTGAGGCACGCACCGCCCACATTATTGTATATTCCCTCAGAGCTGAATTACAGCTGAATTAAGCCTCTGTTGGGTGATAATGACATATCCAATGAGCCTGAAGAGTTTCAGCCTTTGATAGTGGAGACAAGGAGATGGCTGCCTGCTCTCCAGGACACTTTGCTCTCCCATTGTCTTTTCCACCCTGGCTACAGAACTCTAAGCTCAACAACACTAGAGGATGAATGGGCAGGCAAAGGAAGAGGAGTAGAATCTAACAAAGGGCTCCTGGCCCTGCTTCTGTCCCAGGCCTGGACCTCTCAGACCCACACACTCCCGTGGTGCCCATGTGCTCTCCACTTGCCTCAATTGGGAAGTGACATTAGGGCTTTATTACAGTCAGATCTAAATAATGACAGCAGTCATAAAAGTGGTTCATCTTTATTCACTGGTCAGGTTCACCGTGTTCTTGCTCCGCTGAGGAGGCAGAGGCACAGAGAGACAAAGGTGTGCGCAGTATGCATGCCTTGTTGAGCTGGAGCCAGGCCCTATCAGGACAGTCTCAGTTCTTGCAGAACTCTCCATCCTTTCCCACCACCCTTCCTGTCTTCTTTCTCCACCCATTCTCTCCTTCTCTCCATCCGACTTGGGTCTCACCATCAGAACAAGGCCCAATTCTGCTTGAACATGTTAGGCAACACCTCACAGGGTGGCCACTGCTCAGGAATCAAGGGAAGCCACAATCTCTGTGGAGGGCCTTCAGCCGCACGTGTTTAGTTGCCTTTCATCCTCTTGATAATGCAGATAATTCCCCTTTTGCTACAAGGGGAAACTGAGGTTGAAACGTCAACTGAAATGACGACCAGCAAGTCAGCATGTTGGCAAGGCTTGGATTTGAGCTCCAGTTTCTCTGATCCTGTATTCTGAGTCCTTTGCTTGTCTCTATTTGAATCAATGAGAGGTTTTTGACTCTCAACTGAGGCCACCAAAGATGTGCAACCAAGTCCTCAGAGATCCTTGATATATAAATGTGAAATGCAAAGCATGTCCCAGCAACCTCCAGCCACAGCAGCATCAACTCTGCCTCTACACCCGGCCTTGCATTAGTCAATCCTAATTGTCAACAGTATTGACAGCGGCACAGGCTTTTGCTGAGGTCACAGTGATACTGCCTACAACCGCCATCGATAATAACTTTTATGGGGTCCATTAAAGCCAATTTCTGCCCCTGAAGGTTAATGTCAGCAGCTTTTATGTCACTACTTAATATCTAAAATAAATACAAAATTGACTGGGTAATGTAAACACAAATCTTCCTCCTCAGGGCCATCAGGCAGATCTAGTCCTCAGGCCCCTCCTGCCCTGTGGAACTGCAGGCTAGGGGCAGTGAGGAGGAGCCACATGTCAGGCACACAGTCAGCATTCAACCAATGTTTTTTAGAAGGCACAGGCTGTAGTTCAAAGTTTATTCCCAGCCACAGGGTCAGGGATGACAGTGTTTCTTTTGTGGATTCATTCTGTAATTTGTTTCATAATTGTGCTGAGCTCCTCTGGCATGCCAGGCATGATTTTAGAATATAGAAACCAGCTGAAAAGGGGAGTGGCTGGAAGTACAACCACCTGTGACTCTTTTCTATGATCAAGGTGTCACAGATTGGAAGGAACACCAGTGTACAGTCCAGTGACCTCAAATCCTGGTTGTGCCAGGTTCTAGTAATGAGACCTTGAGCAAATCACTTAACCTCTCTGAGCCTCAGTTTCCTCATTTACAAAAACAATATTCCAGTGGTTACCAGGGGCTGGAAGGAAGGGTAATTAGGAGTGATTATTTAGTGGACACAGAGTTCCAGTTTGAAGAGAATGAGAAAGTTCTGGAGATGAATAGTGTTAGTGATTGCACAACAGTGTAAATACACGAATGCTACTGAATTATGCACTTAAAAGTGGCTAAGCTCTGTCTATATTTTATCACAATAATTAAAAAATACAAAGCTGCATGCTGTCTTCCTTCCTTGAGGTGTTGCTGTGAGCCTATACAACGCTGGTGGAGCATCTAGTCTGTGTCGATCCTTAATTCTTGCTAGCTATTAATGTTAATTGTTTAAAGAGCTGTGGGATGACAGTACAGGAGCCATTTATTTTTGCCCTGAGGGCGCAAAGGCTCATTCCTTCTCTCCACTCCTGTTATGCTCATGGGTCTGAAGGCTTGGTGGGTCTCAATGAGCATAAGCGGTCCCAAGAGGAATTCCCAGGAGAGGCCACTGCATGAGCCAAGGTTTGGGGGATGAAGAGGCGTTGTGAGTCTGGGGAATAGTGAAAATGTGCTCCTCTCTGCGTTAATCCCAGAAGCAAATTGAGATACTTACTTAGAAAAGAAACAGTGAGAGAGAATCACAGTTAACCCCACAAATTATCAAGCAGCCTGGTGTCAAAAGGGAAATTATTAGTTAACCTAATTAGGAAGCCAAATTGCATATTCAGAGTCATAGATTAGGTAAGCATCTCCAAAGCACAAGGAGAAAGGAGCTCATTACCTATTTCACTCCATTTATCCTCTGCCCTCCCTGGCCCTGTACCCATGAGACTTGGTTTAAAAAAAATGCAATAAAATCTATCACTAAGATCCAAAATGATCAGAGTACTGCAGCAACCCTACCCATTGTCAAGGGAACACCATCTTCTAGAGCAGGAAGCTCGGCCCCATCAGCTGTCCTAGGGGTTGAACCCCCACATTTGACTACTGTTCT